>NC_067473.1:174358171-175065671 GCF_947179515.1 Apodemus sylvaticus | reverse complement strand
TCATACTCCGTGCTATTTGGGTCCGGCCAACCGGAAGACACATTGCTGGGGGGAGTCTCCGGAGTTTCTTCGGGGAAATGGAAGAGTCTGTCTCTTCCTATTGAGTCTTGGGGTTTGATGAACGAGTCCTCAGGGAAGCTCCCGCTAGGCTCTTCCCAGTTGTTCTTGTTCAAGTTGACGAAGCGAACAGAGACATTCCGGGGAGGGTATGGCGCTGGGGAAGAGAGTAGCGTTTTCATTTCCTGGGAACTTTGGACTGAATATTTACTCATGAGTCCAACACACCTTGATCAAGTGCGTCTTAAATTTACTTCTTAAAAAATAAAATTAAAAACGTTAATTTATTGTGTGTGTGCATGTATGTGTGTACCCGCGTGACTCAGCAAGCTACATCTGAAGTTGACTTGAAGCAGTTGGATCTGCCCTTCTCCCATGTGAGTCCTGGACACTGAGTTGAGATGGCTTAGCTTGGTGCCAAGGGCCTCTACCAGCTGCGCCATCAGGGAAAGTATTGTGAGGAACAATTTTTAAGCCAACCATATCCAAGTTTCTAGTGTTTTGTATAGTATGCATAGATTTACTTCTATCTCTTAGCTTCTCACCAGTCACACTTCAAGGGTTGTAACTTGTTATACTCTATGTGTTGATGTGGTAATTTAACTTCCTCTCAAGTACCGTGAAGCAAGCATTCCTGGGCTTACCACAATTGCACTTTAAGAAAATAAGTGTCTCTGTCCCCTGGTAGCTTAAAAATCATTTTCTAAAAATTAAAAAAAAAATTGTTTGCAGCAATCAGAACACACACTCTGTGCAATAAAGCTGTATCACCTCAGCTTTCTACCAGGTGTCTCTTACAGATGCAGATTCCAACGTTGGAAGTATGAACTCATTTCCCATCTCTGAAATGAGCCGTATGAATACACAGGAACTATGGATTATAGAAATGTGTTTTCTCTAGAAATAGCAAATCGTGAAGTGAGCCTGTACATTCTCTGCCTGCAACAGCTCCTCAAAGACCCTTCTGCATGACCTTTGAGGGGAAAAAGGTCATCTCTGCCTCCTTTGTGCTGTTAAATAGCGTCACGGTTGTCATGTGATGTGCATCTCATTCTGACTTCTGTGTGCCTTTTGTGTACGATGACAGCATTTCTGAGGACAGATTAGCTGTCTCGTTGGTCTTTATTTTCTCATCTTAGAGTTAGGACAACATCCAGGTTGGAAAGAGCAGGCATCAACGTGTCTTAGCAGGAACAGAACATGAAAAGTGTGCATAGAATAGTCAGTGTCGATGTAAGGTGGATGAGACGTTTAGTGCTGTACTGAGATGGGAATTCTGATACAGAATTCCAGACAGAAGGGCTCTGGGGTGGTCTGACTCTGTTTGGACTCATTCCCACACTCATGAGGATGGGCTCGCCAGCATTATTGAACCCATTGGGAACACTCAGTGCTGGTTAAGCGACGGGCACTCAGTGGTATGGATTCCATGCATTCAATCCTCTAGCCATGAGCCAATACCATAAAGGTTGTTCTGTGTTCCCTTTTTAGGAGTTTGAGAATTTCTGCAGGGTGTTTTGATCACCTTGACCCCAACCCCCTCCTCTCCAACTCTTCCAAGCTCCATAGACCCATATCACTAATGCCAATGCAATTAGTAGTGACAGTTTTATATGTGCCTGACTCCTAGTGTTTTCTTTAGTAGTTGATTATCTGTACTAGGATGTCTGCCCTCTGCCTTCCCTCTATGTGGACACTGGTCAAGGTATAGAATAAGCAGTGTCTGCCAGACCCAGCCAAGTGGCTTAATTACAACTTTTAAGACTATCATCCATATTTTTATTCAAAAAAAAGAATGAAGCTTACATTTATTTATCTTAGATTTTTCTTCTTGGATATTTTGCTTAGGTATCTTTAATGTGGGTACAGATTCTGTTTTGTGATTAAAATAAATTCTTCCACCGCCGGGCGGTGGTGGCACATGCCTGTAATCCCAGCACTCTGGGAGGCAGAGGCAGGCAGATTTCTGAGTTCGAGGCCAGCCTGGTCTACAGAGTGAGTTCCAGGACAGCCAGGGCTACACAGAGAAACCCTGTCTCGAAAAAACCAAATTAAAAAAAAAACCAAAAACAAAATAAATTCTTCCTTAGCTATGTGACCAAATGTTTCTTAGAACTAGTAAGAAAAAAAGTCTTAGAAACATCAAAAATGAATATACAGCAACATGATTTATATATATATGTATATACATACATATGCACATATATATACATACATATGCATATATATATATGCACAGCAATAAAATTCAGTTATTTTCTTATGAGGATTGACTCTTCTGAAGACTCACCTGTTCTGTGTTGTTTGGGTTCATGGCTCACACCACTGTACTCCACAAGGGTACTTTTATTAAAAGTTGCCTCTGACACCAGCTGGAAAGTAATGTTACTGTAACATATTCCTGGTAGCCAGTGATTAAACACCGTTTTCCCCTTAAAGAAATCTGTGAAAGAAAAGATCAGTTACATTAAAAGTAAGAGCTTCTTAATGTCACATACTTGGAGAAAGTCCCAGTTAAATTTAAATACCAATAGAATAATGTTTCCTTTAATGTCTGGCATACTCAATAGAAGAGAAGGCTAGAGAGAAAATTGGAATCTGTGCCCTTAATCCTGAAAAGTCTTTTTTTCCTGTCAGCATTCTTAACAAGAGTCAACACAATTAAAATTAATTTCTATCTTATGAATGTTCTGCCTATGCAGGAATTATGGAGATTAAATTTATTTAGCTCCTTATTAAGAGAAAAACCTAAGTATTTTTGCTTCTTCATGTATGACAAAAATACCCAGCTTTTTTACAAGGAATATTTTTTTCTCTTGTAGAAAGTATCTTTGTAAAATGTTCATTGGTTTATGTGGTGCGTGGTCACACAGGAACCCAAAATACCACCCTTAGTTTTTGAGAAAAATCTTGTACCCTCTCTCAGGGAAATGGGGTGAAAGTTACCCACTTGCTGTGGAAGCCTGGGGCGTTCCTGCTGGCAATGTGGTAAAGGAGGTTGTTGCTAAATTGTCTTGACTTCATTTCTGGAAGCAGACATACTGCCTTTGGCAAGAATAACTTATACTTCAAACCAATTTGAGAATTTCTCGTATTGTATGTATGTATAGCTTGCAATTCTCAACTAATGAGCAGGATGTTCTATGACTCCTCATAAGAAGATTTCCTTGAATCAATAACTTTTCTTAATGGTTCATTTGTAGGTAAAGTATTGAATGCCACAGTGAATTCTTGCTTAGAGTAAGCAAGAAGCTCATCCAGAAAAAAAAAATCTGAAAAAAAAAAAGCCATGACTTTCTGTGACCTCCTCTTGTTTCTTACCTTTGTACAACATGGTCCTGAAGTCCCTCCCTTCCCAGTAGCTGATGTTCACTCTGCTGAACACATTGTATTTTTCCGGATAATGGATTTCAAACAGGACTCCTGTCTCAGGAGAAGGTTTATAGTCATAGATAGACACACTGGTGACAGGCAAGGGTTCTATCAAGGAGAGAGAGGTGGCAGAGAGGGGGGAGCCATCATTAATCTGTGAACACTGCACTGATACAACCTTACCCCCACATTTGCAATTATGTTTTATATTCTGTGCACAGTGAGTTTCTCAGGATTCATCCCGGAAGAGTCTGTCCGACCTTTGGCAGTGGTTAACAGAACACATTTGAGATGACGTTGTCTGCTTTTCAAATAGCTCTAGACTCATCTTTCTGTTCCTTACTTCCAACAGGTTTGGACGTTAGAGAGCACAAATATTAGTGTTTCAATCCAATAGATGAACATGATGCAGACCTGGAGTTTGTACTGCTTATCATATGCAGTTTAATAGCTTTGTGGTAGTGTCTGTCTGTCTCAGCAAATTCTTCCTTTTCTTTTTCCTTGTGCCAACAAAATTAGATTATCAGGAACAGACAGGTAACAGAAAGTATACTTGGCTGTAGGCAATGATAAATATTTATGAGATCATTTGTTTCTTTCTGTGACTTTTGAAGTTTTTCGGTTATGGGTAAGAGTACCAACCACTCAGAGTCATGCATATAATTGTTTAGATCATCCCCCCAAGACCCTTTTTCTATAGAAGCTTTAGAATATCCTTCATTTGTTTGGTGTTAATTTATCATAGAACATTCAAAATACACATTTTTTAAAAGCTCATGATCTTTTATACATTCTACAAACATCCACAATTCCAAAAGAGATGTATTTTATTTAAATAATTTTATAAAAATTATTATAAGGGCTGGAGAAATGGTTCATAGATTAAGAGTGCATATGCTCTTTCAGTGGACTGGAGTTCAATGGCCAGGGTGGCTCATAACCTGTAATCACAACTCACGCACGCACGCACACACGTATACACGCATGCACGCACGCACGCGCACACCCCCCACATACACAGAGACAGAGACAGAGAGACAGAGACAGAGAGAGAGAGACAGAGAGATATACCAACACACACACACACACACACACACACACGCACACACGCACACATACACACAGAGACAGAGACAGAGACAGAGAGACAGAGAAACAGACAGAGACAGACACATACACACACTCATAAACAAACATACAGACTCACACAGAGACAGATACACACAGACACACATGCACACAGACACAAACACACACATACAAGCTAGAGGAAGATTTGTAAGGAAGAAATGTTCACAGCAGAAGAGGGAGTGGGGGACAAGAGGGTGATGGAGTGAAACCATAAGACTCCTTACAGACATGCTTCAAACTGTCAACAAGTCAAAACAAAAACACTGAACATGAAAGAAAGGGGGAAGCAATTGGAGCTGAAGCGGAAGCACCCAGCAGCTACACTGTGTGAACTCCAGCACATCTGGAGTCCAGATTCCAACCATCCCTAGGGTTCCCACTACTCACCGCCATGGGAGATTTGACAGCCAAGGGGCTGCCCTGAGGTGTGAGGTCTACACACCAAAGCCATTGTCAAACTTTTAATACTCAAGAGTATTTATTTATTTATTCATATATATGTTTCCTCTTCTTCCTCTTCCTCTCCTTTACTGTTAAGCCATTTAAACATTAAAGTAAAAGCATTCTAAACCTCCCCAACTCAGTGACCTTTCCCTACCTAAACAATTTCAGGTCGACTTTGTTCTCCCACACAACTTCCTATCCAGTGTCTTTGGTAACTCGTTTATTCATTGGCCATAGGCTATGTCCTACACACTCTCTTGATTGTGTGTGATTAGTCAGCATGAGAGACATGTAATTTTATATATTGTAAAACATTTTCATTAGTTTTAAACAGTACCTAGTAGGCGCTATTATTATATACAGTAACAGTAGGGCAGATTAGCTTGGCCAACCACAGCTTACTATAATAAATCTGAACTGTGAGTTGCTTTTGTATGTTTTAGGAGATGATAGTGAGATTTTATTTTTAATGAGTTGATGAGAACCGGAGAAATAGTAACTCTTTCTCTATGAAAATGATTTGAAAAAAAGAAAATGATTTGATGTTCAAATTGTCTATCTATAAGGCAGTGTGAGAGCCACACCCTGCTGGCTTGTGATCATGTCACTTGTGACAACAGCAAAGTTAAGTCACTACAGTGCAGAGCCTGTAGCCTGTAGCATTTCATGTCTACATTATCCAGAGCTGTGTGGAAAGGTGGTTGCTGGCTCCCAGAAGGGATGACAGATCCGAGCACTGAGACGAAGAGAGACGTCACATCTGCTCAAGGCTACACAGGTAACATCCAGATGTCTTTGACAGTATGCTCAGCCTTTGAACCACTACTCAGCATCACTGCTTGGTAATTTGTCTCTTGTCTAAGCAAGACTCAGCATCTTTCAGCCCGGGGCTCTGCTCCTGTTGTTTCTTTGATCTGTCTTCATTCTGGATCACATAAAGTCTTGATTCACTTGCTGGGCACTTAAACCCTCCTGCTGTGTTTCTGGCCACCTATTCTGAGTTATTTTGGAATACCTGTGAGCAAGTGCTACTTCACCAGTTTGGCCATGCCTGCTTAAAAGTATCTTTATGGGAGCTGGAGAGATGGCTCAGTGGGTTAGAGCACTGACTGCTCTTCCAGAGGTCCTGAGTTCAATTCCCAGCAACCACATGATGGCTCACAACCATCTGTAGTGGGATCTGATGCTCCCTTCTGGTGTGTCTGAAGACAGCTACAGTGTACTCATCTAAATAAATAAATCTTTTTAAAAAAAGTATCTTTATGTCTTATTATTTCCTGATACCTTGGCCATGACAGAGAATATGTCTAACATTACTCAGATCCTAAGCAGATATTGCCAGGTTTTACAGGGTTTTTTTTTTCTGCCAAGGCTGCTTTTTCTTCCTGAAATGCTCACATTATACAATCATGTCAATTAAATATTAACCAGGTGTCAGAGCACAGGTTTGCGGGGGGCTTTGGAGCTGGCCGTGTGAGTCTGCTGTGTTCAGTTTATTCTGTGGTTTATTTTTCTTTCTTTGAGAGCGCAAGACTCCCAACTGTATCAAATCAGAGCTCTGCCCCAGGCCTCCTGCTCTGTCACGGCCTATTTCATGGGGACAAGTTATAGCATGTGACTGACGCCTGCAACAAATGTCCTTTTTACCTCAAGAGCTGTAAGTCAGTCCCGCAAACAAGTACAGCAAATGCTTTCAAAAGTTAAAACTTTAAGCAGGAAGATGGTGGGGCATAAAGCAGGAACTCATTAAAAATGGGAGTTTGGGAACTCAAATTTAGCCTTAGTCACCAGGTTATTAAATCTCTTCTTTCATAGTATATACCCAAATCCTTCCTGATGCTGCCCCCAAAAGTCTGACCTTTATACATGCTTCTCACACTGCCAACTTACCATCTCTTCTGGAATCTGAGAGAGTGCACTTTAGACTTTAAAATGGGACACGGCGCTGTGAGGGAGAGGGTTCTGTCATTGTTTGATCCCTAGAATCCATATCGAAAGCCTTTAGTGGGGCTGACTTGATGACTCAGAGGGTAAAGGCCCTTGCTGACAAGCCTGAAGAATTGATTTAATCTCTATAACTCACATAAAGGAGGAAGGAGAAAATATAGCCCTGCCAATTGTCCTCTGACCTCCAAATGTGCATCTTCCTATGTGCATGTGTGTACAGACAGACAGACATACACACATGCACACACACACACACACACACACACACACACACACAGAGAGAGAGAGAGAGAGAGAGACAGAGAGACAGAGAGACAGAGAGACAGAGAGACAGAGACAGAGAGAGACAGTAAATGAATGTAAAAATAAAAACCACTTGCAATCCCAACGCTAGTGAGGTAGAGAAGGTTGACCCTGGGCTTTGCGCTCTAACCTGTCTAGTTGAACAGGAAAGCTCCCAAGCCAGCAAGAGACACTGTCCTAAAATCATCATGAATAATGTTCCTGAGGACAGCCAAGCTAGCTCTCTGGTTGTCACATCTCTACATATACAAAACTATATATGGTGGCACACTGTACCTCATTCTGTGCCTCGTTTGTGTGTCAGAAATTCTTCTTTCGTCTTTCTTCTTAAGAGACAGGATCTCATGAAGCCCTGGTGAGCCTTGAATCTGATATATAGTAGAGAATAATGCGAAACCCTTACTCTCCTGCCTCCCCGTCCCAAGGCGGGGATGCCGGGATTACAGATGTGACTGACCACAGAGGCCTTCGAATTTCTTTAATAACTGTCAGCTACAGAGCTATAGCTTCCAATGCTACTTTTCGGGACTGTCTCCATGCTTGCTGCGACCGGTTGGGACAGAGCAGGGCCTCTTCTTTCTGCGTCCTCTTTAACGTCATGCTTTAGTGTCTGCCCCTCCCAACTTTCTCTGATTCTTGCCCAATGACTTTGAGCTCAATTATATGGGACAACTATGACATCCCAGGCCAGGTGTCTGGGACATGATGAAGCTGTGCAGAGCAGAGTGTTGATTTTGAAGACTTGTAGTTACGCACCTACAGCTGCCACCTGACTCTCAGACCTGAGTCACCTCTTTTTTTTTCCTGGAATATGAGACAGGATTTTACAAGGTGAGATTTGCCTTTAATTAAATTAATTTCCAGCTCTCTCCTTTAACTCCGTTAGCCTTGCAGTTCTTGGGTCTGTGCCATTGTTAATTTTCAGAATTTAATAATGACCCTGGGAATCTGCCAATGAGACTTTAATTAATTTTTGACAGTCGGATTAAAATACTGCTCTTTGGTTCATCCTTCTGATTCTTTTTTTTTTCTTTTTATCCTAACAGAAACTGACACATTGTCCTTTTCCCTAATCATGTCCACGGTAGTCACAGGTAACTGACAGTTTAAGGATGGCAGTTACTGAAAAGCTCACAATGAAGACCATGAACACAAGGATTCAGTCTCAAGATATATTGTCTATGAATTATACTTTTTTGGCTTAAAACAGATTTTGTTTGTTAAAAAAGGTAATAGTGAACACTGAATACTATCAAATGGGTATAAAGCTGTTCTCTTAATATAATGGCAAATGTACAGCTATGTCATTAGACACCAAGCCAAGCATGCTGCCTCTCTGGTAGACTCTGTCTCAGCTAGAGCCTTGTGAGGACACACTCAGGGAAGGAGCACAGAAATGACATCACGAGGCACTTACTTGTCAACACAGTGATGGATCTGGATGGTTTGGTGACCACATTCCCGTTGACTACCACCAGAGTGATTATGTAATAAAGACCATGATACGTGGCCTTAAAGACCACGGGAGGAGGCAACGTGCTGTTGAATTCCTCAAATTCGAAGAAATAGTTTTTGGATTCGCCAGCTACCCTCACAACGTACACAGATGTTGGGCTGACTATATCAGAAGCTTCTAAAGACACAACGATGTTGTTGTTATCTTGGACAGTCACGTGGAACATCATAACATTCTGTTCAAGAGAAAGACAAGAGATAGAGTCAGGTGATGGGCAATAAGGTTATGCCAAGATAATTTTTCTAAAACTAACACTCGTAATGGACATGGTTACCTATTATGAGAGTGATGAGTATTTTAGTCACATACCAAAAGTCAGTTTGCCCATCTCACGAAAAAACTGATCTCAGAGCTTTACAATGATGATTTGATATTCCATTGAAAATCTCTCTCTCTCCAGCTTGTGGAGTATTTAATGTGAAAAGCACACAATACACATCAAATGGATGAACAGATGACAAATGAATTCACTGTCAAAGCTAATTTCCAGAGAAGCCCTGTGTTGTGGTAAGTGGGAGAAGTGTTTGAGCAAACACTATTCTAGAGGAAGTTATTTCAAGGTAATTATTTCCTTTCTCTTGCTCACCTGTCAGTTCTGAAAGTGGGGAAGCTGTCAGGACAGGATCCTGAGATGATTCTCTTCATTACAGATTAGCCAGATCTTCAGAAGAGAAGCCAAGGTAAGATGAAGAATTGATCACACTGAAGAGCCTCAGGTGCTTAAAACCCTTCCTTCAGGGATTCAGATAAGTTTAGGGGCTAGGGCTATAGAGCTCAGTTGGTAGAAGACTTAGCTTGTATGCATGAAACTAGATTCAGTCCCAAGTAACACACACACACCTATATACACACAGGCACACATGAACACATTCATGCATGCACATTACTAGCTGGAGAAATGTCTCAGGAGACACAGCTCAGTAGAAGAGCATTTGCTGCTCTATTGTAAGAACTGGAATTCTGTTCCTGCACCAACAACTGCATGTAACTCTAGTTCCATGAGATCTGATGTTCTCTTATGGCCTTTTGGGGCACATATACACAGCTGCACACATGCACATGCATAAGCGTGTGTGTGTGTGTGTGTGTGTGTGTGTGTGTGTGTAGTTGTCCTAAACATCTATTCTTGAGTCTACATAGACTCCAAGGGAAGAAACAATCCATTTCTGGTTGCAACCAAGACTTATGTTCTTCCAAGAACATATTGCTTTGATTCTTCACATATTCAGTGATCTGGGTGTTATCTCACTACCACGAGCCTCAGATTTCTCTTCTATTGCAGGTGCACAGAACTACTCCAAGGAGTTAACCACCTACTCAGTGTAGATGCCATAGTCAGCACTTCTATGACCATCTACAAATGATGTTGCTGCACTCGAGATGTTTGTCACAAGAGAAATGTAGTTGCTTTCAATCTCAGTTTGTAGCTGAGGATAAGAAAGATTATTTTCCTACGGTTGTAAGTTCAAACACAGACTTTCTTTTTGTACAGCATACCTATTACATACATGCTTTAGTTGTTTCTAGACACTGAGTTTGCCACACAGTACATCGAAGTCCTGAACCACTCTAAAGCTCGATGTGTTTGTTGATTTTTGTGTGGTACGTGTTTTCAGCAGCTAAATTAAACATGAGCATGCTCAAAGTCCTAAAAGAGGGTAGAGAGTCCTAAACATATACCAGTACTTTTTTTGTTCTTCTGAACTCATTTTTTATTGGACATTAGTACTTACAAGCTATCTGGCATTTGAAGGTTTTTAATTCTGTCTCCTCATCAAGGAGGCCTATTGTGTTCATGGTATTTTAGTCATACTGATTGTTAGGTGGTGTTCATCATCTCAGACCAAGAGCTGTAACTTATTTATAGATGTATCTATAACTCCAGGATCAGAGCCTGGTAGGTGCTGGGTACGTCCTGGTATGTGTGGTCATGTTTGTAATAGACAGTAGTTTCTGTGTATGAATTCTAAACTGATCATACACATTATCCCTTATTCTCAGATATGAGACAGGAGACTCTTGCTTTGTGTGTGCCTAGTCCTTCTGCACACACAGGACATTGAATCTCTTGCCTGATGGATTCCTGGTCCCTCGGTGAAGCTGGAACACAATTGTTGGGTGGTGATGGTATGCTCATCCGAAGGACTGGACTGTGCACAGATGACTTAACACCATTGGCACTAAGAAGCACTCAACCTTGGTTGAGAAGCACTCAACCTTTCTGAATCTACTTCCTGATCCTAAATCTTGCTGTCCCTAACCAGGCAGCTGTGCAAGCAGCTGCATTTGGTGTCTAAGCTCAGCCTGTCTTTTCCTTGCTGGGAAGAACCCGAGACTTGTCCCTTAGTGGCCTGATGCATCAGGAAGGAATGCCTGGGACAAGGAAGGCTCAGCTATGAAAAAAACAAGGATTCAAACACAGAACGGGCTCTGACCGAGATGGCAGTTGGGGATTTCCATGGCAGTTCATGAAAGGCCCAGTGAATCAGACGCTCTGGTTATGGATAAATCTTCAAACTAACTGATGACTGATTACTGAAAAGTTTGCTGCCAAAATATGCTACCTTTTCCATAACAGTTTTTTTCCAGGAATCTCTCAGTGTCTTTGGAAGGAATTCGCTCTTCCATGAAACAGGTACTTAGGGTCATCGAATAAGATACTTTGCAAGTCCATAACAGTTTACAAGTGTAATATATTCTTTGGAATCTCAGATATTTTTGTATCTTAGTGACCTAAAATAGTCTTACTAGTAAACATTATTTTCCATAAATCACATATATATGTATATACGCATATGTGGATTTACAGTGGATATTAGCTCAAGGGCTCAGTTTCATTTGGAGAATATAAAATAGATTTATTATTATTATTATTATTATTATTAATCTCTTTCATACAAATAGCAATTTTTTAGCACATAACAATGAAAAAGTCCTGTTAACCAAACTCTAGACAAGCCAAGAACTGAATATTTAATAACATTTAAATCTGGCTTTTCTGTCTCATTGATTATAGAAGTTGGTTCACTAACTCAGAAAACATTAAGTTTACAAACATTGAAGTCATTAAGAGTTTTGTGCACCATGTCTTAGCCAGCCAGTAACCAGGGTGCCTGCCGCGATACGGAGGGGGAGCAAGGGGTACATTCTGTGTTTGAGTTAATGTCTGATGTGTCACAATGCTTCACAGACAACAGACTCTCCCAGAAAAGAGAATAATCTTCCAACACCAATGGCAGCTTTGGCAATGATCGTATCAGCTATAAGAATAAGTCCTGGCCTGTGCACTCCCAGGTTGCCAAAAATAAGCCGGAGCGTCTAATCAGATTCATGTTGCTGGGACTAATGAGGCCAGGCACTGGGCCAAGTGAGAGCTAGGCACTGAGCCTAGACGCAGCCTTGCCTCTGCTGCCGCCTTCTTCCTGGTCCGTTTGCCCCAGCTTGTCCGGAGATCTGTCTATGTGCAGGAGGAGGGGCTGACTGCATGCTCCACGCATGAACTCTCCGCTAAGAGCAAGAATGGATAGAAAGTATTCCTAATCTAAGAAGTGACTGCAACAATATTTTTAAGAAAGATTTTTTTTTAAGCAGGATGCCACCAGTATTGCTTAACTCAGCAGTGAGGTTTTCACCCCAATGTCCTTTACATAACATATTTTAAGAGCTTTTTTAGTGGTTTGCCAGTTTCACACATTTATATAGTGACTTCTAGTCGTTCTCAGCCCCAGGCCTCTCCCTTTAGTGCCTTCCTCTCTCCCTAGCACACTTCTCTGCAACCTTCCTGTCTACTTGTGTGGAGCCACTGAGGTTAAGAAAACAGAGGCACTAGGCTATTTACTGGAGCAAGGAGAACTCGCCAGTAGTTACACCAGTGAGGGCAAGGGACACCCCTCCCCCAGTAGCTGCTCATTGTCAGGAGTCCCTCTCTAGAGGAGAGGCCTGACTGGATGAAGTGAGACAACCACGTCAGGCTCCTGTCTCTCGGGCTGTGTGGTTCATGGTCAGCTCCCAGGGGCAGCAGCTGAGGCCTGAGGTGTGGTTGTGGCTAGAAATGGGAATGAGGAGCCTGTAACTAGTCCAGAACTAATCCTGGGAGGAAAGAACAACCAGAGACAGAGTGGAACACCTTACTAAAAGGCCATGGGGTGCAGGATAAGGAATCAGGTTGGCCAGAGACTTTTACAGGTTCTGGTAAGTACTCCACTGTCCCAAATAAAGGGCTTAATGAGAAAATGCATCCAAAGTTACTTACAAAATGTAAGACTGTATACCTGGTTACTACAATTGTCCTCCATGCCATGTCAAATCTTACTGAACGGTCTAGCTTACTGCAGCAGTCTTTTGTTTGTTGTTTGTTTTGCAAATGCTAGGTTGAATTCTTTTCTCAGAAGGGCTATATCTCCATAATATCAGGAAATATTCACTACACTCTTCGGCATAATATGTTGTCATTTCTTTGCTACCTTCATAGCAACTTGATAAGAAAGTATCCTTTGTATTTCTTATTATGCTTGGTGAATAATGGGATTTAGTTATCATTTATTCTGTATTGTGCTTGGATGCTATAGAATTGTACACACACACACACACAATCCATGAGTCATAAGACTTCATTATTTTAGACATCACAAAAATTAAGTTCAGAGATCCATAGACACCCCTGAATATTCATAGGTAATAAACAGACTCTCTGACTCCCAGTCTTGTGAAATGGATGTAAACAAATTATTTTAGTGTAATGTATTAACTAGAGATAATAACCACTGTTTGATAACTGCTTTAAAGAGTAAAGAAAAATCATATGTAAAAATGCTCATTATGAAAGCTTGTAAAATCGTTGACACTATGATGCCTTTGTCCTCAGGCTGTAAGGACCCAAAGATGCTACCTCCCATAAACGTGCAAGCATTGGGGAACTCCCTCAGCTCAGACCAGATTGATTCCTCTAGATTATGCTTATAAATGATTGGAAAGTGTGCTATGAGAAAAGAAAGAACTTTGGAGATTGACAGAGTTGAATTCAAATCCACTTCATTGCTTTTTTCTCACGTTAATTCCTCCCAAGTGTGTCCAACCTTGAGATGGCTATGAATTATTTCAGCTCAAAATATTTGTAGATGACAAATGCATTGTTAAATTGTCAAAAGTCAGACATCCTCTTGGCCTTTGTTGTCTCACGTAAGAGTCAGAGACACTAGGCCCGTGTAGTGAGTTTGTGTGTGTGTGTGTGTGTGTGTGTGTGTGTGTGTGTGTGTGCGTGCCACAGCATTTGAATGGAGGTAACAAGAGGACTTGCAAAACTGTGTCTCTCTTTCCACCTTGTGGGTCAGAGGGATTGGACTCAGGTCCTCGGGCTTGGTGGCAGGTACATTTACCCTGATGCTAATACATTTGTGATCGATTTCCTAACTGTTTTTCTTTAGACTGTGTATGGTTTAGATGCCACACCTTTTTTATAGGATGCAACATGGACCAGTAGTTCTAACTATGCATCCCTTTATCCACTCCTTGGTGCTACACTTCTGTGACATCGTGAACAAAAGTCATTTCTTTTGCTCTTGGCACCGTGAGAGCCTGAGCTCACCTGTTTGTGTGAAGTAACCATGGAAACTGTTAATACTAACAGAGCTGAGCAATTTGGAAACCTGGAAACTGTGCTTAGCTGATGATTGACTCGGGGGAGGAGGTGAATTTTCAACCCAGGGGTGGGGGCATAAAATTCATATGCTCTTAGCAGGCCATGGGTAAATTCTAGGCCTGTGACTTTCTTCTAGCTCAGTGTACTGTGGGAAGTAAATGATGCTCATAGGCCAATTTTGCCCTTTCTGGGTGAAGTTTGAAAATGGCTTCCTGTTGTGAAAATGCTTGGGGGATGCTGTTGTTTCAGTCACTAGAGAACATCGTGAAAGATGGTAGTTCAGAGCTCTTATTCTAAAATGCCCAAGTTTATTTAGCTTTCCCTACAGCCATGATGCATCTTTCCAATCATGATATCAGTTAAATAAATTCTGGAGAGACTGTAGTCTGCTGCCCGAGACTACCACATGCTTACTTAGGTAAGAGCCCTGGGACATTCTGCAGTTCTATCCTTTAATGACTTCCTTTTAAGTCGCTTAGCTCCGCAGCTACATGTGAGATCTTTACGGAACACAGTCTCATCTGTCCACCACCAGTAACACTCTTTAAAATGTTCCCAGTAATCAGGGGTGGGGGATGAGAAGTTAAAGAAAACGGAGTGCAATACATCTAAGTCTTTTCTCAGTGTTTACTTTCCGACAGTAATGACTTCATCTGCTGCAGATCTGTGGGTATAAGGATCAGCACTTAAAATTCAGTTAGGAAATATGCTGGTCCAGTAAAGTAGTCATAGGAGGTTATTATCTAAGATGCCTGACCCAACTGGCCATGGGTAGTTGGCTATTTCCAGAACCAGGTATGATTTCCCTCCTATTAAATGGGCCTTTCATCCAGTTGGACAGCTGTTGGTTACAGCGGAGACACGAGTGCCACTGTTGCACTGACATCTTGCCACGCGGGTCGTTGCTGTGCCTCACATGGTCATGAAGGGCGCAGGCAGCCTGCCTCTGCTTTCTCACTGTTCACAGAGCTTCCCCGCCCCCCTGATCTTTGTCACTGATTGGAGCTCTCCCTCCTCTCCCCTCCCCGGCTTTTCAGAGTGGGCCAGTCTGGCTTGGAAATATTGCTATCCCGTTTTCATAGTGGCACCCTAGTGGACTCCCCCCCACCCCATCTCTGAGCCCTGCCCTGCCCTGTTGCCTAGGCTGGCACACGCCCTGATAGATGGCCAAGCACTTCCTAATGCAGGTGGCGCCTGTCCCTGGGAAAAGCAAAGACCATAGATACGCGCTCAGGTTTGAGCCATGAAGGGAGGGCAAATTAAGCGTTCCCAGACAGATGTGACCGGTTTGTAAAAACACACTAGTCCCTGATAGCACCATAAAGTTACTTCCCAGGTCAGAAGAGTCCCAGCCTCGCAGTTGTGCGATTCCGCCCTGCTGCCTGAACAAATGATGTTGTGATTGCAGGATGACTTGCCTTGTCACCTCCCTCTGTCACCCTGAAGCCCGAAGAATCTCTGCTTATTCTTATGGTTGTATAAAAATGCCAAAACGCATGGTGCACTCCTGTCCTGCACAGTGGGAAGGTTTGCTATCCAAGTCTGACTTGAATAAATAAAAAGACTCTCTTGTTTTACTACATCAGGTTCTTAGAGTTCTCCTGGGGTTCCCGCTGTGACCTTAGACACAACAGTCATATCATGGTAGGCTCAGCAAACAGCATGGACAATGGACTGAAAAGATCATCAGTCAGAGGACCAAGAAGTCTGCGGTGACACTGTGTGTTCTACACACGACTGAGGTACTGCTACATCCATGAAATCTCAACAATGGGACTGCCTAACAAGACCTGAACAACTCTAATGCCAGTTGACATCTCAAAGTGAAAATATACCAGGGCCCCATCCCTAGATGAGGAGCTATAGATAGCTAATGCGTGCTGAGAAAAAGAGAATTAGTGTTCCTCAGGGACAGGCAGGCGCCCTAGTTGGTTATCTAAT
Source organism: Apodemus sylvaticus (assembly GCF_947179515.1). Lineage (NCBI taxonomy): Eukaryota > Metazoa > Chordata > Mammalia > Rodentia > Muridae > Apodemus > Apodemus sylvaticus. Next base: position 175,049,322 of record NC_067473.1, on the reverse strand, counting down.
ACCAAGTACTCAGCCCTAAAATCATAAGCAATGCCAAATGAACCCCAAGTTATATTTATATACTTATTTACATATAATTAACTTTATATGTAATGTATTGTGTAATATATATATATATATATATATATATATATATATATATATATATATATATATATATATAAAATTTGAAAAAGAAGCCATAGAAATAAGAAGAGTTGGAGGAAGGAGATATTATAATTATATTTTAGTTAAAAATAAAAGTTTTAAGAGGTTAAATCCTAATGATAAAGCAAGAATAATCTGCCTTTGGGTTATAAAGTAGAAATAAGTCATATTACCACTGTAAAACAAAAGAACATTTCCTTACATAGACTGTTCACTCCAAAACTCTTATCGAGGAAAATAACCAATTGGTAAAGAAGGAAGCCTTCCTTCTGAAGATCTGAAGAGAAAGATCTGGGCAAATGAGCAAAAATCATAAACAGCAAAACTGGAATTCTGCTGATAAAAACAGATGGCTTTATTCCAGAAAGTGCGGGGACCACGAGATAAGAAAGCCGTGGAGAAAGGAGCCAGCGAGACAGTGTGATGTTGGGAAGAAGGGGCGGGCAGCCAATGGAAACACAGATGGAGCCGGAGCGAAGGGCACCGCAAAGCTGGGAGTGCCTGATGATGCTGTGTTTGAAGACAGCATTTTAATGAGTGCGTGTTTCCCTCTCCTGGGTTCCCAGTGTGTAGGAAGGTCTGCTGCACTCCCAGATCCTTGGTGTGCACGGGAAGCTTCTGGGTCCACTAAGAAGGCTGGCCTTCACGCTAGCATGGTAAGGCATAGAAACAGCCTTAGCCAAAGCTGGCACTGGAAGGGAAAGGAATCGAGGAGAATGAGCATTGCTACTAAGTTACTAAAAATCCTATGGGGGATTTGAAATAGTATCAGAGTGAACTGGATTTGAAGCCGGCTTTCATTGTCTGTGAGAAGGGAGACATTTCTGAACTACCCTGCGGTGTGAAAGGCTGGATGACAACAGGCAGAGGCAAGGAGGGTTGAAATGATGAAATGATTTAGGAAAGAAGATGGCAATTTGGGTCTAAGTATCCTTGAGAAAGACTCAGAGCACATAGTCCGCTAAGCCCAGTGACTTGACTGGTGCATGTGGATGCGCGCATGTGCACACGCACATACACCTGCACACAGGCTTGCATGCACTTCACAGTCATAACCAGCAGGCTTTGCAGGCAGATATGGTGAGGGAAGGAAGAGGATGACCCACAGACTTACTTTGGTACAGTCTAAGGCATATCCAAGTGCAGGTGCTAAGTAAGGAATCAAATATATGCATTTCAATTCAGAAGAGAGGTCGGGTCCTAATATTTAGAAGAAGCAGTAGGTTCCCCTACATGATCTGCGAACACCCTAGTCTCTGGCTTCTGACTATGCTGACAGGGCCAGGCATATAGCCTTGGAAATAGTCTTACTCTATTCTCTGTCTGTCTTTCTTTGTCTCTGTCTCTCTTGCTGTCTCTCTGTCTCTCTCTGTCTCTGTCTTTCTGTCTCTCTCTCTTTCTCTCTCTTCCTCACACCCCTCCTCTCCAAGACAGGGTTTCTCTGTATATCACTGGCTGTCCTGCAACTTTCTTTGTAGACCAAGCAGGCCTTGAGCTAAGCAGGCCTTGGACTCACAGTGATCCACTTGTCACTGCCTCCTGAGTGCTGGGACTAAAGGCATGCACCATCAGTCCCAGCACTTCTCTCTACTTTAAAATGCTGAATTGGTGGCTGGAGAGATAGTCTAGCTGTTAGGAAACCACAAGCTGTTCTTGCAGAGGCCTTTGCTTCCCAGCACTCACATCAAGCAACTTACAACTGCTTGCAACCCCAGCTCCAACAGATCTGATGCCTTCTTCTGGCCCCTACAGGCACCTGAATTCATGTGCATATACCACTCCCCCCCCACACACACACCCCACACACACCCCACCAAGCAAAAAAACAATTTAAAAAGAAAATAAGTAGTAAACAAAAGACTGTTTACTGATTATGAAGAATAACATGTAAAATAACAGTCTCTTGGTAAGACAGCATATATAAGAACAACAGGACTATGCAGGAAAATAACACCATTCTAATTAAGATGTCATTTGCTCTCTAGGACACAGATAAATGAACTACACTTCGGGCTTGCTAGTTTAGAAGACAAGGTCTGTGCTTCTTTTCACAATGACTCAAGCCAAGGTTTGGATGGAATCTGTCCTGAAACTCATGTGTTCCACACTGTGTCAGCGTGGGGTATGGCTTCAGATGCTTAGCGAGAGGTCTTAGCTTTCCTCAGAGGTGTAGGCACTTGCTCTCCTGTGACATTTTAGAGCACCTTGCTGTAGAGCAGTGGTTCTCAACCTTCCTAATGCTGTGCCCTTTTAACACTGTTCCTCGAGTTGTGGTGACCACCAACCACAAAACCATCTTCATTGCTATTCCTCTAACTGTGTTCTGCTACTCGTGTGAATTGTAATGTAAATATCTGATACACAGGAGATCTGACATGTGACCCCTAAGAAGGGGTAATTTTGCAACCATCGGGGTCATGACCTTCAGGCTGAGAACTGCGGCTCTGGAGTGAGGCTGCCCCCCATGCCTGTCATCTGCTTTGGCTTTTTTTAATGCAACATTATAAAACAGCATGAGACTCTTACTAGATGCCTCTGTCTGAACATGCAACTATACTCCTTTCCTTACTAAGTGAACCAGCCTCAGATGTCTTTGTTATACTAATGGAAAGATAGATGGAGACACCTATATGGCATGAAGGTTGGAAACTATATGGCATAGCTGGGTCTGTCCTAAGTGTCCAGCCAGTAGAGCTCTGGCCCTGAAAACCAGACAAAAAGAAAAACATAGGAGAAAGAAAGACTTGCACTTCTCCTTCCCAAGTACTAAACTGAACTAGCTGTTTTAGGCTGTCACTCAGAACCCTTCACAGTTTGCAATCCTAGAGTCTCTACCACAACTGCTCCGTCACAATTTTAAAGAACTCAGCCAACAGCCAAAAGTCCTCCTGCCTCAAGCATTCTCTGCTTCTGCAGTCCTACTTATGCAGGGTAAAGTTTCCCTTCCCTCACTGTGGCTGTTTCACGCCACTTCCCTATTTAAAACAATCAAGCTTTATGTTTATATTGGGGAATCAGTCTGTTTTTGTAATCCTTCAATCTGTATCAAGACCTCTTGGGACAGATGCTGAACTTTACAACTCTGGTAACAGACTGACTGTTCTTACTCAAGAAGCACAATTCATTTTCCATGTCTCTTCTCCTTTACCCCCGGATCTTTCCACCTTCAAATGCATATTTAACGCATCTCAAAGTGATGCATAAAGAGGAAACATGCTTAGGTTCTCCGTAGGAGGGAGAGCAAAACTGGGCATTTTTCTCCTTGATCTTTATTTTGCAGAGATAATTTTAGGCATCAGTGCGTGAGTTGGGTGCTCAGTTAGCACTCCTGCTATGTAGACTCAGAAGAAGAAGATGGACACAACAATATGATATTTATGTTTTCTAAATGAAGCTCAAAAATACCCTTGTCTTTGAGACCAGCTGTAGGAAGACAGCCCGCAGCCTCCTGTGCTTGGTGAAAGGTTCCTTTCTTCAGAAAGTTGCACGTGTACATAAAGGAGCCTCTCACACCGGGTGTCGGGCCACGTCATGACGTTTACGTGACACAATGTACTTGTTAGCTGCCGTTGCACTGTTAAGTATTTTCCTGATTTCATTATTGTATCTTTTTAAAGAGTGTGAAAAAAATAGGAATTTTGCATTATCACAGAAGTAGTTTTTGAAAGCAGTTAATTATTTTCATAAGTAATATTTGATTAGTATTTAATAAGTAATATTTAATATTTAACAAGAAGTTATTAAATATTAAGTGGTTAATAATTTTCAAAAGTAGTTAATTAATTAGCTGTTAGATGATATTAGTGAATTTCATGGCAGTGGTGAACTAGTGTGTAGGATTATTCAGAAATGTCCCGCCTCTTTCATATTGTACATATATACATACGAAAGAGGCTGGGACATTTCTGAATAATCCTACACACTAGTTACATATAAACATATCCTCGTTTATAAAGACAGTTGCCCTTGATGTCGGACACAAGTACTATGCCAGTGTACAATAGTCTATAGCGTTTAGGGTGAGATATTTCCGTTTGTGACATTTTATTCATTCATGATAAAGTCACAGCAGAAGCACTTTTCACTAAGAGCCATGATTTGAAACCGGTGCCAATGTACTGGAACCTCTGAGGTGCACCTTTCCTACCTGAAAATTATCCTGAAACATCAATGTGGAGTTTTCCTTTCTTAAGCACCGGCTCTCTATTTCCTCTTCCCACGTCTGCCATTTCCTCTCTTTAGGCCTTCTCTCCTGTCAGCTCTGTGTTTAAGCTTCCTGGTAGATTTTAGCCTCATAGGTATAAAATCCATCTCGTTGTCTAACACGTTGCTTTGCTCTTTGTACTTTAATAAATGTTTGCAAAGTAAATCTATCTATGCATAGTCACTGAACCCTTACCTACAGATCCTTACTGTGACTGCAGCTTAACCTCGTGTCTCAAGAGTTCTGGTTAGTATATCTCTATTTCTATTTTGCTAAAGCAAAGCCCTGATCATTGGAGATAGAGGTGGGGAAAAAAAAGAAATACTGGCCCAAGGAAGGGAGACAATAAGACAGGGAGAAATGGAAGGGAATGGAGAGGAGGTGGGATCCAAGTGAGGAGGAAAATAAAGTACAAAGGGTCAGTGGGGCGTGAGAGAAAGCTTCCAAATTAAGAATAAGGGTAGGTGATCAATGCAATCTAAACATGGATATCTCGTGCCTGTGTTGCTATTCTTTATTCACGTTACTAATTACTTAATCTCTCTCTCTCACTATTGGGCAGGTAGAACTCTAGCTGAGCAGTGGGTCCATCTCACTCCTTTCCTTTCCGGCTGTCCATTCTCCCCATCTTCCCTGTACCAAGGCTACAATCTGTTTCTGACTTTCAGAGAATTATACGTTCTTAGCCACACACAGATTAAGTCATTAATAAATCATCTGTTGCTATGGAAACTGTGAGATACATAATCATCCACCTGCCCATGAAATGGCCATCCATGTATACTTGACTGGGCTTGTGTACAGGGAGTTAGATAGTGGATGCTGCCTTCATTTAACAAGTCTGCAGAGTTATGAATTAATAAAGCCAAGCACATGAGCCAATTTTAAGCTTTAAGGGATACATATCAGACTTCCCTTTAGACACTAACTATCCGGGTCTGTTTTCTTCCGGTCCCCTCTCCTAAGATTTTTCTATTTGCTTAAGCTTTTAGGAAGCAAATCATAGGCTACTTGTTCACCTGATTTACCAATATTGTATAATAACATACTTTTCAAACATGGTTGTACATAATTTGTGATAGGTAATAGGAATAATTACATATACTTAGTGTTTAACAGGGTGATTCTTTTGTTCGGAATCTGAAACGCCATTTACATGATGCATTAGCTTGGTTGGTTAATAGGTCTTGGGTGCAATCCATTTAGCACTCAACATGTAAGAGACTGTTGCTTATCAGGTAATTATTGTTTAAGCCCAAACTGACTGCTGCTATGCAAATAAGAAATGAATAATAACAATAATAGTTAGCATATGTTAAGTACATAATATATCCCTATTATCCCTATTATTATTATTATTATTATTATTATATCAATGACTAGGAAGTAATTCAAATACAAATTCAAGCAGTAATTTTACATTCTTTCTTCATGATCAATACAAAAAAAAAATCCTGCCACACAAAAATGAACTCTAAATAAATAGTAACTGTCACAGTCACCAAGCATTATAAGGACCAACTACCATGGTAGAAAGAATGTTCGTTCGTTCAGCAAAAGTGAACTAAATAGTTGTGCTGGATTAACCAGGTAAAGAGTGTGGAGCTGGGCATTCCAGAAACAGCACATCCTGGGGACAGAGAATGAATACACCAACCTTCTTGGTGGAGGCAGGACCTGGCCAGCTGTACTTAGATGTCAGGGAGGCTCTCCAGGCATGTCAGTGCTCTGTGCATGAGGAGGCATGAGCAGCCTTCTCTGAGAACAGGGTGGGTGCTGTTCTCATAGTGTGTAGCTTGGATTGGGGTAAGTAGGACCCTGAGCTCAGTAAGCCAAGGTAGCACAAGGCCCAGACAAGAAGCATTGTTTTTAAAGGGGAGGCATAGGAGGAGAATAATTCTCAAATGTAGTCTTCTGGAAGTCAAGCCAATGAAATTTATATTATAATGCTTCGAGCTCTTAAACTTGTCAAAGCTGTTTGGTTTTCCTTCCTGCCTCAAGAGACAAAGATTACTCAGGCAGGTTTTCTGCTCTCCCTCTATAGACACTAAGGAAATCAGATGGTTGGATCAGTGGTGGGAATCAAGGCTAGTTTTGAAAACAGGTGATGATTTTCGAAGAGGTGATGATGAAAACCACCTTCTGAATTTGCCATTTTGAGACAATGAAGAAATAAAAATGAAAGCAAGATGGTGGGCAATTTATCACTGTATTTGGTCATAAATCTAGTTGAAATTATATTTTTGGAGGAAAAAATGTGTGTGCTAATCATTAAATAGGACTTTGGTAAGTTAAAAGTCATGTAAGCTTAGAACTGGTTCTAAGATTCTAAAGCTTTGGAAAAGCACCCTAGGGTGACAGTACTGCTGGGCCAAGAACATAACTGAGTGGTAAGGTCATCGTTTTCAAAGTTTGAAATTCGTATGCTGTAGGCATAAATCCTATGGATCAAGATAATGCATACATCTTTACTTACTTTCATCTGCTTTTGGAACACTCTTGTCCCATCCAATGTGACAAGGTCCTCTGTCATCTAGACTAAATCTGGCTAAGCAAGGCTTGCCAGTAGTTAAAGGTGTTCTCACTGAGAAAATGGGTGACTGAATGGACAGGGTCATTTGCAGATAATCCAGTGTGAAATCCTAGCTAGTCATAGGTTTTGGCTACATGTAAGAAACACACATGTCAGGCTGAGAAGTTTGAACAGAACGGGACAGCAATTGTCACATACAAATTGCTGTTACCTCAGAAATAGACATGGCGGCAAAACAGGTCCTCGGCTTTAGACATCTGAAATCAAGTCCTGTCACTAGCTTCCCAATCTATATTAGCCTTTGACTGGCCTGCGCCTTGTTTTCTACACATTTTTTTCATGCCAAATGTAGTTTAAAACCATTAATTAAAGGCACATGTATAATGTATACAGAAATCCTATGTTCCAGAGAAGGTGGTAAATAATTAGGAGACCTCATGAATGCAGACTAGCAGAACTTTTTCTCTCAAAGTTACAAAAATTCAACTAGTTGATAAAAGGCCAATTTCCTTCTGTTAGTGATTTGAAACTGGTTGCAAAGTTCCTTAATCCTGGTTTAAAAAAAAATCCATACCCACACGAAAACTTGAGATGTTCTCGAACCCAACCCCTACCATTCCACGTGCTTGGGAAAGAACAACCAGATACCTTTAAAAGACTGGAGCATACAGTCAAAATTCTGCTTTTTCTGGAGGCATTACTCTGGACAGTAATGTTCAAAATAAAAGTTCAAGATCAGAAGCAACCCTGATGCAATGGAAGTATGTGAATTACCTGAAACAGGATTCAAACTGATTTTTGAAAAATCTAGTTTAACAAAGTCGAAAGAAAAAGTATATGACAGAAGTGACAACTCAAATGAGATAAAAAAATTTTTTTAAATTATCTAGGAAATCAGATCAGAGGAGACTTATATAAGAACAAATAACTGAAAGTCACTGGAAGTGTCCACGGGCAATTTAAGCTAATTGAAAGTAAGATCTGCAAACCCAAAGCCAAGCCATGGGAAGAAGCCAACAGGAAAAAATGATGGAGAAGTGGAGGAGACTCCGGGGACTCCTAAGATGCAACCGGGCTGGCTGGCCAGTGTACACGCTACAGTAAAAAGAAAGTTAAAGGGAACATAAAGCTTTTTCAAAGGAACAATGGTTGAAAATTATCTATATTTGGAGGCAGAAATTCAGGAACCCTTAGAGTTCTAAATAAGATCAGCTTAAAGAACAGTGAGGAGCATCACAACCAAATTGTCAGTCCAGATAAAATTTCATAGCAACAAGTAAGTATGACCATATATGATAGTTTTGCCTGCGGACTGCTAGACCATTCTCCAGGCACTGCTTTGCAGCAAGGACAAATCAGGATGTCATAGCACAGCGTGGCAAATGCAAAGCCTGCCAATCAAACGCACTATATGTCACCACATTGTTGCGGTATCACAGGTGAAGCTGCCCTGTCATTCCTAAGGGGACCCAGTCTCACAGCGGATCTCTTCTGAAAACACAATCTTTCCACCATATAAAATGTTCCCTGATCCTTGCATGCAGGTTTTATGTCATAGATGTATCAACAATATGGCTGTTTAACAAGCCCTGAACACTGATAGTACCTATAGGCATGATACACACGCACACACACACACACACACACACACACACACACACACATATACATATATATTCTACATATGCATATATGTAACCATTACAGTTGAAAAAAAAGAGGCCATGAATTCAAGAGGGATCAAGGAGAGGCATGGAGGGTATTAGGAGGAGGAAAGGGGAGTAGGGATTATATAATTACATACATATATACATACATACATACATACATACATACATACATACACACTATAGTTGACAACATTGGCCTTCAAAACTGAAGGTAAGCAGACTTTCACGGGTAAACAGAAGGTAAAGAAATTCATCACCTAGTTGATCTATCTTATGAGATCACATAACAAAAGTACCTGAAGTGCAAACCTTGCTGAAAAATGTAGCCACATAGACAGAATATTATACAGAATGCTCTAACATACTAATGGTAGGGAATAAATAACTTTTTGGTCCAACGCAAAAGATGAGCATTAAAAGCTCTTATAACTATAAAATACAATAATGGCTACACAATATGAAATGTAAACTGCATAACCAGTAACTAATCAGGGTGGATGGAAGCAAAGGACTGTTTGTTGAAGTCTGGCCTTACTTTGCAGCCCATGTTGGCTAGAACTCACTGTGTAGCCCAGGATGACCTCAAATTCATGCCAGCCCCTTGTCTCAGCCCCCAGAGATTTCAGATTACTGCTCCGAGCCACCATACCAAGATGTGAATAAACATCTAGTTTAAGTATACCTGGTCTAAACGCTGTATGGAGAGAAAGACTAACAGAGCTGGGTGTGGTTTGCACACCTGTCCTCTGTACACTTGGGAGGTGGACGCTGGAGGGTGGGGGTTCAAGCTCATGTGAGATAAAGGGAGCATTTTCTTCTCTAAGGCTGAACTATGTCCCTCCCCCATTCTCCGTATATGTAACTTATATCTTAGACATTTATTCATCAACGAACACCCTGGTCATCACTCCGTGCCAGGGCTGTTGTGAGTAACGGTGGGATTGAATGAGAGTTCAGATATTGCCCTGAGTTACCATTTTCATTTTCTCTGGGTATAAATTCAAAAGAGAGTGTTCTACATCCCACAGAGCCTCTAGTGTTACTCTCTTGAGTCGACTCTACCCTGTCCTCCATGTCTCTATTCATACCATGTCTCATATTCTTACCCTATGTTGTATATAGTTTCTACTTTCCCCAAACCTTTTTACAAGTATTTGATGACTACCTACTCTGTGTACCTCTTTTATAAGGTATTTTATAAATACCTCCTGGGTACACCCTTTTTATAAGGTGGTCAACACAGTTTTCCATTCCTACCACCCTGCCCTCATAACCACTCCCCTTTGCCAAACAGGGAAGATATGCTGGAGAAGAAAGGCAAAACTGAACTGTTGGGTGCACTTGAACGAGATCTCATAAGGCTTAGTAATATAAAAATTCACTCTAAAATGCACACTGTAATTGTGTCTGTTGGAACAGCTTCCTGGAAGAGTACTTGCCTATGTGCGAGCCTGAAATTGATCATTAGTGCTACAAAATTAATTAATTAATTAAAATTAGAAATAGGCTGCAATTAAATTGCATTGGGATCTGGTAAAACAAGGAATATGCATATATACATTTATTTGTGCATATGTGAATGTTTGATGTCAGTGTGTGTGTGTGTGTGTGTGTGTGTAGACCAGAGGTTGAAGTTGCACATCTTCCCAGTCATTTCACTTTATTTTCAAAATTGTTATTATAATTTAGTAACTACAGGTGTGTGTATGTGCACATGAGAAAGAGTGTCAGGGTTATGGGCAGGAGAGGGTGTGGGGGTCTCCTGGAGATGGAGTTACAGGAGATTGAGCTCCGCTCCATGTGGGACTCAAACTCAGGTCCTCTTAGCCTCCGAGCCTCTGTTCCAGCTCCCCACCTTATCTTCTAAGACAGGACTGCTGGCTAATGTTGGGGTTTACTAGGTTGCTAGATCGGACGGCCGGTGGGCTGCAAGGGACACTCATGTCTCTTCTCCTCCAACACTGACCATACACACAGAGGCTGACGCAGTTTCTTTTGTGGGAGCTGGAGTTTGATCTCAGATTCTCAGACTTGCATGACCCTCTCCTGACTGAACCACCTCCCAGACCACATTTTAATATTTTAGACGCTAAACAAAGCACACAGCCTATGTTTCTAAGCAGTTTTGGTTTTTTGGTCATACCATTGTCGCCAACTTGTTTCTCTGTTGTCATAGTCACATCAAGTAACACGTGAAAACTGAAGTCACCACGTCTCCATGATAAGGGGCAATGTTCACGTGTGTCTGACAGGCAGCTTGATTAGAATTTTATTTCAAATCAAAATCCACACTTTGCTGTAAGACAGGCCTAAAATGCATGCTTATCCTCAGAAAGGACAACCTTTTTGCACTGAACATGATGTAAGATTTGGAACCTTTCATTCAAGGAGAACAATAAATGAACGAGCAATTCTACAAACCTACGGTTGTCCCTTAGATGTGAGGTTATATCTGTGGAGCTTTTGCCACGATTCTGCCACGATTGGCAGGAAGGCCTAGCTCACTGTGGGTGGCACTGCTGCCCAAGAGGAGTGTTCCTGGGTAAGAGGGCACGAGGCACACCGAGACAAGAGTTTCTGCTTGGGTTTCTACTATGACTCCCCCAAAGTGTTATGCTGTGATCTAGAATTGTAAACTGAAATACACCTTCCTCCCTTAAACTGCTTTTGGTCAGGGTAATTTATCACAGTGCAGAAATGACAATAAAACAGAGGCAGAGATCCAGGAAGTCCCCCCTGGATGCCTCCTTCAGACTTGCACAGGATAGCTTAATTGTCTTTAACTTCAGCCATTGTGTAGACATGGAATGTGTTTTCTCCTTCCCAGTCTGAGTTTCTGTCAGCGGAGGTTCTGGGGGTAGGAAGCAGAGAGGAGATGAAGTCTCACTTTGACTCCCTGAGATCAGTAGAGGGTTAATCTCTTCCTTATAGTAAGCAGCATTGAAACCAAGGTAGCATCTGCTGAGTTGGTGTCTCCCATATTTTGCCTTTTTGTTCTCTGCAAATGGGCTGCAGTTGAAGAACAAGAACCAGCCAGCGCAGTGATCTTTCCTCCCAGACTGACTTAAGTGTGATTTGGGAGTGGTCTCTTGTGGCATTTATACTTCTATGCCTTTCTCTCTTGACACTCATCCACACCGACGAAGTCAAGGCCTTCGGTCATAACAGGTACGCGCAGAAGACTCCCGACCAACCCACAGTCTGATGCTCTAACTGCATTCCTGTTCTGTCAGGCAGCCTCAGGCTGAAGCTGGATGACTCACAAGCTGGCAGGAGGCATCAGTGGGCAAAAGGAGTCACAGCAAGGTGGGTAAACCGGCAGTGTGCCAACAGGCAGGACGGAGCGGTCAAATGATGTTTGATAATTATCCCAAGGAGGAGTCACATGGGGTTTTGGTGGGTGCCACTTGCTGGATTTTTTTTTCCACTTGTGGGTAACATCCCGTTAGCTCCAAGCTGAGAACAGTGTGTGTGTTCCTCACATAACCCCCTGTGGTGAGGGACTAGAATGCCCCTCCTATTACTGTCTCTGACATAGGACATGCGGTCCTATTTATATGGTGAGGACCTCTTTGTCCCCCTGTCAGGACAAAGAACAGCAAGATAGTAGGAAGAATATAAAAGATTTTGAGAGACATCTTGTGATTCTGCATCTTCTGAAAACTCTCCAAACAAAACACAAACCCCAACAATTGAATCTGAATGTGAGACTGGTTGCAGAGACGTCAGGATATTCCCAAGGAGCATCTGACACACAGAAGTGCTGACTGTGCAAGCACGAGGAGCTGGGCTCAAATCTCCAACACTTGCCCAGGAACAGCAGCACAGAAATGCAGTTCCAGCACTCGGGGGTAGAAACGGGAGGACCCAGAGGTTTCCTGGACAGAGTCTAGTGGAGCTAGATGTGGATGATGAGTTTCAGGGAATGACCTTGCTTCAAAAACTAAGGTATGGAATGACAGAGGAAGACAAAGGATGCTGGCCTCAGGGCTCCACATGTGTATGAATCCATGTATACATGCACATGTAAAACACACATACACTCATGCATGCATGCACGAATACATACTAATAAAAACAAAACACAAACCCCAACAATTGAAAAATAGATTTAGGACTGTTGATGGGTTTTCACACTGAAGCACCCTTCTCTTGGCTGCATTTCTAAGTTGGACAATGCCTTCTAAATAAGGCATTAGGATGAGATGTTAGGATACCCAGTGATTCGCTGCTTATAAAACCCATATATTCAGGTTCTTCTCAGCATGCTACAATTCACTTTACAACATGTTTCACAGGGGCTTTCCCATCAGGCATAATAAGTTCATCTCATCTGGGCTTGGCTAACATGTTCCTTTTGAGCTGGTTCTGCCCTCCTATTCTGAATTGTGCCTGAGTCTTTCTGTACACGTGCCTGAGGCCTGGCTTACAGAAATCAGGGCTACTTTATGGTGGTAACTCATAATGTGAATGGAGGCAGAAATCTGTAGAAACAAGCTTATGCCAGTTTATGCTGGTTAATTTGGGTGACATATTTCTTTTCCTAACCAGAGATAACAAAATACAATGGTGATTAGCCCATGATGAGCACACACTGACCTTTACTGCAAATGTGGGTCACAGATCAGGCCTAAGTAGAATTAATTTTAATATGAGGTTAGTTTTTATGAGTTTGATCGTATTCAAACAAAATAAAATCTTTCAAAACCAAAATTTTGCTTCTTTAGCTTTCTTAAAGTAATGTTTCTTGGTGAGCACATCATTCTAAGATCTAAGACCATCAAATTTGCTTTTAGTCATTATCAAAACGTATATGGGTTCACTGATACATCCTGGGTTGAAATACAAACTTATTGAATAAATAGCAATTAAAACATTAATCTACATTATAGCCCCATTCTTTAATAAGGAGAACACATAATCACTATACAAAATTAGGATACAGGAATTATGACCAAAACATAGGAAAAGTCTCATAACCCCATTACCCAGAGGTGACCACATACTATTATTATGTAATAAAATTTTGATCCTGTTGCTTTGTAATCTTTCTCAATTAATGTGGGGAGAAAACCTACTAATGTAAATTCTTTGCTTGTGTTCATTTTACACAATTGTGTTTTATTCTAAAGTGAATACCACAGAGTAGATAAATTATAGATGATATACATTCATTTTTCTCATGGTCCTGGGGCTGGGGGAGCCCACAGTTGATCAGGTGTATCAGTGAGTATCTTCTTGCTCCATTATAACATGATAAAAAATCAAGAACATATCACAAAGTCCACTTTGGAGTAGGTCTCGATTCACCCTATTCCTAAGACACCTAACCTAGCCCTGTGTAAACCATCCACTCCTAAGGACCGAGTCCTTGTGATATAGTCATCTTAATACAGTGGTAATAGAGTGAAATGTTGATGTGAATTTGGAGGGAGCCTTTAAATCAATGCTGGAGGGGTAATGCCAGTTTGAAAACTCTTTATTGAAAACATCTGCCATAACTCATTCCAGATACCGCACCAAAAGGCCGAAGAATGAGTGTCATGTAACGAGAATTTTACTTGTTACGGTTAAGGAGGCTGAGAGTCTAAGGCTGGGGTCTGGCATGGTAGGCATTGTCACCTTTGTCATAGCAGCTGTGGTTATCCTCTGGAGACCCTCAGGAAGATTTGGCACGTTGACATTTGCTCATAGAAGGAGGAGTGTGAAGAGCCATTAAACCATCGCCCAAGAGTCTAGCGACGCCACCCTGCATCCCTTCCCAGTGCAATGAACTATACGCCAGCTGCATGTGGTCTCAGGGGGCCTGGAGTGCAGGCACAGTGGAAGGGCAACTGAAATGGGCGCTTCCATCTTTTAAAGGAAGTTTTCTTTTGTGCTAGGTGGGACTCCCTGGTGATGTAGTTGATTTCGGGTCATCCATGCTTCTGTAAGGAGTCTAATGAACTCACTGGCTGACCAAACAGGCCATGGTTTCAAACTCCCTTGCTCCATTGTAGACCTATCTATGGAGAATAGACATTTGCCTATGTCTGCTCAGGAAAAGTTAATGATCTTTTTGAAAGGTTGGCAAAACGTTAACCATGCAGATTTCATGAGTGATGTATCATGTCAGCCCAGCTACACACACACATTACGGCGCTGTTCTGTTTTTCTTTTTAAAATAGAAGAAGAGTTTAAACTCTCCTCCCATGGCTCTTTTATTAATTTTTATAATTTTATTAATTTTTTGATTAATTTTTTTCCTTTAGCAATTTCCCACAGACATTTCTGCATTCCGGTGGCAGTCGGCTCTAGCCTCTGTTGTCTGCCTTCCTCCCCACCAGGCCTCACCCCTACCGGACCCTTGGAGCAGTTCGTGTCCTTTTTTGTCTCCCACTAAGTTCAGTTAAAGATGTCTGAGTGTCCAAGGACGAACTCCAATCTGTGTTTATTCCATTAGTTTTGCATCATCAATACTACAACCAGGATGTGCTGAACCCTTCTACATCCAAATCTCTGCCCCCACTGTACCTCTAAATGTCAACATTTCGTGCGCATTCCCTCGGTTGAGGTTTTAGTTGTTGTTTGGAAAGATGAGTGATATTTGGTCAGTCTGGCAAAGCTCCAAAAATCAATGGCTGGTTAAGTAGATGTGTCTTTTAAAAGCACAACAGCAAGAAAAAAATCTTTCTCTAAAGTGAAACTTTTCATATGCCATCTGTGAGTGAGGCTGGAGGCTCAGGTGGATTTCCAGATGGCTGCAAAGAAGGTGCAGTTGCCCTTTTCCAAGAAGCAGCACTGCACTGCCTTCCTGCTCACTCCAGGGTAAAGCACGTACTTGGTCTCAGCCTCCTGATACTATCTGACAAGAGAGAAAAGCAGCACGGGAATAGATCCAGCATGTAGCTGCTGGAGAGTGCAGAGAAAGTGCAAGTGTTGGTGTTAGCTGTGAAAGGAAACAGTGAATTCCAAATAAGGAGATTTCGTGTTGCACTATGGTTACTTTTCAATAATAAACAGAAGGGGTATGAAGATGTGAGGATATCTGGTAAAATTTGTACAAGAGATACAAGAGATCTTGTATCTTAGGGCCTGAGGTAGAGGTGTTCACACAGACAAGGGTCCTGAGGTACAGGTGGGAAGGACAATTTAATCACATGCAATTGAGCAACTTCAGAGCATACAGAAGTGAAGGGGCCTGAGGTACAGGTGTTCACACAGACAGGGGGCCTGAGGTACAGGTGTTCACACAGAGAACGTGCCTGAGTTACAGGTGTTCACACAGACAGGGGGCCTGAGGTACAGACGTTCACAACGACAAGGGGCCTGAGGTACAGGTATTCACACAAATAGGGGCCTGAGGTACAGATGTTCACACAGAGAAGGTGCCTGAGGTACAGGTGTTCACACAGACAGGGGGCCTGAGGTACAGGTGTTCGCACAGACAGGGGGCCTGAGGTACAGGTGTTTGCACAGACAGGGGGCCTGAGGTACAGGCACTCACACAGACAAAGGGCCTGAGGTACAGGTGTTCACACAGACAAGGGGCCTGAGGTACAGGCGTTCACACAGAGACAAGGGGCCTGAGGTACAGGCGTTCACACAGATAAGGGGCCTGAGTGAGGTACAGGTGTTCACACAGACAGGGGGCCTGAGATACAGGTTTTATTGCATAAGTAAATCTTCATTAAGGTGCCACCACAAAATTCAAATGCTGCACTGTTACCTCAAAAGTAAATATGTATCTATCAATAGGACAATATGTTGAAAATCACCTCTGAGTAAATAGAGGTTTAATATATGAGTAGTAGACAGCTGTTAACATTAAGCCGTAATTTGGGGGTTGGAATTGCAAAACCCTAATACTGTTTTCATGTCTGTGTGTTTCCAATTCATCTGTGTACCCACCATGCCCTGGGAATCTATCAGCCCCTTCCCCACAGCACTTGCATTACAAAAACCTATTACCTGCTATCATGCCTGGTCTTTACTATGGATTCTGATATTCAAGTCAGGTTTTTGGTTTGGTTTGGTTTGGTTTGGTTTGGTTTGGGTTGGTTTGGTTTGGTTTGGTTTGGGTTGGGTTGGGTTGGGTTGGGTTGGGTTTTGTTGTTGTTGTTGTTGTTGTTTTTGTTTTGTTTTGTTTGGTTTTTTTTTTTTTTTGTTGATACAGGGTTTCTCTGTATAGCCCTGGCTATCCTGAAACTCACTCTGTAGACCAGGCTAGCCTCAATCTCAGAAATCTACCTGCCTCTGCCTCCCAGAGTGCTGGGATTACAGGCATGCACCACCACCGCCCGGCTCAAGTCAGGTTCTTAAAAATTACAGTGTCTAATGAACTGCAACTGGGATCAATTTTTAAAATGGAAACCATGAAAACTAAATTTTAAATCTTTCGTGAAAATTGGTAATAATAAAAATATGGCAGAGGGTAACTCTAAAAATGGAAGTCCCCAAAGCAAAAGGATGGAGTGTGTTGAATAGAAGGAAACATTACAAGACCAGAGAATGAATTTAGTATCTACAATAACCCCCTCTTTCCACAAAACAAGGATAAAAAGAAATAGGAGGAAGAACATACTTTTCCTGTTGTTCTGTCTCATGAGCACCAAAGACTAAGCCATAGCATCAAAATGAGAATGGTTTTATTGTAGGATAATGGAACCATGCTAGGGATGTAACTAGAGAATTTTTCCCTAAGCAGAAAAGGAACTTAGTTCAGCAGAGCCCACTAATCACCACACAGAAACAACAACAGCAGCTACCCTGCCAGGTGCACGGAATGGAGGAAATAAGATCATAGCCATCAGGGGCATCGTTGTTATTTGTCATCTGTCTGAAGTCACACTGACTATCATCTGCTATTTGATCTGGCAGTCCTACACCTAGCCTGGCCACTGCTTACTAAAATGAACAAGAAGCCTTTCAACATCAAGGATGGAATCAACCTTAAACCCAACAAGGAAGGGAGTAAGGGCTGCTAACAAGGCTCTGGAATGGGGATGACTCAGATGACCAGCTGGCTTTCCTCTCAAACACTAGGCATTGTGTTTCCACAGAGGCGAGGAAGTTCCGAGGCTCTGAAGATCTGTATCTAGTAGTCAACAGGTCATTAAATGGGAGTGTAAACTAATTACTTCAGGCACAAAATCCACACTCCTGAAAATAGTCTCAATGATGAAATATAGGAAAGATTTCAATTAAAACTCAAGACTAGAAAATTAAGACTATTTTCATTCTAGGTACAGATATGTGGAAGTAAGACAATATAATTAAAAGGTATACACATTGCAATGGAAGAGATAGAGATAGCTATTTTCATGGTTATTAATGAATAAGAAAAAAATCCAAGGTAACTAAGTAGAAAAACCACAACAGTTATATTTGAAGACACGAAAACATTAATAGTTTTACCATATAGCAACAGGATCCAATTAGAAATTTAATGGGATTTGAGATCTCATTAAATGTGAAAAAAAAACAATTGATAAAATACCTGGAAATGTGCTTAGCAAATACACAGGAAGTTGGCAACACATTTAGAAAGAAATGGAGCAAGAAACAAGGAGCGCCTTAGCCAACAGAGGACACAGCAGCGTGGCAAAGACCATCAATTTCATAATTCCATCTCTGTTTCAATTAGTCCATAGCCAGACTGCAGTCTAACTTAAAATTCACACCCCACAAAGTCGTCATAGACTTCACTTTCCTTTGGGGTAGTAGGTGCAGAAACAGAATGACATATTTTGTCACGTGAACTCTCTGAAAATCTTTATCCTCACCACTGCTGAAAAGCTCCAGGAACCTGACAGTGGATCAGCAGTGAACGGACAAGCAAATGGTCAGCGAAACAGAATGGGGAATCTATAGAAACCCGTGTGGGGGTGAAAATCTGCCTTAGAGTATGTGTAGCATTTCACATCACTGGGGAGGATTGTGGCCAAGACAGTGAGAGGTGACATAACACACTGAGGAGATCTTCAAGTCAGAGATAAATGGCTCCTTCTAAGATACAAAGGCAAAAGGTGAAAGCAGGCCAACCAAGAACAGCCACGCCCCAAGATCCATCTTTCTCCAGCCTCTAGCATCTGGAGAAAGCTTTTCAGAACTGTATCATTGCTGTGGCGCTGAGGAAGTACCTGAGGGAGAGTACTCCACCCATGCCCTTCCTCGGGTCACACCCACTGACCTGCACAGTTGGCCCCAACCTGTCTTCAGTATTGACACTCGAGCTACCATGGCTGGCCAACAGTCCCCACCCTCTCCACACATCTCGTTAAAGCCTGCTGTCATCTCTCTGCCAGCTCTTCCTCCTAGAATATCTGCTTCCTTCAAGTCTCTGCTCAGACATCGCCCTCTGAAACTTTGTTTCCCCTTTCACATTGAGGTTATATATTACCAACTATGGAAGACATCTTCTCCTGGTTTGTTTAACCATGCTGTGTGCATTTCCCCCAAAAGACCAGAAACTCCTGAGGACCAAGGCCATTGCAAGCTTACTTCTTTCCTAGGATGGGAGCATGATAGATAGAGACTTAGTCTTTGTAAATTTGATGGATTCTGTTGTCAAGTTGACTAGGTCTTTTATCACCTAGACATCTCTAAGTGTCCAGCAGAGAGTTTCTAGGTTGTGTTAAATGACCTGGGAAGCCCTACTTACCCTATAACAAACATAGCTTCGGCTCTGGAGTGAATAAAAAGGAGAGAAGCAGCTGAACTGCGTCTCCTTCTTTCTTGGCTTCTCCTCTGCAGATGCGATTGGCAAGAGCTGCCTCAAGGTCCTGCCACCATGGCTTCCCACCCATGATGTGAGCTGAAGACAAAATTAAGCCTTTCGTTCCTTTTTTTGAGATTTTTTTCACTCTTTATTTATATTGTGTTGAAGTTAATGAACATACCCATCACCTCTTCCCCCCTGTGGGAACAGAAAAGATCTATGCTCTCAGAAGTTTTCATATATACAGTCTACTACTGGTGATCTTCGTCACCATGTTCTAGAGCACACCCTACGATTATTATGTATGCTTTGTTGGAGCTTTGTGTCCAGCTTTCAGGAGCATCTTGGCCGCACTACATCACACTCCCAGCTTATACAACTACGGTCGTATTCTGCGTCTTGGGATTTGACTTCTTTATGATCCACACGTGACATACTACAGTACCTATCTTCATTGCCTGACTTACATTCTTTTTTTTTATTCGATATATTATTTATTTACATTTCAAATGATTTCCCCTTTTCTGGCTCTCCACTCCCCGAAAGCCCCATAAGCCCTCTTTCCTTCCCCTGTTCCCCCATCTACTCCTTCCCAAGGCCTTCCATTCTTAAGTTGTTTCTGTTCAGTATTCTCTACATCAGCCAGAAGAGTAACACATGCAATGAGATAAGGAGCAGTATTTCTAAATACTTCCTCTTGGATTTCATAGTGAATTGCAAATTGGTTCTGTTAATTCTAATGATTCATTTTACTAAAATATCCACACAACTTTCTTTTCGTATGTGGGGTGCGTGCGTGCGTGCGTGCGTGCGTGCATATGTGTGTGTGTGTGTGTGTGTGTGTGTGTGTGTATGTAGGTCACCACACCTACCCAACATTTACAGGGAGGTCTGAATTCCCTTTCATAGTTGTACAGCAAGTGTTTCACTTGCTGAGCCAGCTCCCTAGTCCCCCAGTCAGGTAACTTTTATTTTAACTATTAAAGAAAAAAGGAAGGAAGGAAGGAAGGAAGGAAGGAAGGAAGGAAGGAAGGAAGGAAGGAAGGAAGGGTTGTCAGAATTGTCATTAAAAAATTCTCCCTTCATAATAGAAAAGCCCCATAATGGAAAAAAATAATGATGTTGTCAAAGTCATAAGACATGGTGCTCTATAAATATGAGCTTGAAATTACCCTGTGCATTCTCTGCATAAGCAATGATGACTTTTACTGGAAAGGTTTTCCCACTGATAGGTATATCTATTTGCGGTACTTATTTGAGAATGTCCAGTTCTAACAGCCAGTGCTGGAAAGAGTCTGATCATTAGGAATGTCCCTGCACTTCAGAGATGCTTGTCCCCTAGGCATCATAGCCTGTCATGGTTTAAGAGGCTAATAAAGTCTCCTTGAATGGCCTAGCTGTTTGAGTGCCCTTGGATGCTTGAGACAGCAAAAGACAGGATGGAGTCACAGGAAGTTCTCTCCCTTACTTCATCTATTGTCACCAGTCTCCCTCTGTGGCCTTGGCTGAGTCATATAACTTGGTTAGGGAAGCAATTAGGGTATTGACAGGGGGAGCAATGGAAGTGTGCGTGTGAATATCCCATCACTCTCTGTTCCCATGGAGACTGAGATGAAGGGCGGCGTGGGAAGCAAAGCTACAGCTCTGACCCCAAATGACTCTAACCGCCATTTCCCAAGTGCAACAAGACCTCAAAACACCTTTAGGTTCCCCAAATTGTGTTGTGGGTCTTGTAGAATAAAAGTGTGAACAACAGGTTAAATCAGGGTTAAATACAGAATAGCACGTGATACATCCCACTACCCAAATGATGCTGTTGCTTTGACTGTAATAGCACAACAGTGGTTAGACTGCTCTTAGATTATCTTTCTATGAGGAAAAACTATAATTCAATATGGAGAACATTTCCCATGACAAATTGTTTCGAGTTTTTAACCCCTGTGCTTCTGTCTTAACACTTGCCAACATACATTTAAAAGGCAGATAATATGGTCTAATTTCACAAGTTTAGTAAATGCTTAAAAAAAAAATCCTTTAGGATCCAGGCAATGGGGACACACACCTTCAATCTAAGCACTTGGGAGGCAGAGGTAGGTGGATCTCTGAGTTCAAGGCCAGCCTGGTCTACAGAGTGAGTTCCAGGGCAGCCAGGGCTATACCAAAATAAATAAATGAAAATTAGAGGAAAGGAAGGGAGGAAGGAAGGAAGGAAGGAAGGAAGGAAGGAAGGAAGGAAGGAAGGAAGGAAGGAAGGAAGATGGAAAAACAAAAAAAGAAAGAACTGTGGGAGGCCCAGAATGGTGCTTGCCAGAGCATCTTGTTTTTATAAGAGGAAGGGAAAGTCAATGAGGGACAAGGGGCCCACCCAGGGTTCCCAGTGTGAACCTGGTCAAAAGTTCAGCTCTCTTCTCTGCAGCCAGGGGTGCGTGTACCAGGCAACCTTCTTCTTCCCAGTCTTTCCTGCAGTTTCTGGGAGGAAAGTTTCTCCTTGAATGTATAATATTTTCTATTTCTCAGTTCCTCTTAAGAACTAAGTTAAACAAATGATTTCCATTTATATATCAATATGATCATAGGTGGTTTTTTGGGTTTTTTATTTGTTTGTTTGTTTGTTTGTTTTAGAAATTTGGCTATTATAAATAGGGCTGCTATGATCATAGTGGAGCATGTGTCCTTATTACATGCTGGGGAATCCTCTGGGTATATACCCAGGAGTGGTATAATAGGGTCCTCCAGTAGTATCATGCCCAGTTTTCTGAGGAACCACCAGACTGATTTCCAGAGTGGTTGAATTTCTCCACATCCTCGCCAGCATCTGTTTTCCCCTGAAGTTTTGATCTTAGTCATTCTGACTGGTGTGAGGTGAAATCTCAGGGTTGTTTTGATCTGCATTTCCCTGATGACTAAAGATGTTGAACATTTCTTTGGATTCTTGTCGTGACCACCCTTGCCAGCAAGGAATGAGGCACGCAGGAAGATCTTCTTCAAGCAGTTTATTCCCAGGGGGATTAAAAAAACACAGACACAGGTCATTCTGCAAGGAGAATGCCCCCCCCCCTTACTGAGAGACCAGCAATATATATACTAGAGGCCAGGGAAGGGAACAGGAAAAATCAATTATAGTCATAGGTCAGGCACCTGGGAAGTCCGTACCACACCGGGCGGGAAGGCAGGAATCAAGCTAAGCCATGGGATGTTTTGCTCTAAAGAAACCTGTGCAAACAGCTCAGCTGGGGGCGTTGAGCCAAGCTCTCTGGTTCCCAACAGATTCTTCTCAGCCATTCGATATTCTTCAGGTTAAAATTCTTTGTTTAGCTCTGTACCCCATTTTTAATAGGGTTATTTGGCTCTTTGGAGTCTACCTTCTTGAGTTCTTTGTATATATTGGATAGTGGACTTCTGTCAGATGTAGGTTTGGTAAAGATCTTTTCCCAATATGTTGACTGCCATTTTGTCCTTTTGACAGAGTCTTTGCCTTACAGAAACTTTGTGATTTTATGAGGTCCCATTTGTTAATTCTTGATCTTAGAGCATAATCTATACAGAAAATGTGGTATATTTACACTATGGAATACTACTCAGCTATTAAAAACAATGAATTCATGAAATTCTTAGGCAAGTGGGTAGAACTAGAGAATGTCATCCTGAGTGAGGTGACCCAGTCACAAAAGAACACACATGGTATGCACTCACTGATAAGTGGATATTAGCCCAGAAGCTCAGAATACCCAAGAAACAATTCACATATCAAAAGATGCCCAAGAAGAAGGAAGGAGAGGCCCCTGGTCCTGGAAAGGCTCAGTGCAGCAATGTAGGGGATTACCAGGACAGGGAAGCTGAAAGGGGTTGATTGGGGCACAGGGGGAGGGGAAAGAGCTTATGGGACTTTGGGGGAGGGTGGATCCAGGAAAAGGGAAATCATTTAAAATGTAAATAAAGAATATATCGAATAATAAAAAAGGAGGTAATTATGGTTAAGGAAACCCACAGGACAGAGGCTTGATTCAATAGTAAAAAAAAGAAAAGAAAGAAAGAAAAGAAAAGAAAGTTGGGGGAACAATGTAGAATGGAATGTAAAGGATTGACCATTGATGACCCCCACCCCACATATTACAGGGAGGGAAGTGAGGCTGTCTGGTTTTGTCACACGTGGGACTCATGTCTTCAGTCTGTATCTTCCAACAGTCAATGCCCGGTGCACCTGTGATTAACTGCTCAGTGTTTACCCTCTTTTAAATACTTAATATCATCCTCCAAGGCTTTCATGCATTAAGGCAAGCCTCTCCTTCACTCTCTTGTTATTTATATGATCAGGAAATAATAAAAACTAGGCTGGAATTCACAACTAATGAGATGAGCTTTTAAACTTGTGTCCCTAGTCCCAAACTGCCCCTTTGTAATCCTGGACTTATCCAACTCATTCACTATTCTAAGCCCCAATTTCCTCTCTGAAAGATGAGAAGACTATTATCTGCAGTGGAGGGAGAAGTCATGGCTCCAGTTAAAACAATGGAGATAATTCAGTGCTATTTGATTACATTAAACATTAGTCACATAGTAGGCATTACTTGTGCATAGTTATTTTAAATTTCTTGTTTATATTATAGTACTCAATTTAAAACCACCTTTATTTATTGATTATACTACTAATGCACCGTGGAGCATTGTTAAATTTGTATTTGTTTGTGTTATTGCATTCATTGTAAAGCTATCTTAATACTAAGTTGCAGTGTTTATTATATTTGTAGAGCAGGTGTCATGTAACTGTTAAGATTGCCTCAAATAGCCCAAAAGAAACTTTAAAAAAATGAATCATTTCATACTATTATGGCATCTCTTTTCCTTTTACAATATCATCTGATACAGATTAAAATCAGCTATATTTAAGAATGTTGCCCTTGAAAAGTTGATCATGCTCCGGTGGAGGGACACACACATGGTATGTGGGCATCACAAATTGGACTGGGTGGGTTATAAAGAAGACACAAATTGGAACAGTAAGATGGGTAGGGAAGGGGGCGGGAACAGAGAGGAGTCAGGGCCTGGAGTGAATGAGATCCAAATATATTGAAGGAAATTCTCAAAGAATTAATTTTAAAATCAAATAAAAGGAGAAAATAAAATACAGTAAAAATTATCTTAAATTGCTGTTCTGGAAACATCCAAATCATCTTCTTTGATTTTGGTGCCACTGTGAAGCTTTGTTTTACAATTCTGTGACAGTGGAGTACCTCAAGTCACACATCACACATCTCTCTCTCTCTCTCTCTCTCTCTCTCACACACACACACACACACACACAGTCAGAAAGTTTCAGATTTATTTTTACTGCATTGTTCTTTTAGGGCTACATAATAATAACAGGCAGATTTAATTTTTTTCTTCCGCAATGGGTATTAATCTAAGTATTTCACATTGTTATGGTTTGAATAGACAATGTCTACCAATAGGACTGTTTGCTGATGAAGGCTTGTACCTGGTGTCCCTATTCAGTTGTGATAGTTATCATGAAGACTGTGACTTAATGAATTGATTAATCCACTGATCAACATAAAAGTTGATGAATCTGCTCCCAGTAGTCTATGGAGGTGACCCTAGCTGAAACTCCTAGTAGCTGAGGATATGGAGACTGAAGTGGCCACCTCCTATAACCAGGTACAACTTCCAGTGGAAGGAGGGGGCATCAACCTACCCATAAAACCTTGGACCCAAAATTTGTCCTGCCTACAAAATATGCAGGGATATAGATGGAGCAGAAATTGAGGGAATGGCGAACATATGACTGGCCCAACTTGAGATCCATCCCATGGGAGAGAGCCAACCCTGATACTATTAAGGATATTCTGCTATGCTTGTAGACAGGAACCTAGCCTGTCTCCTGAGAGGCTTCTTCAAGTAACTGATGTAATCATATGCAGAAACCCACAGTCAAACAGAGCCCGGGGAGTCTTGTAGAAGAGTCGGAAGGATAGGATTTAGGGAGCCAGAAGGCCAAGGATAGAACAAAAGACCTACAATCAACTAACCTGGGTCCGTGGGGCTCACAGATACTGAATCACCAACCAAAGAGCACATAGCATCTCGGCCTAGGCCACTTACATATCTGTAGCAAATCTGCAGTTTGATCTTCATGCAAGTCCCCTAACAATTGGAGCAGGGGTGGGGAGCAGGGGCTGTCTCTGCCTCTGTTGTCTGCTATTGGATCCCCTTGCCCTACCTGGACTGCCTTGTTAGGCGTCAGTGGTAGGTAGAGGATGCACCTAGATCTGTTACCATTTGATATCCCAGGATAAGGTCGTATACAAGGGGCATTTGAGAGAGTTGGAGGGGGGGTAGTTTGTGAGGGTGGAACTGGGAACAGAGGTGGGTAAAGATGTGATCGGATGTAAAGTGAACAAATAAATCAGTGAGAAAAACCTATATGTGAATTTTGCTTGGCAGCACCAAGCATAAAGTCATATAATTATGTTACCACAAAACAACAAAACAAAAGACTGATGAATCCAGTGCTGTGAGAAGTGCATCTTGGGAAGGAATATTTGGCCCACCCCTTCCTGCTTCCTCCAACTTTCTACTTCCTCTTTCAATTGCTGTTGCCGTCAGGATGCCATCTGACCACAAGACTACACATGATGGAGCCACCAAGCTTGTACTGAACCTCTGAAACTGTGAGCCAAGATGAATTTCTCCTTTATTAAGTTGTTCTGGATGTTCTGTTACACACACAGAAACTAATACTCACACACTTTCATTAAACCCATGAAATTGTGAAGCACAGACAGAAAGTTAGTGGCTGGAGCTTGACTCTAGTATCAACAGATTTAAAAAGGATCTATAGACAAGAAGAATGGCTCAGTGTGGATGAGTGGAGAATCTGGGAGTGTAGTAAATCCACATTTGCTAGATTACTGTCTTTATGTAGTATATGGGCATTTGTTATATTACCATTTCTATGTAGTATATGGGCATTTTTATATTACCATTTCTAGGTAGTATATGGGCATTTGTTATATCAGCATCTCTATTTAGAATATGGGCATTTGTTATATTACCGTGTCTGTGTAGTACATGAGTATTTGTTATATTATGGAGTCTATATAGTATGCGGGTATTCGTAACATTTCTGTCTCAGTGTAGTAACGGAGCATTCATCACATTTCTGTCTCTACTTCGATGTATCTTTGAGTTTTCCATGGAATGTTTGAAAGGCAACTGTCATCAGACATTTGCAGGCCTGGACTGAGAGCCCTGAGAAGGGTGAGTCGGCGAGCTCGCCCTCTATGTAACTGAATCATTTGGTTTTGATGAAAGCTGAAGCACACACCCATAACCTTGGCCAACTCATCCTCTGTTGGGTCATGTCTGTCGGGGGAAAAAAGAAAAATATTCACTCTATTTTATCTGTTCTTTCTCGGGGGTACAGTGTCTATTTAGATGTGGCTTTAAAGAGGCATTAAATAAATGTGTAACAAGCAATTTTCTTTTTGTTATCAGCTTATTAATCTGAATAAAAAATTTTCATGTGTTATACCTTTAAGTCACCAGGACTTCTATGACTCAAATGGTTTGAAGTTCACGTGAATTATTACAAAACTGGTGTGTGTGTGTGGTATATGTATGTGTGTGTTATATGTATATGCACATGCATGTACAGCTGACCTCACATATGGGTGCATGTGAAGTGCAGAGATTGATACTGGGATATCGAGTCTCTCTCTCTCTCCACCTCATTTTGAGACCGGATGTCATTGAGCCTGGAGCTCTCCATTTCTCCAAGACTGACTGATCAGTGAGCCCCTGGGATCCATCCATTTCCCCTTCCCTGTGCTGTGATTACAGGTGCCCATTGCCACACCTGGCGGTAAGTGATGGGTATGTAAACTCAGGTGCACAGGAATCACTTTGTTCTTGACCCATCCCCACTCCCCAGCCTCCCAGTGTGAGGTTAACTGGGGGTCTTATCCATAGTAGCAACGTTCATTTCTAGCAATGCTGAAAAGGAAGAAAGGAAACCGGAATTGCCTACTGTGGTCTTCCTGACCATTTATAGATGCTGTTTTAATGGGTTTGTTTCCCTGGTGGACTGACCTTTCTCTGAAAATCCTGAGCCTGAAAAACTAGATCCATCAATTAGGGCCTTTCCTGATCATTACAGGAACATTTGAAAAGGATACACGGAGAGTGCCGGCATCCTAAGACATCTTCTCATGAGCATGTGAGTGCCCATGACCCCCAGAGGCTGAGCTGAGCTGTTCCATGTGTTCTTCAGACTCACCTTTGTTCTTTCCAAACTGCACCTATAGCGTTTTGATCTTCTGTGTACTTGAACTTCAAAGGCTGATTTAATATCGGATGCCTTGGCAACGCTCTGAATTTTATAATGCGGGGATCGTGTTAACTGCCCTGCAGCATCTTGCTCTTGAAAGGCTTTTAGGATCGTGGCAGTTTTTCTTTTATTAAAATATCAATTTCGTAGATGCATATAGGAAGCAGAATTACTTTCCTTATGAAGATCATTTAGTGAAAGAGAAAAGTTTAAAAGTGTGGCAGGTTTTGAATAAAGAAATGTTAATGTGAGAATTGCATGCGGCCACAATTCTCTCCACGTTCCCCAGGGCTCCCCTCTCTGTACCTTTGGAAAATGGCATTCGACTCATCCTTTGAACCACTCTGTCCACCCTGATCTCCTCACCGATAATCACTTTTTACCAAAAATTAGATTATTCTCACTCCCTTCATAAAAGCTTCCTCCTCCTTCCCAGCTCCTCTCTGATTACTTCCTAGCCTGAATCCTGTGGAAGGCCCTTTAGTTAGACCAGCCATCTTGTCAGGAAGTCCGGTAATCTGAGCATGGTCAAGTGCTGGAATTTAGCAATGAGCACAAACATTACAGTTAACAGACTGTATATAGCAGAAATTGATTCTTGAGAATGAAGATACAACATGTCGAGAGGCTCTGTGTGTCCTCATGCTGTTCTGCTTTCTAGTCCATAATCCATAACGGGGGAAAAAGCTTGTGCTCGAGTACCAGTAAAGACACTGCTTCCTTCACTGACAAGGGTTTATCTGCAGCTAGAGAGATGGCTCTGTGGATGCCCTTCCAGAGGACGACCCAGGTTCAGCACCCACATGGCAGCTCACAGCCACCTGTAACTCCAACTCCATGGAATCTAACACTCTTTAATGGCCTAGGTAGTCAGTCACCAGGAACAAATATGGTGCACGGACATACATGCAGACAAGACATACACATTTAGAGTAAAAACAGATAACTATTTAAAACAAAAGAAGTTTACCTAGTAGCAAGCTTTAGTGTACCTAGAGATGGAGATAAAATTCACCACCACCTCCACATCCTGTCGCGCATGTCTGAGGAGGTTCTTATCTCTGCAGGTTAGCAGCAAGCAGTATGTGAATGGACCCCCAGTCCTGTGGTGTCACTGTGGGTTGCATAGATTCAGGACACGTGTGCAGCCTCCTGAAGAGTAGACTCAGTTCACAAAGGCACTGAGTGAAGATGGAAAGAGTGACTCACAGGTGAAGGCTCTGAAGATTCTGGCTTCAGGATGAATGTTTGGAGCCAAACAAACACAGGTGAGAGCATGGAACAGACACACAAACTCTGGCGCGAGCATGGGACAGATCCACACTAAGATCATTCATTTAATGACACTAGGCAGATCCCATCATCTGTCCCTGGCACCTGTCATCTAAACGCAGAGAATCTCCCGGGTATTGTGCAGATAGATTTTCTGGGGACCTTGTTTAAAATGTAGATGCTGCTTTATGAGGTCTGGGGCAAGCCCTGGTTCTGTCCTGCTTTGTTTCATGGTGCCAGGTGTGCTGTCTACCTGGTGCCACTTGCATGCCAGGCAAGAACCAGAGAGCATGACTGTACTCCTGTCCAAATTTCTAGCAAGCTTCCAGGCATCTGAAATGCTGAGCATCTGTGGGTCACTCTGAATGAAAAGTTGCATTCACGGTGGCTTGCAAACGTCACCAGGCCCAATGGACTTCAGTCATTTTTGGAGCGTTCTTTTTCTATTTTTAGAAGCACATAAACGAAAGATTTCGTATTCAGGTGATGCACTGCAGGGTATTGTATTTAGTGGCATGAAAGGAGTCAAAAGAGTATTTATAGCACTCACTTTTATTCTGTCTTGATATTTTCAGTTTGCACAGCTGCTGATTACGATTGTTAACTGTATGTGGATAACTTTGCATACAATTGCAGCACATGGTAATAAAAGACCTGACATAAAACACAAAAGTCTAGATTCCTATTGTTCTAAACATAATAAACTCTTTCAGGGTCAGTGAGATGGTTTAAAGGGGGTTTGCTGCCAAGGCTGATGACCCTGATTTTGGTCCCTGGTACTCTCAAAGTACAGGGAAAGACAATGATTTCCTCAGATTGTCTTCTGACCTCTGCCAAATACATTCCCTCATACAACATACACAAAATAAATAAAACACTAATTAAGAGGAAACTCTTTCAATTACTTGCAAGCTGCATGTGTTTGTATAGGTTAGAATCTTAATGTAAAATGTCTATCCCAGTCATTTTCCACTAATTACAATGTATATTGATATCCAGTTACTATTTTTATTTGTCCAACTTCCCACAGAGTTCATAAACAATTTTGCAAAAGTAATGGAGGGAGGTTGGGATATGGAACGCTGTGTAAAGTACTTGCAGTACATACAAGTCAACTGTGGGGCAGAGCATACCTGGTTGTTGCCAGGTAACTGAGGAGGCGAAGCATACCTGGCTGTTGCCAGGTAACTGTGGAGCAGAGCTTAGATGAAATGCTAACAATGAGAACCTGAGTTCAGATCCCCAGAAATCGGGTAGCACTTAGAATAATAGCATTCATCTTTAATGTCCTGTGCTGGTGACCAAAAATTTCTGAAAGAATAGTCCCAGCTAGCCTGGCCTGTGTAGCAGCTAACAGCAATGGGCTCTGTCTCAGACAGCGGGAAGCAAGGATTGCGAACAGTAGGCTTCCCTCTGACCTCCATGAGGGCACGCACTGGGGAGGGACAGTTTTAAGGGAGCTTTAGAACTTTCTATGAATTTAGCTAGTGCTTCTCTGAGTTCTTTACAACTGAAGAGAAATCTGCAGCTTGAGCAGAGGTGACAAAGGGGACCAGGAAAGCAGGAAGTAGCGAGCTTACAAAGGAACCACTCAGTCCTAGCAGAGATGTCAATAAACATCCCAGGAAATTGGATTAACAAAGAGCCGGGATTAGCGTCCCCATTAATCATGGCATGTGGGGACATTAAGTAAGGTGGAAACTCATGATTCATTCATCCATTCAGCGTAACAAGGACATGGCATTGGGACCGATTCCAAAGTGCAAGTCCATGCCTCTTAGAAGCACTCAATAATGTGTGTTCCGATGAACTTGAGCAGGGCCCCTTTATTGGGTGAGGAGATGTGCAAACTAGTACAAAGGAGACCCCGGCCTCACGCAGTCCAGATGAATTACTAAATTGGGTAACAAAACATACAAGGGCTATTTGTTCCGTGTCTGGACTAGACACTCCCTGAGCTCACATGGAAGGCTATGAGGGCTCTAGCTGTGAGTCCTTTACCACATTAGGCAGAGGTGTCTGTCTTTGTGATTGTTACCTGACAATATAATATTGACCCTGTAAGCAACAAGGAAGTATTTCTTCTTTTCTTCCTGGCAGCTCTTTAAGTGTTTGAAGCTGACTGTCATATAAGGCAGAGAGTTCAAATTAAGCATGCAGTTCTTTTATGCCAGGTGGTGTGTGTGTGTGTGTGTGTGTGTGTGTTGGCACATCATTTTAATTTTATAATCAAGATAATGTATACTAAGTGCATTTCGCTCTGTGAAATCCCTGCTTTCTCCGATAAGGCAGTGTAAGGGAAGCCATTGGAGCTAGGAGCAATTTGGAACTGTGCATTTTATCTGCCTTTTCTTGGGCAATCTGCTGATTAACCCGAATATAGCAAAAGGGTTATTTATGGCATTTCGTGTTTTGTCAGCTAGGCTTGTGGGGGAAGAACAAAATTCCATTATTTGTAGATTTTCAAAATGCTTTGAGTATTTTTGTGTGAACTGCATATGGAAAGCTAATTTAGCTTCTATCTTTCTGTCTCTGTACCTCTGTACCCCTGTCTCAGTCTCTGTTTCTCCTTGTCTCTGTCTCTTTCTCTGTCTCTCTATGTCTCTGTCTCTCTGTCTCTCTGTCTCTCTCTCTCTCTCTCTCTCTCTCTCTCTCTCTCTCTCTCTCTGCCTTATGCATGCAGGCAAGCGTTCTGCCACTGGAGTACATCTCAACCCACCCCAAGTCCCTTCTCTGTCCAGCATCCTCCCCATCCCCCAGAGATCCTCACCTGCCCACTGCCTCCTGGGGTCCACCCCATCATCTGGGTAAAAAGATGGAACTGCCCTCACATTTTCCATGGAAACCTTCAAACAGCAATTGAGTGAATTTAGGCCAATTTTAAATCAAAACCAAGTAAAGGTTTGAAAATGCTATTTTTCTAAAAGGCATCAGGTAGTTAAATTCTTTTTTCCAAGAACAGAAGCAATTTCGTGCTTCTTTGTGTTTAGTAAAATAAAACATTAGGCAAGATTTTCCTGTTCCCCTGACAAGTGTCCAGATAATTAGTTTTTGGCCAAGGTGAATATGAGAAAGAGTTATTTTCCTTAAAAGGTAACATAGTTGTAGTTAAGGAAGCAAAATGAATTAGTATTTGTACTAAATGCAGTTGGGTGAAAAATTAGATCACAGTGACTTCGGGAGCACAGTCATCAGAGAGGGTAAATCTTCCTAGAATATTCATTCTATTCACAAGTGCTCAGAGCAGTAAGGAAAACCAGGAGGTTTCTAGATGCCAGACAGACTTGGGAGCAGCGAGGGACAGAGGAAAGATGGTGCCACATGTATCCAGACTGAGGATGTGCCAGGAGATGTGTTCTGTGTTAAGAGTCTGCATACTTCTGGAATATTCTGTCACTGAAGAGTAGCAGTGACATGATTACCCCAGAGCCTTGGGGAGAGGATATAAATCTCCACTCTCACATCTAAAAACGTCATTCACAGTTACAAACATTCATAGGAACATGCATTTAGAGGGGCCTCCTCTATCATGCACAGTGTTTTCTAAATACATGTTAACACTCTGACAGGAGTCCCAATGGACTTCAGGAGTCGGGGTATACAAGATAAATATCAGGATGCAGCTAGGTGTGAGAAACAGCAGTAGCTTGTGTTCTAAAAAACCTGAAATTGACACTTTGCATTTGTTTCATAAGTGGAAATGTTTATTTTCAATATTTATCTTGTCCAAAGTCAGAAGTCATAAAACTGTTTTTTAAAATCTTGCTTAAGTCAAGGAGCCTGTTTACCCAGCTGAGATTTTAGTTTTACCACTTTAGGAAACATGTTGATTCTCTAAACTGCTTGGTATCAAAATATTAATAGTACAGTTTTAAAATACATAAGTCAGTTCCAAGGCATTGAGTCCCTTAGCACAAAAATCACACACTATTATCAGTTTTAGTATGAAGCTTAATCCATTGGCCTATTTCTTCAAGTACTAAAGATGTTCTTTAAAAACTGTTGTATTTATTTCTAATTACTAGTGAGCACTTCAAATTGTAAATCTTTCAAGAAAATATAAAAATGTTAAACCTTCATTTACAAAAGGATATGAAGTAAGTTGTCACCCCAAACCAACCTCTGCACTGATATTTTTAAAGTTATTTTTTAATGACTCAACTGTTTATAAACAAAATGAAAAAGGTCAAAGACAGATGAGGGTTTGAACATATTATTTTCTTTCTCCCAACAATAGCCACAGCTAATATTAAGGTGCCTCAACAGACAGAAAAACAAGTTTTAATTTCCCTGAGTACCATATGATAGTTTTTCTTACAGCAAAACATTTTCTCTTACAGCATTTTATGACACTCAATGAAAAAATTCTGTTTGCCTCAAACATACATATAAAATATCATAGCTGACATTGTACTTTGGTTTAAGGACCTAAAAAATATTTGAAAAGTCTAATTTCTAAAAAATTGGTTTTCAAAAACACAATATCCCTTAGGGTAGAAAATAATAATCACATTTTACCTCTTAAATATTATAAGGCATTTCCAAATGCTTTTCTCCCAAGAAAACTGGGCATTGGTGATTCATAGTTTCAATCATGTGGGGATGACCCGGCAGGACATTTCTTACCTTCTGGTGCATTGGACTGTGTCAGGGAGCATTTGAATGAAATGAGCACGCACAGCTACCCAGCATACCCTTCTTATTGCAGTCTGATGTCTTTCTTAATGATAGTTATTTAGATTGTTAGTTTTAGACAAATTGAAGCATACTGCTCAGACAATTTGAGTATTTTCTAACAAACTGTGATATGGTTGGGCTAAATAAAGTGAAATAATACTTAATATTTAAGGTAGATAATAAACAATACAAGGATAATATTTTATCAAAATAAGAGAATACCAAGAGTCCACTTCCTAAGTATATTGTATTTATGTTGCCTGGTTTTCATAGCATGACACTATTTAATATTAAGTCCTTTAGACTTTCTTATATATCAAAAGGACCCATGAAGTTCTCAGAGGAAGACAGATATATAAGAACACATTCTGGCCATAGTTTAGAAAACTGATTCTCAACCTGTGGGTCGCAGCCCCAAAGGGGTAACATATCAGATTTCCTGCATATTAGATATTTAGTTACTATTCTTAAGAGTAACAAAGTTACAGTTATGAAGTAGCAATGAAATAATTTTATGATTGTGGTCACCACAACATGAGGAACTGTATTCAAAGCATTAGGAACTGGTCACAGCCTTAGGAATGTCGGGAGCCACTGGATTAGAATCTAATGAATAAACCACAAGTTTCTGCATTGATATAACGCGACTGGTGGTTCTGTGGGCATCCTAGCCCCTGTTTTACTTTTGGCTTCTCTTTAGACACACCCACCTGTTCTGTGTTCTTTCTGAGGGTAAAGCATTCGACCAGTAGGAACAAGAAAAGTAGATCTTTGATACTGAATAAACAAGTCTGCTCTCTAAAACAAGTTGCTTGGGACAACGGAAGAAAGAATGGGAGTGTGACGATTTCATTTTCATATAGAGTAAAGGTCTTAGTTTTATGTGAAGAAAGCAGAATCAAATAATTAGGTTGAACCACACACAGTTATTTGAATGTAGTAACTTGGGGAATAGAGGGATCCTAATCCGAATAAGCAATTACTTGGATAACCACAGCCCATCTTAAATGATCAAGAACACCTCTTACTTTTTAAAGGTAACAAGAAGTTAAGAGACTGAATGACCTGAAAGTCATCAACACACCTCAGATACCTTCTTAAAATAATAATTGATTTTATGTTTCTCTTTACATTAATTTAGCGAGCTAACATTTTGTCATTACCAAAGGTGATGCATAATTGCCTGTGTGATGCCTTATGGAGCTAGTCACACAACCTCCTGATCACAGCCGAGCAAATTAGCTGTCAAGGACATATGATTTCGAGGCCAAACTTAAACTACTATTTTCTTAATCTTATTGCCAAATATAAAGAGCTGTGATAGATATAAAAGTCAATAATGTTGGCGCTTCAGTGGGGAGCTGGTGGTCTCCTCATGAGCATGCAAACTTCCAAGGTCCTGGCTCCACGCCAACGTTGTCTGTCAGGATGCTTACAATCCTGAACTGCAGATATTTACATGCATATAGATAAAATTGCTTTAAGTATTTTTATATGCTCATGAAGACACCTCTATAAGGTATAATGGTCATGATTGAAAAGACATGACCTCTTGCTGTTCTCATGCAGGAGACACAGTGAGGCCATTAGTGAAATCTGAAGACCTGAAAGCTCAAGATCTTTAGAATAGATCCATTCTGAGTCAGCATGGAAATACCAAGGGGATAACATTAGTTACTTCTCTTGTTGACATGACAACGAGCTTGTAGATGTCGCAGCGACATAGTCAGGGGCACAGCAGGAAAGTCCAGCTCCGGTGTGCCTTGAAAAAGAAATTCTCCTTCTTGAAAATATTGTTTATTGGAAGTGTATGTGTGTGTGTGTGTGTGTGCGCGCACGCACGCGCGCACGTGTATGCATATGTGTGTACATGTGAATGTGTGCACATATATGTGTGTATGTGCATGTCATATTGCATGTGTAGAGATCAAGGACATCTGTATAGAATCAATTCTCTTTTTCTATCTTTCATTCAGGCCTTAAACAGTTTGGATGTTGCCATTATCCTGGGGAGGACCATGTGGTTTATTCAGGATTCCACATAAGTCTCCTCTGGAAGCATCCTCGTAGGACACACAGAAATGACTTAAAGAGAGCTGCACATCTCATAAGTCAGTCAAATCAGCATAAAGAATTAATCCTGCTGTGCATGTCAATAAATTATGTTTATCCCCTGGTACTTCTTGGTTGGCCACATGAAATTCATTTTTTTCACACTTTCTTCCTCTGTCTGTCTTCTCTTTGTCCTTTAACAATGACACTTTGGTGTGCTTCTGTCAGGAAGCATTACCACAAGGCTTTGCTAATTCTCTTCTTGAGGACTTTGCATCTAGGCTCCTTCCTCAGGGGGACACACTTGAGCTCACATGGGGAGAGATACTGAATGCCCCAGCGTTCCAAACAATGGTGGAATAAAACTGGCCACATTGGCTTTCTGCTTCATTTTTATTTAAGATTTATTTCATTTTTATTTACTTGTCTGTCTGTCCACAAGTGTGTGCACATACTGCAGGTGAGCACAGCTGTCAGAAGAGGGCCTTAGATCCCCTGGAGCTGGGGTGACAGGCAACAGGGGACTGAGTCCCATGTGGGATGGGAGAGAACTTTGCAACAGCAGCACGGGCTGCTCCTTATCACCAGCTCATCTCTCCAGCCCGCTATTTCTCATTTCTGCAGCGTGATTATAACAATGACAACTACGATGAACAACATTGAAAATCAATCGCCACCCCCACAGAGAAGATTCCAGATACATCTGAGGGAAAGAAATGTGTAGAGGCTGAGCATCAAACTTGTATTCTTTCTCAGAACAGCACCATGTCAATTCTAGAGACAGAATTGAATGACAATTATTGCTAGTGTTTAACACAATGATCTTGAACTAGAGTGTGGAATCCAAGGGAGATCAATCAGTTTTACTCTCAAGCACCACCCACCACCTGGGCATACTCCCATGGCCTTCTTCCTCTCCCTCTCCCTCTCCCTCTCCCTCCTTTTTCCCTCCCTACCCCTTCCTCCCAACTCCCCCCACTCTCTCTCCCTCCTGTGGTTCCATTTCATTTCCTTATGTTAGAGAAGCACTCCATTTTAAAACTGCAAGGAGGGTACTGAATGAGCTTGGTAGATAGCCTGGATTCTATTGCATAAAGATCCTATGAGAAACTGAAGGAGTTTGCCACCTATCTGCTTTCTAATGGGTGCTCTTCCTTTCCAACATCCTGAGTTGTTCAATTTTTCAAATATTAAAGGTAAAAGGAAGCAAAAGTGACTCGTTATTGTAAAGGAAAATTTAGAAATCTAAGGGTTGGATATTGATCATGATTGTAGGACAGATGTTTATGATATAGACATATAGTATATGCCTACTCATATATAAATAAGTATGTATGTATGTTTAGCTTCATACACAGATTATGTGCATATATACATAGCTTACATATATATTTTACCATGTATGTCCATGTGGATGTATGTCAAGGCTGTGGATAACTCACAGTAGAGTAAATGCCTAGTGTTTGTAAGGTCCCATGTTCTTCTCTCAGTTGTAAAACAAGCAAAGGAACAGTTTTTAGGTCAGGCTCCGAGATTCACCCCTCTAAGCCCAGCATGGTCTTGGGAGGCTGAAGTGTAAGAAATGCCACAGGACTCAGACCACCCAAGCTGCAAAATAAGTTCAAGACCAGCTTGAGCTACAGAATAAGATGTTACCTCCAAACCAAAGAAGCCAAGAGACAGAACCCAGAATGAATGAGTGCAGCTCAGACCTACTGCCTCAACTCTTTAGCAGCTTTATGTTGGCACTGCAAGTTGATACTAGGCTGTTCTAAAGGAAGCAAAATCTCTTTGATAAGTTTGTTTCTCTTACAGACTCAGAACTCCTCCCACGCTGTCATTTTTGAAGTGTTTTCTGGATTATACATGGTGCAAGGTGTTTACATCAATCTCTTTAGAGCTCATGATTTATTCAGTTAGGGAATACATTAGTTACTTCTCTAGTTGACATGACAAAATGCTTCTCAGAAACAATGGAAGCAAGACAGGAGAGAGGGAGGGAGGGAGGGAGGGAAGGAGCAAGGGAGGGAGAGAGGAAAGAGGAAGAGAGAAAAGAAAGAAAGAAAGAAAGAAAGAAAGAAAGAAAGAAAGAAAGAAAGAAAGAAAGAAAGAAAGAAAGAAAGAAAGAAAAGGAAGGAAGGAAGGAAGGAAGGAAGGAAGGAAGGAAGGAAGGAAGGAAGGAAGGAAGGAAGGAAGGAAGGAAGAAGGAAGGAAGGAAGGAAGGAAGGAAAGAAAGAAAGAAAGAAAGAAAGAAAGAAAGAAAGAAAGAAAGAAAGAAAGAAAGAAAGAAAGAAAGAAGAGAGGGAGGGAGGGAGGGAGGGAAGGAAGGAAGGAAGGAAAAAAGAAAGGAATAAAGGAAGGAAGGAAGGAAGGAACGAAGGGTAGGTTTGTTTTGTCAAAATGCA
This sequence comes from Apodemus sylvaticus, assembly GCF_947179515.1. NCBI lineage: Eukaryota > Metazoa > Chordata > Mammalia > Rodentia > Muridae > Apodemus > Apodemus sylvaticus. Next base: position 175,011,337 of record NC_067473.1, on the reverse strand, counting down.
GGAAGTAGAGAGTTAAATGTCTTCTCCTTTTTAATCCAAGGCCCCAGCTCATGGGATCATGAACTTCCCATCTAGAATCTGCCCTATTCAGTCATATCCACCTGGCTTTCACCTGGGTTCTGGGAATCTACCCAGTATTATGGTTGCAAAAAAAGTGCTTCATTCACTGAGCCAACTCTCCAGCCCAGTAAACAAAATGTTTCCTTCACTCTATTCAAATCCAGTACTCCATGGCCAAATGATAATAAAGATCACCTTAGATAAGTGCTACTTAGTTTGCATCAAGAATATTGTGAGTTTTATTCTTCCCTCATTATTTCCATACAAGAAAATAACTTTTTTTGTTTGACAGGTGCTATTACATGCCTTCTTCCAACTGCATTGGCACCAAAGTCGCATGCAAATACCAGTCAGAGTTCTGGATTAGTATGAGATACAATTTTACCTCACTATACTTACAGAAAGTTGACCATAATCTCAGAAAACAAGTTCCAGTTTCTTCCCACTGTTTTGATACTGGAAGATTAATAGTTTTTATTAGAAACATCAGGATAGATTAATGAAGTCTTCACACTTGGATCCCTAGAATATTTTATGCAAGGAGCTCATTTCCTCTTTTGAATAAATACACGAAATATAAACTTAATTAACAAACAGAAGTGAACTAATGTTTATGTTCTTCCAAATTCATGTGCTGAAGTCCAATCCCCAGTGTGATGCATTAAAGATAACTACTACTTCAGGTAGTAATTAGGTTGTGGGAGAAAAGCCTTCTTGAATGGGATTAGTTGCCTTTAGGAAGATACAAGAGAACTGGGTACTGTGGCACATTCTGTAATCTTAAAACCCAGGAGACCCAGATGGGAGGTTTCCAAGTTCAAGAACTAGTCTGTGTGCAAGTTAGATCTTTAGAATGTGAGGAAGAGGAGGAGGAGGATAAAGGGGGAGGAGGAGAGGAAAAGAGGAAAAAGAAGGAATGAAAGAAGAAAAGGAAGAAGAGAAGTAAAAATGGAAGAAGAGGAAGACAAGGAGGGGGAAGAGGAGAAGGAGGAAGAAGAGGAGGAAGAGGAGGAGGTGATCAGTTTTCGAGGATCAATGAGAACCAGGAAGACCCTCCCAGGACCATAATACCAGCATCCTGTTCTAGTCTTCCTGTTCTAGACTTCCCAGTCTCTAGATCTTTGAGAGAGAAACATCCATTGCTTGGTATTTCAACCTAAGATCTCTCTGTTACATCAGACAAAACTATGAAAACTGTCTCTAGCCTCACTTTGAGAGAGTCTGGCTAAAAGTACTGAAGTCAGCTGACATGCACAATAAAAATATGCATGTTTTTTAGAGTTAGGTATTCTAGATCTAAACAAGTATGCACCACTTGGAAATGTATCTCTTAGGTGCAGATTATCATCTGTGAAATAATAGCTACAGCAAATAAAAACACTGGCAGGTTTTGGTTATAAAAGAAAACACTAAAAATAGCAAATTGATGGACCTTTACATAATATGTAATATTACCAAAATTTGGTAATAAGTGAAAGGATTAGCATCCTGATTAAATTGATGGTGTTTACAAGTGAGAAGATTCTTAAGTATAAAAGTAGACAACTTATAGTGGATGAAATTCACAAACAAAAACATGCTTAAGGACCAGAACATCTGCTGTGAAAAAATCATTCTTAGAAATGGGGAACACCCTTAGTGATACCAAGATGGCGGCCTGACCAAGACTTGAGCAAGGTCAACACCAGTTGACATGCTAAAATGGAAGGAAGAGAACTTATGAGCCCCAGACAAAGAACACGAGGCAACTAAGGAATATTGAAAGCAGGAAAATTGTCTTCTCTGAGGTTGAACCCCTTAATTGGTAACCCAATACCACACAGTCAGCCCTGAATTCATATACATACAATCAACAATGAACAGACTTAGCAGATGGTATTTACATATGCAACTGTAACAATTAAAGAAAAAAGAGGCCTCGGATTTGACAGGGAGTTATGGAAATACATGGGAGGGGTTGGAGGGAGGAATGTGAAGGGAGAAAATGATATAATTGGTTTTCTAATTATAACAAATAACCGAATAAACATACTTGGCCCAAAACTTGTAAAAATATCTAATACCATGAATAATTACAGTTTCAAAATAAGGCACGACCTGAAGTTTTCCACTGATGTAATTAGCACAGCTGTGGAGAGGGGCACACCGCTGTACTGTCAGATACTGTTCACTGTGCTCGACATGCCTGAGGTAATGGAATGAAGCACAAGATGACTGTCTTCTGTGTGTATTGGGAAGGGGTGTGGGTACCTGGGTGTGAACCTAGGGTTTAGGTGAGTTGGAAAATGGACAGGCAATAGCTAGAGACTGAGCTAAGCCCTGTGAAGGAAATGAATAGGATGTAGTGCTAGGGAATAAGAGTAGCTTGCGATGTGAACAGGGTGGTCAGACAAGACCACCCCAAGTAAAGGACAGTTAAGCTATATTTGGAGAGATGAGCAGTAATTCAATGTGTTAAGGGCCAAGAACGATGTTCAGAAACAAAAAATGACAGCAGAAAACCAACTTCAGTAGGCTTCGGGCTTAGGAATTACAGGGATGCACGGTGCTGGGCAAGCAGGCAAGGTAGGCACTGCCCGAGCCAGTCCAGGCCCATGGACCACGCAAAGAGGTTCATTGACTACATGAGGAAGAGTCAACTTCACTTAAACAGAGAGGAACCCTCAAAGGAATCAGAAATTACAATTTTGCAATGAATTCACAGTACCGAATGAATTTTTCCATTTACATAATGCTACAGAAATTAAGTCGTAGGTTGTCAACACTGACTTGACATATCAAATGTGTTCAGTTGAGACTCCATTGCATTTGAGGGGTATATGAAGGAGGATGTGACAGTGTGGGCTATCTTTAGATGCACATACTTAATTGTGGGAACAATATTCTTATCTGAGTTACTTCCAACCCATCCTGTACGTATCATTTATGAAGGGCAAGTTGGCTTGACTCTAGTATTCTCTTACTGGGACTCACATATGCAGCAGTCAGAAGAACTGAAGCAGTATCACTTGGCATTAGTGAGAAACACACATAAAAACCAACATCAACATTTGTCATCCAGCTTACGTACACCGACTGTGTGTTTGTATTTGGAGCGTTATCATATTGAAGCATCTAATAGTTTACACAGAGGATTCTGAGGGCCCCTGAGACTACGTCTCTGCCCCCCCCCCCGAGGGAAACAAATGATTTAAAACTTAGCATTGCTGATTTTCTCCAGAAGAATGGATGAATATCAAAATTTTGTGGGTGAAAAACCTCACTGAGTTAAGGCTAGCAAATTCCACAGAAACTGTCAATTTTAAGGACAAATTCTCATAGCTTCCCTTATTTGTCTGGCCGAGTGTTTCAATTTAAGTCCCAAAGGCTTTTCTTTGTCCAAATTAAAGACAGATTTCAGTCCAACAAATGCCAAGTTCCCATTTGGCTTCCCTCACCACCCTACCGACGTTTTTTTAACTTCACACTGAAACAGAATGCCAAGCCATTTCCGTGTTTAAGAGGCATGACCTGTAGTTAGAATCCAGTCAAATGACGGGATGCAGTTTATACTCTAATGGACTTTAATTAATTTTTAATTAAATACAGAAAATAGAATGGTTGGGCAGAATACAAAATTACAGCCAGATAGAAGAGAGAATGCGTGACAGAGATTAGTGTTTGTCACCCGTACAGAACATGATGATGTCTGGACACACACAGGAACCGGGCTAACGAAATCCAACCTGGGAAACAGTTCATAGTTTGCATGAGATGTTCACTTTTCATTTGTGGTGAATTGCAGATACTTTCTGGCTACCTACCTGCCATTGTGTAAAGAAAATTTCTTATTCACATCAATCCATGTGTAGAGTTTCTAAGTGGAAACAACACAAACTATTACTAGCTCCACCAACCCGTCCTGAGCATAACCGCTGGACACCTTCTCAGAGAAGTCGGACTTTTCTCTGTTACAGCTGTTCTTCACTGGGATTCAGCCACCTTTCACCTCAATGCTTGGGCAGTTCCATTGCAATCTCCCACACGGCTACCAAGTAGCATGCATGCTTCCTTCTGACCACTTGCAGTTGGAAAATGGCGGGTGACTCATTGTGGCCAGTGAACTCTCAGTGAGAATGTGCTGTGCATTTCTGAGGTGGAGTATTTCACTCTGGGATAAAACCACAGGAAATCATTTCAATCCCAGCTGAAACATGGGGAGAATTTCCTTTTCTTTCTCTTTGTCATGATAACTGTCAGGTTTTGAGATAATGGTGAAGTGGGGAAAAAAAACCTCAGATCATCCCATGAGCACAATATATGATAAGCTCATAAACCCGTGTTGCCATGGCCACTGAAACTGAGGCTTGCTTGTTTCCCTGACATCACCCCAGCTCTTCTTACAGATGCTACAAATAGCACTCTCTGCTAGGTGCTGGATGCATCTGTGAGTCGGGTCTATCTCTGACAAATGCATCTGTGGGCCGAGGCATCACTAACTACCCATGGCTGCTACTACTTAGTTTAGATCATACACCGAATAAAAGCTACTAGAGGCTGAGATTGCTATGGTTTTCTGATAGAAAAGTATCCAGTGGATGATACTCATCTGTTCAACTGAGTTCTGCTGAACCAGTGAGAGAAACACTGAGCTAAGGAAAATACGAAAAATGACCCGGGACTGATGAGGGACCCAACTCATGGGAGATGCCCAGTTCATCTAAGAGGACTAGAAGCAGAGTCCTTGCCAGGAAGTGGCTTTGAAGATAGAACTTAACTCTAAGAAGATGGCACTTGGAGGAAGCAGAGCACACTGCAGGCACATAGCACAGGCTTTTGAGGGAGAATGCCAACCATGCAGATGCTGGGTGGGATCAACAAGGCCTGTGCTACCAACCAGTCAGAGGTCACATCAGGCAGGGCACTGCAGCAAGAGATTGTAGCATTGACCTAGGAAGACAGACATGTTATTTGAAGGTCTCTGAAGTTATACTCAGGTTGCTGTGAGGAAGATTGCCTGGGGTGTCTGTGAAAGGGAAGCCCAAGATTATTACTTCAGCTTCCTGCTGCTTCTAAGTTAGCATTAAATACAACGACTTGGGTCTTAACAATTTGTCTCAACTTTCCTACTAAAAATAAACCCTGAGTTATTCCAGGGGAGAATGTGCTGTCTGAACTGCTCCCTCCTTACTAGGGGGACTGGTGATACCTTTAATATAACGACCATGCACACAGAAAACTCTAGACGTCATTGTTCCGTTTTTCCTCCCGGGGATCTCTAGCCTGAGGTCTCTCCTAAAGCTCCTTGGAAAAAAGTTTCTATCCTGATGCTAAAAATAGATTGACTTCTGGTGAGAAACATTACTTTTCTGCTCTATGAATGCGTAAAAACATGGTTTTGATCTAGCTCCTCTTCTCTCGTGGCTGTTGAAAATTTTAGGGCAGCCCTGAGTCCCACTTGAAGAACCTGCACAGAACAGCAGGCGCACTTAGATGGGCATGTCTGTGGAGTTGTTTTTTTTTTTTTTTTTAGAAAGCTATGGGAACCAGGCCAGCCAGCAACACCCCTCCAGGGCCTTGCATCAGCTCCTGCCTCCAGGTTCCTGTCCTGCCTAAGTTCTTGCCCTGACTTCCTCCAATGACAGATTGTGATTGGAGTACAAGCCAAACAAACCCTTTCCTTCCGAACTTGTTATTTTGTTTTGTTTTGTTTTTCGTTTTGTTTTGTTTTTGCCATGGTGTTTTGTCACAGAATTAAAACCGCAAAGACAGGGGTTAAGAAACTTTGCGTCAGAGAAAAAACCCTGAACAAAACTAAACTCTAAGTTTCCAACTTGAAAGAATATGCTGTGTGGCAATGTTCAATCTGCCTGACATATACGTCTAGCTCCAGACCTGACTGAAGCCTAGGGTCATCGGGAGGAGGGAACCCCAGCTGAAGAATTGTCCAGATCACATTTGGCTATGACCACGGCTGTGAGGAATTTTTTTTTTATTAGATATATTCTTTATTTACATTTCAAGTGTTGTCCCCTTTCCTGATTTCCCCTTCCCAAGAAAATTCCCTAACCTATCCCCTCCTCCCTGTGAGGCATTTTCTTAACTGATAATTGGTTTACAATGGCCCAGCATACTGTGGGTGGTCCTGGGTTCTATTATACAAAACAAAACAAAACAAAACAAGCAAACAAGACAGGCTGGGAAGCTACAGGGAGCAAGCCAGGGACAGAAAGTCCATGGATTCTGCTTCAGTTCTTGCCTCTGGGTTTCTACCTGAAGTTCCTGCCCTGGCTTCCCTAGAAGATGGACTACAGCTCTAAGCTCCAACAAACACTTTCCTCCTCAACTGCTCTTGGTTGGAATGCTTTAGCCCAGCACCAGTATGAAAACTAGAGCAATGACTGAGACACATTAACTATGAGCTTAGGCATAGTAGTTTTTGTTATATTTATGCTATTAGAAATATTTGTGATACAAAATGCAAACCACCAGTCCATGCGTATTTGCTGAGGTCCTATTTTGAATGAGACACACAGTTTACAAAGGTTTATGTAAAAGCAGCACACCCATCCAATGCTGGGACAAGCCAGATATTCTTAGGTTTTCAGTAAATGTACTAAGTGCCTTCTTCAGTATTCATGCAATGATTTAAACTTCATTTCCATCTCAAGACAGTGTATGATAGGAGCTTCATTCCTACAGTAAGGGTGAAATACAAAAACACGCTTCAGAGACATCTTTCTTTTTAAGTGATAGCTTATATAAATAGTAAGCGTGGCACTGAAAAAGAAAATCTCTCATTTTCTCCACTGTGCCTAACAAATCACAGGTCTAAGTAATAAGAGGAAATAAAGATATTCACGAGAACTAGAGCGTGGCAAGCCCTGCACTATGTTAAAATACTGTGCCCTTCATTGCATTGTGAGACATTTAAACAATACTGTGCTTCTACAGATAACTAATTTCCCCAATACAACTAATAGCCTATTCCTATGCTACTGATGATGATGTTGCTAGTATTTAAAGTGTCCCGTCATTCACTTGAATTGGTCATCATGGCCACTTTAGATTTTCCTTTTTCTTTTTTTTTTTTAATTTTTTATTTTTTTATTTTTTATTTTTTTTATTCGATATATTTTTTATTTACATTTCCAATGGTTTCCACTTTTCTAGCCCCCACTCCCCGAAAGTCCCATAAGCCCTCTTCTCTCCCCCTGTCCTCCCACCCACCCCTTCCCACTTCCCCGTTCTGGTTACACTTCTGTTTGGATATTAAATATTGTGCCCTTCATTGCATTGTGAGACATTTAAACAATCGGGGCTCATGTGTTATAATGCTTGATTCCCAGCTGGAAGGAACTGCAAAGTATGGGGTGGATCCTGATTGGAAGAAGGAGGTTCTGGGGGCGTGTCTTTGGAGGACTGTATCATACCTTGACCCTTTCCTGTTTACAGGTACTGCTTCCTGTCCACTGAGATGTGAACTGCCCTGTTTTGGGGCTTGGCTGGTTCAGTAGTTTGTCTCTACCAGATTTCTGGAGCCATGATGGTCTGGTCAAGCACACAAGGACTGTGTTAGTTACTCTCCTGTTACTGTGATAAAATATCACAACTCAAAGAAACTTTGGAAAGAAAGATTTTCTGGCATGTGGTTCCAGAGGGATAAGATGCGATTAGGGTGGGAAGGCCTGGAAGGAAACATCAGAAATGGTGGCTGGAGCTAGAAGCTGAGAGATCACATGCTGAGCTGCAAGCATAAAGCAGAGAGACTGGGTGTGGCTGTAAACTCTAGAAGCCAGCAAGTATTCCCTCTGGCAAGGCTGGACCGCTCCCCACAGAGCACTACTTGAGTCTAGAGAGGAGGGGGTCATTCTCAACATTCTACCACAACATCTAAGCGACCATGGATTAAGCCATCTGAATCAATGAGTCAAGATAAATCCTTCCCCATTTGAGTCATTTCCTCTTAGTCATTTAATCGTGTCCACACAAAAGTACTAATATGACATATTTATATTAAAGATAGAGCAGATACGTTGGGAGTATCAGTCACTCACAGCTGGTCTGATGCCTCATAGCCTGCAGATGTTGGCTTTGACTTAAGAGTATATATACCCTTTGTACCTTCCCTTTGGGATAGCTAGTAATAATATTTGGAATTACTGGAAGAAAAACATCAATTACTATAATGATCTGTATATTCAATTTCTATAAGTCTTGCCTTAGTTTAAAATTCTTTTGAGATTTATTTTTACAGGTGTTTATGTATGTGTGTGCATGTGTGTGCACCACTTGAGGTCAGAAAGGGGCTTTGGATCCCCGGTAAGTGCTGGAGTCAATAGGTAGTTAGGAGGTATCCAGTGTGGGTGCTTGAACTGAATCCCACTCTTCTGAAAGAGCAGAAAGTGCTTTGAACCACAGGGCAATCATCTCTCCTGCCCCCAGGTTCAGGGTTTGAAGCAGAGATGTCTGCTTCTGGTGCTGTATTAGTTAATTAGTATTCAGAACTTCATTAGAATATTTATCTGCATCTTCTCCCTACCAATAACCTCACAGAACTTGATAAGATGTAAGAGCTCCAAAAACTAGAACTTTCATGATCATGTTCTTTGTCCCTACAGTAGTAGACAGCATGGCGGTGCTCAGTAAAGGCAGGTTGGTTGGTGGGTGGGTGGGTGGATGGATGGACAGATGGATGGACGGTTGGGCTGGTGAGAACCAAAGCTATAAATCTATTCCCTGTGGGATGTTTTATAAATGCCAAAGCTGAGGACTGAGTATTGATATCCACGTCCTCATTTTACCAGAGGGAAGCAAGCTCTTGATATTTATGTTCCCACAATTGCAGCCATTTTGAAGAAGGGCAAATACTAGTGGTAATTCAAAACAAACTTAACTGAAATATCTTAAGAATGCCTTACCTTTTTTTTAGTTCAAGGTAAGGCTTTTTAGTCAAGCATAAGGCTCAGATTCTAAGACTTATTTCCTTAAAAAAATGAGAATAATGTATTAAATTTTCAAGGCTGGTGCAAGGAGTCAGCATGAAGATAGATTTATTTCATAATCCCTGGCATGTAGTTTTCAATCCTTTGTACAACATGTTAGAATTATAAATACTATTCACTGCTTAGATCTCAGAGGCTAAGGAAAATAAATATATAAGGACAATAAATAATAATCTAAACAGGAAATCATTTTTCTATTTAATACAGTAGCTAAAACACCATATTATTTAAGGAATATCATAGTACCTTTCTATTAAGGACAAATATTGAATTTAGTGATGATAAGCAACAAAAAATAAGATACAATAATTCCTGCTCATGGGTACCCCAAAATGGATGAAGTTCAACTTTATCACATTAGTTACAGAACTGATCTACTTCCTAGGAGAGCAGTTGCTAAAAATACACTGTCTATATTTCGTATGATTTTCCTGTAAATGCATTTTCTGTAGTCAGTGTTTCCCCTGGGAAGGTAGAGGATTGAGTGTGTTTTGCAGTAAATATTCTCAGGGAAGAATGTTGCTGAAAGGAGTAATGGTGTCATAAAAATGTGTCCTTGACTCTAATTTCTTCCTTGGCTGAGATAGTGAAGTCCACACAGGGCTGAGAGCAGCCCCTGTCACAGCCTATTTCTTTTGGCACCTGGATCCTACGTGCTGTTCATTTAAGTGCAGAGTCCTTTATGATATAGCGATTAGTCATAATCTCTGGAAATACCTCATACTAGAAACAATTGTAGAACATCTAGTCCTCATCTGGGTTTACCTTGTGAACTTTTGTTTTTAAATTTTATGTTCAGCAAACAACTCTCGCTTTTTCTTTATAACTCAGTGTTAACCATGTTTTTGTATCTAATTTGTGCTTAGCTTTTTACTGTTAAAGTGATGATTCCAAGCTCTTTTCCCCAATAACCTCAATTGAAAGATTAAAATAAGAATTCAGTGATAGTTATAGTTCCATAACCATATCTATGTTTCTGTTAAAGTTAAATATACATGTGTGATGGTTTGAAAAGATTTGGTTCCCGTAGTTTCATAAGTGAGTGCTTGGTTCATGGGAAAAGGCACTATTTGGGGGTGTGGCCTTGATGGATTAGGTGTGGCCTTGTTGGATGAAGTGTGTCATTGTGGGGGCATGCTTTGAGATCTCCCATGGTCAAGTTCTGCTCAGGTGGAATCAGAGCCTCTTCCTGGATGCCTTCAGATCAAGATGTAGAACCCTCAGCTCCACCAGCACCATGTCTACCTTCATGTGCCATGCTTCCTATCATAATGATAATAGCCTGAACTTCTAAAAGAAATCCAGACCCAAATAAATCTTTTCCTTTTTAAGTGTTGCTCTGGTCATGTTGTTCTTGCACAGCAATAAAACCTTAACTATGACAGAAGTTGACACCAGGAGTGGGGTGTTGCTGTGATAGCCTTGACCATGCTTTTGTGTGGAGGAATGTGGATTTTGGAACATTGGATTAGGAAAGCAGTGGAATTATTTAAGTAGAGGTTAATGGGCCACACTAGTAGAAGCATGGAAGACAGTGGTGCTGAGGGTGGTTTGATCTTCAGGGCTTGGATCAAGAGGTTGCAGAGGAAAAGAATTACACTATATTGCCTATAAATTGTTCTTATGATATTTTGGTGAATAGTGTGGCTGCTTTTTGCTTGTCTGAAAAGTCAGTCAGAGGGGAAAGTGAAGAGATTTAGATTAATTGAATTGACAAAGGAAATCTAAAATCAACATAGTTTAGACTCTGTTGTGTGGTTCACTCTTATGAAAACTATTTAGACCAAGCATAATAAGCTTAGAGAGAAAAAACCACAAAAGGTATGGTGCTCAAGGATTTGAGGGGCACCATGGAGTGATATCTGTCATGTAGTTACTAACGTTCACTCTTACGAAGGACATTTTGATAGAAATCCCACAAACACATGAAAGCTGAACAACACTCTACTCAATGATAACTTAGCAAATGAAGAAAGAAAGAAAGAAATTAAAGACTTTTTGAAATTTAATGAAAATGAAGCCACAACATACCCAAACTTATGGAACACAATGAAAGGGCTAAGAGAAAAATCCACAGCTCTCAGTGCCTCCAAAAAGAAGCTGGAGAGAGCATACACTAGCAGCTTGACAGCACACCTGAAAGCCACAGAACAAAGAGAAGCAAATACACCCAAGAGGAGTAGATGGCAGGAAACAGTCAAACTCAGGGCTGAAATCAACCAAATAGAAACAAAAAGAACTATACAAAGAATCGATCAAACCAGGAGCAGGGCCTTTGAGGGAATCAACAAGATTCAGCCAGACTAACCAGAGGGCCCAGAGACAGAATCAAAGTTACCAAAATCAAAAATAAAAAAAGAACCATAACAACAAAAACTGAGGAAATCCAAAAAATCATCAGATCCTACAAAAAAAGCCTATACTCAACAAAACTGGAAAATCTGAATGAATGGCCAGTTTTCTAGATAGATACCAGGTACCTAAATTAAATTAGGATAATAAACAATCTCAATAATCCCATAACCCCTAATGAAATAGAAGCAGTTATTAATAGTCTCCCAACCAGAAAAAGCCCAGGACCAGATGGGTTTAGTACAGAGTTCTATCAGACCTTCCAAGAAAACCTAATACCAGCACTCTTCAAACAAATCCACAAAATAGAAACAGAAGAAACACTACCCAACTCATTCTGTGAAGCTACAATAACTCTGATACCTAAACCACACAAAGACACAATAAAAAAGAAGAACTCAATTTCCCTTATGAATATTGATGTAAAATTACTCAATAAAATTCTCACAAACCAAATCCAAGAACACATCAAAACAATCATCCATCATGATCAAGTAGGCTTCATCCCAGGAATACAGAGATCGTTCAATATATGGAAATCCATCAATGTAATCCACTATATAAACAAGCTCAAAGAAAAAAATCACATGATCATTTCATTAGATGCCGAGAAAGCATTTCATAAAAATCCAACACCCCTTCATGATAAAAGTCTTAGAAAGATAAGGAATTCAAGGCCCATACCTAAATGTAGTAAAAGCATTATACAGCAAACCAGTAGCCAACATCAAACAAAACAGAGAGAAACTTGAAGTAGTCCCACAAAAATCAGGGACCAGATAAGGCTGCCTACTCTCTCCATACCTATTCAATATAGAACTGAGGTCTTAGCCAGAGTAACAAAAGGAGTTCAAAGGGATACAAATTGGAAATGAAGAAGTCAAAATATCACTATTGGCAGATGATATTATAGTATAATAAGTGACCCCAAAATTTCCACCAGAGAACTGCTAAAGCTGATAAACTTCAGCAAATGGCTGGATATAAAATTAACTCAAACAAATCAGTAGCCTTCCTATTCTCAAAGGATAAACAGGATGAGAAAGAAATTAGGGAAACAACACCCTTCACAATAGTCACAAATAATATAAAATACCTTGGTGTGACTCTAACCAAGCAAGTGAAAGATCTGTATGATAAAAACTTCAAGTCTCTGAAGAAAGAAATGGAAGAAGAGCTCAGAAGATGGAAAGATTTCCCATGCTTATGGTTGGTGGCATTAATATAGTAAAAATGGCCATCTTGCCAAAAGCAACCTACAAATTCAGTGAAATCCTGATCAAAATTCTAACTCAATTCTCCATAGAGTTAGAAAGAGCAATTTGCAAATTCATCTGGAATAACAAAAATCCCAGGATAGTGAAAACTATTCTTAACAATAAAAGAACTTCTGGGGGAATCACCATCCCTAACCTCAAGTTATACTACAGACCAATCGTGATAAAAACTGCATGGTATTGGTACAGTGACAGGTCAGAAGATCAATAGAATAGAATTGAAGACCCAGAAATGAACCCATACACCTATGATCACTTGATCTTTGACAAAGGAGCTAAAACTATCCAGTGGGAAAAAAGACAGCATTTTCAACAAGTGGTGCTGATTCAACTGGCAGTTAGCATGTAGACAAATGCAAATTGATCAATTGTTATCTTTTTGTACAAAGCTCAAGTCCAAGTGAATCAAAGACCTCCACATAAAACCAGATATACTGAAACTAATAGAAAAGAAAATGGGGAAGAGCCTCGAGCACATGGGCACAGGGGGAAATTTCCTGAACACAACACCAATAGCTTATGCTCTCAGATCAAGAATTGACAAATGGAACCTCATAAAATTGCAAAGCATTTGTAAGGCAAAGGCCACTGTCAAGAGGACAAAAGAGCAACCAACAGATTAGGAAAAGAAGACTAGTATCCAATATATACAAAGAACTCAAGAAGTTAGACTCCAGAGAGTCAAATAACCCTCTTAAAAAATGGGGTAAAGAGCTAAACAGAGAATTCTCAACTGAGGAATATTGAATGGCTAAGAAGCATCTAAAGAAATGTTCAGCATCTTTAGTCATCAAGGAAATGCAAATCAAAAGAACCCTGAGATTCCACCTCACACCAGTTAGAATGGCTAAGATCAAAATCTCAGGTGAGAGCAGATGCTGAAGAGGATGGGGAGAAAGAGAAACACTTCTCCATTGTTGGTGGTTTTGCAAGGGTTCAACAACTCTGGAAATCAGTTTGGCAGTTCCTCAGAAAATTGGGCATAGTACTACCTGAGGATATATATATACCCAGAAGATGCTCCAACATGTAATAAGGACACATGTTCCACCATGTTCACAGCAGTCTTATTTATAATAGCCAGAAACTGGAAAGAACCCAGATGTCCCTCAACAGAGTAATGGATACAGAAAATGTGGGACATTTACACAATGGAGTACTACTCAGCTACTAAAAACAATGAATTCATGAAATTTTAGGCAAATGGATGGAACTAGAAAATATCATCCTGAGTAAAGTAACCCAATCACAAAAGAACACACATGGTATGCATTCGCTGATAAGTGGATGTTAGTCCAAAAGCTAGGAATACCCAAGATACAATTCACAGACCACATGAAGCTCAAGAAGAAGGAAGTCCAAAATGTGGATACTTCAGTCCTTCTTAGAAGGGGGAACAAAATACCCATGGGAGGAAATACAGAGGCAAGGTGTGGAACAGAAACTAAAGGAAAGACCATCCGGAGACTACCCCACCTGGAGATCCATCCCATATACAGTTAGCAAACCCATACACTACTGTGGATGCCAACAAGTGCTTGCTAACAGGAGCCTGATATAACTGTCTCCTGAGAGGATCTGCCAGTGCCTGACAAATACAGAGGGCTACACTCTCAGACAACCACTGGCCTGAACACAGGGTACCCAATGGAGGAACTAGAAAAAGGGCCAAAGGAGTTGAAGGGGTTTGTAGCTTCATAGGAAGAACAACAATATAAACCAACCAGTACCCCTAGAGCTCCCAGGGCCTAAACCACCTACCAGAGTACACATGGAGGGACCTATAGCTCCAGCCCCATATGTAGCAGAGGATGGCCTTGTTCGTCATCAATGAGAGGAGAGTCACTTCATTCTGTGAGAGCTCTGCCCCAGTGTAGGGGAATGCCGGGACAGAAAAGCAGGAGTGGGTGGGTTAGTAAACAGGGGTCTGGGTGGGGATAGGGAGCTTTTGGAGGGGAAATGAGGAAAGGGGACAACATTTGAAATGTAAATAAGGAAAATATCTAACAAAGTTTTTTTTTTTTTTTTTAAAGGACATTTTAGTGAGGAGTAAGCTGAGAAAGAAAAAAATACAAAACTTTTCAGGAGAAAAGTTAAGTGGAATGGTGCTAATACCTGTATTCAAGGAGATAAACAGATTAAAGATGTTAAACAGAATAGAGGGAGTGGTGACCTCAAGGCGAGATCTCACCCAGCTAAGTTTCTATCTTGTGAAAAAGGAATTAAAGAAGTTTAGGTCCAGGCATGATAGTGTGCTCCTTTAATCCCAGGACCCAGGAGACATTAGCCTGAAGATCTTTGAGTTCAAGTTCAGCCTGGTGTACAGACTGAGTTTCAGGTCAGACAAGTTAGTCAGTAGAGGAAACCATGGGAAGCAGAAAGTGATGAAGTAATTGGATGAGTAATTCCAGCCCCAGCAAGCAGCAGACCTTGGCGGCTTTGGCCACATGATTCTGGCTTTAGAATTAAGGGTAGAATACAGGGGCTATGGAATCTCCCTTTATGACTACGCAAAGCCACTGAATCCAGGAATGTGTCAGGGGTGCCCTGCATGGAGGCACAGAGAGGTCACTATGAAACGCTCTGAAGGCCAAGCCTGAATTGCCTTGGAGAACCCAAGAGGTTTGAGATTCCAGAGCCATGAGATACGTGCCAAGGAGAGCTGCTAACAGGGAGTGGAAACACCCCAAGAGAAAGAAGTGTGTTACAATCAACGAAGCCAAAAGAAGTTGCAGATCTGAAGAGTGCTTTGACATCAGACATGGAGATGCAGGGTGTAGAGTTTACCCAGATGGTTTCCAATCTTCTTGGTCCAGTGTTTCCTGACTACACTCCGTTTCTTCCATTTCTCAATGGTAATGTGTGTACTATGCTATTATATGTTGGAAGTATATGATTTGCTTTTTGCTTTTGATTTTCCAGGGTATTATAGTTAAGAGATTGTGTGAATCTCAGACAAGATTTTGAACTTTGGACATCTAAACAATTTGGGAACTTTTATGGATTATGGGGACTTTTGAAGTTAGACTAAATTCATTTTGCATTGTGATACAATTACAAGCCTAAGTGTGCCAGAGAGTTGAATGTGGTGGTTTGAACATAACTGTCCACTCTAGGCCCATAGAGAGTAGCACTATTAGGAGATGTGACTTTGTTGGAATGGGTGTGGCCTCGTTGAAGGAGGTGTATCACGGAGGAGGTAGGCTTTGAGGTCTCCTAATCTCATGCTATGATGAATGTCGTATGTAGTCTCCTGCTACCTGCGGATGGATCAAGGTGTAGAGTTCTTGGCTCCTCCAGCACTATGTCTGCCTGCATGCTGCCATGCTGCCTGCCATGATGATAATGGACTAAACCTCTGAAACTGTAAGACAGCCCCAGTTAAATGTTGCCTTGGTCATGGTGTTTCATCACAGCAATGAAACCTAAACTAAGATGGGCTCTTAACATCTATCAGTACGGTGAGTTCTAACCTTGATGACTACAGTGGTGTATGCAACCCAAATCACCCAGTGGTCAGTGTGGCTTCAGGTTAAAGTATGTAGCTCAGACTCACAAACCCTTGGCCTCAGCCCCTTGAGTACACCACCACATCTGGCCTGTAAGGAAGACTTTCACTTGAAGGCTTTCTAGAAACAGGAAGTGAAGCTGAAGATACACTCAGGTTTCAGGTCAGTGTCATGGTCTTGTGTGAGTCACTAGCTATAGAATAGTCAGAAGGGCAAGAATAAAACCTCACGTCCAACTGTGAGGGTGAACACAAAGTTTATCCAGAATCTCTGTGGCGTCAAAGGCTGGGTTTAAGATGGAAGGGTGACATTGATAGCCAAGCTGAGGCAACAGGCCATCTTATCCCACTAAACAGATTATAGCAATTGGCCAGAAGTGGCAGCCAATTTGGGGACATGTATAGATAAAAATCTATTAAGAAGCTGTGTTCCCTGACTGAAAAAAAGGTAAAAGTTATCTTAATGTCACCCTCTGTGTTTACATTGAACATGCCAGTCACTCTGAGAATCCCTGATACCTGGCTGTTTCCCTGAAGGGAATCAGACATTCAGAATAAGACATTCAGAATAAGTCTTTCTTTAAGAAGACTGAAATTTTTTTCCTTTGATCTACTAATGAGGAAAATAGAAGCTGGTAACAATAGGTGTTTTCCTAGAATGGAGGGATTAACCACCCTCTACTGAAAGAAGAATTTTCTGATGTGAAGAGGTTAAAAGCTGTATCAAACTATGGGAATAAGGATATATAGTACCACAGTTTAAGACATTGTCTTTTTAGCAAAATGATAGTATTAGATTCTCACTTAGAGCCTGTGACCTACCCAGCCATGGGCTCTTGGTGCTGTTAACAGCATCAGGCATCAGATCTGTCTTGCGAAGTGGATCTTAAATCCAACCATCGAGCAGCTGGTTGTTCCCACGGCATTTGTGTGACTATTGCAACGGCATACTCATCTTGACAGGTTCATTGCTGTGGCTCACAGAGCTCACATTTGGGTGGGCAGCGCCAATCACATGCATAGCACCTTCTGATAATTCCAGCTCAGTACAGGCTTCATCTCTCCATGTCCAACATCTCAAACCTTTGGCGTATTCAGCAATAGGAACAAGAATTTTATTTTGGACCTTATTAATCAATGAAATCAAATCAAGCAGAAATAATGTGGCATTGAATGTGAAACTCTCCCGGCCAGCTATAGCAACAGCTTCACATGCTAAAATCATTTTAGGAAGCTTTTCCTCTAACACAGATGTACTTACTGGGGGAAAGGAGATTGCTTCTTTACTCTTCAGAGGTTAATCACAGAGAACACTTTAGAATAACATGCTAAAATTGCCACTAAATTTACATCAAAATTGGATATGCTGTTATCTGCGCCATTGAGGAGACACATGGAGAGTCTACTAATCACTGCTTCGCACTGAATAGTAATCCATGAACTTTTTCCAATTAAAGGTCTATTCATCCCAGACACGGGCATCTTATCATTTTAGGTAAATCATTGTTCCTTTGACATTTGGTAATGGTGGGGCTCTGTGCCTATTAACAAAGACCTTTTAAATCTTATAACTTCTGAACAATATAAAATACAAAAAGAGGAAAAAAAACCTTCATGGGCTTTTAGTTAAGAAATCCAAGTTTTCAGTAAAAATGGAAGTGGATGGCTGTTGCTTCTATATTATTTAAAGGGAGTATAGGAGATTTATATGCCATATTTATTCTTGAATTTACATAATTTTCTTTGAGAGTGTTTTAGAATATAAAAATTCTTGGATGATCCATATATATATATTGTTCTAACAGGGTAGACATTAATCATGCTTTCACTAGGAAAACAAGCCCACATACTGCTCTTGACAGTAAAATAATTTCTACTTTCAAAGAAAAATAATCCACTGTCTCTTTTAGTATCCCCAAGGGCCTTCTTCACTGGCTTGGCTGTAGGTTGTTCTGTAGCAGATATTGTTTACAGCTAAATAGGTACATTTGTGCCTTCCTACAGAACATAAGAACTCATAGAAATCACCCTCTGAGATCAGGATAATTAGCCTTGAGATGCTCTGCTGAGGTCTCAGTGGACACCGATAAGAGTCCTTTAAATTCTGCATCACAGTGAAGAACTATTCTAAGCCTGGAATCATCCAAAAGATACACGCTGGAGTTTAAAACCTGATATTTATGGGCTGTTGTGCAATAAAACACCCATGAGCCTGCTTTGCGTCTGTCATTATTTCTCTTCTATGACTGGTCTTTCGCTTTTAGTTCATTCATTCAGCAGTCACATATAGGACCAAACTACATTCTGAGATGGACCCTCACAGGCGGAATGAGCCTAGTAGGAAGCATCACAGTCCCGCTGATGGACAGAGAGCATGAACAGTATCCTAAGAATGTACAAAGGGGAAAACATGAGGCATCCTGAGTGTGTTAGAGAGCGCATCTGCAGTTTCCACATTAATGTCCCATAAAGCTCACATTCTTGGCTTGGTCATAGATTACTGGGGTGGTCCCTTGAGACCCCAACACTATATCCACCTTCTTTGTGATCTGGCCACCCTATTCCTCCCATGATGCTTTGCTTTCCCACAGCATTAAGGCCAAATGCATACAGAATAAAGCCGCTTAAACTGTAAGCCAAGGTAAACCTTCATTCCTTATAACCTGATTGCCTGTGGTGTGTTGTTACAGCAGCACAAAGTCTCCACACAGAGGCTTCTCTGAGGAGTTAAGATGTGGAGTGAACCGGGTCTTGAGACCTTCCCTACAGAATAATGGACGACTAGAGAATAGCTATGGGGTTCTCAGGTGGCTAAACATGTCCAGACAATGAGTCATAAGGTTAAGGACAGTAGTCTGTCCCCACCTCCTCTCCCATCTCCAACACCTCTGCTTTTTGATACATTATATTCGGTTTAGAATTTTTGCTTGGGGCTAAGTGTGTGTTTCTTTTACTGGAGGAGAATAAGGA
The DNA here is from genome assembly GCF_947179515.1 of Apodemus sylvaticus. Taxonomy (NCBI): domain Eukaryota; kingdom Metazoa; phylum Chordata; class Mammalia; order Rodentia; family Muridae; genus Apodemus; species Apodemus sylvaticus. Next base: position 174,992,186 of record NC_067473.1, on the reverse strand, counting down.
CTTGGTTCGACAGGGAGGTGAGGTGAACAGGTTGTGAACAGTTATTGCTGATCACGGACTTAGGAAGATTATGAAGCACCAGGAAGAGAATTTGAACTGTGTCACACAAGCAGTGAGGGTCTATTGAGGTGAGAGGTGGCTGCATTGTGTGAGCTGAAAATTTAGCTTCCTTGCTTGAGGCCAGTTCCAATTCTCAACCATAGAAGAATCTAAGTCTTCTTAGTCTGTTATTAGTAAGTGGCAGCCCAAAGTGGGAGGCGAGGAAGTCATAGCTACTTCTGCAAATCATTTCTAGAGAAGTAGCACACCAGACTGCGATTGCCTATTTGGAGGAGCATGAAGTGTCAGAATTTGTAAAAGCAGGTATCTGACAAAACCAGTGAGGTCGTGAGTGTCAGTATCATAGCCTTATCAGACAGACATTAGTGTTTGGGTCCTAAGAACATTTACATAGCTTGAGACATAGTCATGAATTGTTCTAGCAAAAGAAGCCATATCAAGGCACACACATCCTTTAATTTGCAGTGTATCTTCAACTCAGAATGTGTCATGTATAGAGTGTCATGTGGGCCTACCTGTCCGTGAGGACTGTTTTTGACATACAACCCAGAAATTTCAAAGCACGGTGTGGAATTTGTGTGTGTGTGTGTGTGTGTGTGTGTGTGTGTGTGTGTGTGTGTGTGTAGATAAATTTATAAGTAGATTTGGGGTTATATTATCAAATCTTGGAGACAGAGATACAGCAAGCACTAAAAAGCCAGATTTAATGTTTAGTTGTTTGGTTTTTTTTTTAATTAAAAAATTTTTTAAAATTCATTTATGTTTAAAAATTGTTTTATAAGGGTGGGTTCAGAAGTAATAGCTGTTAGTTTTTCCAACTTCTAGTAAACAATTGTTTTTTTAATAATAAGCTTATTGTATAAATACAATAAAACCCAACTCCTGAGTCAGGGGTGGTAGCACATGCCTGTAACCCAGTACTGAGATAAGAGAGAGAAGAGACTGGGGGTAGCCTGGGCTACAGAATGAGGCTCTGTCTGAAACAGAGAAGACATCCTGTGTGAAGAAGTCAGATATGTTTGCACCTTCTCCCTATTTCCCAGCATGCCTCTTTGGTGATTCATTTGTTCTATTTCATAACTTTGCCACTCGGTGTAGTCTGTTAGTTAATTGCCTTCTTAAACTGTATTCACTAAAATTTTCTCAGACATAAGTATTTTTTTGCGTATTTCACTCAAAAATAAATGGTTACGGTTTTTTTAATAATCTTTGTAAAAAATCTTTAATATTGCTTCTATTTAAGTTTCATATGTGATCCAGGTCCCTGCTCGCCTGGTTATGGCATTGCCTGGTAGACTGCAGCGCCCAGTGCTCTAGGGTTCTTTGTTTGCTTACTTACTAAGCTTTCATGACTCCACAATATCTGTTTTATGACTATTTTCTGTATCTTCGCTGTCTCCTTATTGTGTGATGTGTAATTGCTCTATCTTCCTGTAACTCTTTAATAGAATTTCTTTCACCCATCTCACCACATTTAAAATTGCTTGAAGTTTTTATGTACGGAGTCGATTATCTACACACTTTTCTGTGTATAAACCATAGTTTATCTGTTAAGAACTGAACCTTTCAGGCTGTAGGTCCCTTTCTCTGGAAGTATTGCTAGTGAATTTGTTATTGCTAGCACAACTCTGGAACTCTTCAGACGTCAGTAACTCCTGTCATAGCCAACAGGGAAGTTACTGTTGGATAAACTCAGTAGTCAGCTAAAACTGGTCCACAGGCTTTCTTTTCTTTTTTGTTTCATAAGTTCTGTTTTGTGTTTATTTATTTACTTAGGCAGAGTTTCTTGTAGTCCAGAATGTCATTATTTTAGCTCAATTTCCTGTTGCTGTGACAAAACACTTTGATGAAAGCAACTTTAAGGTAGAAAGGATTTATTCAGCTGAAACTTTCAGGTCACAGCCCATCAGAGACATCAAGGAGGAATGTGAAGTGGTCAGCCACATCCACAGCCAAGAGCAGAGAGGAAGCAAGTGCACACGTGCCTGGTGTTTAGCTCATCCTTGTAACTCTTAGAAAGCACATGACCCACACTTAGGGAATGGTGCTACCCACAGTGGGCTGAGTCTTCTTACATCAACTAACAGAATGAAAACAATCCCCCAGAGACTCACCCACAGGCCAACCTAGGCAATCGATTCCTCTTCAAGACTCTCTTTCCTGAGTGCTTCTAGATGGCATCAAACTAGCAATTAAAACCATCACAGAACTTAATCTCGTTATAGAGCTCAGTGTAATGTTTGGATCTTTCTTGCCTCCTTCTCCCTACAACAGAAGTTACAGGAATATGCCACGGATCATGGTTGCATTTGGGGGTCCAACTCGGGACTTTGTGGATGCTGGCACACAGTCTACTGACTGAGCTCCTCTCCAGCCAGAGGTTTCCTCAAGCATCTTGAACAAGCCATTCTTCTGCCTTCTACCTTCTGCGGTTGACTGTGTTTGTGTGTGCTTTCGACAGTTGATAATGTTGCCTGGACCTTCATTTTTGTCTATAATGATCCCTACTTGGTAGGAAATGGCAGGTTGGGTTTATTTGGTCTTTTCCAGGCACACACAGCCTTGTTTATTTAGGTGGCCTTTAAATTCCTAACAATCCACCAAAGCTTTTCAAGGACCTGCTTTGATTGACATATCAATGACAGCATCTTCATTTTGTTCTAATTTGGGTTCTTCTCAATCAAACAATGCTCAGATGGCATTTAATTATCTGTGGCACTAAACATTTACTGCTGACTGTTTTCAACATACACCTAGAGACAGGGCCTTTGAGCTGTCAGTTAAGGTGATGACACCCTATTCCTTCAACTTTTGAATGTTAAACATCTTTCTCTCTAAAATCCAAAAAAGTCTGATTAGAATGGGTCGGGATGAGGATTTAGACAATATTCTTGAAGTCAGAGACTTGGGACCTTTAACTGAAATATCCATCTTAGGCCCCAAATTGTTCCTTTTTCTGTCCCTTTGTGTGCTTCTCGTGGGACGATTCATCATCAGTGTGCTGGCATTATCAGTCCAAGACAGCAGAGCCTGTCTTCAACTTCCTGACTTCATAATTGCGGTGGTTTCCACGTAACTCCGGTTCTTGTTTTAAATTAGCATTTTAGATATGTATCTGAGTATGATAACAGAACCGCACAGATATGTGCTGTAATTACTCCTGCTTTCATTCTCCGTGTATTCTAACTAGGTTCCGTGTAAAACATCTGGAGGCACTAATTACTGCCTGTCCTATAAACTTACACTCCAATTTGCCCTTGTGACAGTCATGTCATTAACTGACTCAGAACCAACTTCTAATTAATCAGCTGACAAATATAGACCGTCCACCTGCCGGCACCGGCACGATTTTCAGTCTGACTCCGGCATACAATAATAGCCTGTGAGCCATGACCTTCTGAACAGCCCGAGTGCTGAGGAAGATGGTCTAGTTCTCAAGTTAAAGGTCATATTCAGTGATGGTATCTCCTAGAATATTGCCTATGAAAGGTTCAATTTGGGAGCAAAAAAGGAATGTCCTGTATGTATTTCTCATCTGCCCCCCTTGGCCCCAAACAGCTGGCTAATAGAGGGAGTACTGGTGTGCTATTTCACTATCAGGCACTTAGAGCTTCTTGCCTGTTTGGCTGCATTCCAATCTGAGTAATTACCTTGTCCTCCCCTGTAAAGAAAAATACAATCCCACCAAATCTTAGTGTTTCCAATTAGAGTTAGGCTTTCACTCCCCTCATGAGCAAGCCAGGAGATGACCAAACAGCATTTCCACAGCCACACCAGAAGCTGCCCTCAAACCAGAAGGCCCAGGTTTTAGAAATGGGAATGGGTTTCCCAGTTGGTTCAATGACATGCGTTAGTGAACTCTTGATAAAAGATATCACAGAACCAGATCTAAAGGCTGACCAGTATTGCACAGACATTTCCTGTTGGTGAAGCATGAAGAGATGTGTTTCCTCATATATTCCCCTTCGCCACCAAAGTCTGTGTTGAATGTGAAGACAATTCCAATGTGGTCACAGTTGGAAAGCTGAAGGCCTGGATGCTAAAGGGCATGAGGAGATATGTAGACACATGCTCATTCATGTGCACGTGTGCTTGCCCAAACACGCATGTATATGTACCACGGATGGTGGCCACTTAAAAGGATTGTGGGTTGATATTTACTGAACAGAATTCTTTCCAAAGAGCTCAAAATACATGGAAATTTGAAACTGCCTTAAAAGAAAAAAATGTGCTGCATTTTACCTGTGATCTCAGCCCTTGAGAGGTAGAGGCAGGAGGGTCAAGAGTTGAAGGTCATCCTCTACATACACAGTTTGGCATCAGCATAGGCTATATGGAGACCAGACCCTGTCTCAAGCAAACAAGTGTTTTAAAAAGAATTTAATGTGTAAAGGATACAAATATATGTGTACACAGCACAGTCATGAAAACAGAGAAGAGAGGGACAGAGACAGAGGGAGAGACAAAGGGTGTTTAGTGAATACCTAGGGGTTGTCCATTTCCTGCACTCAGTGACCAAATTTAAAATGTGAGTTTGGGGGCTGACAAGATGACTCATCACTTAAGAGCACTGGCTGCTCTTCCAGAGGTCCTGAGTTCAATTCCCAGCAACCACATGGTGGCTCACAACCATCTGTAATGGGATCTGATGCCCTCTTCTGGCGTGTCTGAAGAGAGCAATAGTGTACTCACATACATAAAAATTAAAAAAAAAAGTTACCTTTTTAAAAATAATATGAGTTTGACATTATGTTGCTTATTTAACTTTAAGAGATTCTTGCTGCCTAAGAAGTTCTATAAAAATTACAATGTATCCATTTTCAAAATTGCAAGTATACTTTCTCATTGTATGAAACATGCAAACCCACCATTTTTTTTTCAACTACAATGAGCTTTTATTTGGTGATATCACTGTTCGACACGAGATCACAGTTGTTGATGACGTGGCTCCCACCTTGCAGGGCTACTTTGGAGAGTGGTGGACCTTTAAGAGACAAGGCCCTGCTCTAGGCCACTGGAGGCTTGCATTAGAAGATTTTTATCCTGTCCTTGGCCCTTTTTCCTGTGTCCCTCTCTCCCCTTTCTGCTTTGTGGTCACCACGAGATGAGCAGCTTTGGTTCTCTGTGACTTTACACCATGTGGCTCTCCCTCACCTTGGGAAGAGTGTGCAAAGCAGTGTCTGGATACGACAGGCCCTTGGCACTCAAGAGCTCACTGCAGCTTGAACACGACACAGGCTTGTAAGAGGTCAAGCCATTCTAGCGTGGATGAAGGAAAGGAGCACTTGAGCATCCCTAACTGAGGAACAGTTTCTGCCTATTGGTGGACAACGAGTCACTTTTCTCTAGGGGCACAGTCCTGAGAGGTTAACCATTCTCCAGTTGATGACCATATAATCCCATAAAAGTATAAACTTCACATATCTGGCTCAGTTGGTTATACAAAGAGAAAAAGAAAAGAGGGCATGAATTTGCTATAGCATGGGGATAGATCTTGGAGGAGTTGGGATAAGGAGTGGGGTGATTATGATAGAAACCATCAAAGAATATATGTATTTATTAATATACATATGTACATATATATGCACACACATATGTGTGTATATGTGTGTGACACCAGTTGAACCATGGACTAAAACCAAATAAAATGAGTCTTCTCTCTAAATTGTTTGTCTCAGTTATTTGACACAACAATGGGAGAGCTAATGCAAGTGAAGCTCTTTCCAAATTGCAGTAGGTATTTTAGTATAGCTGGTCTATTTTTTTCAGTTGGCATGTCATCATAGGACTGCCACAGTGTTCATGTAGCCTTGCTTTCCTGCATATGAAACCATGAATATACTGCAATTCCCAATCTCAGCAAAATGTTATTCTCAAATCTCAAGAAAAGATGAACCTCCGTTTTCATAGAGAAATTTGGAGGGAGAAGTTGTCTGCAGTATTTCTGTGCTTCAGGAAGGTATGACATAACCGTCAAAGGGTCCTTCAGTAAACAAACCAACATCTGTAAGGTATACTGGATTTGGTGTTTGCCACAAAAGCACTGTGACTTTTTCTTTGAGGAAAAAGACAACCATTCTCACTAATACATCACGTTCTGTAGTGTCTTGAGTAACGGTAAAGTTAGCACAGTTAGTCTTTAGACTTGTGCCAGTGTAGTCTCATATCCAAAGTCAACTGGTCAGGAGCTATTAAAGGTAGGGACTGTGCATGTTAATAACTGTCCAGACTTCCGATGAGTTGGACTCTAGAGTCAGCTGGACGTTTTAGTCCCTGACCTTCAGATGTTGCATCTGGTGGCAGGGACAGAGCTACAGTGACCCAGCTGCGGATGAATTGGATCTGTTTTTCTGTCACCACAGGTGTTCAATTGCAAGTGGAATAATTGCAGATCAAAAGAAAGTGTCCCATTCTACTGATTTTCAGAGTGGTTCAGAAAAGAAAAAAGTAGTGTTTTGTGCTTAGAACAATACTCAAGCAAAGTTGCCATAGCCATGAACCTATGCAGGAAGTAGAAGCTGGGACGACATGACGCATGGGTTTCAATCCTGCACTGCGGGTTTAGATGGCTCCACATTACTGGCATAAATAAAATGGAGTTGGAGCAAACCCATACGTCTGGCCTTGCCTCTAGCCATTGTGGGCTGTAGTTTAGAAACACCTTGGGGTGTCTGTGGAAATGCAGTTGCCCAGTGGCTGAGTAGTGTTCACTTAGGAACTCTGATTTTCTTTCTCTGTCTCTCGGTTTCTACAAACACTGAGAAAATTTTTCAGTAAAAGGTGTCTAGGTTACTGTAAATTAAAACACCAGTAATAGAAGATAGGAGTGAGGACAGAAAGTGTAATTTCTATAAACAGTGTAAGGATCAAAGACAGACAGACAGACAGACAGTAAACAACTAAGGCCTCATTTGTTCTGGGAGTGTTCTCTGCTCCCACCAGCTCTTGACTCTGTCTCTTCCTGGACTCAAATTTATTCCTAAAGTTATACTATACTCCAGTTTACTATATTCCAGTAAGAATGAGCATCCACAGCCCAGCATGTCCCATTCCTAGAGGAGCACGTTGTTGCAAGATTGGCCCTTGCTGTTCTCTGTAGAGGGTGACCCACTTCTCAGAGCTGTTCACAGAAACTTGAGAGAGTTATATACATAAACACACAAACCTAACACCCATGCACACACACACACCACCACCACCACCACCACCACCACACACTCACATACTCATACATACCACATATAACTTTCTTGCACACACATCACATATACATTTCTCTTTTTCTCTTACATACCATATATATACATACTCATACACATGTATATACCCCTTTCTTTTACACACACACACACACACACACACACTACACCACACCACATACACACCATAATTTTAAAGTGAATCTCACCACCTAAAGATCTGCTCAACTACTTGACAGTTGGGCTTGAATAGAGTCTACCTTAAAGAGCTGTCCTCAAACCCTCTTTCTTTGTGATGTGAAATGTAAATGTATATTATCCAAATAGAACACAACTTCCTCCTGTTTGCCTACAAGAAAACCTTATGTAGAACATTCACATAAACTAACTTTTCAGCTATTTTAAAAGGACCCCCACCCCTACACACACACACACACACACACACACACACACAAGGAATAAAGAGAAAGAAAAAAGAAAAGAGTGGCAGAGAGGACTTTTTTTTTAAAGTCCTTAGAGGACTGACATGCTCAAAAGATGTATTTTTTTAACCCTTTAACTTTCTCTACATTTTTTACTTTAACTTGCATAAATCAGATGATTTCATGAATTATTCAGATTTGGATGACAGGGTAGTAGCTGGTGTGGGCAGAGAGACCAGGAGCTCTGGAATATATGATTCCTAAAGATTGTCAATGACCATGGGCCATACATGCAACAATGTACAGTCAGGGCTATCACATCAGATTAGAAGGATGCTGAATCCCCAGCAACAGGACTTACAGGTGGCTGTGAGTGGCTGTGTGGGTCAAACCTGGGTCCTCAGGAAGAGCAGCAAGTGCTCTTAACTGCTGAGCCAGCAGTCCTATCTCAGAAGCAGAAGTTTTGATGATGATGTAAGAAAAATGGTGCAAGATGTTGGCATGATGCCAACCAGGGTGAAACTTAATTGAGAATAGGAAAATGAGTCAAATTCAGGATAGAAAGGATAGGGAGCAACCAAAGAACGAGTCAAAATGTAAAGCCAGGACTGTGGGCCACTCTCCCAGAACAGCTGTTGCTGTGTTCCTGCCCTGTGGTCCTGACCCTGACGACTGGTATTAGTGTACTGTGGTTCCACATTCCATTTTGCTGCTGGGGTCTGTGAACACTGCTTGGGAAGAAGAAACGGGAGGTGTTAGGCTACAAACATAGCCTAGGATGGGGGTACCAGCCTGGGTGTGAAATGAGACAGGCTGAGGTTGAGGAGACAGGGGTTCCCAAACTCCAGCTAGGAATCTAGATGAGTCTGGAATTGGGGGGGGGGGGCGCACAGGCTGGAGATGAGCCTGGAAGAGAGAACTACAGCCATGTCCAGAGGGCAGAGAGGCCTTCTGCAGGAGACTTAAGTGGTGAGGCTCAGTATGAAGAAGGCTTACCCTCAAGGCAGTTCTTGATGAAAGAGACAGCCCTTGCTTGTCCAAATTGTTTATTCATTGTTCGTCAGGGAGAATGGGTGCATACATCTTACTCAGGGTAGACCAGAGATTAAATACCTTTTGCAGGAAGGAATATTATGAAAGGGAAGCTTATTAGATAAACCCTCAGGACCCATCTAGCTATCTCATTATCAGGCAGAACTCTGTGTTCTGTGCTATGTAACCAACTGTCAAGATCCTCATGTAGGGTGTCATGGTCACACGCTCCTAGACAGGAACTGGATCAGGAGCAGATGAAGCACCTTTGGGTCTCAGATATGAGACTACTGGGGTTTCCGAATCTGCTCAATCTTCCCAGTTTTTGTCTTGCAACACTCGCTCACTGAGCACTAAATTCAATATTTGGATTTCTCAAGAAGCATATCCAGAAGTGTCCAGTTAAGAGATCAATGTTTCCAAGGTTCAGCTCATCCATGTGGACCACGTATGTGGTTAGCTACATACGTGCCAAACGATGAAAAACTTCAGGGAAAGTAGCCAGGGATGGGGCACAAGCCTGTAACCTCAGCTACTTAGAAGCCCAAAACAGAAGGATCACAAATTCAAGGGCTAGCCTAGGCTACACTACACACAGTGAGTTCAAAGGCAACCTGGAAAAGTTAGTGTCAAAAATAAATGCTTTTTAACTGAGGCAGGAACTCCAAGGGCACTAAGTGGCAGAGTACCGCCTGGCATGGGTGAGATTGTAGCTTTACTCCCTAGCACTGAAGAAAAAAATCAGAGAATATTTCTGGGACAAGTGTCTAAAGTTATTCCTAAGAGTTAATGTGCCTGTAAGTCATGTTGTCTCCTTTGTCCGCCAAACAAAGGATAACTCCTCAGTAGTTCAGGATTCTGGGTTGCTGGGCAGAAAGCACAGAACTCACATGTTTACCAACTGCACTTTTTGTCCTGACATACTATGTCATAGAAAACCTTGCTATGACAATGAAAGAGGTAGATGTCTGATAACTGAGTTTTGTGACCAAAGCCTTCAGAAACCCACAGAAGTCAATTATGGTAAACATTTCCGAAAGCTCACCTGACATTCCCTTGAGAATGTCTTTGCTACCCTGATTTACTTGCAGAGATAAAAGTAAGGAAATACCTTTTTCCCCCTACTTGGGAAGTATACCAATTCTTAAACAATAAATATGCACAAAGATAATAATGACCTTCCTCTTTTGCATATTTTTAGAGATTTTTGTTTGATCATAAATGTGTCACGTTGCACTCTTATTATATAAAATGTCTTATTTGGGGGGGGGGGAATCCTGGCTTTTCTGTGGTCATTATGAAGAGTCTTTTTTCTCCTGCACTAAACAGTCAATTATCATTATTAATCAGAATTATGAAAATAACCTAGGTTTAATGAGAGGGATCTCAGGTGTTGGTCCCTTGCTTCAAAGGCCTATACATTTACCGATCGCATTAACATATGCAAAATTGGGATGCCTTGCAGCATTCGCAAACTGGGTCTGAACAGGCACTCCTGAGGTTTTAGGGAAAAGATTGGAATGCATGTTATTCAGTGTAAAGCCTTTGATATCCACCTGAACAAGGGCTAAACTCACAGAGACTGCGTGTGTTTGCCAATTCCATTGCAGTCGCTTCACAATGTGTTAGCCAGGCCATGAACCATGTACACCCAACATACTTCAGCCACATCCCCCTGGGTGATTATCTGAACAGACCAGCGAGCCACATTTAGCCTTTTGCCCAACAAGCCTTCTAGATTTTGTGATGCTAACCACCCTGTGTAGCTGTCATCTTAAAGTCCCCACCCTGTGTTTACAGATTTGGTTTCCATAGGCTCAGTGTGAGGAAATTTTATGGTTGTTTTCAGTTGTCTTTACGGTTTTCTGACCGCAGCTCCAGCCTACTAAACTTGTTGTGAATTCACATTCTGTCCCCCAACACATTCATTATCTTTTAAATCTAGGCAAGTTGAAGGAGGTGTGTTTAATTTGTAGCCCAGCCAGTGTCACACAGCTGTTCTTCGAAAAATAGTGTGTGATTAAACACCATGCGGAGGAGAGGTAATTACTTTCCCTTGTCCCGGGAGAGGAGAGCTCCAAAGTCTTGCAAAGCTAAGATATTGGGGGAAGCTCATGGAATTAATCTCCAAATATTTACTTTCATCCCATATTCGTTTTTAACTTTGTTTCACACAGAAGTCAAGCCCTGGTCGCTTTTGTCCTCACGAGGTAGCCAAGGTCAACATAGGTATTAAATTCCCGCCATCTTGAACATGTAGTTTGTTTCTTTTCAATGTCATTTCAGTTGCCTTTTGCAAGTGTTCCAAGTTTGGTGTGAATCATTAACTTTCAAAAGCCCACTTTATAACATAAAAAAAAAAAAATGCCTTAAAATGTCCTGGCTGAAAGTGTCTTAGCCAACAGGGCCAGCTTTTCTATGTTAGAAAGGGGGGCTTTGTGTGATTTATCTAATAATGTTGATTGAGGACATGTAACTCAGATACCCATTTTTTAAAGATGAGTATCATATTGCAGTTTGTTGGGTTGTTCTCTCTGGTGTGCTGGCTTATAGTACCTAGTTTATAGTTCTTGAATCTTTTGAAATGAACTCTTATATACTATCTCATAGAATAAAGTGAAAATAGTAAAATATAACCTGAATTTGTGCTGTGTAAATACCAAATGGTTGCTGGCACATCTATATAAAGCCTGATAGAAACAATAAACCTAACATAAAACAATAGTCATATAAGAAATATTTGAAAGTATTTTGGATCAAATGAGCTTGCTAAGCTAGAATTACATTGCACTCATAAAATTAGAAGTTATGGTGGATACGTGCTTAAAAATATAGAATCCAGTGTAAAGCTCCACAGCTTCAGAATATCCATTGTAATTGCACATAAATTCATTAAGATGTATAGACCTTATTGAGCTGGCCTTCCTCTGTGATTTTTTTTATTTGATAGTTATTTACAGTACCATTTTAATTAATAAAACATAAAAGCAAAGATAAAGCCAATCTTGGCATCCATCTCTGAAATATTTGGCCAGAAGGATGAATAGGGGATCAATGTCCAATTCCCTAAAGAATTTCTAACCAGGTATCATTCCATCTCCTTTTGCAGAGATGTTAGTGACTGACTCAGTTGGCCCTAAATCCAGAGCCCTAGAGAGTCCTAGATGACGGCCAGGGATGCTTCAGAAGCTCCCACAGTGGACGGACGCATGTTCATGTGGGTTTCAGCAACACCAATACTCACAGAGATGCCCCTGTGCCACTGAAGGGTGTATTGTACCAACAGGCTTTTGTTTCACAGAAGCTCAGTCTGGGAATGGAGATAGGGAAGCAGGTGTTGCTCTCCTCCACGGCTTAGCGCAGAGCTGACGTTGTGATTCTACCCTCTGCTTCGTGATTGTGACATGTTCTCTCTCCGTCTGCAGTGTGCTGCCCAAACTGCCTGTTGGCACCTGCACCACATGACATCTCTCTGCTTCTGTTTTGAATAGAATAGTTCATGAAAATCTCATTAGGTTAATTTTAAAGTCCCTGTTCCATTCATTTGAGAGGGAGTCACATATATGTGGATGTGCACGCACATGATGTGTGGACAGCAGCGAGTGTCAGGACCATTTCTCAGGCCTCACACTTTACTCCACATTGTGCCTCTCACATTGGCCTCAAACTGAGCACGTTGGCTAGGCTAGCTGCCCAGTAAGCTGCAGAAACCTCCCTGTCTCTATTTTCTCATTTCTGGGACTGTAACTGAGCTTCCCAAGCTAGCTTTTTTTAAAAAATTGTGGATCCCAAGGTTGAATTCAAGCCCTTGTAATAAAAATTCTCTAGTCAACTAAATCGCCTCCCCAGACTCAACAATAAAGAACGAGGGCCATTATATGGCTAAGAACCTGGTAGAGCATCCGTCTCATGACAAAACATGAAGAGATCTTAAAAAAAAACCTCATCCATCTGTTCATTCTTTGCTCTATTCAACAAAAGCAAATATTCTGCTAGATGCATTAAGTACTTGATAATATTTCTCTGACAGATCAGAATGAGATTTTTTTTCAATGGCAAACTCAAGATTTAGGAACAGACTATATGCTAATGAACTTTGACCAAGTAAACTCCACTGTCCTACATATTAGATGCTAGGACTATGTTCTAGGTTTCTAAAACAAATGATTACTGAACTATTGGTTGAGTGTCACAACTTTCTCACATTGGTATTCATTTTGGACATACATGTATGTGTGTGTGTGTGTGTGTGTGTGTGTGTGTGTGTGTACATGTATGTATAAACTGCACGTTACTACAGAGTTTGGGTAGTTCATATGGGTTAATTTGAAATGATTTACACTTGTTATTTTTATTTGTATGTATATGTACTGTTCTGTGTAAGTGAATGGCACAAGTGTATGGTCCCTACAGAGACCATGACAGGGCATCAGCTTCACCGGAGCTGGGCTTATAGAAGTGAGCTGCCTAATGTAGGATCCTCCGAAAGAGCAGCGCATGCCCTCAACTGCTGAGCACCTGTCTACCTCCCACCTTACTTTCTAGTGTCAATCATTCATTGACAATTGGAACAAGTGTTGACAATATTTGGAAGACAGAACTTGAAACATAAATGTTTGCATTTTATCCTTGTCATGGTCTTCAATATGATTGTACTTTACTTGTATTCTTTTAGCATGGATACACAGTATGCAATGATATATATTTAAAATCTATCTCCATGCTACAATGGGAGATATTCAAATCTTTCATCGAAGATCAAGAATCTTGTTCTAATAAGATCTCATCTAAGATCAAGAATCATGTTCTATTTTGTGATAAGAGGAACAGAGGCACAGCTGTGTGCTATCACCCTTGGAAGTCAGTGGTTTGAGGACTTCATTTAATCTTTTAGGGCCCTTGAGGGCCCTGAGGCTAAACTGTGATTCATAGAGTCAATAAAGAATTTTAGAACTGGCCAGGATGAAGCAGAGTTGGAGATTTTGTTGAGAGCAGAGGGAGAGGTAGGTGCTCAGCAAAAAAGGCAAACCTTGAAAGGGTTTGCAACTCCATAGGAGGAACAATATCAACTAATTGAACCCCCAGAACTTGCAGGGACTAAACCACCAACCAGTGTCTATGCAAAGGGAGCCATGGCTCCAGATGCATATGTAACACAGGAAGGCCTTGTCTAACATCAGTGGGAGGGGAGGCCCTTGGTCCTGTGTAGGCTTGATGCACCATCATAGGGGGATGCTAGAGTGGTGAGGTGGGAGTCGGGGAATTGGTGGAGGAGCACCCTCATAGAGGCAAAGGGGAGGGGAAAGAGGTATGGGATGAGAAGTTTGAGAAGGGGTAACTGCGAAGGGGGATATCATTTGAATTATAAATGAATAAAATGATTAATAAAAAAACTAAAGAAAGGCAAACCCAAGTGTGAGCATGGGCTAATCAGGGGTAGGGCAGGCTCACATTAATCATAAACAGCATTTGGAAGGCTCTCCGGCCACGTCAAGCGTTTGCTAATAAAATCTTCCTCCTCCTCCTCCTCCTCCTCCTCCTCCTCTTCCTCCTCCTCCTCCTCTTCCTCCTCTCTTCTAATTGTAGTAAGACAGTAGTGTGGCTCTGGAGGTAAGTTGGATGGGATTTTACTCTAATGAGGTAAAACTTGGAGCCAGTAGCATCACATGAGGAGTTTATACACGTTTTTTTCTCTCTAAGTGGGGTTTCTGAAGAGGTTCTTAGAAAAATTTCAGGTTTATTGCCAAGAAGGATGAAAATCTTTAAGCAATTGTTACTGTGCTGAAATTCACCTTGCGAGAGGACCCAACCAAACTCCCACAGAAGGGACTCTGTCCCCTCTCCTGTCCACAGTCTCTCTTCTCTTTCCGTTCTGCACCATTCACACCTGCTATTTGTGCTGAGAATTTGTGGCAAAGAGAAACAAGAGAAAACTCATATTTGATGGTATAGTTATGAATAATTTCTTTACATGGGTTGACTTTTAAAAGGAATAGATTCTTTCCTAGAACAAAACATCTTGACCAGAGTTTTTCCTCCTTCCATTTCTCCCAGCGACACTTTACCTCCCCTCTCCCCCAGATCCACCCCACTCCACTTCCTCTTCAGAAAACAGCAGGCTTCCAAGAAGTGGCAGCCTAATAGGAAAAAAAACAAGACACAATAAGACAAGGCAAAAAAAAAAGCCTTCTTATTGAGGCCAAAAAAAGGCAACCCAATAGGAGGAAAAGTGTTCCAAGAGCAGGCAGGCAAGATCAGAGATACACTCGGGCCCACTGTTAAGAGTCCTACAAAAACACCAACTTTACACATATAAACATAACATATACACAGAGAACCTGGGGCAAATCCACACATATGTTATCTTTTAAAGAGAATCTTAAATGATAAAGAAGAAAAGAAACAAACACTTAAAGAGGCGGAGGACATTCACGACATGGGCAAAAAGAACATCAGGGAACATCTAAATAAGAAAAATAAGTAGCATATTTTAGAAACTATTTGAAACTTGTGATTGTGATTGGTTCAATGGTGGAGGGGTCTGTAGGAGATAAGATTTAAAAAGGAGATATGTAAATGTTTTGAAATAAAAAAGAAAGTTCTTCAGTTATGCTGAGTACAAACTCAACACTGTGCAAAAAAATAAAATAAAATTCATCTCTGATCCAGAAAGTCAGCTTATCAAAGGAGAAAAACAGATTCGTTTGTAAAGCAGTCAAAATATTCTAGGAGTAAACATAGAAAGGATGTTAGAAATCAAAAAGATGATAAGGACTTTAAATAAGCCTGAATAAATAGGAACATATTTCTGTATTAATGCATAGATGAAGATCAATATTGGTATACATATGAATTAGTCTTCCTCTTTCAACTCTATGTAAAAAATATGACTGACTTTTCATGGTCTGTGAGGTAAGATATATACTATCTGGGAAACAACAGGTTGAGTGGTCTGAAAAATACGGGTGATTTATACCCCCCCTTATATCAAACATCCCTTGGGAGACAGCCCAGTTCCAACTGTCACTTCATATGGCAGAATTAGATCAAATTGTGCGTGCAGCATAAATTCAACTCTGAGTGCACAAATCTGTAAAGTCTCTCTACCATAGCCGTTTGTACCTCACTCCGTCAAACATACCAGCCAGGAGGGAGCAACAGCAAGATGAGATACTGTGGGATTTGGGGGAAAGATTTATAAACACTGAGCTTAGTGTCCCTGGCAGATGTAACTAAAAGCCACCAGAAGTTCTGGCCATGAGGGACGTTCCACACAGACTTCATATCTGTACCTGGCACTTGCAACTTCTGTTCATGTTTGATCAGCAGCATCTGTCATGTGAAGATAAGTAACAGGAAGCCTACAGCATCCAGATGACTGTGGTGGATTTGTGTTCTGTCCTTGCTTTTGTGTTGTAAGCTCTCATGCAATTAATTCATTTAGCTTCGAGTTTCTTCGTTTTTGTGTTTTGAAGCTAGAATAGAGTGTGTCTCGGACCCAGGGGCTGACTGTGCGCAGCTGCATTGAGAAGGTTTGCCCGTGAGGTCTGCCTGAAATGCACAGAAACTTGAGGGCTACCCATGGCGACAGGAGTTACCTAGACATCTCACCCAGAGCAGGGACCATGGATGTAGGAATGGGCAGCCAGCTCATCTTCCTCTGTGCAAAGCACACCCACAGCAAACATCTGCTGTTTTTAAAATATTATGTTAATGTTCATATCTGTTGGGTTTAAACCACCCCGCAGACTGAAAGGAATCAGTCAAGTTTCTGAACACATTGTGCAGGGGAACCAAGGCAGGAAGCAAGGAAAAAAAATCCCTGGAGCGCAGTCTAACACAATCACCCACGGCCATCAGTTGCTGGAGAGTAACAGAAAGTGACTGTGACAGGGTACTTTGGCACACAGTCATTAGAAATGGAGAGACACAGATTCAACCAGCCACTCTACGACTAGTGAATTTCCTGAGCAGAGCTGCTCAGTGAATGCATGCAGTACTCCGTGTGTGTGTGTGTGTGTGTGTGTGTGTGTGTGTGCGCGCGCGCATGCGCTGTGAACAACTCGAGGCAGCAGAACCTAGTTATAGTCTGGACAAGCCAGTGTTCACATCGCAGGCACTGCACACAACTATCTCCAAGGTGACATCTGTTCTCACAGTCATGGGTGCAGATGGGTGAATGGCAGGATGAAGACAACAAGGCCAGGAGGCTGAGGGACTTCAGCACTGACCATGACACCTAGACATTCATAACCAAGCCCCCCTCCCCATTACCTGCCTAAGACCCCACAGAAAGGGATACATGAGGATTAACAAGCTGATTGAAATGTAATCACCAAGGTAATACACAAAACCTGAAATCAATGGTTTTGAGTCAGTACCCTATGTAAGCTTCAAACGACGATTATCCTGTTTCTGCCTCATAGAGAAATGAACTAATGTTCAGAGGGTTCAGAGGGTTTAAGGGCTTTTTGTGGTGTCAAACAATATGAACTTGTTTCACTAGAAAACCTGATCTGAACCACCTAACTGTCAAAAGCAAAGGGGAAGAGGAAGGGAGTGGGTCCGAATAACCACCTGTAGCTGTCTCCTCCTTCTGCTCCTCCTCCTCTTCCTCCTTCTTTTTCTCCTCTTCTTCCCTTCCTTCCCCCTTCCTCTTCTCCTCCTCTTCCTTCTCTTCCTTTCCTCCTCCTGTTCCTTCTTTTCTCCTCCTCTCTCTCCTCCTCCTCTCCTTCTCTTCCTTCTGCTCCTCTTCCTCCTTCCCCTTCCTCTCCTCCTCTTCTTCCTTCTCCTCTTCCTCCCCTTCCTCCTTCTCCTTTTCTTCTTCCTCCTCTTCCTTCTCCTCTTCCTCCTCCTTCTCCTCTTCTTGCACTCCCACTATCCCATGGTATAAACACTCTGAGGTGTAGGCTGGAGGGGGCAGATCCTTTGGGTGTGGCGTGGGAGGGCTGTGTGTGTAGTTTACATGTATGTGACTGTATGAGCATGTGGAGGTCAGCGTGGAACTTCAGTCTAGAACTGGAGGCAGGCCTTCTCCCTCAGCTGGAAGCTCACACCAACCTGCTGGCCAGCAGGCTCCTGAGATCCAGTTGTCTCTACCATCTCCCAAGCATTGCTGCTACCATAGGCAGACTTGGCCAGATCTTTAAATGAATGCAAGGGCTTCAGTCAAGCAAAGGCCTTTTACCCTCTGAGCCATTTCCCCTCACTGGGAAAGAACCTGACTGCTGGAAGTAACTCTAAAAATTTCACTTTGTATGGATAAAATATGACCTCATTCAGTGGCCAATGAGCAGTTAGTTACTATGATTTCATCAGATATCAACCGAGACCTTCTTCAGGTTTCTCTTGGCTAACTGACATGCTGAATTTTAATTTTGTTTTGGTCGCTATTAACATCTATAAAATTTTGACACTGTAAAAAAATATAAAATAAAGTAGGAGGCTATTTATTAATTCAGCGAGCCTCTGAGCCACATTTGCTTTTTTCCTGTAACGGTCTTAGGCAAGGCTCCAGTCACAACGTACGCCTGTCATTTTCTGTAATTAAAAGTACACAGTCATATTTATGCATTCTGCCTCCTAGCAGCTGCAGTGAGATTAACTGTGAACAAAGAAAACATTTTGACACAGTTAATTATACGGCAGTTCTCCTGTGTGAGCCAATACCAGCTACCTCCTCGCATGTGGAGCGCTGTTTTCTGTTAGTTCACCTCTACGTCATCTTCTAAGTAGCTTTGTTCTACACCTACAAGGAGTTTGCATCCCCAAACCCTAGCTCAATAAAAGCTAAACATATATAGTAACTTTGTAAAGATATGTGTATCATGTAATCAAGGTATAAGGGGGAAAATGCTTTATTTGGCAGAGCAAAGTTTCAATCATTTTTTTTTAAATTGCCACTTGAGAAGGAAACTGGGAACAGAGTTCAGGTTTGTCTTTACAAGGCATTAGAAACTACAACTCTAGATTCCTGTGTCTCTTGTTTTGTGAGTAAAAGCCATGCTTTGGTAGGGCAGAGTTTCACTGCACATTGAATTTACATGCTAGACAAGGGAGTATTGGAGCTGAGGCGTTAACTCGGAATACAAGATGGCCGTGACCACGGCGGTGAGAAAGCCAGGGAGGCCATGGTGCACTGCTCGATGTGAAGCCTGAGCCAACCTGTCACTAAGGACAAAGGTCATTTTTGCTCACTGTGCTCAGTGCTTTGTAGAAGTGGGGTGGAGCTGGAGACTGAACTCACCATACAACCTCTAACAGGAGAGCCTCAGAGAAACTGGGGGGACGTCGCCCGTGGGAACTCCAGCTCCCTTAATTACTAACTTCCTCTCCATCCTTGGCATTCGCCTCCATTTCCTTCCTCCTCCTCCTCCTCTCCCCTCTCCTCCAGTGTGTCACTGCTCAGAATCTCAACTACAATACAAATGCCGTGAGCGAGAACTGGACCTGGTATGCAGAATGCTGGGACTGTGGAGCCTACAAGTCCATGGAGAGACACTGGTGTGGGGAGACCCCTTTATTAAATTCCTTTAAAATCAAAATCCGAGTCCTAAAATCTGCTCAGTGGTTAGGAGAAACGGCTTTCTTGTTCATAGCAGTGAGGAGCGTTCTTACATGCATCACATTTAAAACACGGGCCATGTCCTCTCAAAGAGATGTTGTGAGCGTTCAGTAAGACAACGCTCACCGGGTGCTTATTACAGCATCAAGCCCTGCTTAAATGGTTCCTCTCATAAAGCTCAGCATGAGATAAATATGCCCCTTCAGAAAGAAGAAAAGGAATCTTTCTTACCATCCCCACTGTCAGATAGATGGTTAATGGTTCTCTTAGAGGAGTGCAGTTATAATCCTCAGCTTTATCACGTGTCTAGGGAGTGGGCATGAGGGAACGGACTTGCACCACCTGATACATTGTTGCATGGGAATGGTGGTAATGAGGGACTGTCTAAAAGACAAGTTGACAAGTTATTGTAAGTGAGAAAACATGTTACTAATATTGCCAAAACTTATACCATGCTGAAAGCCAACAATTTCTTCTCTAAAAAAAAAAAAAAAAAAAAAAACCCAAAACCCTAGGAAATAAATAACTGTCCTTTATCCCTCACACATATGTGTATCCTGGACTGATGGAAATATGTCCTACATAGAAACTATTTAGGTACAGCATGGACTCATCCACGGCCTTAATAAAAGCAACTAAACCTGAGTGGATAAATTCAGCTTTCTCATTTATCCAGACTGAGCCACATCCCTTATATTTGGGGTGGGCTGAGAAGTACATTGTCATGATTTATCCCTGGCCTTCAGGCCTCAGAAAAATCACATTCCCTATGTCACCATTCTTAGCGTGCACGTCTGTGAAGTTAGTTTCTATAGCCTCCAACTGTGTACAGTTCATAACTTCCTCTGACAGGGGTACTCTGAGATTTGGGGGGCAGAGATGTGCTGCTGGCCGCTGGCTGGGGGAGTGAGTGCTGTAACCCACTCAAGCTGTCACCTGATCCATTACCACGGTTGCACGCTGGGTCAGACGCCATTGGGATGCCTCACTGGACAAGAGCCAAGGGTCAAGATAATTGGATTCCCTCTCAAAGTGCATCAAAGCACATCCACAGAGAGGGCCCCCACTGGCTTCGGCGTTTGCTATATGCAGCAGAGATGCATGCGCTGAACTCTAATCCTCCTGCCGCCTCTCTCATGTGCAGAGCACCACAGTCATTTGCAGACAATGTGTCTCTCTGAAGGTTACTTATTTTGTAAAACTCCAGTGTACATACATCAGGGGTAACGTGAACATCTGCATGTGTTATAAAAACTGGGCTGAGGGATAGGTCTTCACAGTGAATGAAAAAAAAAGATTTTATTTTGTTGTTAAATCTCTGGAAAAGTGATACATCATTAGAGATCCAATCCAAACCAAAACCAATTTAAGAACGAAAATAATTTTCTATCATAGTGGGAAAGCTACGAAGGATGACTGGATCCAAGTTCATAAATCTCTTCTCCATTGTTTCTCTGTGTCTCTCTGTCTCTGTCTCTTATTCTCTCTCTCTCTCTCTCTCTCTCTCTCTCTCTCTCTCTCTCACACACACACACACACACACACACATGCACATACTCACTCACTCACACACACAGAATTTTTTTTCAAATATCTCTTCTCTCCTTTCTCCTAGATTTATTATATTTTACATTTTTCCACACAGTAGGAGGATGTTGAGAACAGCTGTCATTTTGGGGAGCTTTTTATCTCCCTCATTCTAAGGGTGAGTCTCTGACTCCATTAATCTCAGAAATAGGATGCAACATTTCTGTCCCTGGTTTTGTCTGTCTGCTACTGGACCAGTTTCTGTGTCCTAGATTTAATGTGCTGATTAGCCAGTCAGCCTGGGAACCCTACGGGAAGAGAAAAGAGAGGTGTGATTCTTGTAGGAAAGAATAGAAGGTATGGGTATAAAATATCGCCAGGATGTATGTGCCTTGTGGAAATTAAATCTTGGACTTGAGACCTTTGTGGCTTGTCACACCGTTTGAAAAGCACCATGTGCTTTCCTTCCCAGGATGTCGTGAAGTCAAGCTGGTAGACCCCAGAGACCATGGGACCGCAGCAGAAAAGTATTTTGCCACATTTTTTAAATCTAGAAACTTCCAAGTTCTCAGCTTCTCCAAGTCCCTCACATAGTTTATTTCATGTGAGGAGCCTGATCCTTCCAGTACTTTCTCTAGTTTCTGTTTTGTATTCTGAGGCCAAGACAGAGAGGGTGGGGGAGGAAGATGTAAAACCAAATACTCTTCCTCTAAAGGGGGGGGGATGTGCAACCCTGAGATTGTCATAGAGAGAAGGGAACGCCAGGCCCCCAGGCTCGCCAGGCCCCCAGGCTCGCCAGGCCAATTTTGCCCTCAGCCACATGTCTGCAGCTTCCATTGCTATGAATGGGACTTGTGTGTGCATGTGAACTGAAGACAAAAGTTGGCTGTGTATAAATAGCTCTGCAATCGTGCAAGTCTCTTCTTGTGTGTTTGGGACAACAGAGGTAGTCTTGTGCGGTTGTTGGCTGCTTCGCCCTCTAGTAAAATGTAGACAGACAATTGCAAGAAATCTTGTCTCAGAATATTTGATGGCAATCAGTTCCAGCTAAAAGATTTCAGTTGAGGGGACCAGGAACAGTATTTGGCTAAACTCCTCTCGTTTTCCAAAAGCAAATCCAAGGCAGATTTAACAACGTCTCACAGAACCAGCCTTCCATTCCATTGGCTGAGCTGCCTGTCTGCCACTGGACTTGAGTGATAAGCAGCTAGCTGGTAGGGCATGTCTTAAACAAGGAGTTTATATTCCGGCTGGCTGCTCACCCAACAGAGTTACCTGACGTCATGGCCCTCTGTGAGCTCTGACCCCACCCATCAGGGTTCAGGGACTATGCTTGGCATTGTGCCAGCCTCCTTGGTCTTGTAGCTAACATACTGGCATCAGGTTATGTCATCTTCTTATATAGCCTCAGATGAGGTGTCCCTTCAAATCACAGCTCAAGGTGAACTCTTGTTGTCCACCAGAGCAGGAGACTTCAAGCCAGGCATGGTGGTGCACATAAATAAGCATAGTATGAAGAGGGTAAGTCATGAGTATTGAGAACTTGGGACCAGTCTGAGATGCACAGTGAAACTCTGTCAGAAAGGAAAGAAGAAAGGAAGGAAGGGAGAGAAGGAGGGAGGAAGGGAAGGAGGAAGGGATATCTTTAAGTTACATCTGAGATAATCTAGGCTATGAAACTCTAAAAGTGGCCTATGTTGTTAGTAATACCATTCTCTCCCATGCGTTTACTCAAGTTCTGCATCAGTTTTCTATTGTTTCCCAGAAAAAAAACTCTCTACAGGTATAGTGACTTTAACAGCACGAGTTTGTTATATTGCAGTTGTAGGCATCCAAAGTTGGATGTGGTTCTCACTGGAATAGAAGAATGATGTCACAGGACTGTGCTGCTTTCCACAGCTCAAGGGAAGCATCCTTTTGCTCGTCCAGGGTGTTGGCAGAATCCAGGCCCTAGCAGTTGTAAGACCAAAGACCCCATTTCCCACAGGCAGTATCTAGATTCTAGAGGCTGCCCACGTCCATGGGGTCGTGACCCCTTCCTGTCATTTTCATAGCAGGTCCTATGCTATGTATGTGTGTAGCCTAGAGTTACTCTCCTGCCTTTTCCTTCCATGTCTAAGAATCTGTGTGATTAGACTGATTCCAGCTGGAAACTTGAGGATAATTTCACCACTATGAAGTCGCGTAACCACTTGAAACTCATTTATAGATTCCACACCTATACTTGGGCATTTATTATTCTTCCCTCTAAAAAGGCCTTGCAGATATCAAGTGATTAGTAGGCAGATCTCACTAAGTGGCTACAAAGGCATACCAAGGATGTTTAAACATGCTGGTATGTTGAGTGAACTAGGTCTATTTTAGGATCATAAATAAATCAGATAATCTAGCATTGTGTATAGGTGTGTGTGTGTGTGAGAGTAGGTGTGCATGTGAGTTTGTGTGTGTGCGCGCACGCGTGTGTGCAAGAGTGTTTAGTTTTGAGACAGGATGTTACTCTATAATTCAAGCTGCCCTAGAACTTGAGATTCCGCTGTGTCAGCCTCTCACACGCTCACATTCCAGGCCAGTGTTCCCACGCTCACCCTCTTTGTCATAAAATTGGTAAGACTATTACATGTTACCGTTCCTAGATCTTTCTTGGCCATACCAATGAGCTATAACAGAATACTAGACAAATGTAGCTTTCCAAATGAAAACGAGATCTAAGCAAGATTAAAGCTACTCCAAATACCTTCTCCTATCCTTTGTGTGAACACTTAAAGCTTATTTTGTAAGATGTTTATATGAACTCATTGATTAATTTAAAAATTATTGGATTGTTCGTGCATGTCAGGATTTAAGAAATATACCAGGTAAAGACTAATTAACACTTTGTTCCATACTTACATAGCAATGGGGAACTGGGAAACAAAAACTTCTTTACCAAAGGATGAGCAGGTGAGGAAAGAGCACGTATGGAGTCAAAGATAATAAAGATATTTGCATTAATAAACATATTTTCCTATTTAATAGGAAGTTAATATTAGAGCCTGGTCAGGACATCAAATGTATAGATAAATATTGCCACCACAGTTTCAAAGCAACAACAGCCATAGCTTCACTGAGGAAGTGATTCACTGAGGAGTCAGTGTCTGCTTCACTTGTCCTGAGGCTGCAGCGGATGCAAAGAAGAGAAGGTGTCTGGGCTGTGTCTTGTGGAAGAGACAGAACTTGTCCAGATGGAATGAGGATCAGTTCGGGAGAAAAGAGGAAAACTCAGATGGGACTCACAGTCCTAGACGGGAGGAGTCTCTGATAACTTCATGGGCAGTGTCTTTAGCGAGGGCTGGAGAATTGCCAGGAGTAAGGGGAGAGAGTGATGGGAAGGAATTGTCAGGCAAAGAGAATGGTACCTGCAGGGAACTAGGAGGTGAGAACTGGTGTGAGGCAAGAGCAATGGAGAAGTCTCAGAAGAGCTGCAGCACAGAGTAGGAAGTGAAGGCTGAAGACAGGCAAACCTGGAGAGGTGGCAGACTAGGAAATTACTCAGGGCCCAGAAGAATGGGGCCTTTCTCAGAAAACTCTCGGAAAGAGATGTATATGTTTTAATCAATGCCATAAGAAAACAGACACTCATCTTGCTCAATTGTGTGATCTTTTGCTAAATGACTTAAGTACCAGTCCTCCTCCCTGGACACCGGAACTCAATTTCTTCCTCCTTATATCTCATATTTCCTACTTCTCTTTGCCACACCAAGCAGATACAGAGGTTTCTTGGGAAGACTGGCTGGTGGTCTACTCCATAAAATCCCACCTGAGGGGAAAATCCAACTTGCCCGAGCTCAGTGTTAGACTATACTGAACAGGATCTGCAACTTGGGACTTTTCCTGTTCCTGGCAAGCTGTAGACAACTCCCCCTGGCTCTACACTGAGAGAGCAGGGTGGGAAAGGAGACGTCAGAAGTCCAGGTGGCTGCTGTCATCTCCAAGGTGGCATGCATCAGGAGTGACCGAATGACGCACACAGAGGCCTTCTGAAAATTTGGCTGGGAGATCTATGAGAAGGAAATTTGAAATACCGTCCTCAGAGTCAAGATTCTGTATGCTCCTGTAGCGATAGACTTTGTTGGGGAACAGTGAGGAGAAACGTAGCAGTCACTCAAGGTTCATGTTCAAACCTGAAACTCATCACCTGTGGAGTTGGTCTGAATGTCAGGGATCAGGGAAGCTCTAAAGTTTAAGAGCCAAAAGAAAAAAGGAAGAGAACAACTTAGAGGATCTTAAGGGAAAGAAGCTTTGGGCACGAGGCCAATCTTAATTGTCAACTTTCCCAATTCGAACTTTCTCCTTGAACCTTCAATGTCTAGGAGAATTCACAAAACTCAAAAGCAGTAGGGGAGGGGTGTGGGCAGAGACTGAGGACCATGTCTGAGCTGTAGAAAGGCTTTTTCCAAGTCTTTGTCCTTCAGCAGATCTCACCCTACTCTCAAGACCAGAAGGAGAAGGCAGGGCTTCGGAAACATCTTCACAGACAACATCCCCAGAAGATGTGCTCACACTGTAACACAATCACTGCCGGATCGTGGGTGGAATGGTGTAAGTTGCCTGCGGTATAGATTCAGGAGTGTGCGTGCGGGGTGCAGTGCCTCCAGCCAGAGCTCACACTGTGCGTGCGTTCTGCTGTGTTCAAGGATCATTCCAAAGCAGTGCGTGTGAGGAGGTGAGGTGGAGAAGGATGGACTCCAGAGGTAGAGCATGGACCAGAGGCATAGAGACCAGGGAAGAGAGAGGGAAAGATGGGGTGTGAAGGCAGGTGGAATGGAGGCAGGATGGTTCTCAGTTGAATTGTTTTAGCTCCTTGGCTCCCTAGAACATTTCTGTGTATGATGAAAATCATACGGGGTTTGGACCCTGGGAAATGAAATGGCCAACAATGGGATGGTTCTCAGCACTGTAAGCAGAGGAATTCTTGAGCAACGGCACTGTGCTAAAGTATTCAGGGTTTATCATGGCAGTACGGTGGTGGCACAGAAGTGAGAGATCGGCATGCTAGGCCATCTGGTGAGAGGCAACGCGTCAATCTCCCAGATGGTTTGTGAAAAGAGAAAGGCTGGATGCTGAATGGAGATCAGCATATGAAAAGAGCCACGGAGTCACAAATGGGAAAGCCTGTTCTTCTGTGGAGTCATCTGAAAACTTTGACAAGTACTATCCACATGATCTCACATGATCTGAAGGATACGAATTCTCAAAGTGGAACTGTTTCAATAACGTGCACCATACCTGCTTTCGCTTCTTTTAACCAGAAATGGTGGTATTGGGAAGGAGGCAATATTATCCCTTTCGTTGGTTTATTTGGATTCATTCAGGTCTGACGGGAGTTTTGTGCAGGGAGAGCTGTAGATCATGGAGGTCCTGATTCTCCATGGTTCGGTATTCTCAATGGGCAACACTGCAGTTGTGAAATATATCCTATGGCTCAGAGACCATCAGCTCGTGGAGTCAGATTTCTAAACACATTTTCACAACTTTGTGGATGATGCTCACTATTGATTCTGAATATCATGTGACAGATTTCCCACATTCACATAATGCTGGGATGGCGACACAAAGAATGTTCAAAAACAGGAGACTCAGAGTGGCGCACATTTCTTCTTACTCATTTTTTTAAAGACAGAATGTATTTTTCCCATTTTATGCAATTTTCTTTAATAGAATTTCCAAAAATAATACACATATATGTTTATATTCTCATACACCTAAATTAGATTTCAAATGCTTGTAAGACTAACTACTATCAATATCTCAACTAAGATTTTTCCTTCATTTGATTAATATTCCAATATTTCCCTTTTATTTATTCTTCTCATATATTACATCCTGACTACAGTTTCTCTTCCCTCCCCTCCCTCCCCTCTGTCCCCTCTCCAGTCTTTCTCCAAACCTCCCCCCACCACTTCATCTCCCCTCAGAAAAGAGCAGGCCTTCCAAGGACTTCAACAAAATACAGCACAGCAAGCTACAGTAAGACCAGACACATATTCCAACAGGAGTAAAAGGGTCCCAAAGGCAGGCAAAAGAGTCAGAGACAGCCTATCCTTCTACTGTTAGAAATCCCACAAGAACACATATATTACACACACACGCACACACACACGCACACGCACACGCACACGCACACACACACACACACACACGGGCGTGGGAGAGCTACTGAGGTCAGACCCATAACCCATACAGCCTCCCTGATCACTTGAGTCCTGATCAGTTGCTTCTGCGGGCTGCGATTTTGTGATGTCCTCAATCCCTCTGGCTCCTTCAATCCTCCCTTCAACTCTTCCACAGGACCCTGAGCTCTGCCTAATGTTTGGCTGTGGAACTCTGCATCTGCTCCCATCAGTTGCTGGATGAAGCCTCTCTGGTGTCTCTAATGATGATTATGCTAGGCTCTGGTCCCAGCACATGCTGCAGGCGTGACAAACTGTAGGTCAGAGGTTTTGTGGCTGTGTTGGTGTACCAGTCCCTCCACTTGAGGCCATACCTAGCTATAGGAGATGGTCTGTTCAGGCTCAGTGTCCCTCATTTTTCCATGCAATTCCTCAAAGATCCATTCTTCTCCCTCCCAACACTGTATCTTTTGCTAACTAATTCTTCAAGAATTTTCTACAATTTGGATCACATCCATCGCTCCTCCCAGAGCTCCCCCTTTTTTCTACCCACCCAACTTTGTGTCTTCCATCAATCTTTTTGTTGCTCCATCAATTCTGATTTTCATGCCCAAATACATGTGGATGCACCGTTTTTCAGAACAATGTAATAGCTGAGTTGCTCTGGACTTGCATTCGGACTCATGACACGCTTTCACAAAAGCCAGAAAATAATGTATTTTCCATGGGCGTTTTGTTGTCCTTGTTGTGACTGTATTGTTGGATAATCATCTTCAACCCAACACCCTCTTGCACATCTGTCTGCCAGGCCTCTGGTTAGTCTGCTGGTTTATTCAAGTCTACTGGGAAACAGCCAAGGTGAATGAGAGGAAAATACTGTTAGACAAGTAATTTTTCAACTGTTAATGTGTTAGGGTGGGGTTGGGGAAGGAGAGCCTAACTCATGTCTACGGGGAATTCAGACATGCCTGAAAAATTGCTATGACAGAAATGACATTGATTGACTTAAAACCGACAAGTTCCAAGGAGACAATCAAAACATAAGGCACAAGCTTGGCCCAGGAAAAAAAAAAAGAGTTCATTTCTCAAGAGGAGTCTAAATTTTGAGAGCATGGGCAAAGATCCTGAAGTGGGTAAAATTAATATCCAAAATGTAGAGCCTAGAAGGGCAGAAGTGGTACCCACGTGAAACGAAATTTTAGAACAATGTCCCATGGGACATTATGGGGGAATAGGAGGAGGGAAGAGGGCTTATGGGACTTCCAGGGAGTGGGAAGCCAGAAAAGGGGAAATCATTTGAAATGTAAATAAAAAATATATCGAATAAAAATCCCATAACAGGGATTGTTATAGGAAATAGAACAAGGCATAGGATACGCTGAGGGGCCCAGTTGTTCTATAGTGGAGTTAGCATTATAAACACACATTCTCTTACAAAGCCCAGAAAACAGTGATAAGACTGTGCTGGTCATATAATTGGTCCTAAATAAGTATTTATAGGAAGAATTAGTGAGTGATAGTTGCTTACAGCATAAGGCAGATAACTATGGGCCATCAACACAGACCTGAAGGTAGCATTGGTAACACCATGTGTACTAAGATGCACACTCACATTTATTAGGGGTTTGATCAACAGATAAATGACGGAGCTGACATGAAGGTATTTGCCATCTTCTAGAAACCTCTCGGGACATTTGTGCAACAGGGAATTCCACTTGCATAATTAAAGCTGTGAGTACATGTGACCGACAGTTAACTCAGATCTGGCCAACGTTACTTTATAAAAGGAAGGTACTTGAGTTGTAATGGAAGACTTGCAGGACACGCATGCAAATACACAGAGAGAGAGTCGGGAAGGAAGGAAAGCTCTAATAAGGTAAATGAAGCGGACTGCGTCATCATCTTTAAGAGGGGAACGTCCTTAAATGGCACTCACAGTTTACAAAGCGTGTTCACAGGTTACCTCATTTAGACTTCACAGTGCTCCCATGAGATGCAAGTAGTAAAGTCTCTCCCCCGCACCCCCAGAGGTGATGTGACTGAGTGATTGGAAGCAAGTGAGTTCTTCTTGGTGGCCTTGCTTTGACAACTCTATCAACTTACCTGACCTAAGGCAAATACTAATTTTATTAATTCTCTATCACAAGGAAGGCCCATTCAAAAATTCCTCCTAGGCAAGGCTTTAGAGTGATCAGGACTGACAAAAGCAGGGCTGCCTCTCTCTCTCTCTCTCTCTCTCTCTCTCTCTCTCTCTCTCTCTCTCTCTCTCTCTCTCCCTCTCTCTCGGCTGCAGAGCGCTCTGTCAGACACAGTCCGCTCCCTCAAAAATTATCATAGAACAGATTGAGAGCTAAATATGAACCGTGGAATGTTCCAGTTAAAGTAGAGACCTCGTTTCATTCAGCTCAACTCTAGACAGATAAGATGGAAGACGTGATGGAGACAGTGACCCCTCCCCCTTGGCCTTTGTAGGCTCTCAAACACTCTCCAGTTTAAGGCTGAGACCATTTATGGGGATGATATGGTGTAGCATGATTAGCTGATGATATAGCAGTGTCTGGGCATATTCTAAAGAGGGAGCAGTCACCTTCTGGGGGCTCTATTTTTTAAAATGTCATCATTATTTAAAAAACTCTCAGATACAGAGTTTATGATCCCACTGATGAAGACTCGAAAATACAATTTTTTTAAACAAAAGGAAAAATAACCATCTCAGGGTAAATGCAATAAGCTTTTTCAAATTGTGTTGGCAGGTCATGTTTTTCTTCCACATCTTTTTAAAGACACTCTAATAAATTAAATAAAATGGATAGGAAAACAAACAAAACCCTTATCTCCAGGTATGCCTTCTCTTCGCAAAACCAATTTCACAGAACAGTCAGATATGTAATAACGGGCCTCCCAGGGATGTGATTTTTTATTCAACTTGACATGCAAGTCGTGAGTAATTAATTATGTCTTCTATTTACACGTTGTCAGATAAGAGTATTAAACAGAAGCGCTGAGAGCTTCACCGAATGCCACCATTAATCGGTTTAATTTGCAAACCTAATGCAATCAAAAGGAAGACATTAGTGTAAAAACTGTTGTTGTCCTTTCTTAAAGGGACAGGCATGTTTTATGAGTAAGAGTCACACAAAGCCAGGGAATCACAGCATCTCGAGTCCACCTGCATGCTATGTCTTGGGCTGTAGAAGGTGTGCATGTACACGTCTTAGGAGCAGGCATCTCCCTTCCCAGCACACTACGGTTCTGTATAACTACCCTACACAGTGGAGAAGCATCACTAGCACCAGATGGCAGGACATGATGAATGGAAGCACAGACCTGATATTTGTGAGCTTATAGAACCTGACAGCAGGCTCTGGTCTGGAAGCACTTGACTGTCAGATTGGTGGGCAGAAATTAGGTTAAAAGACACAGGGAAGATTTTGGATGCTCAAGAACTTTTATTAGGAAGAACCCTTGTGGGATTTTTCTATCCAAATGTCAGTCCTCACAAAAGGACTTAAGAGTAGATTCAATCACAGGAGTCTCAAGATATTTCTGTAGTAAGAGGGGGAGGGGGGAAAGGAGAGGGAGAGGGAGGGGAGAGGAAACAGAAGGGGAGGGAAAGAGGGAGAGGCAAGGGGAGGGGGAGGGAGGGAGACAGGAGGGAGATAGGGAGAGTGAAGGGGAGAGGGAGGGGAAGAGGGGGAGGTGGTAAACTAGTGAATGGAAAGAGAAAACCACATCAGACAAAATATGTAGTATGTAGTCTCTAGCTATAGGACACATAGAGCAGAGCTCTTTAGTACTCCTTGGGAACATCTCCATAACTCAGTTTCTGCATTACTGAAATAGTGATAATGATGTAGAAAGCTATGCAAGGATGGGATGAAATAATTTGTGGAAAGTACCACAAAAATCCTTCATACTAGGCAATGGTGTCACTGGTACCATCGCCATCGTCGTGAATAAGGCCGTGAAGCCGGGAAGGATCATCTGGTCTCTGCCAGTCACTCACGTTGCTCGGTTCCTTTGGGACCAGTGGTTAGGACCCCGTTTGCAGAACTTTGTTTTCTGAGTTAGTATTTGTGCATACATCTGGTTCTTGATTTCCCATGGGATTGGTCCACAGACCCCTAGTGGTATCTGTAAATGGTAGAATCTCTAAACAGTGTGATCTATGTACAACCTTCTATATATTTTAAGTAACAGACTCTGTGGTGTAAATACTACATAGTTGCTGTACTGAATTTCTTTTGGGCTAGTAATAGAAAAAGTGCCTGAACACCGCCAGTGGAGACACAACGTTCTGGATACTTCCAACTTGAGGCTGGACAAGCCCACAGATGTGGAAACCCACAGACAGAGAGGGCTGGCCGTACAATAGTACTGCTTGTATTCTCTATTTGTTTGGGGCTATCAGCATGTAATTTTAACTCATAGCTTTAAATAAAGGAAAAACCTGGAGAGGAAATTCCACAACTATCAGACTACATTAACACAAATTATAATTATTATGGTCACAAGAGTAATTTTTAGTCACATCCAAAGGAAACAAATTTGAAAGCATGCCAACAGTTACAGCATAAGTCTGGGGGAATAAAACCATTTATTTCCCATTTGTCTGTACAAGTGGCTACAGATTAACGCATAAACAACAAGATCCAGGAGAGTTTCAGTCCAGGGACTAATTTACTGAACTACCCAAGCAACAGAGGATTATTTTATCTAATTAAGACAGAGAGTGCGTATTTAGAATTAAGCATTTGCATTTAACAGCAAATTCAGAATTATAAAAGCAATTAAAGCTAAAATGAGGTATGATAATTTTTCGTGCATGCCACTGAAGAGCCAAAGTGCATCTTAATGTGTGCGTGTGTAGCTATGACACAGAATCAGTGTGGGCACAGACGCTTCACTCCCTGTCCAGGGCTTGAACCCGTCCATGTCTTGTTCTTGCCTTTTAAACCTAGTTGAATCTTCTTGCCCCAGATTAATCTAATAAGAGTACAGATCAGTCTGCAAATGGCCTCATAACAGACTCGAATTTGTCACTGATAATGTTTTATTCAGGCCCTTGGTGTTTTGTGTATTTCCTTCATTATTCCACATTTACTTTAATACCCTTCTTTCCCTACAGATGTGCTTATTGATTTTTCTCTGTTCCTCCAATCTGAAAGATCTTCTTTGACTTAATCTCTATCAAATCTACTGAACAGGACTCACCTGGGCTTTTATTTCTTTATCAAAACGAACGTCCCTTCAAGCCCTATGCCCTGCTCTTTATTAGTGCGTATTCTTGTCTCCTTCCTCTGCAGGCTAATTGGCTACTGTGTCTAAGCTTTGGGCAGTATTTTCATACACTGTCCCTTAAGCTTCTCTGTGTCCACGTTACAGATTATCTCACAACACAATTTCGTTTCATGACCTTAAGAATGATCACAGTCTCATCCTTACAGGAGAACCTGAATACTTTTAAGAACGAGTGGTTGATCTAAACGCATATTCTTCTATACTCTTTCAAACACCCCACATTTTACCCAGATTTTGGAAACTCATCTTACACAATTCATGATATACTCTAAAGTTATCCGCTAGAAGAACAGACTATCCTTTGTCAATCAATCATCTATTTTGGTAATTTCCCAGCAGGATGACTTCAGGACGTCACTTTCATCTGATTCTCTGAAGTCACTGTGGTGTGTCGTCATTGTTGATGTTAGGGGCTGTCTTAATTCTTGGACGTTTTAAGGATTTGCAAGTCAAGTCTTGTAAAGGGCAGTTAAATGTGCAACCTGCTTCAGAATAAATCTGAGTCTGATGGCTAATAGTATTTTGTGTTATAGTCCTTTGCTATTTTGCATATATTATCCTAAAATGTTATGCATTTATTCAGATATACTCACTTCCCCTATGAAGATAATTACTTTATTTCTGAGTTGCTATAGACAAGAGGCTATGCCTGTCAGCCAGTAAGTTAAAATATTTAGCAGACTGACAGGCACAATAAAAACTCAGCAAGCTAAACAACAAAAGCACTCAAGATTATCTTGGAAATAACTATGGACTGATACAAAGTTGAAAGCAAAGACTGGGGCAATGACTCAGTGAATAAAGACTGAGTAGTGTAGACATTACCTCTGTGACTCTAGCACTGCAGGGCAGGGAGTGGATGGGAGCGGACATGGTGGGCTAGCCTAGCCTAAATGGTAAGTTCCAGTTTCAGTGAGAGATCCTGACAAAAAATAAAGAAGAGCGAGACAGAGAAAGATACCAGAGTTAATCTTTCCCCTGCCGCTACACATGGGTGAGCAAACTTGCACACTCACATGTACACACAAACACATACAGTTCCCTCTGTGCACACACAAGTTGCAAATAAATGTAAAGAAAAGGCGGACACACCGTTCAATTCACCTCCCCCAGTGGTAACAAGGTTGCCTATCAAGATAAAAAAAAATACCCAAACTATGAAACTGTCATTGGTAACAATCATTCTGACTTCACCAGTTGCACACACAAGGAACTTGTGTGAATATACATGTTGGGCTCAGGATGCACTTGTGCAAATGTACATGTGGGAGTGTGGGCGTGCTGAGATGTCCAGATCTTACAACTATGCATGGTTCAAGGAAACTACCTTGACAATAAAAAGAAAACTGTGTCCACATCCCAAGGCTTCCTCTGGCTGCCTCTTTACAGATAGGTATATCTTCTTCCCACGTTCCCCACCCCAATTCTTGGTAAACAGGAATCAACTCTCCGGCTCAGTGACTTCGCTCTTTCAAGAATATTACATAAATATGACCATGCAGAGTGCCAGATTTTAATCTTGTTCCTTCACTCAGAACACTCTTATTGAGGTGAAGTCACTGTGTCCTCTTGGCCATACATGGATGTGCCTCAGGTCCTAACCATTCACATACCAGAGGACACTGTGATTATTGTCCATGTCTGGCTGGTACAGACCCCCAGATGCAAGATTTAGTTTATTTGGGTAACTCTGAAGCCTCTAATATGTTAGTTGGTGTTTAGGAAAAAGGTTTCAGAATTAGGTAAGAAGGGTCAGGAGGCTGTGACAGCATAGCATGTAAGAAGATGTCTGTTGGTATGCTCAGGGAGGGATCCATCTGCCCTGGTTCTTCCCAGAACACGTCAATTTGTGTTGGTTGTACCAGCATAACGATCTCTTTGTTCCCAGAAGTGCCCCAGTTAGTATGACAAATTATGTAATCATTGTTCTTTGGATTCCTCCATGACCCTGGGAACATCAATCCTGTGCTTGCTCAGCTATGATGAGGCTGGATTTCAGTGGGTAGCTGTTTTGAGGCTGTTCCCTACACCTATAG
Organism: Apodemus sylvaticus; assembly: GCF_947179515.1. Lineage (NCBI taxonomy): Eukaryota > Metazoa > Chordata > Mammalia > Rodentia > Muridae > Apodemus > Apodemus sylvaticus. The sequence continues at coordinate 174,957,896 of NC_067473.1, read as the reverse complement.
AGTGACCTTGTAGAGTCTGAGGATTAGATCCATCTTCTTGTAATGAAGGATAACCTTGCTCAAGTCTCTTCTGGCCCTGCCTGCTTCTTCTCTCATATAAAATGATCCTCTCTGTCAGTTTGATGGTTAAGGGCAGGAACTGAGCTCATGCCAAAGAGCCATGACCATGGCGACTTCCCAAACTGTAATAACCCTAGCAGGTCCTGCGTATTCTAGCTTTGGCCCATCCCAAAAGCTACAGGCCTACAGTGAGCTTAGCTGGGACCAGCTGTTCAACCCTAGGCCAATCACTCTGCCCGGGGCACAAGGTCAAGGAAGAGTTCCACCAATTCTTATGTGGGAGGAAGTCCCCTCAGAGGGTAGAGAACTTTGAGTCAGGGGATACAGGCTAGGCTCCTGGAGGAACTGAAAGGACAGTAGTACACATAGTCACCCTTCTTTCATCCAGCTCCTCTTCCATCAAGAGGGCAGGCAGCGCACTGCTAAATGGCACCCAGCTAGCACAGAACATAGCCGGAATTCAAGTCAAAATCTTTACTTTTTTTTCCCCAGTAGACAGTCTATGCTCTTTAGTTTCTTGTGACGGGATTTGGTTTAGAAAAATGGGAAATAAAATCCTGTCAGTATAACATTGGAAAGCTTTGCTAGTGGTTTGGTTTTTGACTGCTCACACTCATGGACAGCACTCGTGCAAGCAATCCTTATTCTCCAAATCCATGATCCACATCTCATGCTTATGATCAGTATCTATGATAATATATGTCCTCATTTAATGTAAATACATACGTGAATTGTATATAATTGACTCCTAGGCTTATGGCTTAATGTAACAAATTTCAGAAGGTTAAAAAATACAAAGGCCTTGAAAAAATATAATACATTTTAGTGAGAATACATATATGCTAGGGCAGTTTAATGAATTTTAACTATATATATGAACATATACACATATACATGTATGTGTATGTATTTTGCATAGACATAGGAAGCACATTTAGAATACATATCTCTAGAGGGTAGTAATTTTGAAGTATACTGTTAAGGAAAGAGCTTTCTTCTTTTTCTGACTATTGCTGTGATGTTTTCCTTATAGTGCCCACTTTGAGTTCCTAATATATTAATATAAAATTGTTGTGACTATTGATACATAACTGATTCAGGATTCCTTGAGTATTGCAAGTGAAGAATTCCCCACTTCAGATCTGCAAAAGGCCCTCAGGAAGGCTGATTGGAGACATCAGATAGCAACAAGAATTTCAATAGAAAGAGTCTTCCTACATTCTTCATTAACCTTCCAAAAGGAAAGACGTTCTATAGGTCAAGGATTTGAAGCAATCCAGGTAACAGTACACACAGGTAAACACAGCTTTAAAGATCTTTTGAGTTCCAAATGCACAAAATATAAATCCAAGAATTCAGCCCCAGATAACCTGAATGGTAGATGAATTTTAGCAGATTTTGATAATTAAAAGCAACAAGGATAATAGCAGCTTCACAAGGGCTTAAACTCAGTTTTTAATGTCCAAAGGATTTCATTCTAAACGCTTGCAATCACCTTAGTGAGAAGTCTTTGCATACCAGCATTTCCATATTGCAAATCCCTGGAGTCTAACTATGAGGAAGCCTGTAGCCGGTGGAGAGACTAATTAAAAAGTATAATTTGGTTAAGGAAGACTGCAGAGGGAAATTCCCCAGCACAATGCACAATAAGTCTGGTCACAGCTTGTCACTACATTTAAGGGCAAATAATGGCTTGTATCAGTAACTTTTAATCCAAAATGTCCAGTTTTCTTTTATATCTTTAAGGGGAGAACCACATAACTCAATATTTAAAGACACATCTCAGACAGCATAGACTTAATTTCTGTTTCTATTTGTGGTTTTATTTTTGTTGTGTTTTTATGTGTTTTTGTGTTTTGTTTTTTTTAAAGAATCTCATGATGTATTCCTAAAATTGTGATCCTCCTGCTGGCTTCAGACCCTTAGCCCAATGCTGGATCACAGGAACATGACACCACACCCAGTCTTCCTTCATCATAAACTTAAGAGCTAGAATTTGAAGCCATTTGTGATGATGTGTTTCCCAGAAGAGGCAGGAGAATCAGGAGTTTAAGATCATCTTCAGCTACAGATCAAGTCTGGCTGAAAGGCTCTGTCTTAAATAAATATTCAGAATTGTGAGTAGAGCCAAATAATAGGCATTTTCTAGTGACAACTATAAATGTCATCCTTATCCTTGGTTTGGGGCAAGAAGACACATTTCAATAATTGTTTTTACATGACAGAATACTTGACAGACAGCAGCTCACAAGGAAGAGTTCCCTTCTTTCCTTTCCTTTCCTCTCCTCTCCTCTCCTCTCCTCTCCTCTCCTCTCCTCTCCTCTCCTCTCCTCTCCTTTCCTTTCCTTTCCTTTCTTTTTAAGGACTCCTTTTTACATGTATTAATATTTTGCCTGCATGTATGTGTACCAAGTGCATGCATTTCCCTTAGAGGCCAGAAGAGGGCACTGGATCCCCAGAACCAAAGTATCAGACAGTAAAGAGCCACCATATGGGTGCTGGGAACTGAACCTCAGTCCCCTGCAAGAGCAGCAAGTGCTCTTACGACTGAGCCAACTAAAAGGGAAAGTTTCTTTTGGTTCTCAGTTTGAGGTTATAGTCCATGGTTGTGGGGAAATCACCACGGCAAAAGTGTGAGATAGTCAGTCACACTGAGTCCAAAGTCAGAAGCAAAAAAGTACCCAGCTCACTCTCTCTTTTACACTGCATTATTCTTCAGCCCATGAGATGGAGCTACTGACACTAAAGACAGCTTTTCCCTTCTCAGTTAACCCTCCAGGGAAACCCTCACAGTTAAAAGACGTGAAGATGTGTGTCTCATCCCCAGTTCACCATCACATTCTTGCTTTTTATTTGTAAACTTCAGTTCTCAATATATTGTCAAATTAAGTAGATATCCCTGAGCAACATACTAAAACATTGTTTTTATGAACAAACAAATTGACTTAAGTTGAAAACTCCTGGTTAGTCTTAGAGAAAGATAACATGCCACAAAGAGCCTTATCTCAATGATGCTGCTTCAGGGACATACAAAACTTATATAAATTAATTACTATATAAATTAAATTTAACTTAAGTTTATTTAAAACAAGAATTTCTAATATTACTTTTTAACTCTGTAGATGCAACTTAAAAATTTTAACATTCATTTACTTTTGTGTGTATGTGAGAGTGCATATGTACCATGAAACATGTATGTTCCTTGGAGGGCAACTTCCCAGAATCCTTTCCTTCTGCCATGTGGGGTTCTTGGATTAAACTTGGGCCATTGTGGTGGGCAGCAAGGACCATTACCTGCTAAGCCCTGTGGCTGGGGCTTTTAGAAGGAATTTTTTTCTCATAAACTCATGAAGTGGTGGGAAGCATTGCTTTCAGCCATGAATGTGAAAGCATACATAATTTAATTACAGTTCCTCCCTAATTCTGGTTAAGCTTGTCCAACAAACAAAAACAAAATTAAAGTTATGGAAAACCATTAGAGCTAACCAGAGTTTAGCACAATAACAATGCAATAATAGACCATTCATATAAACCAATCTGCTACAGGATTACTTAAAGCGAACATACACAAACGAATACATTCTTCAAATATGTTTTTGTATTTAAGCTGCTTGAAATTTTAATTATTGTTTGTTAAGCTATATGCTAAAATTTTAATGATGACAACATTAATTCAATTAGCATCTTGTGCCTGCTGTTTATGTTGCAAGAGAAAACGTCTGTGCTTCAGAATGTGGCTCATGTTTAACCTTCAACCACTAGATGCTCCCGTGACTTTACTATCTTACATGTCCTCTATGTGGACACACATCTAACTACATGGTGTGACATTTTTCTGTCTCTGGTCTATGTCCCCATTATGCCATTTCAAAGACACAAGTGACTTTAGCCATTCTTTCCCTGCAGCGTTTGTCAATTCTTGGCACCTAAGAGATGATCGGTAAGTGATTGACTGAATGTGACTGGACAGTAAATCACTGTCCTGTAAACCAAATGTCAGATTTCATACTGAAGAGGGGAGGAAATTTCCCAATGTCCCAGTTTGGTTCTGGGAAAAGACTGAACAGCAGCAGCAGCAGCAGCAGCAGCAGCAATGCATAGGCAGCCCTGTCGGGAAAACTAAAAGGCAAAGAAAATGAACTAAGTTGACAGGGGGATTGTTAGTGAAAGATCAGAAACAGGAGCATGTGGGTTTACCATATTCTCATCCATAAACAAGCCAACTGATCTGGATTTCGGGGAAAAAATAGAACGTCTCAGTCGTCTTAAGAGAGTTGAATGAAATAGCACACACACAAAGAAGGAACTATTTACCATTTGAATCATATATATGAGTAGTCCTTCTTTTTAGATTTATTAGTAAAGGCTCATAAATCTCTAGTGCAAAGATAGGTTTCTTTGATTACCATTTACTTTAGTGTAGAAACAGTTTTTTCAGTAAAGTGAATGGTACTTCATCCTTCTTTGGAAAAAGCCTTCTAAAAAGAGCACATAGTCTGTGAAGTGACTGAGTGCGCAAAGGCCCTTGCTACCAAGCCTGACTGAATCTGATCCCTGGGACCCACACAGTGAAGGGACAGACTTTCTCCAGTAAGCTGTCTTCGGACTTCAGGAGTGCACAGAAAATAGATAGATACAACTTTTAGGTAACATGTATATTTTCTCAAATAGATGGCAGTGATCTGTTTTTGATTCTCTCTTTGTGAAATATTTTCCACAAACGTGTCATGTTTCCTATGGTCCCAACTGCTGGTGGAGAAGAAAGAAAAAAAAAACCTTTATCAAGAATGGTCTTCAACCTTGCTTCAAGATCCTCTGTTTCTTCTGTTCTAAAACACGGAAGACAGGGGAGCTGAGTTGTCTGTTAGCACCTAGGAAACCCCAGGAAAGAAAAGATCCTTCACTGTAGAATTAGATGCCGAAATAGTTGAGAAATGTGAGCACAACATGGTCGCTCCTCTAGCGTGGAGGACTCTGTTTGCAAGAGGGGGAATGATTTTTGCAGAGCTCTGGGGCACACATAGGATACAAAACAAAAACATGAAAGATTTTTATAAAGTTGTTTTTTGTTGTTACTGTAATTATAGTTTGTGTTTTCACATACTTTACTCAATGGCTCATAGAAACCATATAGAACCTTCTGGAATCAATAGTACCAGAGAACAGAGGAGAGTCTTTGTTGTGTTGGCTCCACCTCTGAACCTGTTTACGTTATTTCCTCTACTTATACCAGGGTGCAATAAAGAAGCAGCTTAAGAGAGGAAGTGTGTATTTTGGATGACAGTTTATGGGCTTCAGTTCCATCATGGCAGAGAAGGCGGAATCACAATGCAACCATTCACACTACATCCAGGAAGCAACAGAGAAGCAGCCGGAAGTGGGACCAACCTCTAAAATTCCCGGAATCCACTTCCTCCCGTGAGACTCCACCTCCTAAGGTTCCTCAGCCTTTCAGAACAGTGCTAAAAGTTGGAAGCCAAGTGTTCAAAAACACAGTCCAATGGGGGATATTTTACATTCAAACCACAGGGAGCCTCATTCGCCCGGCTTTGGCTTCTCGAATCAATTGACACTAGTGAGTTACAAAGCTCTCGTTCACTTATTTAAGCAGAAAGAGCTGAGACCAAAGGATGCCATAGAAGAGTTGTGTACGTGACTGGGTAATGACCCAGGATTAATTCTCTCCATAGGAATCACCAAGAGAGTAGGTTGAAAAGGACCTGTTAGAGGCAGTGCTCAACAAGCATTAGCAGGTCTGCTACCGCTGAGAATATAGAAATTTTGACCCGGTTGGGATGGTAGAGATCATAGAGAGTGGTGATATGGAATGGCAGCCAAAAATATTTTTGGTATACCTGTATCGGCTGTAGGATACACACACACACACACACACACACACACACACACTAGCTTTTATAGGAACCACTTGCCCTTAAGCATGTCAATTGTGACTTTTTGAGAAAGGATTCCATTTTACTGTGAGCATAGATAGCTGTGAGTTTGAAATCTTCCTGCTTCAGCCTCCTGAGTGCTAGGTTGTGAGACATGCAGCACCATTCCCAGTTCCAATAGCTACAGGAGTTGTTATGTCTTTTTTTTTTTTAACCTGGGTTATCTTGCTCTATAAGCATGACATTGAACTCCCAATTGTACCTTCCAAGTGCTGGGGTTATGAGCATTCCTGCTTGTCACTACTGTTCTCAGCTTTTAAAATTAATTTTTAAAACATGTATTTACTTTTATTTTATGTAAACAAGTGTTTTCCGTGTGTGTGTGTGTGTGTGTGTGTGTGTGTGTGTGTGTGTGTGCCATAGTTATGCAGTACCTGTGTGACCAGAAGAGGGCGTGAGATCCTCTGAAACTGGACTTACAGGTGGTTGTGAGCTATCATGTGGGTGTTGGGAACTGAACCTGGGTCTTTTGCAAGAGCAGCAAACATTGTTATCCACCCAATCACTTCTCCAGGCCCCAATTACTGTTGTTTAACCAGTAAAAATCAAGTAACTACTTAAGAGACATTGATAAATAAATAAATGTATTATTGAGGACATCTACTTTTTATAAAAAAAAATGCTTGTGTTTCTATTTGTGAGTTTAATAATATATTAGTATGCAATTGATAAAGATTTACTATTTATAGTGTGGTGGCTACAGTATAATTATGATGATTTAATTGTTATAATGATAGTTCTTCAGGTTTTCCTTATATAGACATGTTCACAAGTCAATTATTATAATATCTCAAAATGCTTAGAAGCTATTTATATAGTGAAAAAAACTGTTAACCAGATTATTAAGTTGTTGTCACACTTCTAATGCCAGATGCTAGCATGCAGGAAAAGACAAAAGTTATGAGGTAAAACTTTATTTCCAAAGTATTTATACCAGAGTTGGGTCCATTGGCTGAGGACCACCAAACCCTGTGTGGCTGTATGCATATGAGGATGGAGTCAATGGATCCATGCATCTGGACTCATTAAACTAGAGGGGAGGAGAACAGATTTCTGGAGTCACTGCTGTTAAGCTCCCTATTTTGCCCTGCTGCCACTGGCCACAGTAATGATACCAACATAAACATCCTTTCCAAATGCTCCAGACACAAGTTGGTTAAGGGCAGGGCAGGGCAGGTGGCACAGTGGTTAATGTGCTTGCTGTGCAAATATGAAGACCCCAGCTTAGATCCCCACCACCTGTGTAAAAAACCATCAGTGGAAGTATGTCTGTAACCCCACAAGTGGTCCCCAAAGCTCCCTGGCCAGCAGTCTATCTTGAACAGTGAGTTCAGGTTCCCATGAGAGATCCTGTCTCAAAAACTTGAAGCAGATGGATGGAGGGTGACAGCAGAAGGAGCCTCCTATCAACCTCTTGTCCCTGCATATGTCATACGTGCACATACTGCACACAAACATACATGACACATAGAGGCTTGGCAGTTGTCTACAGTTTAGGCAGGGGAATAGCGTGCATTTTCTAGGTCATACAACAGTAGTCCTTTACATTGTAAAGATCTAAAGCGGAAATGTGCTCACAGTGGGAAGACTCAGCACCCATCACTTGCAGATGCAGAGGCAGTGAACCATTCGTGGAACACTCGACATAAAATTTCCATGGGAAATTGAGATGCATGGAGTGTGCATGAGAGAGAGAAAGAGAGAGAGTGAGTGAGACAGAGACATAGAGATACATAAAGAGATCTCAGAGAAAGTCAGAAAGACCATGAACCACAGGTACGTATCCTGAGTAAGACTTAAGTGGCCAATATCATAACATTCGAAATATTAAACAGATGTTTAAAATGTAAAGTATTAAAGACCCTTTCAAAGTTAATGATCTTTGATGACATCTAATCTAAGAGCAGACAGAATAACAAAGGAGTAAAGGACTCGTGCCAAGTCTCCGAGTGAAGAGGGGAGCTTCCAGTTGACCATTAATAAGCAACACTTCAGGGAAGACAGACGTCAAATTCCGATGAGGTCATAGTCTGCAGCTTGCATCTTAGTGGACAAAGCACTGGTATTGACTGGATGGATGATATAGGAGGCCATTTTCAGGAAAGGCAGTGAAAAATCTGATGTATTGTTTGCAGCAGGAATTATGAGAAGACATACAAGAGGAGATACTAGATAAGCCTTCCATTTGATCCATAGACAGAACACTTGAGATTGGAGACTCTTGATTGATAGCATTGCTTTGATATTTTTGTATCTAGTTGTACATACTTGCTTAGCATAAACATCAGTATACAATTCTAATCATTCCATGACCAGTACTGGGTGTAGGTCACACCACCTCATGCAGATATCACCTCATGAAGTGCAGCGGCTGACTGAGACAACCTGAGCTACCACGTTAAGTGGATTCATAACTAAAGCATGCACAGGCAATGATGTACAAAGCCTTGAACATTCTTCCCCTTCCAGTGAAAATGGACTATAACCTGAATATCATACAAATCCCCATCTCCCCAGAGCATATAGATCCACTTAAGTTATAGAAAATATGAAACTGAAAAAGCAACCTTCACGGTTGAAATATTTGACTTATGTTCCTTAGAAATTCTTGCTTATATGGAGGATATAAATATGGACATTAATAAATGCTTGTCATAAATAAAGGCATGGAGATATTTTTAGGAGATGGGAGAATGGTTTGTCGTATGCCTATGGACCATTTTAGGTCATACCATTGAGATCTGGTAGACTATTTGACATTTAATAATGAATAGTTTTGAGGTTCATGTCACCATATGCACAGCTATATCTAATTTGTTAGTTCCTTGTCAGTAGTTTGAATTAGAAGCCTCAAAATTATAAAGAAATTATACTGTATGCCTGAAGTACCATAAAACAGACCAACCACAAAATGTATGATACTATACTATGTGCCTAATATAACTCTCTGAACGTCTCTTAACTGTAAGGAAGTGTGATTCAATCAGGGAGCATGTGTGAAAATGCTTTAAAGATTGAGGCTTAGTGGTTTTTCCATTTGTAGATTTTTCTTTTTCTGGTATACTTTATACTAAAGTGAAATAATGCTATCCTTCCATAAAATAAATATTAGTAACAGACCCTAGAAACATTATTTTTCTCATTAGTGGAATACTTTAAATGTTTTATTAATGTATGGACTATGGTGTACAGCTTATCATAGTAGATGTTTGCTAGCAAATGTTGAGAAATACACATGGTATGTTGAAGAGAGTGAAAATCTGTTACAATCATTAAGATACCATCATGCTATCTGTGATGGATTTTCTATTACAATGTTTTGAGTTCAAACTTATGACACATTTTTCTTTTCATTTTAACTTTAACATTATATTTTTTTCTCTGAAGCTAAATAGTCTCATTTCTAGAGTTACCATCTACTATGAAACAAAAACTTGAAGTTATTGCAAAGGCTAGCTGTACATCAGATAACACACACACACATACACACACACTTCTTTGCTATTCTCTGGAAAACACGTTCCTCCATTTTTCATCTTAACTTCACAGATAGTGCTACCTAGACATCTCAGTTATAGCAAAGTCTGGCAAACGGTTAGAAAAATAAATTATATTTAAAAAAGTCAGTATGCATATTATATCTGTGGTATGTCGTAGAGAGAAACAGGTGGCACGTGCAACTGAATTTAGTGTTTACAAGATTTTTAAAATAAAATTATGACTGACGGCTTAAAAATTGAGCACGTATTCAGTACAGCTCATAACTCCACTCGCGTTACGACTCGCTTGCTGATTACTCAGAGACTACATTTTCCTGTGATCCAGGGAGACAGGAAAATATAGAATAGTATTGCACTCTTGCTATCGGGGATCTGTGAATCCTGTTCACTATAACCTTGGGGAGCATTTATAATTAATGGGCTTATAAGCAAGCAGTGACTCCTTAATGTGGAAACATTGGCTGTCATTAACACGTTGACCTCCCCGAGCGAGGTATCCTCGTGGTGCTGAAAGGATAGCTCCGGATCACCTGTGGCCATCCTTGAGTTGCTGGGGCAAGAAGGGAGAAAGGACTAGAACAGAAGGGAAAAAGAGCTTTGCAACCAGGAGTGAGGGAGTACCAATTCCTAACTTCCCTTCAGGTGCCAAGAAAACAGCTTAAAAAAAAAAACTACATGCTTTAAGTGTCAAGATTTAAAAACAAAACAGTATTTTCCTTTTCACTTTTTTTCTCAAAGTACAATTTTGAGCCACACGTTCCAAAGTGGATAGGAAAAGGCGAATTTTATAAATCATATATTCCACCATTAAAATCGGTGGCAGCATCCTGTTACGAGAGGATGGAACTGTGTAGAGTTTTCCCAGGCATCCCCAGATGGATGGAGGGTAAGACAGGGAGAGACCTCCCCTGGAGTTGAGCCGATTCCTTATTCAATGGAACCCTCACCCTCGCCCCGCCTGGCCAGTGCATCTGGTCCAGAGCTCAGCGCCCTGCGTGTGATTCCCGCAGAAGGCGAATTGACTGAGACAAAGCAGCCTACCGAGGTTTCACTGGGGGAGGGCGCGAAGGTGAAGTGGCATTGGGGTGCAGTGGGGACCGCTTAAAAAAGTGCCCTCATGTCGCCTGAGAAGGCTCTATCCCGCAAGCCCATCGCTGAGGTAGCAGAGTACAAAGGGCGACAACTGGAAGGCTCAAACTTCCAGATCTTTCCACCCGCAGCTACGCAGCCCACCCGGCACCGCGCTGAGGACAAAGCGTGCGCAGCTGGCGCTCCCCGCCTGGCCACCGCACCCTGAGAGCCTAGCTCCCCTCGGCGGGATGCATCCCCATCTCCAAGGGCTGGGGGGGGTCCCTACCTTGAGCAGCACAAAGAGCCCGAGCAGAGGTAGCAGGCGGCGGCCCCCGCGCCTTTCCCTAGGCAGGTGCCCCATCGTGGCGCGACCCGGGAGGGACGGCAGCGCCAGCGGGTCCCCGCGGCGCTTAGATGACCAGTCCCGGCTGGCAGCCTTAGACCTCGGGCGCCCGGGCGGCTCCAGGCGGCCGCATGTCGCCTGGCAGGTCCCCCTGCGCCTCCGGATGGATCGCTCTCCTCTTCTGTGCCCGAGTCCTGCTAGAACGTGCCAGGAGCCGGCGTTGCTTAATGGCTAAGGATGGAGAGGGTGGGGATGGCAGTGGGCGAGGCTCTGCGCCACAGCTACAGCGGTTGCCACGGGAGGCAGGGGTCGGCGTGCGGAGGGAGCTGCCCGGGCTCCGCAGGCAGGCAGCCCTCCGCGGCCCCCTAGCAACAGTGATGTTCGCTCTCTCTCAGAGCAAGGAACTCCTCAAGTGCAGATCTCGGGTCCTCCCACCAGGGCCTGCCGCTTCCCCTTGCTAGGCAGCCCCCCAGACCAGGCTCCGCCTCAGCCTTTCCAGATTCTCCTAGGACGGGTTGTTTGCAGGGTTTCCCCTCTGATGCCTCTCATCTCAGGTCCTTCTCAACAACCTCCCCCCCCCCACCCCCAACACACACACACATACCCGTTCCTTTGCCCTTGTACGTACAAGTGACATTTAAATGTTGTCGAAAAGAGGGGTGAATCTCAATCCCACACACACACCTCAGTTCAATTCCCCCATAGCATGCCAGAGTCATCTAGGGAAATGGTGAGTAATTCTGTGAGTTTCCCCCGCTTGTCCTGTTACCCACACCTAGCTCACAGTATTTTACACGTATTTAGAATATGTGTTTAATATATTCTCTCTGTGTGTGACTTTACTCAGTACTCAGAAGTATCCATGAATAAACTAATCCAAGACTTTAGAATCACAAGCAACGACTTCCATGCAGTGTGCCTCATGTCTACTTATCTGTCTCTAAAAGTTCTGTGTAGTTTTTGAAAGACAACTCTATTTACAAAAGAAAAGGTGGGGTGCACTATATTAAGTCGTTTCTTTTTATCCTGTAAATGTCCTGGGTGTGTCCTGAGGTAATGGAACTTTGTTTTTAGCCTTCAAAGTGTGGCACCAGGTGACAGGCAAGGGCACTTTGGTGGCTCACTTCACTTAGGAGGGTGGCACCAATTCTCTGGGGCACAGCTGAGGAGTGGTGGCCTGCCACAGGAGCAGAGTCGTGTGTGTGTGTGTGTGTGTGTGTGTGTGTGCTCATCTTTGTTTACAGGGGGACTGGAAACTAAAGGCTTGGATTAGGGATTTTTCATGAGTAGACAGAGGCACGAACGGGCCTTCACAAAGCACAACAACAACAACAACAACAACAACAATGCTCTGGGTCTGTGTGTGAATGTTTCCCTTGCTGGTGCCAAAGCACCTCAGTACACAGCACTCCCTGATGTGTGTCTGTTCAGCGCTGTTCTGCCTGTCCTGTGTTGGCCTCTCTCTCTCTCTCTCTCTCTCTCTCTCTCTCTCTCTCTCTCTCTCTCAATCTCTCCCTCCCTCCCTCCCTCCCTCCCTCCACCCCCCTCTCTCCCTCTCCCTCCTTCAAGCTCTCCTCTCCCCCCTCCCCTCCTCTCTCTCTCAGTTTTGGTTTTTGCTGCTTCCCACTTCTGGGCCAGACTTGAGGGCTTTCTGAGAAATGACTCCTTAGACCTGCACTTTCAGAGCCTTTGGTTTGCTATGTTTTTCCTTTATTTTGAAGCTTTTGAAAGTGGCTTTCCATTTCCAGCTACATCAAAGAGGCTCCACGGTTATCTAATTTCCAGACAGAGAAGCTTAGGCTGGGGCCTAAGTGGTACTCAGAAGATGCCAGCAATTATTCTTTTAAATAGAGTTTTATTTTAGTTTCAGTTTTTGAATTAAACACGTATGTGTGGTTAATTGTGCATATACATATGTGTGTATGTGTGTGTATATATGTTTATATATACATATATATGGATAGGTATGTCTGATCTATTTTAGGCATTAGGAAACAATTTTGCTCAAATATTAATCTTATAGATGCAAAGGGTGCTTTCAAAACAATGCATTATTTTAAATTCCCTACCTAGTTGTGCTTTTGCTTCCTCTCTGCTCAGTTAGATCATACATTGCTTAGCCGTGCTGCTCCCGCACAGATGTGTGCACTTCAGGGCAGCAGCGATGTGAAGTGGCCAGGACATCACCGCCCAGGAAAGCATTAGTAATTAGCATGATTAATATTCCATTAGCAGCATGTGACTACATGGCCTGAAGACTGGAAGTTTTATTTGGTAATCATAGAAGAGTTCCTTTCCAGAGATAAACAGTTTACATGGTGACCACAGGGGAAAAATAGTCTCTTTTTTTTATTATATCTAAAGCAATAACAGGATTGAAAATTCTTACCAGAGACTCCCACTAAGAATGTGTATGTGGCATTGTCCGCGGTACGCTTCTTCAGGACACTAGCTGGTTTTCCACTGCAGTGTTTCTAAAATACGTTAAATCTTACTAAACTGCTTTCGAGAGTCCCAACAAGAATGGCTACAGGTAGCATTAGTGTGCGCAGTCATTTTGGTCACCGGTTCCCTGAAAGTCTCCATTAGATTTTTCTGTTTCAACCACGCTGCTTCCTAAAGAGGGCTCAGACCATTGTCTTCTCTAGATGTCACTCTGTCTGGAGAAAGACAAACACAGAGGAAAAAGACCCCCCACCTCCCCACCCCCCACCCCCCTACCCCGCCCCCATGCACTGAATTTAAAAATGAAACAGCTCTCAGAATGAAACAAAGTTGTTTACTTGGAAAATGATCTTTATAGTAGCTGGTGATCTGAGAGACCGATGATATAAGATCTGAAAGATGCAGACTTATCTATTTATTTATTTGATCGGAAGAAACAGTCTTGTTCTACATATGTAAAACTCTGTTCTTGTCTTTGTGGGTCACAGCTATCTTTCACACACAAACAGGAGTAATAGCAGCCAGGGAACACAGCTAGAATCCCTGCGAGAGCCCTAATGACTGGCCAATTGGGACTCCTGCACTGCCCTGGCCAATGAAGCTCAACTGTGTCCCCCAGAGACGGCTCTAATGCAGTTCCACGTGTGTAGTCCCAGCTTCCGGGACTGAAATAGCTTGCAAGGCTGTCAGCAGTTTCAGTATTAGACAGTTGGTCGTATGGGAGCTTCTCGTTGACAAATAATTTGCTTTGTGTTGATTACATGGAGAAAGGAAACTTAAGTTAGGAATCATCAAACTACTTGAAAAACTCACCATCGATGTTAAGATTGCCAACCATGTTCCGCAGATTACAGTGTTTACCGCGCGTGAACTGAAGATTACACGGAATGAGTTCTCAAGATAAGGACAGCCGGCAACGCTTCAGTTTTCAGTCAGTTTGGACATTTGTTTAGCTCTTTTCCCGAGATGAGGCCTGAGTTCTCACCTAAGAACTGTGTTGACAGTTCATAAGCTCCCTGTCTTTCAAAATGCACGTGATTGACAGATCGCAGGTGAACAGCAGGACGGAACTACCAAGACTCCTCCCACTTGCCCAGCTGGGAAACCAGTGGGCACACTCCCCAGGCTTGTGTTCCCTTTCACGTGGAGATGAATTACTTGTTAGCTGTTTTGTTCCTAGCGATAATTCCTAAGACATCTTTTTTTATTTTATTCCTTATGTAGTTCTAAAAAAAAAGAGTCAAAAGGAAAAATACATCATAAAATGTACTCTTTATAACTCAGAACTACCCATTTTAAATACAAGAAAACATGTATGTGTGGAAAATATGAGTATATATTTATCACTGGACACATTATTATTATTATTATTATTATTATTATCCATTAGGAGAGCAGATTGCTACTGTTTAGATGATGTTCCTTGTTTGGGGCCCATGCTAGGATTATTGGTTGCTTCTAACATTTAGATTGCCCTCAAATAGCACTAAGTGATTTACCTTGTATTTTTATACATGATTTTTTTTTCCTACAAAGCATTGTTAAAAATAAATTTCTAAGACATTTTCCTGGTCAATCTAGGCATTGCTGTCAATGCCCCCTTAGCTCTTCCTCATCCCTAGTGTTTGCGGTTAATTTCACTTTAAAATTCGAATATCCCGTGTGGGAGGGTGGACGTCAGCTTGGCAGGAAGAAAGGTTAGAACCTGGCTATGATGTGCAGCTGAAGCAAGACAAGGATAAATGGGTAAGGATAAATGGCGTCTCCTCCTCCCTCCCTTCCTTCTTCACTCCCCTTCAAATTAGAAGTATACAACTTAACTCTTGCTGTCTCCTGTGTGTCTAACATACAAGAGCATCGAAATGCACATCATCTTTAAAAAATGGCTGTAAATGGGCAATTACAGAGAATTTGGTGATGGTGATTCCAGAAGCTGTCTACACATCATGAAACCATTCACACAGGTGTGGAATACATGTCCAAATGAGTGAGGATTCTACCAAGAGGCACAATCGTGTTTCATTGACATCTGTACACAATCACTGTAAACCTATTTTCATACTAATATTGTAAAACTGGTAATATTCCAAGGTCTAATTGTGACAGAAGGTGAGAAGTTGACTAGGGGTATACTACTGATGGACTGAACAAAGATGGAGAAGAAACCTTTTGAGAAAGGCATTGTGCTAACTGAAGGGAAATCAGACTGAGAAAGCCACAAACTGTATTGTTCTATTTGTGGGTTTTGGGGAACTGCAAAACCACACATCCAGAAGAGAGCCAGTGTTTTCCAAGGCTTGGGAGTAGTATGTGAAGTCAACCCGAAAGGAAGCAGAGGAACTCTTGGACGGAGGAGATGTCCTAAATTTTGATTTTGGTACCTGTCATACCTTGGCACTTCCCAAAGCTCAATGAACTTTAGTTGATTTGATGTGCTACATTAACCGAGAGTTATTCAACTACTTAGATCAGTGGTTCTCAACCTGTGGGTCGTGACCCCTTTGGGGGCTCTAGTGACCCTTTAATAGCTGTTTCACATCAGATATTCTGTATATCAGATATTTACACTACAATTCATAACAGTAGCCAAATTATAGTTGTGAAGTAGCAATGAAAATAATTTTATGGTTGAAGTATGGTTGAGGTTTACTGCAACCTGAGGAATCATATGAAAGACCACAGCATCAGGAAGACAGAGAACCACTGACATAGATGGATCTCAACGTATCTTCAAACCCAGTAAGTTCTGCATAGACTATAACTTCCATCTTGTTTTTTTGTACTGAATCTCTCACAGAAACCTGGGGCTGGCCAATTAGGCCAAGTTGGGTAACCAGCAAATTCCAAATATCTCTTCCTCTAAAACAGATGGGCTGGATCATACTCTTCTTCCCCTCCCCCTCCTCTTCCTCCCTCCCCCACCCCTCCCCCTCCTTTCTTCCTCCCTTTTTACCTAGGTGCTGAGAATTGAAATAAGGTCCTGATGCTTCCTTGAACACTTCACCTACTGAGTTAGATCCACGGCCCCCTACAAGACCTATTTGCATGTCAGTTCATACCTCGATAGACTAATTTCAAAAGTCCTAATGCTTATCTATGTATCAACATTTTAAACATCATTTCAAAATAATTAACAATCAGAATTCTAGATTAAATTCAGTTTGCTGGTTACGTGTCTGGTTCTCTCAGAATCTCTTTAGATGCAACCTCAGAATCCAGCTCATAGAATGAATTTTTTCTCTTCCCTTTTGTATTGCAGATCAATTAATTACTAAGCCATTTAGTAAGCACATATTTTTCAACTCCTGCCATCGTAAGCATAATAGGAAGATGAAGATACAGTTGTTGATTTCTGGGAGCCGACAGTCTAGCAGGAAGGATGTCACAAGTTAGGTGCAAAGATGGAGACAGATACTAACAGCATTCAGGGAGGAGGCAGAGGTAATTGACAGATCCCGAAGGCAGAAATCCAGGATTCCGTCTCAAATACAAGAGTACAGTCAAGTGAGTCCAGACTGAAGTACAAAAGCCCTTTGCTGGCACCCGTCCACACTGGCCTGCCATGCCATTGTCCCAGGGATTCCACATAGAAGCAGGAGGACCAGGAGTTGCAGGACATCCTGGGTATCACAAGACCCTTCACAGACTCTTCTTCCTTAGGTTATTACCCATAACTGTGCCTTCTTCCATGAGCGTGCAGCCTAGTATATTTTTACAAGTTTTTCTTGCAAGTAAATGTTGGAATAAGTCCAAGTCCATGGAATAGGGAAGAAGTGTTGTGCATTGCTAGGTCTTGTAAAACCTCCACTCACAGTCCTAGAGTTATAAGAACCCAGAGCTAAAAGTACCTCCATCCTGCCATCAGAGGAGAATCCCCCATTCCCCATCCTCCATCCTCCATCCCCCATCCCCCATACCCCATCCCCCATCCCCCATACCCCATACCCCATACCCCATCCTCCCACCCCTCCACATCCCCTGCTGCCCCAACTTCCTGTATCCTCAATGAATGTGCCTTGAAAGTTGCAAAGAATAGTTTTACTCTGGAGTTTTACCAGGTTCCAGGCTGAGGGAGTGACAGGGACAGAACGTCTTTAACACAGGGGTGGTACGAGCAAAACCCTTTGGAATATGGATGGTATCCATGTTTTCATAAGGAGGCTGAGAAGAAGGAATGAGTCTCCCAAGTTATAGGGGTTATACAATTAAATGTCTGTCTCTAAATTCTGGGTTGTGGAGGGAGCCAGTAAAGGCAGAGGAAAACGTCTGTGAAGACAATTCTTCAAACTTGCTTTGAGCCCCTTCTGCAGGTGACTCCTCAGCCAATGACAGTGCTACGACCACACTTGGCACCAATGGCAGCTCTCGGGGCTCCAACCACACCTGTGGAACCCACCTGCTCGCCTGACATTTTGAGACACACAGGATTTCTATCTTAGGCTCACTTTCCACGTTGGCTTGCTTGTTGCTCTGTGTGGTCTTGCCCACACTGAGTTGCCAAGCCTATGCATGCAGCTGGCACCCCTCAAGTCCATGCCCTGAGGGGACGTCCGATGCCCTGTCCAGCGGCCCAGAGTCCAGTGAGAATATAGTGGTGAAGGTAAAGGAGCTGGGGTGTGGCTAAGGACGAGCACATAGAGTGCTTGTCTATAGCATCCTAGTGTTCTAGGTACTGAGGTGAGATGGTTGTCAAAAGCTTGAAACCAGCTTGAGGTAGATGAGAGTGTCCCAACACAGACACATACACACATACACACACACACACACACACACACAGAGAGAGAGAGAGAGAGAGAGAGAGAGAGAGAGAGAGAGAGAGAAACAGATACACATACACATACAGACAAACACACACAGACAAACAGACACATACCACAACACACACAGAGACACACACACACACACACTTTCTCTGCCCGTCTCTCTGTGTCTCTCACATACACAAGCATTCATTATCTCACACATTCTCTCTCTCTCTCTCTCTCTCTCTCTCTCTCTCTCTCTCTCACACACACACACACACACACACACACTCCATTATGACAATAAGAGTCACAGACAAACACATCCAATGCAGAGCAGCGCATTTCAATATGTAGTTATGTGAAGCCTCTCAGGCTTTGAAGGCATTCTTAAGCTATAGTAAATTTAAAAGTAATACAGCAAGTGATCGCCGCTCTACTGATGGGGTAGAGCGCAGCTGTGTTTGGAGATGAGCTGTCCTCATGTCTATAATTTTAAGCTTCACCAGAAGATACCAGATTGAGGGGTGGGGCGACTATAAGACAACTTTAGCACACCATTGTGGATCATAGCATTTAGTCTACAGGCACAGGTTCTTTGCGTAATTCTTTTGTGTATTCTGTATTGGGCATTCTTTAAGAAGAAAACGATCAACTGTGTACCTTCAATTGCTTTACCAATTGCTTGCACAATTTGCTCTACCCATAGTCTAGTGCATATATGTGTGCATTTAGATTATGTATCTCTTCTCTTTGTGCAGTTTTTCTGAAGCACTGGAGCTCAGTGGTGTATGTGCAGCGACATTCTTGATTCCTAAATATTTCAGGAGCCTCAATATCACTGTGGTACCAATGACGAAAAAGGGACTCCACCGTCTTATCTAACAGCTGCTGTTCAAACTGTCCCAACTAGCCACAAAGTGACTCTTACCTGCTTAATTCCAGTCCTAAAATCTAACCACTTGCTACAAGTGCCCAGTGTTTCTTTAGTCTTTAAACATAACCATCACATTCTTTTTTCATTTCTTTTCTAAATCTACTTGAAAATTATTTTATGCATATATGAGCATCACATTTGTATAGAGTTCCATGGAGTACAGAGAGGGCATCAGATTCCCTGGGACTGGAATGAGATGAAGACCAGTAAGTGCTCTTAACCATCAAACTATCTCCAACCCCTTTCAAAATATTTTTAAAAATTATTATTATTAAATTATTATTACTACTACTATTATTATTATTAAGTGTGTGTGTGTATGTGTGTGTGTCAGAATAAGTTGTCACCCTACATGATTTGGGTCCCAGATATTAAACTCAGGTCCTTGGACTTGGTAATAACCGGATGAACCACCTCTTCATCCCTCTTTACTTTTTCTTTTAAATCTGTAACGTTGGCTTTTTACAGCCTTCTCACCAGCTGCTACAGAGTACCCCACCCCCTACATCATCTATTGTTTCCACTCGGTCCACCCCTTAGTTCTATAGATGCCATGTTCGCTGCAGCCTGGAAGGTGAGAACTGGACACTTTGTGTACTTGTGCTAAACATTTTTGGCAGTGATACCAATAATGTAACTGTGGGGATTTTTTTTTGTCTCTGATGCTGTGGAATACATACTTCCAAGCTATGTGATGGATAGCAAGGCTTGCATTTATTATATGGATGAGGTAGTTGATGGGGCCCTCCCCAAGGGAAAGGCATACTTCCTCCTTTATGATAACAGGAGGTGAGTGGTGCACTCATGCTCTAGAGCTGTGTACTGTCCCATTGGTTATGTCTTTAGTTGACTTTAGCATGCATGTTAACCTTGCTTGTATCCATTGTGACACTGGGTTTCTCAAAGTGATACTTTTTTCAGTTCTTATTCTGAAGATGTTGCTTGAGCTTTAGTGGGGGAGAGGGGTCCATAGGCCCATTCCATGGATGCCTGAACATACATAGGCCCTTCTCTCTACATTTTTAACAGGTATGTGTCTACTCCACTTCACAACAAGAGGCTTCTCTGGTCAAGGTTGAGGGCAGTGCAAATCTGTGTACACAAATATAAATATTTAAAAGGGAGACTGACATTGTGACCCTTTAACTAAACAACACCAACAGATTCTCTTCCGTAGCCTATAGCTTTTCCAGCCATGGATTTTGGTCATGTGTTCAATACCAGGCATGACTATTTTCCAATGGAGCCAGCTTCAAATCCAATAGTCTTTGTACTACTATGTCATTGGGCACACACAGAGTGACAGACAGGTCGTACTAGCTCTGGGTAAGGCTGTCAATGCCTTTTCTTCTCCAAAAGCCAGCATACCACTTTCTGTCCCTATAAAGGAGAATTTTCTGCTCAGCTCAAGACAGATTTCTCAATGTTCTACAACCACAGCATATAGAGTCTTCAATAGCAGGGTCTTACCATGTAGTTTCGATGAACAAATAAGTTCAATGGCAATTGACTGAAAATTTAAAAGCCAGAGGAGGAGTCTGAGAGACTGGTGTCTAGAAAGGACTTGGCTGTGAAACACATGAGTTCACAACAGCCATAACTGTGTGAATAGGTTAACATGGGATATGGTAATATGGTAACATAGAATATGTTACCTACATACAACCTCCAAAAGTCAAAAAGTTTAAAATTCCAGCATGGGGCCTCTGGATGCACCACTTCTAGCTGAGGAGCTAATGACAGTTGACAGCTGTTAAGGAAGGGGGATTGCTTTTCTTTGGAGTGAAGGTAGTCACTGGGAGTTTACCCGTGACCCAACGGATAACCTCCAACATGTGAGGCTATGGGTACCACTAACTGAGCTTAGTGTGCTATAAAAATGGAACAAAAAATACATGAAGTTGGGAGGGGGATGGGAAAGATGTAGGAAGGATGAAGGAAGCTGGAGGGAGGGAGTGGGGGATGGACATGATCCAAATACATTGTAGACATGAATGAAAGTGTCGTATCTCTAACTCCCCCACACCTCATATTAGTTAGTATCCTAAAGAAGATTTTTTTCTTCACCTCTTTCTAGTTTTTAGTTTCTCCAGTTTTAGTGTTGGTTTCAAAGGGAGTGGAGCTCCCAGCATTTGCTATCCATTTGATCTGGAAGCAGACATGTTCCAGGCTGATCACCTTGCCATGCCCAGTATCAACATGGCGTCTTTGTATTCGTAGCCGTCTCATTTCCGAAGCAGAGAGATGATACCCGGTGAATCTCTAGACTCTCACAGTGGCAATGATGGGGTGTCTCTGAAAGGGAGGCTAAAGGCAAAATGACACTTCTTTTCTATGGATAGAAATCCCTTTCTAAGCTGGGTGGTGGTGGTGCACGCCTGTAATCCCAGCACTCTGGGAGGCAAAGGCAGGCAGATATCTGAGTTTGAGGCCAGCCTGGTTTACCAAGTGAGTTCCAGGACAGCCAAAGCTATACAGAGAAACCCTGTCTCGAAAAACCAAATCTAAAAAAAAAAAAAAAAAACCAAACAAACAAAAAAAAAAAAACAAAAAAGAAAGAAAGAAAGGAAGGAAGGAAGGAAGGAAGGAAGGAAGGAAGGAAGGAAGAAAGAAAGAAAGAAAGAAAGAAAGAAAGAAAGAAAGAAAGAAAGAAAGGAAGGAAGGAAGGAAGGAAGGAAGGAAGGAAGGAAGGAAGGAAGGAAGGAAGGAAGGAAGGAAGGAAGGAAAGGAAGGAAAGGAAGGAAGGAAGGAAGGAAGGAAGGAAGGAAGGAAGGAAGGAAGGAAGGAAGGAAGGAAGAAAGAAAGAAAGAAAGAAAGAAAGAAAGAAAGAAAGAAAGAAAGAAAGAAAGAAAGAAAGAAAAAGAAAAAAGAAACAAAGAAAACCCTTTCTAGAATCATCTGTATTTACCAATTGGCTTGCAGCCCTGAGACTGTGGACAACTAACCCTGTTGACGCCAACCCTACCGACTGCTAACAGTAAGACAGGTAACTCGGTGAGTAACTACCAAAGGCTCTTACAAAGTGGCCAGAGCACTGTCACTTCCATCAGCGACAGTTGGGGATTCTTGTTGCCCCAGACCCTTCATAGCTCTGCAGCCTAAAGGATTCAGGCATTTTAGTGGGTAAGGAGTAGGTGGTATCCGTTACTTTGACTAGTGTTTATTTCGTGATATAAATGATGCAAGCATACTTTATTACACATCTTTGACCCATCAGTTTCTTCTTTCCTTACCTGTCTATTTGGGTCTTTCCCCCAGTTTTTAAATTGGGCTATTTACTTTCATAGTGTTAAGTTTTTTTTAAAAAAAATCCTTTGTGTATTTTAGAAGCAAACTTTTTTTCATAAGAGCAACACTGAGCAATTATTTTCTCTAGACTTTGGCTCATCACTGTATCCTCTCAACAGTGTGTTTCTAATTTTAGTGCAATCCAACTTACCATATTTTCTCCCTCTCATGGATTATGCTTTAAGTGTTTTGTCTACCCACCACACACACACACACACACACACACACACACACACACACACATCACTCCTAGATGTTTTTCATCCAACATTTTATTACTTATTATCCAACAGTTGCAGCTTAAATCATATTAACCACTAAACTCTGTGTCTAGATCATATTTATACTTGACATTGATCACCAAGCATCGCTTCAGCTTCTGTTCTAAAAGAACAATGTAGAAGTCTATTCTTGCAACAAAACAAATTAAAATGTTTCAAAAATAGTCCATTAATTTATGTAACCAGTACTATGCTCTTACTATGACCATTTTGTGTCCAGTCCTCAGAATACAGAAGCTATGTAAGCAGAAAAGTCCAACACAGAAATTCCCTCAGGCAGCCATGTGTCGTGAGTATATGAAGATAACAAGGAGTTAAGGGTGCTTCTAAGGTAGTGGTTCCCAATCTTCCTAAATCTGCAATCCTTTAGAATAGTCCCTTACGTTGGGGTGACTCCAAACCATAAAATTATTTATGTTTGTACTTCACAATTGTAATTCTGCCTCTGTTATGAATCATAACATAAATATTAATGTAATGTAGTGTAAATATTATCTATTGGTGAAAATAATAATCGTAATGTAAATATTATCTATTGGTGATAGAGGTTTGCCAAAGAGGTCACGACCCATGGGCTGAGAACCGCTGGTCTAACCAATGGTTCAGAAGGAGCACTGCTAGGGGAAACTTTAATGGAACACTGACCATGATGTGAGGCCTTGGCTTCTAATCTGAGAAGCCAGACCTGAGTCCAGGTGTAGGAACAGGACAGTTGTGCCAGATGGGAAGTTCACTGACTTTTTGTGGAAGACATGCTCTTGGAGAAGAAAGTTTAAGGACACCAGCTAGGGTGCTGGAGAGATGGTACTGCCTGCTCTTCTGGAAGACACTGGTCCCTCAAAGCCATCTGTCACTCCAGTTCCAGGGCATCTGTTAACCTCTTCTATCCTCCATGCACTCTGCACACATGTGGTACACATACATGCATACATAAAAACCACTCACACAATAAATATAAAATTTAAAAAGGCCAACTAGAGGGGTATGGAATAATGCTAGTAAGAAATAATGTACTAAGAAATTCTGTGTGCCGCAATAAACACAGAAGCTTTCTTAAACACAGAAAAGATTTGCTTGTTTATCACAAAGATAGAGAAGAATTACTGCCAAGTGTTTAGCTGGAACAGAAAGAAAGTCCTGGGCTTGCCTTGACAGGGGACAACAGAAGCGGGGTGGGGTTGATGACAGTGTCGGTTCTGCACATTAGTTTCCAGGTATTTATCGGATACCTAAGTAGAAATGATGGCTAAGGCTTAAGCAAGCAATTCTGGAATGAGGATTTTTGTATAGACAGGAGTACCACACACGTATGTTTACTGTAGAAGGTACTCTGCAAAACTGATCTACACAGTCTATAAGGAAGATCATAGACATGACAGAGAAGAAATCCAAAGCCTGAGAATCTGTCTAATGCTCACTTTCTGGGTTTGTTTATGCAGCAGTAAGTAAACTCTTTAGAAACAAGTGGAGCTGGAGAGATGACTCAGAGATTAGGAGCAATGCTACTCTTGTAGAGGACCAGAGTTCATTTTCCAACATGCACATCAGAGCGCTAACAACTGTGTATCGTGCAGCTCCAGGAGATCCAGTGCCCACTTCTGGTCTCTACTTATTCATGTGCACACGTGCATACACACAGACAGACAGACAGACAGAGGTATACACACAAACATTTTTTAAATTAAAAAATAAAAAGAGATATAGAGAGGAGAAAGTCTTCTTTCTTCCAGTCAGATGAAACTCATTTTTCACTTAATTTTGCTCTCTAAATGGGCCTCTCTAAATATCACAATCCAGTTTAAGAGGCTGATATGAATGTATGAGCAGAAGCAAATACCAAATTTAAACTTTCCACATGAGTAAATGACCTATTATAAATCTTGCCAATGGTGCTTAAATTTTATCTTAGTGTTTCTTTTATCGTTGCCTAATCCTTAGGCAAAACATCTCATTCTTTTATGCATCAGATATTTGAGTATTTAACGTGTCGCGTGTACTGTACCAGGTCTTTGCTGTTCTGTACTCTGACTTTAATAACTGATGCTTTTATTTTCCTATTTCTTGTGATTTGAAACAAAATGTCTTTGGATTTGTTCTAGTGGGGATCATACACAGATATTTTCTTTTTTACAATTGAAATTAGCTATGCAAAAGTCAAATACATGTACCTTTACTGATTTATCATCTCAATAACATCAGCAAGATTTGAAAGTTCATAATCACAGGGATCTCTGAAAATATCTCACTTCTGGGAATTCCAAGGATTTGTAAAGCGAAAAGCTCATTAAGCCTTGGAGTCAAGCACTCCTTTACAGCGACCTTGGATGTTGAAGAATGTTCTCCGAATCGCACTGCCTGA
Source organism: Apodemus sylvaticus (assembly GCF_947179515.1). NCBI lineage: Eukaryota > Metazoa > Chordata > Mammalia > Rodentia > Muridae > Apodemus > Apodemus sylvaticus. The sequence goes on along the minus strand of NC_067473.1, from coordinate 174,932,919 downwards.
CGTTGAGGTTGAGAACTCCTATAGGTCTCCTCTGATCCACATCAACCACTTGTGGGCTCTTCCTGGGAACTGAATACACTCACCAGCCCTTCACAGCAAGGACTCTGGTTGCCTTCATTAGCCTAATATAAAACTTTAAAATTACTTAGTCATTTCCAGGTGATAACGACAAAGGAAGGTGCACTTTATTTTTAAGGCAGAATATGTATTTCTGGAGTCCAGGACTCCACAGTAGACCATGTCAATGAGATGCCATATGGAAGAGGAAAACGTGTTTGCTAGTCATGTGTCTGTTAGCAGCTTCATGCTCAAAACACCTAAAGAGCTCCAACTACTGAGGAGCAAGAAAACAACGCAATTAAAAAATATGGGCGAAGAGCCTAAACATATGTCTAATGATTCACATTCGTTGTGACAAATATCACTTATTAATCTTGTAACCTTTGGACTTTAAAATGTAGAAAAATTAAGTTGAATTTGAATCATCATGTTCTATAATCGAAAAACATTACATCTCAGCCATCTGCATTTCCATGCCTTAAAAACAAATACTTTGGTGCTGAAGAGCTAGGTCAGTGACTAGGAGCATATACTGATCTTGCAGAGGACCCAAGTTTGTTTTATCAGCTGCCTATAACTCCAGCTCCAGGGGCTGAGAAGACTCTGGCCCTTTCAGGCACTGTACTCACGCCCACAAGCCCATACTCAGACACACATGCATGCACATGACTTTAAATTAAAACAACCAAGTACTTCTAACCATTTCAAAGTTCCCCGTGAACTGTGAAAGACATCCTGTCACTGAGTGATGGAACGGAACTAATGAAGAAAGTTGAAAGAAAGATCTGTACCACTATGATGGGGAGCACTGGCTACATCCAGATATCTAGGACAGAGTTTTCTACTGAGAAAATGCAGCCTGGTGCTTAAGTGGGTGGTAATGACAGAAGACTGCTGCTAAGTTTCTGCTACAGAGAATGCAAGTCAAGCCCAGACTTAATACCTTCAAATACCATCACTTGCGGTCACTCAGGAAGACATGCTTAGCAATGCTGAATTCAGTCACCAAATCTCAAACTGTGTGTGGATTGTTTGTGAATTTCTCAACTCATCACTGAACTCTGAGAAATGACCATGGTCTCAACTTCTGTCATGTATAGCGATAGAAAGCGAGGAAGGGCCATGTGCAACTTTGACTGCTAACAAACCAATAGAAACAACAGAAGTCATAAGAAAGTAACTCTAACTCGAGAAAACGTCCACTCAAGTTGAATTTTTTCAAACAGGTCAAAAGAAGAAAGTAATGCTACATCGAGAAAGGAAGGTGCATTGAGAAGATCCAAAAATTATCTAAATTATCCAAATTATCTAAAAGAAGAAATCTACACATAGTTTTTGACCCCCTTTTTAAAAAAAACTCATAGAAACTCATAAAGATCTAACATTTTTTGAAAATATATTCAACATTTAATTTTCTGCATTTTAGTTTTCCTGCATATTTTTCTATATTGTAAATCTTGCTCTAATTTAGATGTATCTAATGAATTGTTCATTGTCATTAAATACATACTATTCTTAATTTCTGTCAACACTCTTAGACTTGTTAATATAGTACTAGACTATAATTTTTCTAATTTAGAAATTTTTTTACTTAAAAATGTAATGCATTTATGGTATTACAGAGGATAGCTAAACACAGTTAAAAAACATCACTATATACATATATGTGCAGCATTTTATTCACTTATTTATGTTGTTTAATTACTTAGTGTGTGTGTGTGTGTGTGTGTGTGTGTGTGTGTGTGCGTGCATGTGTGTGTGCAGGTGTGCACTCCTACAGGCACTCAGACCAGAAGTTGGTGCCAGATGGTTTCTCAATTACCCTCTACCTTAAAAGCAGAAAATTATGTGTATGTGTGTGAGTAGTACCTACGGAGGCAAAGGGTCAGATGCCCTGTAAATGAAGGGCTACCTGGTGTGAGTCCTGGGATCCAAATGCAAATTTTCAAGAGCAGCAAGTGCTGTTAGCCACTGGGCTGCCTCTCTAGTTCCTCTGCCCTAGCCTTTGAAACAGGGTCTCCCACCAACCTATAGTGTACTAATCTGGATAGCTTTGCTTGTTGGAATCCCATCCTCCTAACTCTGCCTTCTACTTTGGGATTACATACACCACCATCAAGCCAATTGTATGTGGTGTTAAAGATCAAAAGAAGGCCTTTCTGGTTGAGCCATCTCCTCGGCCCATTGCTTAACACTGTTTCGTTTGTTTGTATGGTGGAAACAATTGAGTCTTTTTAATCCATGTAACATTATGTTAGTAACTGTGGTCACAATGTTGTACCATAGACCTTCTAAAGGTTTCCTTCACCAAAATATCCTCAATCCTACCCTAGCCCTTACCCTCTATACCTTTGTCCCGTGGCTTGCAAGTTTAGTCCCTATGCTGCAGATGACTGAATCTCAACCACTTTTATTGCTGGCTAGAACTTCATGGTGTGCCTGTCTGTGTGACATTTTTCTTAACCCATTTAGCCCATCCGTCTATTGATGGGTACTAATGCTCACTCGTGTTGCTATGACTGTGGCTAGTGCTGCAGACAACATGGGAATCCTTGACAGAGTAATTTCATCTCCTTTGGATTTATGACCAAGTAGTGATTTTGTTGTCATGTGACAGTTTCTTTTAAGTTTCTCTCAGGACCCTCTATACTGTTTCCCACTCTGCTAACTTGCATCCCCATCAGTATACAAGGATTCCTCTTGTTCTGCCTCCTCCTGACATTGCTATCTTGGTTTTGATAATAGCAAGTAGAATGGGTATGAAATACCAACAAATGATGTTCTAATTTATTCTTCCGATAGAACCTTTGAATGTTTTAAAAAAAAATATCTCCTGATTGATTTTTAGAGACTTGTCTATTTTTTTTAAAATGGGTCAGTTTCTTCCTCTTAAGCTGTTTGAGTTCCTTCTCTGTTTTGAATATGAACTCATTGACAGATACATAGTTGGCAAATATTTTTCCTATCTATAGATCATCTCTTTACTATTTAAAGGTGGCCCTTTATCTGTGAAGAAGGTTTGTGGTTTGATATACTTCTATTTCTCTAACTTTACTTTAGTGGCTGGTAGTCTAGGGGCCACATGCAAAAAAACACCTTTGTCTGGACCACGGCAGCCACAGAGCTTTTCTGTGTAGTAAGTGTGGGCAGGACAACTTGCTGATGAATGCAGGAGATTGATTATTCCTGGGCATTGCTTTCTGTTTCCACTGGTCTGTGTGGCTGCTTTTTATGACAGCACCATACTGTTTAGAATACAATGACTTCACAATATTTTCCCTCTATCTTTGCTTTTTTATCAAAATTCCTTAGGCTTACTGAAGTCAATAGCTCATTCTTCTGTAGAAAATGCTTCTTGTCAGTAAATAGCACCTTTTCAGAGTATTTCAGGAAGTTCATTCATTCTGCTGTTGATTTTTGGATTGTTTTCAAGAAATGGCTATTTATGAACATTGAATATGCCTAGAGAATCTTTATGTAGACATCTGTATTGCTTTTCTTAAACCATCTCTGTATTTTTCCTTATTATTGCTATCGCTTTTGCTATGGAAGTCAAAAACTTTATCCTTGATTTTTCTGACTGATAACTGTCAAAATACTCAGGAACGAGAAAAAAGGAAGGGAAGAGAAATGAGGAAGACAAATGGAAAGAGGATAAAAGAGAAAATACATGGGATTTTTTTCTTGTTATATATTTAGAAATATCAAAAGTAACAACCATGTAGGTCTGAGCTTGGTGTGATCAAAAAGCCTAAGCCATCTCCTAGCACTCAGAAACACGTTGAAAGAGATGGATTGAGAGTTTGAGGCTAGCCTGAGATACCTTACGTTAAAATACTTACAATGTATACTACTAATACAGTGACAGATAAATTGACCAGAGTGAAGACACGTCAATCAAGCTGCCACGAAAGTGGACACTGAGAGGCAAAGTCACAAGTGTGATCAACAAAATGCCAATCCCTATACAGCTACAGATTTTTTACAGGCATTAAAAATATGACAAACCCAAATGGGTGGGGAAGGAGAGTCTGGGAAGAGTTGAGGGAAGATGGGAGAGAATGCTCAAAACATATATAAAACTTGCAAGTGACTAATAAAAATGAAAAACGTGTATGAAACAAGGAAAGAACAGAAAGAGCTTTGGGTTCTGTCACCAAGGGTGGCAGAGTAGAAATGGGCAACGGTGCCCGTGGGTGAGAGAGTTCAAGAGCGAAATGTCCTCTTCTGAAATCAGGAATGGAACTTTTTAAAACATGTATTTATTTATTTATTTATTTATCTATCTATCTATTTATTTATTTATTTATTTAATGTATATGAGTACACTGTAGCTGTCCTCAGACACACCAGAAGAGGTCAGCATCAGATCTCATTAGAGATGGTTGTGAGCCACCATGTGGTTGCTAAGACTGAACTCAGGACCTCTGGAAGAGCAGTCAGTGCTCTTAACTGCTGAGCCATCTCTCCAGCCCCCCAGCAATGAGATTTTTAAATGCCTATTTTATTTAATAGTCCACTAAGGTATGTTCGATCTATAGAAGAACCCCGTGACTCAGCGAACCCTTGTGCTCTGAGTGACCAGTGAATAACAGCACACAAAGTCCCGCGTGGAATGTAAGATCGAGCAATGTATTTCCATGTAAACCTCTCAGGCGTGTGAAATGCATCTGTACAGGCTTACATCCAATTAACCTTTTTGTTGTGGTTGTTTTTTCTGTTTTGCATGAATGTGCACATGTCTGGTGTGCACAAATTTCTGTGGACACATGTGTAGATACCCATGGGGTGCCCATGCTTATTTTGTGCACAAATATGCAGAGGCTGGCTGGCTGGCCTCAGGAATCACCCTCCACATTATTTATTGAGGTGAGATCTCTCAGTCTTAACCTTCCAAGACTGGGATTGCAGGTGGACGGGCACAGCCACCAGCGTTTATGTGGCTTCATTCTCATGAACCACCTCTGCAGCCTGCAAATGACCTTTTAAAAACATTACCTGCTCATGAATCGGTGTGAGAGAAAATGCCCGACACCCAAAAGTGTGACAATCACTTTATAAGAAAAAACACTGAACATCAATATCATTAGATGTGTTAAAAATGTTTACCACAACCCTATTGGTATGTGATAAAACCTGTTAATGGACCAGTTGATTTCTAATTACATCATAGATCGATAAATTACGGTATAATTGTATCTATTCATGTCCTAAACTAATAGCCATATTGCAGCAAGAACCAGTCAATAATAGCAAATTTGCTGAATCTAAGCAACAAAATATTGAAGTTAAAAATATGACATGCTCTAGATAAATATACCAGTATTACCTCACACACATTTAAAAATAAAACAAAAGCAACCACAAAAATAGGAATGTGTTTGTCAAAACCATGGCCACACTCAAGGCCACAATCAACATAGATGGGAGAGCACATCCCTACAGAGCACTGTTTGTATCTGTGCACAAAGGGCTTTGAAGGTAGCAATGCTGCTCTCTAAGGCTGACCATCTATGGACTACTGTAGGTGCATTAATATTATTCTTTCTACAGCCCTGGAAAAAATGTTTACACACTTATTCTATAGGCAAACTGCAGTCTGAAAGGGTACATATGCAATTCATAAAGCAAAAGATTCAGTTATGAGGATAAAGTTCCTAAAATCAAATAAGAGAATACGCCATCAGATAGAAAGAGAAAATGTTGTACAAATAGGAAGTTCACAAAGGAGAATTTAAAGTTAGATGTTAACATCTTCTGTAAGCATGAAAAAAACTATCATGTGTACAAGGTGATGTCTCATGAATTTTTTAAAAAGTTTCCTGTGTGTCTAAAACTATAGCAAAATTTTGTGAATTACAAATGTTACATAGTGTGTTCTTCTCCAGAAAGTGATACTCATCATTGTTTATGTCCAATATATATATACTCATTAAATATAAGCATGGGTGATCACACAAAAATTATAACATTATTCCCAGATCATTTGCATCTATAATACCAGCCCACACATCCTGTGCATCCAGGATATAAGATATACTGGAGTTCTGGAATGTTCTAATTCTGATGCTCAGAACAGTAGATTGTGAGAAGCAACCGAAGGTTCATCCTAGGAAAAATGATAATTGCACACAATAGCCTACCTTATAATGCCTGAAAATGTGCTCTTAGGTGTGCAGGAATGTAAAGACACCCAACGTGTTATCCAAGAAGTTTTTTTGTAGAAGATTATATCAGGGAAGATGCTACCAACCCTCGGGAGCCTGCACGTGTCCGAGCATGGGAACATCACTGCTTAGTGTCATTCTTTCTAAAGAGAGTGGTGAAAGCCACAGAACAGGAAACTCCAGGGTGAAGGCTTGCTGCCAAGCCTGAGCCCCAAAACCCACACTGTATAAGGAGAACTGGTTCTAGAACGTTCTCTGACCTCCATGGTGGTGCCCCCAAACCTTATGTAATAAAACTCAAAAGCAAAAGGGAACTCAGAGAGGTGGCTTCGCAGGTAAGGGCACTGGCTGCTCTTCCAGAGAGCTCTGCCACAGGGCGGGGCACAGACATCTGCGATTCCATTTTAGACATTCATTGATTTGCCATCTTCTGGCCTCCACGGGCACTGCACACATATGTCCTCACACATGCACACATACATATTTTTACATATGAAAATAAAAATCAATCCAAACAATTTAAAAAGTCTTTCACATTGTAGCCACACAGTTTTATGAGGCAAAAAATAACCTTACCTTAAAAACTTTTCTCTCTTCCATTTTCCCCCACAGTACTAGAGACAGAACCCTGGTCTTCACACATCTTCAGCAAATGTGTCTGTTTCCATTTAAGCACTCAAGCACCAGCCACCCTCTCACTCTCTTTGTTTTGAGGCAGGATCTCACTAAACAGCTCAGGCTAGCTTTGAACTCACTCTGTATCCCAAACAGAGGAATCTTCCTGCCTCAGTTTCTCCAGTAGCTGCAACTGGATGGGTCTGCTCTCCCATACCTGAATGAGCCAATTAGCTTTGGAGCATACAAGGACTTATAGCAAACAAAACAAATATCTAGAATATAGGTTAATTTTATTCATTATAAAATGAGTAAAATGGTTATTATGGAAATATTGCTGGTATACTTGAGGGCTTGATATTTGAGGCAGAATAACAGCATATGCTTAGCAGAGTGAATATCTCACCTTTGTAAAAAGAATGCTGGCAGCTCTACATCACAAAATACAATTATAAGGGTAACCATGAGTTTTCAGGTCCCACCTAAGCTCTTTCCAGTCTGCCCCTCCCCTCCAGTCGCTACAACTGTGGCCCATTATATTGGTGGCAGGTGAGAAATGATATTTGGTGGAATTCCTAGCACACTGAATTATTTGCTAGACCTTTGGCACAATTTTTCTCTCATGCAACCTTACTAATTATGTCAGTATTCGACTTTTTTGTTACTTAGTATTCTGCAGTGAATGGGGAAACTTTTCCCTTGAGTGTAAGTTTCCCTCAGGACTGTGAATTTCATTAGGAAGCAACACCAGTTATAACATCTCTGAGAGAAGTTAGTGACATTTATATTGAAGCAAGAAGATGTCTCCACTAATTTAGCATAGAGAAGACAGAAAAACAGGAAGTATATTTTGGACTTCTTGCATACAGACACGTAAATCTATATGCGATTTAATTCTATGTATGGCATGTAGAAATAAAATGTCTTTTATATCTGATCCATACAACTACAGTTTTATTCTAGGGGCCTTTTTGTCACCAGATCTTTCTGAGAATATGATAATTTATTCACTTCAAAGAGAAAGGCTTGTTAATTTATATTTATTCTTACATAGTATCAGAGATCATTAAAATACGTTGGCACCTCCATGGTTTATGTGAAATGGAGGTTCTAAATCCTGAAAGGGATTCCAAAGAATCAATGGTGGTTAAAATGAACACACATTGTATTAGTTCCTTTTTCTGTCTCCTATCTGATGAAATACCAGGGCAGGATCAGCCTGTAGAAGTCGGAGTATATTTGCCTTACAGTTACAGAGGGATGTGTGTCCATCACGGTAAGGGAGGAGAGCAGCAGGCGTGGAGACAGGAGCGGGGTGCTGAGCTATTTCATCTTCAGTGGCAAGCACAACACAGAGAGAAAGAACTGGAAGCAAGGAGCATCTATAAACTTTCAAATCCACTCTCAGCGATATGTCTCCTTCAGTAAGGATGCACCACCCCCCTGCCCCACACACCACCTCCAGCTGTGGACCAATGTTCAAATATGTGAACCTGGTAGGGGACATTTCTCACATACAACTCTTTGAAATAAATAAAATGGACACTTGTGTCTCCTTTAAACCTAAATGAGTATGTTGAACAGTCACTTAAACAATTTCTGCAGCATTCCAGATAGGATACCAAAGTGGATCCAGCTGTATCTGTTGCTGATATACCATAAGCCCGTGGAATGTATTTATATTTGTAAACTGAACCACCTCAGGAACTAACATTGCTACTTAGACTGAAGATCCTCCAAATTCCCATCCTGGGTCAGCCTAGCGGCATTGCTAATGGAGAGAGGGAGAAACAACAGAGAAACTATTACAAAACGTGTCCTCTGAAAGAACAGCTGAAAAGTAAACTCTTTCCAACAGACCTTGCTTGTGTTTGCCCTGTGATACAGTAACTACGTCCTCGGTGTGACAGAGAGGTCCTCAGAACAGAGGAACTTCCGCCGAGGATGCTGACCCGGGACTCCAGCTCACTGCTTCCCCTAGCTGGTCCTTCCTGCGGGATGACTGCGGTGTGCCTGATTTGATAGTTACCTTTCTGCTGTTATCTTTTCTTTCAGTTGGATGTCCCAATCAAGGGACACTTCTCTCCGCTCACTCTCCAAAGAGAACCCCAGCTACCTGCCTCAGTGATTCTTCCCCAGCCAATATCTCCTGGGTGTTTTTAAGCCCCTGGATTTGATGGCGTCATCTGGTATTTTCTCACACTTGGACTACTCTTTTTACTTTGCCAAGTGTTTGCGATTGACCTGTATCTCCTTTTTTATTTCTTAAACTGTTTCTGCCTGCTGTTCTTTCAAGTCACTTTTAGACTATTACATCATGCACACAAGTTACAGTTATGCTCAAACTAGCTGCTAGGAAGCTCTGCCTAATAAGAAGTCCTGGTGCAGAACCTCACAGCTGCAGTTGGATGGCTGTTCTGACCAATCAGTTCGCCAGTCAGGAAGTGACACCGTTCACAAAGGAGCACTGAAAGCCAAACACAGCCCTGCCCACTGCCCCGAGTCTTCTATTACCCTGCAGAGAATAGAACTTCTACTAAAAGGTAAATAAAGAGTAGGTAATGTAATAAACAAACAAACAGAAAAAAGCACTTTAGTTAGAAGAAAGTCAACAGTAGAAGGTACAACTGACTAGCCCTTTCTCCACTGCCCAAAGTGTCAGGTTAAATGGTCAGAATTGACCCCCAGAAACTCAGGTCTTCTTGTGAGAGCATGCAGTCATGTTTATTGCTTCTCATTAGGCAAAGCGGTTTAGAGGAGGATGACTTGGGAGGTTCTTCCATTTGGTGCTGTGGGCCACACAACTTCCTTCCTGTGGTACCCCAGGCAATCTACCTGGAGCTTCTGTCCTCCCTGATCATAAGTCTGGTTCTAGGTATGTCTGACTGGGCCAACCTTGTGACCGACTTGGCTAAGATCCATCTATTCCATTGATCTGGTCCACACTCTAAAAGACACAGTGCCATGATGAATGTCCAACAAGCAGCATCCATTGAGAATTTGCGTCAAGTGATTCCTGCGAGTCATGGGCATTTCCCTCTAGTTAATGGCCATGGGTCACTTAAGAGGCTCTTAGGATGGAACTAACGGAACACACCTATGGTCCTCGTCGTGACATGTTTCCTTACAAAGTTTCGTCTCTGCTTCAATTAAATGGTTAAACCTTGGGTTATCCGAGAAGTGGTGAGACTCTCTGAACCTTCTGACAGGGATGCATATTAGGCCTCTGCCTGCAGCTCCAGAGATATTTTCCATCACGTTCTATAGCCTACACCTCCCCTGTGCTCCTAGGGGATCAGTGATGAATTAGCTTCTGTTATAACTCGCTCAGTGTCAAAAGCTTCTACTTACCCTGGTCCCTGCAGGTTTTTCAGGGAAATTGCATTCACTCTGAATGTCGATGTTCATCCGTTTCTACATCTCCAAGATCCCATTTTTTTCCATTGAGATAATAGAACTCATTTCTCTTGCTGTTGCGTGCCTCCCTCCCCCACACTATAATCTGTGGCTTGCAGCAGACACCATCTGCAGTACTTTTTGAAGAGGCTGAGGCTGCTGTATTAATGAGCAGCCTCCTTTATAGGTGTCCCATGCAACCATCCCAGTTACTCCCTTCGTGTCCCTCTTGGCTTTTCATTAGATTACGTTGGATGAGTTTTCCTCACAATGTAGGAGGAAAATCTGACATTTTTGACCTCATTAAACATGACCCATCAGCCAATACATGCATCAGTTATAGCAACCATGCAAAATATCAGTGTCACTCCCTGAGGGCCATCAGTCGCAAGTTCTGGGGGGTGGGGGGAGGGGGAGGGAATCCTTCTCAATGAGTCAGCTCGAGTGGGGACGCCTTTTCATCCCGTGTAATTTCTGGAGTCCCCGACTCTTATAGACTCTCACTGAGACATGTGGTGGTTTTATTGTTCACTTGTGTGCACAGGCTATGTTCTGCATCAGCTTCCAATTTGTGCCTACATGTGTGTGAGCTCATATGTGTGTGAATGTGTGGGTGTGCACGTGTGTGTTTGTGTCTGCATGGAAACTGGAATTCAGTCTCCCGTGTTGTCCCTCAGGATGCCTTCCATGTTTTGGGTTTTTGTTTTGTTTTAGTTTGTTTTCTTCTATTTTGTTTGTGGGTTTTTTGTTTGGTTTGGTTTGTGTTTGTGTTGGGTTGTTGTTGTTATTGTTTTATTTTATTTCATTTTAAAGAATGGTTCTCTTTTTGGCCTGGTTCTGGTCAAGCAGGCTAAGCCAGCTTGTCAGTGAGATTTTCCTCGGTGATGGGATTATAAGCATGCATCACTCCAGCCTGTGTTTTTACACAGGCGCTGAGGATTAAAGTTGGGTTCTTAGCTTGCACAACAAGCACTTTCCTGACTGAGCTTTCTCCCAAGTGTGTTCCTTTGAACTCTTTGTGGAGCTGGATGCTGTCAGAGGGAATGGAGAAATACTGAGGAAAGGTCACCATCTTGTGAAATCAGTGTACTATCATCAAGAGACCTCCACGTAGAGGGCTTCCTTACAGGATACAGGACAGAGAGGTTACATTCAAGAGATAAGACAGATATATGCTTCCACAGACAAGCTAAGATAGGAAAGTCTGTAAGTTCCATATTCTCAGCCTCATCTACATATATGGCCAAATGCTCCCAGCCCACACCAATTTATACCACATTTAAACCAAACACTGACCAGCACAGCTGAGCACCTCTTCAGTAGACATCGTATACACATCAGGTTTGTCTTCAGTCATATCGGAGACTCTGGGATGAAAAAGATTCCTTCAGTGGCTTCATGGCATCCAGTTCCTTTGTAAGTTCTGTCATATAAATTAATAATTGCTCATCTCTTTCCAAGGCTCCCCAGTGGCAGACCAAACCCAATAAAAAGAAGCCTGTAAGTGTTGCCTCTGTGGTTTCACCTCTTGGGAAGGATGAAGAGACAGAGGGGAAATAGAACATATCTAGCGGAAACTAAACTTCATTAGAAGGAAGCAAAAAAGATGTGCTTTCGACATAGATATCTAGGGGGGGGGAGCACAAGAACTGAGGGGTCAGAGAGTAAGCGACTGGCTGAAAAGTGTAAGGGATTGTGTTTGAACTCTCGGAGCACACAAAAAGAGGGGCATATCTGTCATCTCAGTGCTCCTACTGTAAGATGGGAGAATTATTGGACGTCACTGGCCATCTGGCCACCATAGACAGCTGTCAACAATAAAGAGATCCTGTCACAATGCAGGTACGGATAAGGACCAATGGCCATTAGAACACTGGATCTACACACACACACACACACACACAATATTGCCACTCACCGTCAGTCATGAGAGAGGTAGGTAGAGAACATAAAGGAAGACAAAAAAAGAGGGTCATGTATCTGAATGTGAAAAAGATACCAGTATAGGTAAATAAGATTTCAGGGTACCTTTTGATGAAACCTGGTCACAATATGAATCTGTGGTAAAGCCCAGTGAAGAGGGTCTGCATCGGATATCAAGTGGTATCTGCTTTTAGACTCAGGCAGGTTTATGGCCTACAGATATAAAAGCTGTCTCCTATGTTCCTACAGACCCTACTTCTCTACTCCAGGCTCTAGGGAAGCTTCATGTATGATCACTGCTTTTGAAACGGTAGCTTTACATCAGCCTTCTAGTAGCACTTTAAGGGGTGGGCACTTTTTAACTATTTTTCTTTCCATAGGATAAAAAACACTGCCAAGTCAGCGTGTGAGCAGTTTTCAGTTTACTCATTGTAGAAATGCATAGTTCTGCTAATAAAATAGGTGTCTTCTGAACTATACACTGCTGAATATTTTAAGACTGAGCTAACGCGGAGTAAGCCACCGCCACTGCATGTGAAACCTTTCATTTCTAATAAAACAAAAACATTCTTGATACTCTGAGAAAATAAGGTATTTTACAATCAAGTTTTACTTAGCACAAAGCTATTAATTAGGCTTTAATAATACAAAAAACTGAGAACTCTGCCTCCCGCCAGTCAGTTACGAGAGTCTCTCCGCCATCTTGGATCTCGGTTATCAGAGAAATCAGACAGACTGAGGTATGCAAATATAACCCAAGGCCAACATTGCAGGGGTCTAAGCCCGATGGGTTTTGACCTGCACCCAGGCCCTGGGCTGTTCAGGGGGCCATCGGTATACGAACCCGGCCAGAAGGTTGATTGCCTGGCCCGGCAAGCACTCCGCCATTTTGACTGCAGGTTGCCAGAGAGTTCTAGCAGACAAAGTCAGCTAAGAGTCATAGCCCGAGGCTAACATAGCAGGGGTCTAAGACGGACCGGCCTTGGACTGACCCCAGGCCCTGGGCTGCTCCGTGGGCCATCTGTGTGCCAACCCAGCCAGGAGGTTGTTAGCCCAGCAGACTCTCCCAGCACTTTCAGGGAGTGTATGCATGCTGCCATCCTGGCCACCTGACAGAACCAATTAACACTCATAGCCCGAGGGGAACTTTGCTCAGGCCTTAGCCTACCAGGCTTTTGCCTAGACTCGGGGCCTCAGCAGCTAGACTAGCCTTGTGTGCACCAACCTGGTTGGGAGATAGGCTTCCCAGCAGAGTGACCAGCACTCAGAAAAGGTCCCGCAGCAGCATAGACCATCAGCACTCGCTGAAGGAGCAAACAGGCACCGCCTGGTTCACACAGACAACCTGGGGCAAGGCACAGTAGGGCTGCAAGAACACCCAAGAGCAGGGCAGTGCATTAGCAATCTGTAACAGGGGAACCCCAGCCATCCAGTGTTGCAGAAATAGCCCTACAGCCTCACAGGAGCCAGAGACAAGACCAACTAACACCAGAAATAACAAGATGGCAAAGGGCAAACACAGGAACGGTATTAACAGAAACCTAGGCAATATAGCAGCGTCTGAACCAAACTCTCCAACATCAGCAAGTCCTGATTATGCAAACACACTAGAAAAACAAGATTTGGATTTAAAATCACTGTTCATGAGGCTGCTAGAAGAACACAAAAAGGACATAAATGAATCTCTTAAAGAAATACAGGGAAACATGAATAAGCTAGAAACCCAATTAATGGAAACACAAAAATCACTTAAAGAAATTCAGGAGAATAAGGCTCAAGAGATAGAAGCCAATAAAGAAAAAAACACAAACACACACACACACAAAAAAAAAAACTTAAAGAAATGCAGGAGAAAGTGAGTCAAACAGCAGAAGTCATGAAAGAGGAAACACAAAAATCTCTTAAAGAATTACAGGAAAACACAAACAAGCAAGTGAAGGAGCTAACCAAAACCAACCAGGATCTAAAATCAGAAGTAGAAACAACTAAGAAATCACAAAGGGGCGGCGGCGGCGGCGGCGGCAGCAGCGGCAGCAGTGGCTGCTCCAGCTGAAGGGCCATCAGCAGTGGAACCAAGGCGTCACAGGGACCAGTTAGGCCCTGCGCCCACGACCACTGACCTTCGCTGACCAGCCGGACAGCAAGCAGCTGCAGTTGTGCGGCGCCTTTCCTGCACGGAGGCCACTTCAGAACTCGGCCTCCCACCAGTCAGGAGAGGAGCATCCATCTTGGCTCCGTACTCTAGGAATCGGACAGACTGAGGTACACAAACATAATCCGAGGCCAACACCCCGGTGGTCTGAGCCCGACGGGCGTTGGCCTGCACCCAGGCCCTGGGCGGGTCGGGGGGCCATCGGGGTGCCAACCCAACCAGGAGGTTTTTTGCCCAGGCCTGCGAGCACGCCGCCGCCATTTTGCCTGCAGGGCGACAGAGAGCTCAGGCGGGCAGACCTGTAACAGGCATAGCCTAAGGCTAACAAAGCGGGGGTCCAGGCCCCAAAAGGCACAGGACTGACCCCAAGAACTGGGCGGCTTGGTGGGCCATCTGTGAGTCAACCCGCCCAGGTGATTGTTAGCAAAGCAGACTCTCCCGGCGCTTTCAGGGAGCGCGGGCGCGCACGCCCACCATCCTAGTCACCTGGCAAACCCAATTAACAGTCAAAGCCATAGGGGAACTTTGCTCAGACCTTGGCCTCCCAGGCTTTTGCCTGGACTCAGGGACTGGGCGGCCAGGCTAACCTTGTGTGCGACAGCCCGGTTGGCAGATCGGCTGCCCAGCGGAGTGAGCGGAACATAGGGGAGGTCACAGTAGCATACACCATCGGCACTCCCTGGGAGTGCACACGGGCTCCATCTGCTCCACAGACACAATCTGGGGCAAGGCCTCAGGCAGAAGCCCTTAGCTCTACTCTCTCCGCTTCCGGATCCAGATCAGTCTGGGCGGCAGCATTACATCTCCAAGTCCTGCAAGTGGCTAGCTGGGCTTCCGGGCGGCCAGCTGGGAGAAGTCAGGGTGCTCCAGTGAATCCAGCGGGCCCCAGCGGGAGCCTTCGGGTGCCTGCTTTGGGATCTGAACAGCCTGGGCAGCAGCACACTGTCTACAAGCAGTGCAGGAGGTAAGCTGTGCACCAGAGGCCAACTGGGAAGGGGCAGCTTGCACTGGTGAGTCCAGCACTGACAAGATAAACTAACACCAGTGAGATCTAGATGGCAAAAGGCAAACGCAGGAACGTCACTAACAGAAATCAAGGCAATATGGCAACATCTGAACCCAATTCTCCTCTACCAACATGTCCTGGATACCCCATCACACCAGTAAAACAAGATTTGGATTTAAAATCACTGGTCATGATGCTGGTACAGGAACAAATGAAGGTCATACATAAAGAAATTCAGGAGACAATGGATCAAAAGTTAGAAGCCCTTGCAAGGGAAACACAAAAATCATTGAAAGAAATCCAGGAGAATACAAAAGCCAACAAGGAGGAAATGCAAAAAACACTTAAAGAAATACAGGAGAACTTTGCTCAACAGGCTGAGGTCATGAAAGACGAAACACAAAAATCTCTTAAAGAAATACAGGAGAACTTTGGTCAACAGGCTGAGTTCATGAAAGAGAAAACACAAAAATCTCTTAAAGAATTACAGGAAAACACAAACATGCAAGTGAAGGAGCTAAGCAAAACCATCCAGGATCTAAAATCAGAAGTAGAAACAACTAAGAAAACTCAAAGGGAGACAACTTTGGAGATAGAAAGCCTTGGGAAGAAATCAGGGGACAGAGATACAAATATCAACAACAGAATACAAGAGATAGAAGAAAGAATCTCAGATGCTGAAGATTCCATAGAAACCATGGACTCAACAGTTAAAGAAAATGCAAAATGCAAAAAGCTTGTAACCCAAAATATCCAGGAAATCCAGGACACAATGAGAAGACCAAACCTAAGGATTATAGGCATAGAGGAGAGTGAAGATTTACAACTTAAAGGGCCAGCAAATATCTTCAATAAAATTATGGAAGAAAACTTCCCTAACCTAAAGAGAGAGATGCCCATGAATATACAAGAAGCCTACAGAACTCCAAACAGACTGGACCAGAACAGAAATACTTCCCGTCACATAATAATCAAAACACCAAATGTTCTAAACAAAGAAAGAATACTAAAGGCAGTAAGAGAAAAAGGCCAAGTAACATATAAAGGAAGACCTATCAGAATCACAGCAGACTTTTCACCTGAGACTATGAAGGCTAGAAGGTCCTGGGCAGATCTCATGCAGACTCTAAGAGAACACAAATGCCAACCAAAACTACTATATCCAGCAAAACTCTCAATCACCATAGATGGAGAAACTAAGATATTTCATGACAAAACCAAGTTTACCCAATATCTATCCACAAACCCGGCCCTAAAAAGGATAATAGGAGGACAACACCAATACAAGGAGGGAAACTTCACCCTGGAAAAAGCAAGATAGTAACCTTTCATCAAACCCAAAAGAAGTTAAGCATTCAAATTTAAAAAATAACGTCAAAAATGATAGGAAGTAACAATCACTATTCCTTAATATCTCTTAACATCAATGGACTTAATGCCCCAATAAAAAGACACAGACTAACTGAATGGATACGTAAACAGGACCCTACATTTTGCTGCTTACAGGAAACACACCTCAGGGTCAAAGACAAACACTACCTTAGAGTAAAAGGCTGGAAGACAATTTTACAAGCAAATGGTCTCAGGAAACAAGCTGGAGTAGCCATTTTAATATCAGATAAAATTGACTTTCAACCCAAAGTCATCAAAAGAGACCCTGAGGGACACTTCTTGCTGGTCAAAGGAAAAATACAAAAAGAAGAACTGTCAATCCTGAACATCTATGCCCCAAATGCAAGGGCACCCTCTTTTGTAAAAGAAACTTTATTAAAACTAAAAGCACACATTGCACCTAACACAATAATTGTGGGTGACTTCAACACTGCACTTTCCTCAATGGACCGATCAGGAAAACAGAAACTAAACAGGGACACAATGAAACTAATCGAAGCTTTGGACCAATTAGATTTAACAGATATATATAGAACATTCTATCCTAAAACAAAAGAATATACCTTTTTCTCAGCACCTCATGGTACCTTCTCCAAAATCGACCATATAATTGGTCACAAGACAGACCTCAACAAATATAAGAGGATCGAACTAATCCCATGCCTCCTATCTGATCACTATGGAGTAAAAGTGGTCTTCAATAGCAACAGAAACAACAGAAAGCCCACATACACGTGGAAACTGAACAATACTCTACTCAATGATACCTTGGTCAAGGAAGAAATAAAGAAAGAAATTAAAGACTTTTTAGAACACAATGAAAATGAAAACACAACATACCCAAATCTATGGGACACAATGAAAGCAGTGCTAAGAGGAAAACTCATAGCCCTGAGTGCCTCCAAAAAGAAAATGGAGAGAGCATACATTACCAGCTTAATGACACACCTGAAAGCCCTGGAACAAAAAGAAGCTATTTCGCCCAGGAGGAGTAGAAGGCAGGAAATCATCAAACTCAGGGCCGAAATCAATCAAGTAGAAACAAAGAGAACCATACAAAAAATCAACAATACGAGGAGCTGGTTCTTTGAGAAAATCAACAAGATAGATAAACCCTTAGCCAGAATGACCAAAGGGCACAGAGAAAGTATCCAAATTAACAAACTTAGAAATGAAAAGGGAGATATAACAACGGAAACTGAGGAAATCCAAAAAATCATCAGATCCTACTACAAGAGCCTATACTCAACACAACTGGAGAATCTGGAGGAAATGGACAATTTCCTTGACAGATACCAAATACCAAAATTAAATCAGGACCAACTAGACCATCTAAACAGTCCCATAATGCCTAAAGAAATAGAAGGAGTCATAGAAAGTCTTCCAACCAAAAAAAGCACAGGACCAGATGGCTTCAGTGCAGAATTCTACCAGACCTTCAAAGAAGAGTTAACACCAATACTCTTCAAACTATTCCACAAAATAGAAACAGAAGGAACACTACCCAATTCCTTCTACGAAGCCACAATTACGCTGATACCAAAGCCACACAAAGATCCAACAAAGAAAGAGAACTTCAGACCAATTTCCCTTATGAACATCGATGCAAAAATACTCAATAAAATTCTTGCCAACCGAATCCAAGAACACATCAAAACGATCATCCACCATGATCAAGTAGGCTTTATCCCGGGAATGCAGGGTTGGTTCAATATACGGAAATCCATCAATACAATCCACTACATAAACAAACTCAAAGAACAAAACCACATGGTCATTTCATTGGATGCTGAAAAAGCATTTGACAAAATTCAGCATCCCTTCATGCTTAAAGTCTTGGAGAGAACAGGAATTCAAGGCCCATACCTAAACATAGTAAAAGCAATATACAGCAAACCGGTAGCCAGCATCAAACTAAATGGAGAGAAACTTGAAGCAATCCCACTGAAATCAGGGACCAGACAAGGCTGCCCCCTTTCTCCTTATCTTTTCAATATTGTACTTGAGGTACTAGCTCGGGCAATTCGACAACATAAGGAGGTCAAAGGGATACAAATTGGAAAGGAAGAAGTCAAACTATCATTATTTGCAGATGACATGATCGTCTACCTAAGTGACCCAAAGAACTCCACTAGAGAGCTCCTACAGCTGATAAACAACTTCAGCAAAGTGGCAGGTTATAAAGTCAACTCAAGCAAATCAGTGGCCTTCCTATACTCAAAGGATAAGCAGGCTGAGAAAGAAATTAGGGAAATGACCCCCTTCACAATAGCCACAAACAGTATAAAGTATCTTGGGGTGACTCTTACCAAACATGTGAAAGATCTGTATGACAAGAACTTCAAGACTCTGAAGAAGGAAATGGAAGAAGACCTCAAAAAATGGGAAAACCTCCCATGCTCATGGATCGGCAGAATCAATATAGTTAAAATGGCCATTTTGCCTAAAGCACTATACAGATTCAATGCAATACCCATCAAAATCCCAACTCAATTCTTCACAGAGTTAGAAAGAGCAATTATCAAATTCATCTGGAACAACAAAAAACCCAGGATAGCTAAAACTATTCTCAGCAACAAAAGGAAATCTGGGGGAATCAGTATCCCTGACCTCAAGCAATACTACAGAGCAATAGTGTTAAAAACTGCATGGTATTGGTACAGTGACAGGCAGGAGGATCAATGGAACAGGATTGAAGATCCAGAAATGAACCCACACACCTATGGCCACTTGATCCTCGACAAAGAGGCTGAAAACATCCAATGGAAAAAAGATAGCCTTTTCAACAAATGGTGCTGGTTCAACTGGAGGTCAGCATGCAGAAGAATGCGAATTGATCCATCCTTGTCTCCTTGTACTAAGCTCAAATCCAAATGGATCAAGGACCTCCACATAAAGCCAGACACTCTGAAGCTAATAGAAAAAAAACTGGGGAAGACCATTGAGGACATCGGTACAGGGAGAAAGTTTCTGAACAGAACACCAATAGCGTATGCTCTAAGAGCAAGAATTGACAAATGGGACCTCATAAAATTACAAAGTTTCTGTAAGGCAAAGGACACCATCAAGAGGACAAATCGGCAACCAACAAATTGGGAAAAGATCTTCACCAATCCTACATCAGATAGAGGGCTAATATCCAATATATATAAAGAACTCAAGAAGTTAGACTCCAGAAAACCAAACAACCCTATTAAAAAATGGGGTACAGAGTTAAACAAAGAATTCTCACCTGAAGAACTTCGGATGGCGGAGAAGCATCTTAAAAAATGCTCAACTTCATTAGTCATTAGGGAAATGCAAATCAAAACAACCCTAAGATTTCATCTTACACCAGTCAGAATGGCTAAGATTAAAAATTCAGGAGACAGCAGGTGTTGGAGAGGGTGTGGAGAAAGAGGAACACTCCTCCACTGCTGGTGGGGTTGCAAATTGGTACAACCACTCTGGAAATCAGTCTGGCGGTTTCTCCGAAAACTGGGCACCTTACTTCCAGAAGATCCTGCTATACCACTCCTGGGCATATACCCAGAAGACTCCCCACCATGTAATAAGGATACATGTTCTACTATGTTCATAGCAGCCCTATTTGTAATTGCCAGATGCTGGAAAGAACCCAGGTATCCCTCAACAGAAGAGTGGATGCAAAAAATGTGGTATATCTACACAATGGAGTACTATTCAGCCATTAGAAACAATGAATTCATGAAATTCTTAGGCAAATGGATGGAGCTAGAGAATATCATACTAAGTGAGGTAACCCAGACTCAAAAGGTGAATCATGGTATGCACTCACTAATAAGTGGATATTAACCTAGAAAACTGGAATACCCAAAACATAATCCACACATCAAATGAGGTACAAGAAGAAAGGAGGAGTGGCCCCTGGTTCTGGAAAGACTCAGTGAAACAGTATTCAGCAAAACCAGAACGGGGAAGTGGGAAGGGGTGGGTGGGAGGACAGGGGAAGAGAAGGGGGTTTGCGGGACTTTCGGGGAGTGGGGGGGCTAGAAAAGGGGAAATCATTTGAAATGTAAATAAATTATATCGAATAATAAAAAAAAAAAAAAAAAAAAGAAATCACAAAGGGAGACAACTTTGGAGATAGAAAACCTTGAGAAGAAATCAGGGGCCATAGATGCAAATATCAACAACAGAATACAAGAGATGGAAGAAAGAATCTCAAACCATTGACTCAACAGTCAAAGAAAATGCAAAATGCAAAAAGCTTGTATCTCAGAACATCCAGGAAATCCAGGACACAATGAGAAGACCAAACCTAAGGATTATAGCTATAGATGAGAGTGAAGATTTACAGCTGAAAGGGCCAGCAAATATCTTCAACAAAATTATGGAAGAAAACTTTCCCAACTTAAAGAGAGAGTTGCCCATGAATATACAAGAAGTCTACAGAACTCCAAACAGACTGGACATGAGCAGAAATACCTCTCATCACATAATAATCAAAACCCCAAATGTACTAAACAAAGAAAGAATATTAAAGGTAGTAAGAGAAAAATGCCAAGTAACATATAAAGGAAGACCTACCAGAATCACACCAGATTTCTCACCAGATACCATGAAAGCTAGAAGATCCTGGGTAGATCTCATGCAGACTCTAAGAGAACACAAATGTCAGCCAAGACTACTATACCCAGAAAAACTCTCAATCACAATAGATGGAGAAACCAAGATATTCCGTGACAAAACCAAATTTACACAATATCTTTCTACAAACCCAGCTCTACAAAGAATAATAGGAGGAAAACTCCAATACGAGGAGGGAAACGACACCCTGGAAAAAGCAAGATAGTCATCTTCTTTCATCAAACCCAAAAGAAGATAACCACTCAAATATAAAAATAACATCGAAAATGACAGGAAGTAATAATCACTATTCCTTAATATCTCTTAACTTCAATGGACTCAACTCCCCAATAAAAAGACATAGACTAACAGACTGGATAAGGAAACAGGACCCTACATTTTGCTGCATACAGGAAACACACCTCATTGTCAAAGACAAAAACTACCTTAGAGTAAAAGGCTGAAAGACAATTTTACAAGCCAATGGTCTCAGGAAACAAGCTGGAGTAGCTATTCTAATATCAGATAAAATTGACTTTCAACCTAAAGTCATCAAAAGAGATACAGAAGGACACTTCTTGCTGGTCAAAGGAAAAATCCACCAAGAAGAACTTTCAATTCTGAACATCTATGCACCAAATGCAAGGGCTCCCTCATTCGTAAAAGAAAATTTACTAAAGCTCAAAGCACACATTTCACCCAACACTATAATTGTGGGTGACTTCAACACTCCACTCTCCTCAATGGACCGATCAGGAAAACAGAAACAAAACAGGGGCACAATAAAACTAATTGAAGCTTTGGACCAATTGGATTTGACTGATATTTATAGAACATTTTACCCTAAAACAAAAGAATATACCTTTTTCTCAGCACCTCATAGTACCTTCTCCAAAATCGACCATATAATTGGTCACAAGACAGTCCTCAACAAATATAAAAAGATCGAACTCATCCCATGCCTCCTATCAGATCACTATGGAGTAAGAGTGGTTTTCAATAGCAACAAAAACAACAAAAAGCCCACATACAAATGGAGGCTGAACAATAATCTACTCAATGACACCTTGACCAAAGAAGAAATAAAGAAAGAAATCAGAGACTTTTTAGAATTAATGAAAATGAAGGCACAACATACCCAAATCTATGGGACACAATGAAAACAGTGCTAAGAGGAAAACTCATAGCCCTGGGTGCCTCCAAAAAGAAAATGGAGAGTGCATACAATAGCAGCTTAAGGACACACCTGAAAGCCCTGGAACAAAAAGAAGCCAATTCACCCAGGAGGAGTAGAAGACAGGAAATCATCAAACTCAGGGCTGAAATCAGTCAAGTGGAAACAAAGAGAACCATACAAAGAATCAATGAATCCAGAAGCTGGTTTTTTGAGAAAATCAACAAGATAGATAAACCCTTAGCCAGACTGACCAAAGGGCAGAGAGAAAGTATCCAAATGAACAAAATTAGAAATGAAAAGGGGGATATAACAACAGAAACTGAGGAAATTAAAAAAAATCATCAGATCTTACTACAAAAGCCTATACTCAACAAAACTGAAGAATCTGGAAGAAATGGACAATTTCCTAGACAGATACCAAATACCAAAATTAAATCAGGACCAAATAGATCATCTAAACAGTCCCATAACCCCTAAAGAAATAGAAAGTCTTCCAACCAAAAAAAGCACAGGACCAGATGGCTTTCAGTGCAGAATTCTATCAGACCTTCAAAGAAGACCTAACACCAATACTCTTCAAACTATTCCACAAAATAGAAACAGAAGGAACACTACCCAATTCCTTCTGTGAAGCCACAATTACGCTGATACCAAAACCACACAAAGATCCAACAAAGAAAGAGAACTTCAGACCAATTTCCCTTATGAACATCAATGCAAAAATACTCAATAAAATTCTTGCCAACCGAATCCAAGAACACATAAAAATGATCATCCACCATGATCAAGTAGGCTTTATTCCAGGGATGCAGAGTTGGTTCAATATATGGAAATCCATCAATGCAATCCACTACATAAACAAACTCAAAGAAAAAAAGCACATGGTCATTTCAGTGGATGCTGAAAAAGCATTTGACAAAATTCAGCATCCTTTCATGCTTAAAGTCTTGGAAAGAACAGGAATTCAAGGCCCATACCTAAACATAGTAAAAGCAATAAACAGCAAACCGGTAGCCAGCATCAAACTAAATGGAGAGAAACTTGAAGCAATCCCACTAAAATCAGGGACTAGACAGGGCTGCCCACTTTCTCCTTATCTTTTCAATATTGTACTTGAGGTACTAGCTCGGGCAATTAGACAACATAAGGAGGTCAAAGGGATACAAATTGGAAAGGAAGAAGTCAAACTATCATTATTTGCAGATGATATGATAGTTTACCTAAGTGATCCAAAAACCTCCACTAGAGAACTCCTACAGCTGATAAACAACTTCAGCAAAGTGGCAGGTTATAAAATCAACTCAAGCAAATCAGTAGCCTCCTTCTACTCAAAGAATAAGCAGGCTGAGAAGGAAATTAGGGAAATGACCCCCTTCACAATAGCCACAAACAGTATAAAGTACCTTGGGGTGACTCTTACCAAACATGTGAAAGATCTGTATGACAAGAACTTTAAGACTCTGAAGAAGGAAATAGAGGAAGACCTCAAAAAATGGAAAAACCTCCCATGCTCATGGATCAGCAGGATTAATATAGTTAAAATGGCCATTTTGCCCAAAGCAATATACAGATTCAACACAATACCCATCAAAAGCCCAACTCAATTCTTCATAGAGTTAGAAAGAGCAATTCTCAAATTCATCTGGAATAACAAAAAACCCAGGATAGCTAAAACTATTCTCAACAACAAAAGAAATTCTGGGGGAATCAGTATCCCTGACCTCAAGCAATATTACAGAGCAATAGTGTTAAAAACTGCTTGGTATTGGTACAGTGACAGGCAGGCAGATCAATGGAACAGGATTGCAGATCCAGAAATGAACCCACACACCTATGGCCACTTGATCCTCGACAAAGGGGCTGAAAACATCCAATGGAAAAAAGATAGCCTTTTCAACAAATGGTGCTAGTTCAACTGGAGGTCAGCATGCAGAAGAATTCAAATTGATCCATCCTTGTCTCCTTGTACTAAGCTCAACTCCAAATGGATCAAGGACCTCCACATAAAGCCAGACACTCTGAAGCTAATAGAAGAGAAACTGGGGAAGACCCTTGAGGACATCGGTACAGGGGGAAAGTTCCTGAACAGAATACCAATAGCTTATGCTCTAAGATCAAGAATTGACAAATGGGACCTCATAAAATTACAAAGTTTCTGTAAAGCAAAGGACACCATCAAGAGGACAAATCGGCAACCAACAAATTGGGAAAAAATCTTCACCAACCCTACATCAGATAGAGGGCTAATATCCAATATATACAAAGAACTCAAGAAGTTAGACCCCAAAAAACCAAATAACCCTATTAAAAATGGGGTACAGAGTTAAACAAAGAATTCTCACCTGAAGAACATCTCATCTCTCGGATGGCAGAGAAACATCTTAAAAAATGCTCAACTTCACTAGTCTTCAGGGAAATGCAAATCAAAACGACCCTGAGATTTCACCTTACACCAGTCAGAATGGCTAAGATTGAAAACTCAGGAGACAGCAGGTGTTGGCGAGGATGTGGAGAAAGAGGAACACTCCTCCACTGCTGGTGGGGTTGCAAATTAGTACAATCACTCTGGAAATCAGTCTGGAGATTCCTCAGAAATCTGGGCATGTCACTTCCGAAGGATCCTGCTATACCACTCCTATGCTATACCCAGAGGTTTCCCCAGCATGTAATAAGGACATATGCTCCACTATGTTCATAGCAGCCCTATTTATAATAGCCAGAAGCTGGAAAGAACCCAGGTATCCCTCAACAGAAGAATGGATGCAGAAAATGTGGTATATCTACACAATGGAGTACTATTCAGCCATTAGAAACAATGAATTCATGAAATTCTTAGGCTAATGAATGGAGCTGGAGAACATCATACTAAGTGAGGTAACCCAGTCTCAAAAGATCAATCATGGTATGCACTCACTAATAAGTGAATATTAGCCTGGAAAACTGGAATACCCAAAACATAATCCACACATCAAATGGGGTACAAGAAGAACGGAGGAGTGGCCCCTAGTTCTGGAAAGACTCAGTGTAGCAGTGTAACACAAAACCAGAACAGGGAAGTGGGAAGGGATGGGTGGGAGAAGAGAGGGAGGGAAGGGGGCTTATGTGACTTTCGGGGAGTGGGGGACCAGAAAGGGGGAAATCATTTGAAATGTAAACAAAAAATATATCGAATAAAATTTTAAAAAATTAAAAAACAATAATAATATGAAAAACCCTAGCTTTAACATTCGGAGATAGGGAGGTGCTCCTCACCCACAGTTTAAAATGCTCCCAGTTTTAGCTAACTGTGGTCAGCCATAGCCCAAAATATTAATATGGAAAATCATAGAATTACTTCATACGTTTTAAATGGTGTGTCACTCTTACTGGCATGGTGGGATCTCCCATGCTCTCCTGCCCTACCACACATTATGTGACTCACCATTGGTCGGTCCATGGTGAACTACACTAGGGTTGGCTCTAGGCAGCTGTCTCACTGGCAGGCCTCTGCACGCAATCACAGTGTTAGAGACGGAGAGTCTTGGTGACTCCGGCCTGCTCTGCCTTAGTCCTGGCAATAGCTCATCACATCCACAGCTTTTAACCTCTCCCCTGGCTTAAAAAGGCTCAGACTGCAAGCAGGGGTATCTGGCAATGTTCATTATCTGCTTGAGAATTATGAGAACCCCGTTTAGGCTGAGTTGTCTTGTTTATCACTTACAAATGGCACAAAACAGATGTCATGGAGCAGATATTGTCACCTTCCCCAGCATTTGTGGCTTCTACGCTCTCCCCGAATGCCACAGTGACCATGTGACCCACACTTGGTTGACGTAACAGTACATTTGAACAATAGACAAAGGCTAATTACATATCCCCACAATTCAAAATACATAATGACAAGTTTTGGCAATTTAGCTAATACTACACAACTGAGAGAAGACTGGGGTGGATCTAGGGGCACTTTTGGCAATACCCCATTAAATTAGGGGGTAATAAGACAGTACAGATTTCACTCTCAAGGCTGTGACTGTCCTGTGGTGGGAACAAAGCAAAGGCCTAAAGCAGCTTCTGAAAACAAATACATGTCCTCTCAAGACCAAGGTCTACCTTAATCCTGGGGCACCCGATAGGATGATGGAGACACAATGGTCAAAATGGTGGCTTATTGTCTACTGTGAAATAAATACAGTCGTAAGTGAAAGAAATGAGACTAAAGTCCTGTATTCTGCAGTATGGGGAACTCTTAGGCATAGGTAGAGAGATTTTCTTTCTTTCTTAAATTTTTTTAAATATTTACTTACATATGTTTTGTGTGTGTGTGTGTGTGTGTGTGTGTGTATGTGTTTGTGTGAATGTGCCATGATGTGCCTGTGGAGCTCAAAGGAATTATGGGAATCAGTTTGTATAAAGTGAGCTTGAGCACACACACACACACACACACACACAATTTAAGTAAACTTTAAACTATATGCTTGTGATGCACAATATAAAGTTTTGATTTACTTGTACATTAAATAACAATCCAATCAGGATACTTAGCATATGGCTTTAAACTTTTGATAATTCCTTTATGGTGAATGCATTAAACATCTTTCCTTCCAGATAATTTGAGGTAAACTACACTTTATCGCAAGACTGGCATAGGATTCTCAAACTTCTGCATTCTGTCTAATTCTCCCATTGTTCCTGTTGACCAGCCTCTCTTCCTCCCTACCTCACCCACCCCAGACTGTGCTGATCACCACACTATGAGATCTATTGTATGAGATTACTTAGTAGTAAGAGTTCGTAGTGCATGTCCTCCTGTGCTCAATTTATTCCATTAATTCTTCTTAGGTCCGCCATGTTGTCACAAATGATGGAATTCATACTCTCGTGGATGCATACTATTCCACAGAGAGAGAGGCATACCTCCCAACATCAACTCACATTTAAAAAAAATCTATTCATCTATTGAAGTCAGTCGCACATCCATCTCTTGTCAATAAACACGGAAGAAATAAAGAAGAGGTTCTGGTGAGAATATGTACAAGACACTGTTCCAGGGTTGAAAATAGTGAAGCCATCTGGAAAACTGTATGAACTTTCCTTTAAAAAAAATCTAAAAATGGAACTGGCTTTCTGAATAAGGATATTAATGACTTCATTAATGGATGATTCTGTCACTAGAACTTGCCACTCAGTACAGTGTGCACAGATGGATAAACGCATCAGGAATTACAAGTTAAAATGCAAGCTTTAATTTGGGAGTCAGCATTGAGACTTGACTGCCTGGCTTCCGGGCCAAGTCTGCATCCTTTCCCTGACACACAGGTGCTATTTTTTATTTTTTGAAACTCTAATTTTAAACCCGGAGTTTTATGATGTAGCCAGGCAAACTCTGGCCAGGTAAGAAAGCTACTTTTCCAGGTGCACTTGTCCTCAGACTTCTAGCTCCATAGTGGTAGATTATTCCAGAAAGAAGGCAGCATGAACAAAAAAGCCAGGAAGACCATTCTGTTGGAGATGAGATGCGAAAACTCAGAAGCAAATATTTTGCTGATCATTGACTCCTTCCATACTGAAACAAAATGAAATGCATACATCATAACAGCACACACCAGATGAGATGAAGATCTATCCTCACTAGCCAAGCCCTGCACCTCCATTTCTGTTTGTTTTTAACAAAGTGGTCTATGGTAAATGGTAACAAAGTGGCCCATAGCAAAAGTCTCTCTCTTCCAAGACTTTTTTTTTTAAATATAGTTTCTCATGTAGTCTAAGCTGACCTCGAACTCACTATGCAGCTGAGGAAGGTCTTAGCCATTGATCCTCCTGTTTCTACTTCCGCTCTGGGTTCACACCATCCATGCACCATCCATGCCCAGTTAATGTGTTGTTGTGGCTCTAACCCAGGACCGCATGTTCTCTAGACAAGCACTCTGTGAGCTGAGGTCTGCCCCCAGTCCGTAAAGATTTTGTTCTTGGCATCAGTCTGCAGCTGAGTGGACCCTCACCCACCGTACGCATCCCGCCTTCCTCGCTGCATCTTAGAGAAGCGTGTGTACAATGACAAGAATCATTCATCTAAGAATATCTGCGGATGGCAGGGTTTCACCCTTCTCAGAGAAGGGCGTCTGAGCTTCATCACCTCGGAGTCATCTTGGCAAGAAGTCCTTACGTTTCTGGAAGCTCCACCATCCTGAGAGAGACAGGTCGCCGTCACTGAGGTGCTCTTCAGTTATTTAAGTTTTAAAGTGTTTACATCTCATCACAGGCATTTCCTTAATGCTAAAGCAGAATGGGGAGCTAAGGGAAAATTTAAAAGTACTGCTGACTTTGAAACGACCACTCAGACATGATTTTACACCAGCATTAGTTAGCATAGCTCTTCAAATGGGGCAGTAAAACGGTGAATGTAGACTTCGAAAATCATACTTTTTATGATGCAATATTTTGAAAGCCATAGCCCATGTGTGCATGATATAGACAGTGGGATGACTTTAAGTCATATAAAGATAAATGTGTAAATACATATATACATATACACATATACATACATATATACATATACACACATATGAATATATACATATATGCACATATACACAGATACATATATACACATATGCATATATAGATATAAGCATATATGCACATATACACAGATATATATATATATACACACACACACACATATAAGCATACAGTGATTTTATCATGGTTTAAAAGACTGAGTTAGGCCATCAAACTCACAATTTCAGAGCACTTATAGGACAGCAAGTGATTGTCTTCTGCCTTTACTTACTCACTGGGTGCTGCCCTGCACCTAAAGAAGGCAGAGGCCAGCTTGCTGGGCTCTGTCCCCACCCCCCACCATGTGGATCTTGCAACTGAACTCAGAACATCAGGCACAGCTCAAGAACCTTTTCCAGAGCCATCTCAGTGGCCCATAATTGTTCTTGTCCTTCCCTTTTCTTTTTCAAAATGTTACTTTGCAAGTTACTTTCAAGCAGGCAGTAGGCATAATTCTGAGGATTATATGCAAACATAGAAGGATAATGTGGTCAGCAGGTTAATAGCAGAAGCTTGAGAAGCATCCTGTTGTGTTTTGTGAAGAGTTTCCATGCTGTTAGGCCAAGATCCAAGGAAGCGGGGCCTGAGCCAAGAACTCCTCTCAGGTGATTTATCGACATCTTGGTTACGAGCCTAGCCTTTAATAGCTGAGTTATCTCCCCGGCCCTTGGTGACTTATTGAATGAAGTACCTTCAGGAAAATCCTGAGAGGAGGAAGGGAGGAGGAGAAAGGCAGGAGCAGAAACTAGATAAGTGATTGAGGAAAATCTTAGCTTTGGATATTAAATGCGTTTCACATATGTGCAAGTTTGCATCCCTGAGTACACATATGTGCATGTGTGTACGGAGCCTGACATTGACATCAGGTGCTTCCTGGATTGTTCCTCATCTTGTATCTTGAGGTAGGGTCTCTCAGCTGGGCCTGTAGCTCATACCTTTGGCCTGTATAGCTAGCCACCTTGCTCCAGGGACTGGTAGACCCACCAGCAGTGGTCTTACGAGCAGTTCACTGTATTTACTCAGCATTAACCTGGATTCTAACAGTCCAAACTCTGGTCTGCAGGGTCAGCCCTTCAGCTGCTGAGCCATCTCTCCAGCTCCTAAGAATTTCAGTTTTAGGGGAAAGTTTCTCCAATAATTATCCCCCTTCCAGAGAAAATTGCTCAATGAATGTAACAAGGAAGTAAAAAAAGTTCCCCTGGCAAGAGGCAGAAAGACTGAGCCATATTCCCAATCCAGCCTGTTGTCAGTTACAAGAACAACATCGTTTTCCCACAGGAACAGAGCCACGGTCACTAAACACCTGACAAAAGGCCTGTGTAGAAGCATTGGTCTACTCTGGGAACTATAGATGGGGTGAGAAGATTGTCCTGAGAACAATGATAGACACACTGAAGTGGTCATCCGTGGTCCAAGAAGGTCTTGATGCCAACTGGCCAATGCTTCACTCATGGGAATTCTTCCAGAAAGGAGAATTCAACAACACTCAAGGTCCTCTTGACCCACTCCATCCAGGTGTCACATTGCCTGAGGCCACTCCTCCTGAGCCTGAAGCATCAGAGGGTGAGAACAGTGGAGTGACACTGACCAACCGGGCTTGCCTTAGCTAATGGGCACCTGCCCTGAGGGTCTGAGGATGGAGTCCTACTGGACTTAAACTCCCCAATTTCCATTTAGTCATCTCAAAAAAAAAGTAGTCTTTTCTTCATTGGAAGGAGGTGAAGTCACTGGCATACAACATAGACATTTTCAGAGAAGAGAAAGAGTAGACCCCAACTTGCAAGATACAAGGCTTTCCGGCAATGGCTGGCCCACGTCAGGGCATGCCAATTCATTGGAGTAGACCACATATCTCAGCCTGCTACTGTGTGAATACAAACCGGATGCATCTGATTAAGTGCTCCCAAGGCTGGGGTAATAATTGACTCACTGGCAGCGTGCCTCCTTCCAGCTATTCTGGGATCTGGGCTCGGAGCATTTGGAGTTTGGCATGCTCACCTCGGAGGCTCTCTCAGCTGGGCCGGGTGCCAGGTGGCCATCCGCCTCACTGTTCCGTGCTCCCTCTTCTCCACTCTCCTCCACGTTTCCCCATACACCACGTTTCGCCCTATTTTGTGTTGGATGGATGTTTCTGTGCCTCTGCTCCTCCTGGCTGGCTGATTTGAAGCTGGGCGGAGGGCCGCATGCCAGAGTCAGATGTAGCTTACCCTACCAAAGATGTTTGTTAAATGTGGTCCGTGACAGCCAGCTTGGGTCCCTGGCAACCAAGCAGGTAGAAACTATTTCCTGTTGGGGATGGTGCTATGTGGCTAAGAGATTCGTGCCACAGTATCCAGAACTGGGCACATTCCATTTTGGTGATGTCATTTATTGGCTGAGTCGCTCTGGACAACTGACTCAGTTTCCCATGCCTCTGGGTTATCATCTGTAAACTGGAAATAATGGAAGGTCCTACTTTGTAGGTTTGACCGGAGGATTAAATGACTTCACACATATCAAAGAGCAGACAAATTTCCTTCCCCTTGGAAAGATGTTAACGAGAGAATGGTGAGATGGCTCCGCTGATAAAGGCGGTGACCACCAAGCCTAATGGTTCTAGTTGGTTCTATGGAGACCCACATGGTGAAAAGGAGACAACTGATTTTGGGAAGTTGTCCTCTGAGCCCCCCTCATGGCCCTCTGTGCACATAAGCACGCACACAAATAAATTGTGTTATTGAAGACTATAAAAATATTCTTCAAAGAAGGAAGTTAATGAGGTATTAGGGAATTTCCTTGACATTATTTGTATAGATAATCTAATTATTATTTACATAGTACTCTGGTGCTAAGCAACTGAGAGGCTCCAGTATTTTAGCTGATGAATTCTTATCATAACTCTGAATTATGTTCTGTCTTGCAATAACAAAATTACAAAGCAGAAGACTGTACCTTGCCTGACATTAAAGTATTAATTGGGTGTAGCAATTAAAAGATTGAGCTTGATTTATTTCTAATGGCTTGGAAAGATAAACAAGACATATCATCGAGGAGCGACTGGAAATCAGAGACAAAGTTGAAAAGCAACTGAAAGTAACAATATGAATGTAGAATTGCATTTTATGCTTAAAAATTTATGTGTATAACACGTCTATATGCATGTAGTGGCTGTATACCATTTCAGTGTAGAGAAAATAGTTCACATGTGAAAACCCTTCAGTCAGTTCAGTAAAAGTTGATTTGATTGTCCATTTGACAGGAGGACTACAATCACCTAGTAGACAAACCAGTGAAGGAAGGGGTTTCTAGGTGAGGTAATACCTAGAAGGGGTGCATTTGCACCTTAAAGTGAGGAGTACCATTCTGTGATCTTAGACAACAGACTGAATAAAAAGCAGAGAGACTTGTCCAACAGCCTTTGTCTCTCAAGTTCTGACTGGATACATGCTTCATGTCCCATGACTCTTCCACTGTGAGGGAGAATGCATGTCCCCAGCTGTGAGCTACAATGCACCCTTTCTTCCTTACGCTTTTGTTTAGAAATTGTCACAGCAAGGAGAAACATGACAAAGACTTCCTAATGCTTGGTAGAGGGGGTCTCCTTGTGTGGACTATAGACAGGACTCTGACCTACCGCAGACTAGAAAGGAGATCTTCACCTGGGGAGACATACGGGAAGTGTGTGTGTGTGTGTGTGTGTGTGTGTGTGTGTGTGTGTGTGTGTGTAGGGGTAGATGACCATACTTGCACACTCACACTTGTGTGTAACACTGGAAGAACCTGTGTCACACAGGTATATGGTTAGCACTGAAAGGGGTGTGTGTGTGGTTGTGGCATGCCATGTGTTCAACAGCTTTCCATCACTGCGACAAAACACCTTCCACAAGCAATGTAAAGGGAAGAGAACCACATCTGGCCCACGGTTTCAGAGAATCAGTCCATCGATTTGTTATTTCTTTTCTGTTCCTGACAAAGAGAAACAGCAGGGTACGGACAAATCTCCGAGGAAACCACTCATTCAAGGCAGCTGAAAAGCCAAGGCAGAGAAAGAGCCAGGAAGAGAGGGGCAGGGTTATTCACACCGCCTGCTCCCTTTAGAGACAGAATTTCTCTGCGGAGCTCTGGCTGTCCTGGAATCATTCTATACACCAGGCTGACGTCCGACTCAGAAATCTGCTGGCCTCTGTCTCCTGGGATTAAAGGCACAGGCCCCCACGCCCTGGCTTACACATCCTCTTTAAGGACATACTGGCCATGGCCTAACTTTCTTGTCCCGTGAAGTTCCACTTCTAAATAGAATCATATCCCTGTGGCCAAGCCTTTGAGCAGACGGGCTTTTGTGTGGCATTGCCGATCAAGATCATAAACGTAAGGACAGTTTGCAGTTACAACTGTCATGCTTCCCATACATTTACTTACGTGCCATTAGGAATTTACAGTCATGCTTCCGTAAGTAAATCAAACATCCTATCTCCACACTTCCTTGGGGAAATGCTGAACAGAACCTCTGTCCGCCTAACTCAGCATTTCTGAGCCAAAGGTCACGGTTGCCGGTCACATGTCTGGAGAAAAGCTCCGGAGGAATGCGCATGCACTCTCTAGGCTCAGCTGCGGAATGCCCTGCGGTCCTTACAATCTATGTTGTAAAGTGCTGCGTGACAGAGACGGGAAACATGGCACATGTGGTGGGCAGGACCTGCACTACGCTTGCGTTCTTTCCTTTGACTTCATTAACATCCTAATTGCAGGCTCTTCTCCACAGACCAGAAGTGTTGGTTAATAAGCTGGAGGAGAAGGTGGGCCAGTCCTGGGAAACCTAATTATCTGTTCTATCTCCAGTTCCTCCTCAGGCTTTGAGTCCCGACCTACTCACTCACCAGCCTCGGGTTCCCGGTTTCCTCCAATGACCGTGCTCTCTGCCCCTTGTCTCTCTGTTCTTCATTTTCTCCCTCCATTCTGCCTCATTTTTCTTCCTTTCCCTTTGGATTTGGTCATTTGAGGCAGCTTTTGTGTAGTGTCAGTTTGTTTTGGCGTTCTTCCCAATTAGAGACTCTTCTCCTCAGCCGTCTCTAGATGTAGTCCAATCGGCCAGGTCTTTGAGTTATGCTTTCTTCATCTTCCCTGTCCCAGACAGGGTCAGTCACAGTGCCCAATAAATCACAAGTACTCAGTCAATATCGAATGGGGAAGAAAGAGGAGATGAACCAGAACGCTGGGTTGCTGAGCACAGGATTTTGTTTGTTGCTGTTGTTTTGGTTTTGACAAACTCTGTCCTCCCAGAAATACCTACATCCATCTTCCTTCCTCTCCATGAGAAAGAAAATGTTCTCTTTTTCCCCCACAGAAGTTTTCTGTGTTGATACTGTCATGTTTTCTCCCCATGAAGACCTGTGGAAGCTCTAAAAGTTGTGCTTTCATAACAGTATCATCTTTGTTCCTTTTGGAAAAGCCTCACTGGCTCCTCAGACAACACCCAGTGGAAGGGGTAGGTAAGCTGTCCATGGTGAAGAGAGGGCCTGCTCCAGAATTGCAATAGGAATGCCAGCTGTGTTATACAAATGGGTGACTCTTGATATTTTAAAACATAAAAACTCAAGTCGTTAAATATATTTGTATTTCATTTATAAGAGCACAATGCCTCTTGGGAGGAGACTCAAGCTTAAACCCCCACGGCCCATTATCGACTGAGAAAAGATGCTGTTTAGCAATCTAAAGGATGATGTTAAAATTCTGCCACCTGGTGGCCTACTGAGACATGACACAAGCTAATTTTCTGAATTTTGGATTTTTTTTTTTTTTCCTTTTTAGTCTCACTCCACCACACCGGGGTTAAAGGTTAAAGTGACCACTTCCTTCCATCTTCTCTCTGTATTGCTGTTATATTTTTTCCTTATTTTGAAAATTCTTCTATCTCAAGAACTGCTAAGTTCATAATCTGTTACCTGAATACTAGCGGTCATCAAGTTAATAGCCAATTCTCCTCAGAAATGATTGTATGCCTGTATTCCTCTGAAAACAAACATACAAAGTTGATAGCTCATGTGCATTTGTTTCCCTTGTCTTTAATCCTTGGTCTGACCAAACTTTTGTGTGACCTGAGGCTGGGGAGAGGGTTCATCTGACAGTGTCTGTCGTGCAAGCATGAAGACTTGAGTATGTAAGACCCCTGACTCTCAGTCAGTGGCACTTACTTTGAGACA
The DNA here is from genome assembly GCF_947179515.1 of Apodemus sylvaticus. Lineage (NCBI taxonomy): Eukaryota > Metazoa > Chordata > Mammalia > Rodentia > Muridae > Apodemus > Apodemus sylvaticus. The sequence continues at coordinate 174,897,728 of NC_067473.1, read as the reverse complement.
CCCTAAGTGAGACACTGAGACTCAGATTGATGCAAAAAGCAAGAGGTTTATTTTCCTGCATCGGGGTCAACCTTCAATTAGTCCCTCAAGGTAAGTGACTAGAAAGCGACCCTGAATGGCTATTACAAGCAGTTTTTATACTTTTTAGGATCACAGGTTACATCAGCAAGGTTACAGTTTAAACTTATTGGCTAAGCATATTGACCTTTAAATCTATTGGCTAGCAAGCATGACATGCATTTGAACTCTACCTGGGACTTTCCAGAGTATCAGTCAATACATTCTGAGAATGTTTTTACTCAAGAATGCTCCTGTGGGTGGAGAATGGAACTTGGCCTAGCCTTGACCCCAGGCGGGAGGGGGAAGCTATAAGGAGGGTGTGGGACTGGAAAACCCCTTAGGGTCCCTCAAGCTGCCCAGCACCCAGATAAAAAGTGGAGCGCAGTGGGGCATTCTGTGGTCTCAGCCCTTGGGAAGCAGAGAGAGTTGGATTCCTGGTTTTTGCTAACCAGCTCTGGTCTAGTGGAACTGATAAACTCTGGGATTAGTGAAAGAGTCTCTCTCAAGAAAAATAAGGTGAGGAGAAGCCCAGAAAGAAGCCTGTGGTGGTTTGAATAGACTTGGCACCCATAAACTCATGTGTTTCAATATTTGGCCATAGGGAATGGCACTATTAAGAGGCATGGCCTTTTGGAGTGGGTGTGGCCTTGTTGCATGAAGTGTGTCACTGTCCAGGTGTGCTTTGAGGTTATATATGCTCAAGTTATGCCCAGTCACACAGTCTTCTGCAGCCTGCAGATCAAAATTTAGAACTCTTTCTCCAGCACTATGTCTGCCTGCGTGCTGTCATGCTTTCTACCATGGTAATAATGGACTAAGCCTCAGAAACTGTAAGCCAGCCCCAATTACAGTTTTGCTTTCTAATAGTTGCCTTGGGAGCATACCATGGGCTGGTTCTGCCCCCCTCCCCAGGCACATATGTAGCCTTATAGGGGAAAGGAAGCACTTAATCTTATGGAAATTTGATGCCCCAGGGAAGATGGATGCTTGAGGGGGTGAGGAGGAGGTGTGTGTGTGTGTGTGTGTGTGTGTGTGTGTGTAGGGGAGCACTCCCTCAGAAGTGGGGGAAGGAGAATGGGGTAAAGAACTCCAGGAGGGAGGACAAGGAAGGGGGGCAACTTTTGGAATGTAAATAAATAAAAGGATTTAACAAAGATTAAAAAAAAAGTTACCTTGGCCATGGAGTCTCTTCACAGCGGGTAAAACCCTAACTAAGACACTGTGCAATGTTGACTTCTGGGTTTCACATACATGCACACACGTGTACAAGCACTTGAACACAAAAACATGTGCATACACACACTACACACACACACACACACACTTCAGAAGACCTATGAAGAGTTATAATCTTGGGGCTCGGGAGACATGAAAACAAGAATTAACGGCACCCTTGTCTATCGTTTTAATCTCATTTACTTTAGGAATACCCAGTGAACACGGAGGAGCCATTCACTGAGAGACATGCTCACACAGACTCTGCAAAAGTAAGAAGTGAAGTGACCGTGGGAACTACTGATCTGAGGTTCCCTAGGGCGGGCAGACAGTAGAATGCCAAATCCCCTATAAAAACAGTGTGTCTGGTACCTATTACCATAAACTGGGCAGAAGTCTTTCCCTTTAGCTGCTACCCCGAAATGAGACGATGAATTGTTAGTACTACACTTAGGTGACAATGAGCCACGGAGCCCGCGGATCTTTCCAACAGATCCAAAGCACAGAGACCCTGACGCCCTTGCAGGCAAGCATGTCAGATTACAGACGCAGCAGCTGCTCCAGCCGCCTTGTTCCCTCAGCAAAGCAGTGTGTGAGCACAAGCACAGTCTCTACAAGGCTCTGGGGGAACTTGTGTTTCTTTCTGTAATTCATGACCAGAGAGACAGACACTCCAACCACAGGGGACACCAGGACATGTGCTAAACGTTTTATTTTCTGAGTGTGGTATCAGCCTTATTGACAAAAATGGTATCTTGTAATTGTGATTCTTCCTTGGGGTGTCCAGGCAGCGAACACCTGAGTTGATACAATGTTCCAGAATGTTTCTGTGGAGTTAGAACAAGTATGAATTGTTACTACTGAAATAAGAACTCTCTGGGCTTCCGTGTCAGGAGACTGGAGGATGGGTAGAGAGATGGCCAGGCATATACAAGCACTCTGGAAATACAGTCCGGGTGGTAAGTCCTGCCAGGTGACTCGCCCCTTTGAGGACTCCCTGCCATCTGGCTTCATTTTGTATCAGCTTCATATGATCTAGAGTCAAGAGTGATCCTCAGTTGTGAAAATCTCCCCACTAGATTAGTCTGTGTGTAAGTTAGTGGTGTGTTTTCTTGATAGATGGGTGATGTGTGATGTTTTGGTTGACTGTAGGCTGGCCCATCCCTGGGCTGGTGGTCCTCCTCACTGCTATAAGAAATCAGGCTGAGCAAGCCATGGGGAACAAGCCTTTGTGACATCTTCATGAGCTGCTGCCTCCAGGTTCCTGCCCTCCTTGAGCTCCTGCCCTGATGAGGGACTACAGGCTGCGAGGTAAAATGAACTTTTTCCTGCTGTGTTGTTTTCTGTCATAGTGTTTTGTCACAACAAAAGAAACCTGAGACATCTGTTTTGCAGAAAACTGTTTTGTTGCTGTTTGTTTTTAAGTCTCAGCAGAATTTCATGCTACACATTTATAATCCCAGCACCTCGGAGGCGGAGGCAAGAGAGTCACTACACGTTCAGTCACCCTGGTCTTCACAGTGCATTCAGCCTAGCCTAGGACACAGAGTGAGACCTGTCTCTGAAACAAACAAACAAGCAAACCAATCAGGCTGTCCCTCCTGACGTTCTGAATTATTGGTCTAAAACAGAAAAATCACCTTTACATTAAGAATTATCCAGACAAATGTTAGTGTGCAGACACTTTAGACAACCTATGCTCAAAGGCAGAGACTGACAGATCTTTGTTCCCCTCTGATATAGATAGTAGTTTAAGCTTGTAGGCAACATCATTTCCGCAGCAGGAACTGCACCATGATAGCTTGGAAATGCTACAGACCATAACAAGTAAATAAATGGTTTCAGACAGTGATCTACAGAAGCATCGTTTGCAGCAGCAGCTGGTAGGGTGGCTCGTGCCTGTGGGCTGGTGTTTGGAGTCTGCTAGACAGGTTCCACATTCCCATGTGTGTGAATGCATCAGACAGTGCCCACTAGGAAAGGTCCCCTCTGCCACCCACAGCACACATACCAGTCCTTGTGAAAAGCAGATGCATCTTAATTGCTGGCCTCAGCCTGGGAAAGTGTGTCCAGTTGTGAAGGACAAGCAGGTGAGGAGGCTCTAGGTGAAAAGAGATGGTTTTAGACTCCTCCCACTCAGGGAAACAATCTGAAGCCTCGGAAAATTACATTTGCGATAACTAGACACAGATATGAGAAACTTTGTGGTAAGCACTCCTGAATGGTTTCTGAAGAGCCTATTTTATGCAATCATATTAATATAATATAAATGCATAAAATCAATGAAGAGGGGAAGGGAGGTAGCACCCACATATAATCCCAGCATCCGGAGTTAGAGGCAGGACACTGGTGAGGTCAAGGCCAGCTTGTACCACAAAGTGTTACTCTGTGTCAAACTCAAAGTGAAGCAAATCATCAATAAAAGTATCAAAGAGGATAACTGAGCGAGGAGGGGAAGATGACGACCCGATGCTCTCTCCTGTGAGATGGAACTGGAATGAACTTGCCCCAGAGCAGAACAGAAGCCTGGAGAAACGGTCTCAGCACAATGCTGTTCCACTGCCTGCCCTTCTGACCTCCGAGGCACACCAAGCAGGGGCACTGAGGGTCTGTGAGAGATACCACCACAGTGATGGGCAGTGGTTATCCACTCCAGTTGTCAATGGTGACAGAGGGGGCTCCACTAGCTCTGGGGCATGGGGACAAAGCTAAAGAAAGACACCATCTGTCAGTCTTGCTTGGTTCTCTGTGGTCTGTGCTGGCAGTCATCGTCCATAGAAAAAGATCTGTTCACAGTACAATGTGTGACGCTTTCACCGAACTTGCTAAGGACGTGCTTTAATTTCTATTGCATAAAGTCAGCATCCCAGAGGGTGTTCATAATAAACTGTTCTGTGCAAAAGAATCCTTTCTAGACCCCCATAACAGAGAATATAGATATATTCCAATAGAAAATACAGATTATAGTTATGAAACACTGAAGATTAAAATGCACTGTGTTTTCTATTTGCCATATTCAAGGTAAAGACTGAATGTTAAGTTTAATCAACTTTAATTGGAGATACTCAATCTGAAATTTATTCCATTTCTCTTCTGTTCACTTATTTTATTTCATATACTTAAAGACTAAGTATACTTAAAAACTCACATATTAAATGTTCTCTCATGCCTGTGGATATGATCTATTCAGAATTGATCAGGAAAGAAATGATTTAATGCCTGTTACATGTATATGGTTAAATATATATTCATTCATATATACATATACATTATACACATATACTCATATGTATGTGTATATATTGAAAGAGCTCACTTGTGGTGGTCCTAGTATGTGCTTTCCCATGTTCTAGTTCACAAGAAAAGAACAGGGAAGTCCCTGTACTCATTAGAATGTGCGTTCAAGTGGAATTTTCTCGTATTAAAAAGTAAAGAAACTTGTCCCATGGTCCTACTACAGACAGAATCTTTGTCGGATGTTGGTGGCCCATGGCCCATTCGGGTATTTGTCATCTGTGCTGCCACCTGAGGCCATGTAAATGCCCTCGGTCCAGGCTTCTTCAGAGGGCTTTGTCTGGGTCTGTGGTTCTATGGCGGCCAGGGGCTGCGTTTATAGTCTGCGCTGTCACCAGAAACTATGTGGATGTCCATGATCTGTGCTCCCACTGACTGTTAAAGAGCAAGGAGCTACTTTGGCAGTGATGCTGATGGCTACTGATGCATCATTAATTTGGAGGGACATGAAGGCTTCTGTGACAACCCTTACCCTACCTCAATGACCCCACCCCAAGTAACACCTAACTAGGAAGCCATCCAAGAAAACGCTTTAAAGCGTGATACGAATGCCAAAGTGTAGCTTTTCACGAGTGATGGCTTCTGGGGGGGAGGGAAGGGGAGGAGAGGGGAGGGGAGGGGAGGGGAGGGGTGCATGAAGGGAAGAACTCAGTTCTATTTAAAGGGCAGCTGAGAGTTTGACCATGATCCAGTTAATATATAGATAACACAAATTGGATTCTTTTTCTATTTTTTTCTTTTCTTTTTCTTTTTGGTGGGGAGGGAGGTCCCAGGGGGCTGCAGACATGGAAAGACTGGGAAGTGAATGCGATCAGGGTGCATGATGTGAGATTCCCAAGGAATCAATAAAAATATTACGTTGGGAGAAAAAGAAACCTCCTGTAAGATAATAAACGTCTCCCTATTTTAAGTCGGAACAAAGCTTTGTCAGTTTTGAAGGTGGCCCGGTGAACAAGAACTCGAAAAACAGGCTTCTGGTAACGCGCCTCGTTGATCTCTCCCATTCTGGATTGCAACCATTGCCTTCCAGGTACTGCCAGCAACTGCGAGCCAGCCCAGCGGTTAAGAGAGCCTGCGGTGTGTACGGAGGACTGGGGTTGGCTCCCAGCATTAGCACAGGGCGCCTCACAGCCACCTGCTGTCCAGCTGCTCAGGTCCTGCACCCTCCTCTGGCTTTGTGGGTGCCATTCACTAGTCTCATATGCACACAGAGACGTGCATATAAATGAACGGTAAAAATGAAAACACATGGGGCTGGAGAGATGGCTCAGCGGTTAAGGACACTGACTGCTCTTCCAAAGGTCCTGAGTTCAAATCCCAGCAAACCACATGGTAGCTCACAACCATCCATAATAAGATCTGACACCCTCTTCTAGTGTGTCTGAAGACAGCTACAGTGTACTTATATATAATAATAAATAAATACTTTAAAAAAAAAGAAAAATGAAAACACAGTGGATTTAGGCAATGCTGAACAGACACTGTGGTAGAAAACGCAATCGCGAGCCTGAGAAAGAGGAGGCTGGCAGCCTGCGGCTGTGCCAGGGAAACATGGAGGCGGTCCTCCTGGACCATGACCCACCCCTCCTCCATCCCAGCCTCCCTGCACAGTCTTGCCTCTGCCTCTCTGTTGTGGTGCTGAAGGGAGACAGCCCCACGGAGCAGCCTCTTGTCATGAGCACCGCACTGGCCCGTAGCAGGAAGAGAATCTAAGGACACAATGCAGAACTCGCTTGTGCCCATTTCCACTTTTTAAAATAATAGGAGCTCAGAGAATTATTGTTTTTGTAAGTGACCCATGATCCCCCAAGTTAGTTGCTGTCTGAGCTGGGGCTGAGATCCTGGTTTCTGAGTCAAGTGTCCTCTATTCTGAATTAATATTTGATAAGTAAACAGTGAGAAACTTTCCAAGACATAAACACAATTATAATTCAACTCTCCAGTATTTTAAAGCAAATTTTAAAACTCCTCACAATAATGTATTTTATATAAAAAGGAGAAAGAGCTATAATCATTCAATTTTTAACTCCCCACTAATAGTCCTTCCTCTGGTAAGGAGCAACTGTGAGCCACTCAGTGCATATCACAATAATCATAAATAATTTAAAATAATTGCTAATACATTTGCAAATAATCTGGGAAAAGGAAAACATGTCCTGGTGATTTGGGGCGGGGGGGGGGGGGGAGTGATCTCAGAGAAGAATCATCTCCCCAACTGGTTTAACTGAATACATCTTGCCAAACTTCCATGGTTTGGGCTTCTCTCTCTCTATTTTAGATACCTGGGTGGTCTCTGGGAATGACTGATAATCTATATGTGACATAAGCTCTTTGTAGATGGCATGGAAGTGTATTTAAATGTATACTTTGAGCTTATACACAGTAGCAGCTCAGGGACCCCTGAAGCCATTGCTGAGTGGTTAATCTTTCATCACTTGCTTTATCAGAAGGGTTCCAGATGAGATCAGACATGCTGTAAGTGAGCGGTAGGCTCTCCGAGTGAGTTAGAGCACTCAAGGGCATCATCACCCCCAGGACCTGGATCTGGCTTTGTCTCTCTTCCCTGCTTTGGGGATGTCCATCAAAAGAATTCAGGTGAGTCCCACACATAAAGGTTAGCACATACTAGTGTAAAGCCATCTCACGGGTGAGAATGGACAGCTCAGGGGAAGCTGTTGCAGAGGATAGACTCCTTGACAGGACAGACATCCCTGCAGAAGCCACTGTATCTGTCTACATTCTTAGGTAGGTTTAGATTGATGGTTTTCCTGAGAGACATGTTTCTTGTCCAGGAGATCACTGGGTCCACTTGTATCAACACTTCAGGGATGGAGACAAAGGTTTATCTTTATCAGATATAGGTAGATCTTTATCAGAAAGATCCCAGCTAGATAATAACCTTGTGGGTCTGACTTGGACCCCACTCTTCTGACCAGAGTCCTATGGTTTTGCTTCTTATTTTATAAGCTGCAGATTATGATAGAGATGACCATCTTCAAGAATGTCCAAAGCTGCTAATAGACAAATGTCTATCAATATGACAGAGGGGCGCCTTTGTCAGTTCATATTTACCTAAACATGGGGTCCTTTCTCCTGTAGTACTTTTAACGTCAAAGAGGATGACAGAGAACCAGACAGTGTGATTCAGAACTGTTTCAAAGACATTTATCACATCTTTCCAGGTGGTTGGAACAGGCGTTGGCTTATGGTAGGCTATTTCAACACCAGTGAACAAGGAAGCGAGTATTTATTAGACACGGCACTCTCTTCTTTAGGTCAGTCTTCCCTGTGATAAGATATAAGATTCCCCTGGGGATGAGTAGTCATATCATCTGTTTTAAGATGGCAGATCTGGCACTCTGGTATAGGTTTCCTTGGTTGCATGGTGTCCCATGGATCACTATATAAGAGCCCACTAAACTGTCGCTCTACCGTGGTGTTAGCAGTTTCTATTTCCCTGGTCTTTTTCTGTAACCTCAATATTGTGTCTCATAACCAGATTTCTAGAAGACTTAGAGTCATCACATAACCACTTCCACTTGGCTGTACAATACTTAGGGCGGGAGGGAAGGAAGCTAGGATGATACGAAAGCAGTGTAAGCCGAGAAACCGCATGAACACACTTCCTTTAGGCATCTCTGTCTATGTCCATCACATACATGATTGTGTGGGTGAAGTGCATAGATGTGGATATGAGGTGTGTGATGGTTTATAATGCTTGGCCCAGGGAACAGCACTATTAGGAGGAACAGCCAAGAAGTGGGTGTGGCCTTAGAGTGGGTGTGGCTTTGTTGGAGTGGGTATGGTCTTGTTAGAGTGGGTGTGGCTTTGGAATAAGTGTGTCCTTGGAATAGATGAGTCACTGTGGATGTGGACTTAAAGGCCAACTTCTTAGCTACCCGGAAGTCAGTCTTCTCTTAGAGATCTTCTCAGTGTGTCTCAGATTTTATTTTTTTTTCATATTTAGGGATATTTGCATATGTACAATGAGATATCTTAGAGAGGCATGGTGGATAATATTGGCTGTGTAACTGACCCTCCTAGGAATAAAGAATCTAAATTGAAGGATTGCCTCCATCACATTGGCCTCTGAACTTGTCTGTAGGGTATTTGCTTGATTGCTAATGGATAAACGGTACCCAGCCCACTGTGGGTGCTACCACCCTGATATATATATATATATATATATATATATATATATATATATATATATATATATATGTTCCTAGATGTGAGCTAGCTGGTCAGCAGTGTTCTTCCATCCTTTCTGTCTCTAGTCACAGCCTGGGCTTCCCCAGACACATAACCCTCTCCTCCCCAAGTCGCTTTTGGTTGTGGTGTTTATGCCGGTAGCAGCAAAGGAAACTAGGAGAGGAAGAGTTCCATTTACACATAAGATGTATTAGCATTCATATGCAGACCACACAGACTGCCTCAAGGCCATTTCATGCAATAGTTTTTACTACGCATGCCTTTTGAGGAGGACCTGTCAGAAGAGGGAACATCCTGAGGAATCACCAGACTCTGATGCACCCACTCACTCGTCTCCAGAGATCCAGGAAACAGAAATTGCTAGAAGAGAAGAGGTTCAGAGACTGACCTTAAGAAGACCTGAACGGAGTCTTCCATCTCAAATATATAGGAGGCAGAAGAGGCAGGATGATGGGGGGGCGAGGTGGGGGTGTGCTTCTTAGCACAAGTATGTGAGATATGAAAGAGAAGTACGACAGGAAATCCCTGTCTTCAGGGGTGGGAGGTTCTTCATCTTTTTGAGATCTGTCTTTCTTTCTCTTCACTACTAGGAACTTCAGAATGGATTTTGTTCTCCTGCAGCTGGTTAACTAGAACCTAAGGAAAGTTTTCCACTCAGTAAAAAAAAAAAAAAAAAAAAAAAAAAAGGTGCAGAAAGAAGGGAGCCAGGGACAGCTGCCACTGTTTAAGAAACAGTGTTTTGTCAAGGCTCAGACTGTTTTCCAGGAAGGTCATATGGTTGCAGAGCTAAATCTAGATCAGAAGGCCATGCGTCTGAAGGCCAAACTGTACCTTTAAGCTCTTTGTCCCAGTGATTTTCAGAATACACTGGGACCAGGAAGCAATTGACACAGGCAGAACTCACTGCAGACCTGCAGCGTCCAGAGCAGATTAGACATTCTGGAAGAGCAGGTGAGACAGCCGTTAGTATTTTCCAGAACGTGCTAAAGAGAACCAGCCTTCAAAAAATACTGGTAACAATCCCTTGAAGCAGATGAAGCTATACCTTCTGAAGAGATTTAACAAACCGGGACAGGGTCCTGAAAGAATTAAAATGAGAACAGCAAAGAAAACCTGGAGAGAACTGAAACTTTTAAACAAGTGTGCATGCATGCACACACACACAAATAACTGGTCAGTAACTGAGAACCTCTTTCTACTACATTTTTACTCACTTATGATATATATATATATATACATTATACATATACATACACATACACATATACATATATATAAGCTTACTGCTCTTGAAGATCAGCAGAGAGAGAAAAAGAGAGAGGAAGGAGAAACAGAGGTGATAGATGATAGACAGATAGATAGATATAGAGAGATGTAACTGCCCTCAGTTACTAGTTGACCAATGTGAAGTCGAACAGGTTACCTGGAAGGGAAGCTGGGGATGTATGGGAAGGCAGCAAAAAAGAGACGGAGACTAAGATAACACCAGCTATTCAAAGTCTCAAAGTATAATGAAGAACTCCAAATATATATATAGGCAGGGGGAAAAGGCTGGAAGCTTCTCAGAAGAATCAGTTCAGTTGCTCCACAGGTGGCTAGTATTTCTCAGGAAACTGCAGGTCCTTGAAGAATAGGCTTCACCTTTGTCTGAGGACTCCATACACTAGGTGGAGGGGATTATGGCTGATACAGGAGTTCCCACTCAAAGCTCAAAGGCCGGGAGAGAAACTTCACATTGCTCAATGTCAAGTTCCTGCCAGGTGGCTTGGCACCTCAATAAGGCTCTCTACAGATGATAGATAGATAGATAGATAGATAGATAGATAGATAGATAGATAGATAATAGTGACATTTTCAAATATATTTGTGTATAGAGAACTGTTGAGGTACACAACATTGGGGTACACAATGTATAAGACTAATTTCTGCATTTAATTACCAAAGAAATAACTACCTGACTTCCATGGTGGAAGATTAAGGGTAAAGAGTGAAACTAATATTCCCAGTCAGCATGTATGAGAGTGCTGAACTTGGTGCTCAATTGTTCTAGTTTTATATGGCCATAGCACTTGATACATTAAAGAATAGGATACCATAGAATTTATGACTTATTTTTAATCGGTATCAAAGATCGACTGGGGGCTTTAAAGATGTCTCAGCGGTTAAAAGATCTCACTGCTCTTGCAGAGAATCCAACTTCAGCTCCAAGCACCCACACCAGGCTGCTCGCAAACACTCCTAACGCTTTAATTTCAGTTTTTTTTTTTCAAGATGGTTCCTTTTTTTTTTTTATTCGATATATATTTTATTTACATGTCAAGTGATTTCCCCTTTTCTGGCCCCCCACTCCCCGAAAGTCTCATAAGCCCCCTTCCCTCCCCACTGTTCTCTCACCCACCCCTTCCCACTTCCCTGTTCTGGTTTTGCCCTATACTGCTTCACTGAGTCTTTCCAGAACAAGGGAAGGCAGCTGAAACAGGTTTCCCAAGCAAACCTTCTGAAAAGAAAAATGTTTTTACCCCTGAATACCACTAGGTGGCACCACAGATGAAGCCCTGGGCATAAACCTTAATTTCAGGATTTGGTATTAGAGAACCATACAGTATAGTGACACAGGCATAAATTTTGTGCAGGATCCAGAATTTTCTGAGAGTTTAGTTCTAATAAAATAATATTTTAAAGAAAGTCAGAATATTAAAGCTAAAATTCGGACAACTCATATTTTAGTCCTACATCCCCCTGCCAACTACATAGAGCTGTTTATTCAAGGGCCTGTGTTTTACTTTCTTTCAAAGTTGTGCTCTTTAGATTTTATATTTCATGCAAAGTTCTTTTGAATGTTAAGTTATAATGACAATTTAAAAACGTCTGCCTTATCTCGGATGTTCCCCCCACCCAAAACAAAGACTTCGCTTTCAATGTTCAACCTCAGCACTTTCCCACAGTCCGCTTCTGGACTTTCAAATCCAGTCTCTCCCTCTGAAATGAACTCCTCATCGACGTCTACGTGTTTGCAGTCCAGAACTTTTACCTCAGCTATCCAGTCCCTTAAATTAAAAACAAAGGATTTTTTTAAAACCTTATGAATATTGATTTGTTTGTTTGCTTGCTTTTCTTTGTGACAGGAGCCAGTGCAGCCCAGGCTACAACTAGCCTCAAACTCTTCATGTAGCTGAGGATGCAGTTGGGAACTGAAAAAGAAGACCGAACCTCATTACCCCTTCAAAGAGAACATAATCACAAAACCCCCACCTCCCACTCGCACCACCACGGACCAACTGTCCCACACTGGGGGCACACGGGCATTCAGGGGCTGCGAAGGTTAATATCAGCTTGGTGGGATTTAGAATCACCATGGAAACAAATCTCTGGGCAGTCTGTGATGAATTATCTAGCCCGGGTTAATTAGGGTTGGAGAACCCATCCGATGGGTGGGGCTCCTGAACTCTGTATAAAGGAGAGAAAGCTGAGCACCAGAGATCTTCTCTCTCTGCTTCCTGACTGCAAGAGCAAGGGCCTCAAGCTCCTGCCGCCATGATTTCCCCACCATAGCAGCCCTTAGCTTGAGTCGGCGGCCCGCTGAGATGAAGGGTGCTGGATACTATTGTGGATCAGAAGACAGAGCTGAGAACAGTCCTAACTGGTGCAGACCAACATGCACAGTGGGGACTCTCCACTGTCTAAAGAAGCCCCGCCTGCCGATGGTTGGTGTTCCCGGTTCACAAACGACTTCCAGTTGATGTTTCTCGCGGTGATGAAATAATTTGTTTGTTCAACTCCAGGAAGCCCGTGGGTGTTTGGTATGTGCTAAATTATTGATTGACACTCAGGCAAGTTTCAAAGCCAGCATGTTTTCTTACTGAAGAATCTACTCCCAGTTCGCACAATCAACTGCGATCACTTATCTACTCCTTCAACTAACATCCTTTTGATGTTTTTAGGGACAACCAAGGACTTCATTTCAGTTGGTGCTTGCAAAGGAGAACCACCCAAAGGGCCATTACCACCTCTTATTATTAGCATACAAACTCAATTTAACGTTTACACCAGAAAGAGGGCATTCACATGTGTGGTGGTTTCGATCAATTCTCTGTATCCATTTTTACAGAAAATTAGTTAAGTCCAACTTACGGCCATGGTCTACAGACAGATCTCTTGACAGAGCTATGTGCATTTGCATCCTCAAGTGTTGGGAATTATTCTAATTCTGTTTCTGTTGATTCAGCTTCCAAAATCACAGGAAAATCTGCACATCCAGACTCTGAGGGACCCTGCCCCGAGTTGACTCTAATTGGTGAGTGAAGTTATTGACAGTCCATAGCTGGGCAGGTAGACAGAGGTGGGATTTTAGGATTCCCAGGAAGGGACTGAGACACAGAACTAGGGATTCCACATTTCAGAGGGTGCAGGAGACCATGTGGGGGAAGGTGCTGGAGAGAGAGAGGCTGCTGGACTTGTAAGAATGGGGAAAGCGGTCCCAGGGGTCACCCCCCGCCCCCCATTGGGTCTGGGGTAACAGAGATGAAATACAGATTTTAGAAAGTAATTAACTCAGGAATATCGGAGGGGAGAGTGTGTTAGCCACCTGGAGCTCGGGAGAAGCCGGCTGAGCTAGTTAAGACATTCATGGGGGGCGGAGATAGTACCGCCCCAGCCCAGAATTAAAGAACAATTTACCGCTTCACTCAGGACTGGAGTCCACTCTGTTATCTGAATGGAGTTTTGGGATAAAGGAGTCGTACACGTTTCAAATACAATTCCCTGTGTTTACTGACTTCTTTCTGTTATCGGTAGGCATGGAGGGCTCAGACCGGAAGGGCCGCGAGAATTCCACGGTGAGCGTGAGACACTAGAGGAAGGCTCCTGAGTGTGCGTCCAGCCGCCTGCTATGCTATGCGAGCCGTGAAGCTGCACCGCTTCCCCCCACTTCCTCAGTGGTTACTTTTCAAAGGGGTGGGGAGGAAATATAGAACAGGGCTCGGAGATGTTTTAACCCCATAAATGCCGCAGAACAACCCTGGGGAGCATGTCTCTTAGCACTCCGCACTTCCAACCCCTCTCCCCCCCCCCCCCCCCCCCGCCCTGTGTCACCTCTCTCTCCTTTTATTTTCTTTCTCCATGTCCCTCCCTCCCTCTGGCTCTCCCCCTCCCCCTCCGCAATGCTCCTTTCCCCTAATGATCCATTTTACATTGTTTAGCTGTCTCTCATCTTCCTAATTTCTTCGACTTGGTTTTATCTTGAAGACAGAGAAAGCGGCTTGTGTACTCTGTGTGGAAAAGGAAAAAGAAAAAAAAAAAACCTTTCGTGTTGATTAAAAGGTAGCCTTTGGGCTGGAGAGATGGCTCAGCAGTTAAGAGTACTGACTGCTCTCCCAGAGGTCCTGAGTTCAATTCCCAGCAGCTACATGGTGGCTCACAACCATCTGTAATGGAATCCGATGCCCTCTTCTGGTCTATCTGAAGACAGCAACAGTGTGCTCATATACATAAAATAAATAAAACATTTGTTTTTTTAAAAAAGCAGTCCTTGTATTGGTCGAAAGCAACTCATGTTCTTGTTCATGGTACATCTAGAATCAGAAGAACCAACTGAGACATACGTACGCAGACATCTTTGTAAAATGACATTTTCTATTTGCTTCTTTTTATGGGGTGAGCTTCTGTGCTGCAGTGCGCATGTGCAGGTCAGGGGACAGCATGGGGTGCAGAGTCCTCGCCTTCCACTACGGAGGGTGTGAAGCTCAGAGCTCAGGCTTCGCAGCAAGCATGTGTGCCCACTGGGCCATCCTGGTGGTTCACCCTGCAACCGATTTCAGTGGATGTGTCCTTAGCTTTTAATTAACATGTGAGTTTCGAACAGATTTCATTCAGGAAAAGGTGTATAATGCCATCATTACAACGCCATTGTTTTTGTTATTGTTGTTGGTCCTTACTAACGATTCCACCAACACCAATCACCAACCGATACATTCACCTTCCTGAATATTTTTTTCCAAAGCAAGATTTCTTATATAAGCTGGAAAACACAGAACCTAAGAGAATGGGCGTGCAAATTCACTAGGTTGTAGTGAGACTCGAACAAGGCAGGGGAACATGAAGAATTCATGAGACTGACGACCCCTCAGGCATGAGAGCCATTGTGTACGCTGAGGCGATAGGGCAGTCATTTTAGTCTAAGCATCCTTTCGAGTCACACCTTACACCATGGAAGACAGTTGTGCTGGCTGTCAGTGTGGCGATGAAGGGGTTGGCCCAGGAGGGTGGGGACAGGAGTGGGTGTGCGGTTGGATAGGGTGGAAAGAACATCTGTGGGAGGGAGGGTAAATTATCTGTAAGAGAATTAAAGTGTGAAGTTCAGTCTTTGAGTGCTATCTTCTCCATCATCTTATACAACAACTGTCAGGCAGCTGAGATGACAGGTGATATGTCACGTACACATGTCAGTTTGTGGTAGGGACTGGCTACTCCCTCCCTCTCTTTCTTCTTCTTGTATACTTCCTTTACCTCTTCTCTAATTTGCTCTTTTTCTTACCTTCCTAGTCTGTCACAAGCTGCTAATTGCTTTTGCTTATTATTTTCATTTTTACCATATATGTGCATGTATAATGTGAGCTTAACTCTCTTTCTCTCAGTATGTGTGTGTGTGTGTGAGTGTGAATGAGTGTGTGTGTGTGTGTGAGAGTGTGAGTGAGTGTGTGTGTGTGTGTGTGTGTGTGTTAGGTATATGCTGTGCATGTTCCCTAGGGGTTTTGCCCATAGAAGCCAGGAAAGGGTACTAGGTCACCAGGAGCTTGAGTTACAGGCAGTTAGCTAGGTGTACAGAAAAATGCAGGTTGAAGCATCTGTGGCTGCCCCAATCCTGTTCCTGAACATGAAAACCCTGATCATGCATCACTTGCCAAAGGAGCAGAAAATTTGGAGAATGATCAAAAGGCTTGTCAGGGATGTGATGGAGGAAGAAGGGTTGTCTGTGCCATGGAAACAGTGGGGCTGCATCTTGAGGATGTGGACGAATGTTCTAAGATCTGGCCAATGTCCATTCAGGAGAGCAATACCACCCCATGTTCACTGCAGTCATGCGGGGCAGTCCAGGAAACAGTTACCAAGGAAACAGGGAGATGTCTGCATCCTTGCAAAGAGGTTGCAAATGATGCCAGTTGCTATTCTAGACTCTTCTTAGCCCAGAAAGGTGAGAGCCAAGGACAGTGAGGTCCCACTACTCTAGCCCAGCGGTTCTGAGACTTCCTAATGCTGCTACCCTTTAATGTAGTTCCTCATGGTGTGCTGACCCCACCCCAACCTTAAAACCCCCAAAACTAGAGTCACTGTTACTTCATAACTATAATTTTGCTACTGTTGTGAATCATAATGTAAATACCTGAGCTTTCCAATGGCCTGAGGTGACCCCTGTGAAAGGGTCATGTGTGTTCAGATGTTTCAACCTGAATCCAACCTCCAGGTAGAGGACCAGGGCTTTCGCTTCCTGTCCTTACCCTGGAAAGGTGAGAGCCAAAAACAGCAAGGTCCCGGCACTTGGAGATTCTCAAGCTGCAAGATTCTGAGGCAGGGGAAATCAGGGAGGAACTGAATTAAGGGGAAGATAAAGTGATTAAGACCGGGTCTCAGGTAAACGAGCCCAGCTGATCAGAAATGACTGACACTGTGAGAATCAGGCTGAACTATTGCTCAGAGAGTAGTCAGAAATAGGAGAGCTTGGTCTGTGCTTACACCGTGTGTGTTGGAATGCCTTCATAAGATGGCTACAGTGTCAGCATCATAGCCCATATACTGAAACACTGGAGGAGGGTAACTATAATTGCTGTATGCAAGTGTTCAGTACTATAGCCGATACATGCTGAACCACTGGAGGAGGATGACCATACATACATGGCACACTGGATGTGTGGATGCCAAGTTGGAGAGGCCCACAAACCCACAAAAAAAAGTAGTTGAGTGTCAATCACTTAACTCATTTTCAAGCTCAGAAGTGAAGCCCAAGCATAACATAAATCACAGCGGTGTGGCAAAGGCCTGGATTTAGTAGGCTGCAAGCACAAGGAGGTGTGGCACCTCTGACACCACTGCTTTAAACTCCTGTCTGCATTGTTGGCCTTTCTTATTCTCAAGTAGAGAGATGCGGTGTCTTTTCTGCATCACTATCGGGCAGAGTGTACTCTAGCTTTCAGAAGATTGAAATGCTAGGTGCTCATCTTCTTTTTTTTATTTTTTTATTTTTTTTTATTTTTATTTGAGGCAGGGTTTCTCTGTATAGCCCTGCCTGTCCTGGAACTCACTCTGTAGACCAGGCTGGCCTTGAACTCAGAAATCCACCTGCCTCTGCCTCCCAACTGCTGGGATTAAAGGCGTGCGCCACCACCGCCCAGCTGCTAGGTACTCATCTTGTTTGAAGCCCCTTCTCTCTCAGTTCGTGCCCTCCTTGTTCTCTGTTGTTATTAATAACCCTGAGTCCAGATAGTACTGACTCTATGTACATGGGTGTGAGGCCATCCACTAGATTGTGGACAATCTACTAGAGGCCATGTCCTCAAAGGAAGATGTTCTTTCTCCCTCAGAAGCGGTCAGTGGGGTCTAGAGTTGGGGCATGCCCACTCTGGAACAGCTAGTGCATAACCATTATAATCCCTCAGGGTTTCACGGGATTCGAGGACTACTGGGGTGAATAGAATTCAGTTGAAATGTGGAGTTGGTGCTCTTTGGTTAGAGCAGAAATGAGCAGCTGGTATACCCCTCACCCGGTCCAGTAAAGGTCACTTCAGCCCCAGCTGTTTCAGCCCCGGCTAGATGACTTAGGCTGTTTCCAAGATAACTCTTGAGCAGTCAGGTACTGATGAAGCATCATGATGCCCTGGGTTAGATCCTGGCACTGAGTAAACTGGGTATGACGGTACATGCCTGCAATCCCAGCAACAGAAGGTAGAGCCAGGAGTTCAAGGTCACCCTTGGCTACAGAGGGAGTTCGAAGTCAGCCGGGGATACATGAGGACCTGCCTGGAAGAGCTGGGATGATCGTTCAGGTTTGAACCTTGAAAACCTATGCATCACTGTCAGTGCCTGGACTTACAGATCACCTCAACGAAGCAGCCTCTGCTCTGTCCCCACTGACCTGGTGAGCTCACTGTTGAGGGGCTGCAGGGCCAGTTGGGTGTTAGATCTAAATCTCTCCCTCTAATCACTGCCTTCTAGAGGTTCCACTGCCTCCCCAGCAGGGTGCTGATAACAAGAGTTTGGGAGCATGAGTCTTGAAGATACACTTAAGATAGGGCTCTTTAAATGCAGAAACAGTTTGCACAGAGAGAGCATGGACCACATCTGTCTAAAAGCATGACGTCAGCATGTGGGAGAGCTAAGAAAGAGCGGCCCACTGAAGGGCTTCTGCGAGCTCCCGTAACTGCCAGTAAAGCACAGAGGAACATATTCAGAGTTTAGAAAGATAATCAAAGAGAGAATCCGAGATCTGGGGAGTGAGGAGACAGAGCAGGGGCTGGAGAGGTGGCTCCAAGCTTGAGAGCACTGGCTTCTCTGCAGAGGCCGGATCCAGGTTCAATTCCCAGCACCCACCTGATGGCTCACAACTGACTGTAATTCCAGTTCCAGGGGATTCTTTGGGACTGCACACACATGTGCACAGACAGGCATGTGGCCAAAATACTCATACACATAAAATAATAAAGAAAGCATTTAAAAAATCTTAAGTGCAAAGCAACACTAAAATAAATCTTTTCTCTGCCAGAAAAAAAAAATCTGTTCTTGTTACCATCCCTACTGTACAGACCCACGTCCATCAGTTTGTGTTGAAATATGACGTCATTATAAGGAGATTGGAAACAATGACCTGTGAAAATACCAACTGACCTTTTGCATACAAGTAACATTTAAAACAAATGTGGAGATCAACAAAGTCTTACAAAGGGAGAGGAACACTTTTCTGTTGTTTTTGTTTGTTTGTTTGTTTCTGTTGTTGTTTTTAATTTTTCAAGGCAAAGAGTAATACTGACATGAAAAGATGAAAAAACAAGAAACAAATCAGGAAACAAGAGGAGTGCCACTGGGGCACCTTGACTTCCTCTTCTCCACCCTCCCTCAACGCGAGACCACGATGCCATTTGTTCCAAACGCCCAAATGGAGCTAAAGCACAGAGAAGTCTAGTCAGAAGGGAAGCCATAGGCATTGTCATAGAGAAGTCTAGTCAGAAGGGAAGCCATAGGCATTGTCATAGAGAAGTCTAGTCAGAAGGGAAGCCATAGGCATTATCAACGGGCAAATACGTTTACGATGAATCATCTTACGTTCCTTTTGCCATCGGTGAATACGTACTTGAATTAAGGCATGTATGCAATATGCCCATGCCCCAAGAACCATAAGAGAAATAAAGACTGGGGCTGGGAGGATGCTTCAGAAGGTCAAAGGTCAAGTGTGTGATGGCAAGTCTGCCCCAACTCAGATGATGGAGGGAGAGCATGGACTCCCAGTAAGGGGTCCTCTGACCTCCGCATGTGCCTGCCCACACACACACTAAATAAGTAAATAAAGGTAAATGCTATTTTTTTCAATTGAAAATATATACAAAGTCAATTTTATCTTTTTATACCTGTATTTCAAACAGGGCATCAGATTCTAGGTAAGGAATGGGATCTGACTTAGTCTAATATATCTTATACTCCAAAAATGTATTACAACCTATTCGTCTTTACGTGTATGTATATGTGAGTATATACTGCATGTTCACGAGTGCCCGAAGAGGCCAGAAACATCAGCCCCTCTAGCACCAAAGTCACCCACAGATGTTGCCTGACATGGGGCCCAGGAGGGGATGCAGATCCTCTGCAAGGAGAGCCTGCCACTTAACAACCGCGCCGCCCCTCCAGCTCCTAAAATTACGTCTTTAGCTCTAAATTTTATAGCTATTCTGATTGTTTTTATTTTTAGTGGTTATAGCTATCACATCCTTATTTTTAAAGGGAGAGTAGGCTGTTGAAATTAAGGATTATTTTTTTTCTAGTGTTTAATCCTACTTTGTCTGTCAAAGGCTCAAAAGCAAGACAAAAACCCCTTAAACAAAATCCTCTGTGCCCCTGGGACACCCATTCATTAATAACCGTGAAGCCACTTTAGACCTCCCGACTGTAGTAAATAAGTTTAAACATTGGAATATAGAAATTCCGGCTGACACATCAACTGCGAATTTGAAGGAAATGATAAGTGAGACTTTGCCAGAAGAAGGATTCTTCCTGGCAGAAAGATCTGTTTTGTTGAGCAGATAAGGTGGCAATTATTTCCATTCAAGGCTATTTTTAAATTGTTTGCGTCTGTGGAGTCAGTCTTAGCTGTGATAAAGCTTGACCTACCGGAAAGCTGGTGAGAAAATTACTGATAATTTGCTTAAATAAACATGAGTGCGCAAACTTGATATTTGTTTTCTTTCAATCCCTTAATCATGGGGTCTTGCATTAGAAACTGCAATATCCTTTGTCCTCCAGCAACACATTGGTCAGAAATGTACATCAGGTGGCTTTTGAGGCATTCCCCATTGTGTGGCTTTGGACCAGACTCTGACAGGCTGGCTGCAAATCTCAGTCTTGGGACTAAGTCCCAACACACTTGGTAAATATGCAGGGTGGGGGGTTGGTCACCACTTTGTCAACCGGAGTGATTCAACCACCAGGAAGCAGGAAGGCAGAACCACGTCATAGGGTTGTGTGTTGACAGTAGCACCAGGGTCAAGGTTTCCTGAAGTGTCCAGAAGTCAATCAACTCCAAGCCCAAGAGAGGGATAATTGCTTGCAGGGTCCACATCAGTTAGAAACTCATGGAAAGAAAGGGGAACCCTGAAGAGTGGTCACACCCTGGAGAACACAGTGGTTTTTAATGGGCCACAATGGCTTCTGATCACTTTGGTTTTATTTAAAAATTGAAGCTTGCATAAGTAACTACATGCACATAATAGAGCATCCAAAGGATATAATTGAAGGTGTGGTGGAAAAGAAGTTCCCACGGCTGCTGCTAGGATCCTGGAAGCTGGCAAGCCTTGGTCCAGCCGTCCGCCCAGGACAGAAGCTCCAGGTACTGGGAGCCTCTTAGGAGTCTATTCCTGGCCGAGCGTGAAGGCAGACTCTCTTCTCTGGTAAGCAGGCTAGCAGGGAGCCAGACCTCAAGTCCAGGCTTCTTTCTAGGACGAATCCCAGGCCAGAGCCGAGAGCCAGGCACCAGACTTTTGGAGTCTTCCTCAGCTTCCCTTGGGTGGAATTAGTTGTACGCTCCGTGGTTTGAAATCCCAGGGTGTCCAAACACCCTGTGTCAACTAGGTCTGACTGGCAGCGGGTATGAAAATAAGATGAAAAATGAGACCAATCACAGCTGTCAACACTAGTTGGCATGGATGGGAGAGTGGGGAAGATGAGAGTGGGGTGGTCTGTGAGCTACAGCCTGTCTACAGCTCACAGATAGGTCCTCGGGCATTTGGCATCTGTCTCTGAGGAGAAAGGGACATCGATTCTTGTTACCTCTGGTCTATTCAGATTGTCCCTTGTGTTTTGGTTTTGTTTCTTTTGTTGCTGCTGCACTGACAGCTCTCAGCAACCACGGCTTTACAGGTGATTTGACCACCCAGCCTAAGCCTGCATGCTGTCAGAAAGGTCTAAATGAGTCCTTCTGACCTCTAACCAAATGCACAATAACCACCACCCACATCAATTTAGGCAAAAAAAATTTCCTTAAGACTCAGTCTTTTCTCCCTAAAAAAGATTAAAAAAAAAAAAAGAAAAAGAAAAAAGAAAAAAACCAGAAACTAAGAAATCACCAAAGTCCTATCACCATCTTGGAGACTGTTTTTATTTGTGTCAGTTGTGGGAGGGTGACAGTCTAATGGGTGTCCTCTCAGGCCATCAACCCCTGCAGTGATGTGTTGTGCATTCTATGGGAAGCAGTATATATCCAGGTAACAGCATCAGAGTGCACTCCTCTGTTGTGGACGTGAACTGCTAAGCATGGAGGCAAATCCTACATTCCCACTGTTGGCTTTAAGACGAGGATCATGTAGCGCTGCCCTGAAGTTGTGCGGCTCCATTCAAGGCCTTTTCCTAGTTATGTTTCTCACCATCCATCCATGGTAGGATCCCCCTAGTGAATGTGCCATGAATATTTTAGTGAAATCACCAGGAATTTAAATGTGAATTTCGTCTCTGCTTCAGATTCTAAAGCCATCGCTTCATATCCGGATGCAGACGGAACTTTAAGAAGCCTCTCTGATGGCAGGAACAATGACTCAACATTGAAGAGTTCTGTATTCTCTTCTTACTGAAGGCTCCAGAGAAAGTGGTTTCTGCTCCAAGTATTCTGTCATAAAGCTTTCAAAAATAAACTCCCTAAAGCAGTGGTCTTCAACCTGTGGGTAATGGCCCCTTTCGGGTATACTGACCCTTTCACAAGGATCTCCTATTAGTCTACCTCCTGATATGAGGTATTGACAGTATGATTTATAACAGTAGCAAAATTATTTATGAAGTAGTAACAAAAATAATTTTATGATGGAGGTCACCACAACATGAGGATCTGTATTAGAGGGTCACAGCATTGGGGATGTTGAGAACTACTGACTTAAAGCAAGTTGAAGTGCCTAATGCTCATGTAGGGCAGACCTGAGGCTATGCTGACAGCCTAGTAAACACCTATAAATCAAAGGTCCCAACACTATACCATGGATTTCTATCAGTAATGGTATAACATGGACATTTCTATCAGTAATGGACAATGTGCTCCAGGGAGCACCTGCATCTCAGACTCCTCTCACCTGAGCAAGGTCCCTAGAGGGTTTTATAGCAGGGACAAGCCTCTGTGATGACTGAGAGCATTGGAAGGCCTCTCTCACACGAGGCAAACTTTGTGGCCAAGGGACATGCTGGCCTCCAAAGGATATGGTCTGGTCCTTGTGGAGCCTCAAGAACTCTCAACAAGAGTTTCAAGCAGAAAACTCAACTCTCACGTGTGTTACTTAACTGTTGGTGATCCAGGGGCACGTTTATGGGGCAGCTGGAGGCAGCCACCCATACTAGATCCCTGCTACAGATGCTCAGAGGTCAGATAGCTTGCCCGCTTGCCCTGGGCTTCCTGTATACTTACCCTTCCTAAAGGAACCCAGCTTTGGAAAATCCCCAAATATCTTCTGCTCCATTCAAAACCCAGAGGGCAAAAGATGGATTTTTAGCTTACAATTAAAATCTTCCCAGGGAATCCGAGACATCACTTGGCCGTCGTGTCCATCTACTGTGTGACTTTTGCTGGGAAGATATGAACATTGCTTCACTCCAAATGGGCCAGCAAATAGCAAGGGAATAAGTACTTCTGCCCAAGGCTGGCTTAGGGTTCATCACGGTTACTTACAGGAACTTAGGTCCCTGAAAAGCAGCTACGCCACGAGTCCTCACCAGCATGGATAATGCCTAACGAAAGCTACAGGCCTGTACAACCGGCAAGCAGTTCCACTGAAGAAAGTCCACCGCTCACATAACCATGGGGAAAGGGCCTGAGGAATCTCAGAGCTTCCTGGGAGGTCTCCCAAGCCTCCATCCTCCCTCCAGGGCAGCGGATGTTTTGATTAGGAGGAGGTAGCTACACACTGCCCTCCCTACCACCCTTCCTGCTGCCTGCCTCCTCAGCCTGGGAGCCCTGGTCTCAGCATTTCAGATTGTAGCTATCCCAGGATTTCTGCTCATCAGTGACCGAGCAGCCATGGCCTGGAACAGTTTTCCCATCTCATAACCGGGGCTTTGGTTTTTGCGTTCAGACGATTGGGCTCAGCTTTCTCAATGTTGATGGTTTCTCATTTTCTTTTCCCCCCATAGCTTGATGATTTCCATTTTCCTTTGCATCTGGTAGTCTCTCTGAGGTAAGGCTCCGTAACGCTGAACTTCAAAAGTACCAAAGCTACCTTCTAAGACCTTTTCTCCTGACTTCATTCATTTCAACTTCACCTGGACAGATTCACAGATTCATAGATTCCCAACCAAGGGAAATATTCAGGCTCCTCGTCCTCTTCCCCTGGCTGGCCTTCAACTTATGATTGTCCTGCCATTTCCCAAGTGCTGAGTTTACAGACATAAGCAATAGCCCTAACAACCTCCAGGCCTTTGACAAGCAAAACCAAACTAAAATGTATCCGAGAAGTAAGCTCTTCCCATTAGAGTCGCCGCTTTGATCTCTTTAACTAGAAAAGCCTCTAGGATTGTCCTCCCTAAGACAAAAAGGATGTAGAAGTCGAAGTGAGTAGCAACTTCAGATTTTTACCTTCAGCCTCTGTAAATGAATAGTTCAATTCTGACCACTGTTTGGAACCCTGTTTCAAACTTCACTGAATTTAATCCTGACACATTGTTATAATCCTGACACATTGTTACAATCCTGACACATTCTTAGGATCCTGACACTTCTGAGACAGAAGTCCTGCTCCTCTGACTCATAATCTTTCTTCCCCTCTTGCTTGGTATCCCCCAAGCCTTGCCATGTAGGGGTCTTGTTGTGGATGTCTCAAGACACTGTCAATACTATTATTGTGTTTCAGGTATAAGTGCCACCATCAGAGATATAGGGCAGGTTAAGTGGCAAAGCCTGGACTCCAATGTGGACTATTCCTGACCTCAGCTGTGACACTGTGACTCTAATTAGCTCCTGGCAGGAATTAACTTCTAATTACCTCTATCAGTCACTTAGGATCAAAGAGAAAGTGACAGGGCCAGAGCATTTGGAGGTTGTGTAAGGTTGGAAACTGGAGGGGGCGGAGAAGAATCTTGCAGTGCCTGTGACTCAGGTACAGGACTCCAGACTCCAGATGTTAGCATGTGGTTTTGGGAATCTGAAGGAAAGTGGAAAAGATGATGGCAATTCTGCACCAGATCATTTCTGGAGTAACCAATCATTTATTTAGTTAGCCTGTCTCTTGCTTCTGTCTTCTGGCTTTGATCAGACCCACCACTTCGCCTTCCTACTAATTGACAGACTAAGTGCAGACTTTAATGTCTGCATGCTTTCAGTGTGGCTTAGCCCATCTTTCCCAATGTTCTGTGCTTGGAATGCAAAGTTTCTTAATATTTGGTAAAGCCTCCTCCTCTTCCTCCAGCCAGCATCAGCTGAAACTCTCCAAATGTGTCCTGTTTTGCTGTGCGCATGTCAGATTATATGAACAACACATCTTTAACTGACACTTTCAAACACAAGATGGTTTGTTAAGCTGTCTGCTTTCTCCATTTGCAAAGCTTTCAAGTAACTCTTGGCTGGAATTTACCTCATCTGCATCTTTAGAAGAAGCTCTTTAAACTTGATGCTTTGTGATGAAAATAATATCTCCTGGGAAGGAATGCACGGAGTTGTGAACTCCGGAATAAGCTGCGCCTGTGCCTGTTTGGCCCAGGAGACTTCACTTTGCTGACAATTCTGTTTTGTTAGAGCCCTTTGGAGGCCCAGAGGCAGCTTCACAAGCAGGGAGCTTTATTTTCTCACACCGTCCGCTTTCGGGGGTCGTTCTGCTACTCTGAAGTTGCTCTCCTTCCCTTCTGTGAATTAGAATGGATGAATTTTTCAGATTTTTCAGTCTGGTAATAGTTAAAATTTTACCTTAACTATAGATCTATAAGCTATTAGAAGACAGGGGAAAGTTTCTAGTATTTTCAGTAAAGAACGAGGATATGGAATTCTATCCTGTCTTACTGTGCCCATGCTTGGAATTATAAAACAAAGTTAATTGCAACTATTTTTGTTTGTTTTAAAATAACTTCTAGCAGTACTGTCTGCTGGTGTTAATCCTCTAGATCAAGGTAAAGGGGAAAACAGAGATCAGTCAATCCAAAATGTAGAAAACAGCACTGACAGCCAGCCAGCTGGTGATGACTGGTGGAGAATTGGGCCTGGATGCAGTGAGTCCTTGGTGCCTCCAGCGCTGCCATCCCATAATGATCCACAGAGCTGCAGGATTGACAGCAGCACGCCTGCCACTCTCACTCTCGGAGTGGGACAGGAATGACAGCATCTTTTTAATTTAGTTTCATGTCTGCCCATCATCACCCTTCATGAGCAAGCTGTTAGCACACTACACAGCCACCAAGAGCAGATGAGGCCCCTTGGCAGCAGTTATGCAAAGGGACATAACTGCAGAATGCAGCCGCTTTCCATTTTTATACTAAGGAATTTTGCTACAGATTTCTCCTTATAAACTTTCCCAACAATCTCCAATATACATGTACTCACCTTAAAAAAGAGGAATATGAATTTTAAAACGTTCTGACTGATTTGCATATACCCTCATCTCAAGACAGGAACCAGAGTAGGTGAAGGCCTTCCCAGTTGAGCCTGACTCTTGTGTATCTACCAACACCAACCCCAGTCACCTCACCGGAGAGACCATCATCTGTTTGCCTGCTATCTTCTACATTTTCTATGTCACAAGGCATACTTGCACATAGAAAGAACATAGATTGTATATAATTTTCCATATTGCACCTTGTTTTGTGTTGCAGATATTTTCTGACAGCCTGTGTGCATTTATTTTGTATTTTCAATATGAACGTTTACATTGGCCTTCAAACAGACTGGGTTTTTAAAAACTGATCTTAGTCTAATATTTTATTAATTCTTTGAGAATCTCATACTTTGATCATCACATTCACCACACACACACACACACACACACACACACACACATTCCTCCCCGTAATTTCTCCCAAATCCAAACCCTGCCCCCCCTACACATTCCCAACTTCATATCTTTTGGATGTTTTGGTTGTTCGCTTGTTTATTTCTTAAATGCTGTTCTTATAGTCTGAGGTGTGGGGCCATCAACCTCTCAAAGAACACACCCTGAGGGACACAGCTTCATGAGCCTCCTACAGTGCTGACAGGTGTGATCTTGTGTATGCAACCACAGACGCTTTGAATTCATACAGGGAGTGATTCCCTTTGCATCTAAAAGACATTATTTCCCTCTGGTTTTATGCCAACATCTGGCTCTTACACTCTTTCTACTCCCTCTTACATGATGGTCCCTAAATCCTGTGGCAGGGGTGATGATACAGATTTGTGGCTGATAACACCACTCTCTGCACTTTAATTAGCTGTGAGTATCAGCACTAACCACTGCACAAAGAAACTTCTCTGGGTGATGTCTGGGGGGCTGTGCTAATTTATGGGTATAAAATTATGAATTTAGAGGACAGTTTGATAGTCTGAACATTTATCCAAATAATGGTAGTCAGTTCACCTCTTTAGGTCTGCTCTGTGTGCTTCCCCAATGATGGGTTCTTGGCCTCAACTTATTTTCAGTAGGTTATTTTGGGTCTCACAAACTGCCAAAATATTGAGTCTATATTTTAAATTTCCTGCCAGTTTATCATACAAAACTCACTCATTTTATTTGAGTCTATTAACCCTCAATCAAATCTACAGTTTTATTTGAGTTGATTTCCTCAAAATTCCAGGTAATGCGGCTAAACTGTTTTCTTAAATACAGTGGTTACTAAGAGGTTTTTTTTTCTTTTTATCCTTCTTCTCTTTCTCCTACACATACATGCACACGCACATGCACCTGAGAGGGCACACACACACACACACACACACACACACACACACGCACACACACACAATCTTAAATCTGTTCTGATGCCCAATTAAAATTCAATACAACCCATAACAATAAGAATTCAATAAGAAATCTAATTCTATCAGGAAAATCTAATCTCCGGTGGTCTGGAAAAATGACATGGGCTCCTGCCTACCAAATTAGATTCAGAGGTTATGACTCAAAAGTTTTCTCATCAGTAACTTGCTCTGTGGCCATACATGGCACTAGCTCTCTGCTGCTTTTTAGGTTTTAATTCATGTTTGTTTCAAAGATTTGTTTTATGTACACGAGTACTCTCTCTGCATATATATACTTGCCTGCCAGAAGAGAGCATCAGATCCCATTATAGATGGTCTTGAGCCACTATGTGGCTGCTGGGAATTGAACTGGAGATCTGGAAGAGCAGGCAGTTCTCTTAACTGCTGACTCATCTCTCCAGCCTTCTTTAACTTAAAATTTGTATTTATTATTAGAGAAAGAGAGGATATGCTGTTTTAGGGAGTCTGCGAAATTCTATACCAGAGAGGCACAGAACTTTGGCCACTGGTAGTGTTTCTCTAAGCATGTCTGTTCCTATGCTTCTGTGCTCCTGTGCTCTAGACAGGGAAAGACAAGGAAGATAATTGACCTTGGTGAAGGGGAAAACAGTTGTAGGGGAGAGGAGCTCATCTAAAATATAAAAATCATGAGTGAATAGGTCATGGGAGCATGAGTTTTTGGGTCTAGCCACAGATGAAACATACATACCCCCTTCCTGCTGTGGTTCAGGGACCATCATGTAAGAGAGTGTGAGACACCGCTAAGAGCCAAAGGCTGTGGAAGACCAGAGCAAAACAATGTCATCTGGACCTGAGAGGACATCTACACTCAGACTCGGCAGTGCAGTTGTATGCCCAAGACCGGGCAGGTCAACACTCCCCCTTTATTTATTTGCTATTTTATGCATAGGGGAGGCTTGCCCACGTGTATGTCTGTGCACATGTGTGCTTGGCTCCTACAGAGGTCAGAAGAGGTCATAGAAGCCTAGAACTAGAGTTACAGATGCTTGTGAACTGTCATTGTAACACTCTGGTGAGCCTTAACTTACCAGAGACCCCAAGTGAAAAACTAGGTGCCGGGAATCAATGCAAAAGCAAGAAGGATTTTATTGTTCCAGCATGCTGGGGTCTCCCTGTGGACGAAGGAGAGAGAGAACGACCTGGCGCAGCCGGTTTGGCAAGTTTTCATACAATTTCCAGAGCAGCAGCCATTAGGCACAATGTGATTGGCAGAACAGTGTGACTTTTAAAGTGATTGGTCTTTAGGGCATGAGGTGGCAAGGACTTCCCTTGTCTGTAGGAGGCCAACAGTCCTGTGTCTAAGTGCTCTGGGCCTCCCCCACCCGCAGGTGGCCGATGGTCACCCCTCCCCCCCACACACTTCCATTCTGTATAAGTTGCTTTCTTAACGCTGTGATTAAACACCATGTCTTATAGAAGGAAGGGTTTATTTAGACATGGGGTTTCAAAGAGGTAGGAGCCCATCACCATCATGGGGAGGGGCACGGCAGCAGGCAGTCATGGTGGCTAGAGCAGCAAGCTGAGGGCTCACACCTTCATCCACAAGCAAGAAGGGGGGAGGGGAAGAGCTCTCTAAAGAGCTCACCCCTAGTGTCCCCCTAGTGTCATACAAAGCTTGCCCCAGTGCCTTGCTAAGCCTGTCCCCTTTCCCCAGTGATATATTAGGTCGGCCCCAGTGTCAACTTCCTGCGACAAGGCCACACCGCCTCAGCCACTCTAAGCAACACCATTGGCTGAGGATCGGGTATTCAAATTCCTGAGGGCATGGGGGCGGGGCATCTCATTCAAACCACCACAGTTTCTGTGTTGAGAGAGCTGCACACGTGAAAACAGCGCTTTCTGGCTTTACCGATTTTGTCTGCTATTTCTCCCACTGCCTTTAGCACACCCAAGCAACCCTGCAACTCTGAAGCTCTACCACACCCCAGCTCTAGATCATCAGTCAGCCGGCTTCTGTCTGTGTTGGCTTTTCATTATTGCTGTTTTGTCTTTTGTGCTTCCTTATCGTGTAGTAAATTTTGGCGCATGCATTATGAATGAACGTTTGTGTGCCCACAGACATTGTACATTGACGCCATAATTCCCGATGTGAATGTATTTGGAGAAGGGAAAACATTCTCCCAAATAAGCTACATTCCCAGTCGATATGATAAGATACTTATAAGAAAGTATAAGCCATATAATAAATATGTAATATACGATTGTATTACTCAGTGTTCTCTATAGGACCAGAATAAATATGTGTGTGTGTTCGTGTGTGTGTGTGTGTGTGTGTGTGTGTATACCTGTGTGTGTGCGGCTGTGTGTATGTGTGTGTATGTCTGTCTGAATGTGTGTCTGTGTGTGTCTGTGTGTGTGTCTGTGTGTCTGTGTGTCTGTGTCTGTGTATATGACTGTGTCTGTGTCTGTGTGTGTCTGTGTCTGTGTGTTTGTCTGTGCATGTTTTCATGTGTTTGTGTGTATGTGTCTGTCTGCATGTGTGTGTTTCTATGTGTGTATATGTGTGCATGTGTATGTGTGCATGTGTGCATGAGTGTGTGTATGTTTGTATGTATGTATGTATACAGATTTTTAGAATGGCTTGCAGGCCAGATAGTCCAACAATGGTTGTCTACCAACAGAAGGTCCAAGAATCCGATAGACGTTCAGTCCACAAGGCTGAATATCTCAGCTGGTTTTTAGTATATACCAGAATCCCAAAGAAGAAGGCTGTAATGCGGGTGAGGGATGGAGTCTCCTCAGAGAGCCAGAGGCAGAGAAGACAAGCTTCTTTCTTTCATGTCCTGACTGAGGCTGCCAGCAGAAGATGTGGCCCACAGTGAAGGCTCTTCTCACCTCAAAAGATCAGGATTAAAGATGGGTCTTCCTATTTCAAATGATTTGACTAAGGAAAAAAAATCCCTCACGGGTGTGCCCAAATGTTTGGGTTTTACTTAATCCCTGGTGTAGCCAAGTTGACAACCAAGATTGGCCATCACAACTGTACAAGGAAGATGATGATGTAAACATCATCAATGCAAGCAGAAGGAGGCTAATAAAGCATAGGCAAAGAGGAAGACGGTGTCAGATAGATACACGGGGCGCCGCGGGGCCTTCTGGGAAAACCGTGATAATAGAATTACTAACTGCATTTCTTCCTTTTGAATATAGAACTATATTTATTTAAATGGCTTTGAGAATGAAACACAAATGCTAATCATCTTGAGAGGTGACAGTGTGTAAGAAGGCCAGTCAGCTCCCCTCTTAAATAATGAGAAGCCATTTGACACAGAAGGAAACAGATACTGACTTAGATACTGGCTTAGTTAGGGTTTCCAATGCTGTAACTCATAAAAGACAACATTTAGTTGGGGCTGGCTTAGAGGTTCAGAGGTTCAGTCCATTATCATCGAGGCGGGGTGCATGGCAGCATCCAGGCAGGCATGGTGCAGGAGGAGCTGAGAGTTCTATGTCCTGATCCAAAGGCAGCCAGGAGAAGACTGTCTCACGGGCAGCTCGGAGGAGGGTCTCGTCCATACAGGGCAGAGCCTGAGCGTAGGACCTCAAAGCCTGCCTATATCATGACCCAGTTCCTCCACACCTATTCCAACAAGGCCACGCCCCCAATGGCTCCAGTCCCCAGGAGCCAAACATATACAAACCACCACAGACATCATGAAGACAGATCCAAGGTATGTAATAATTTTGACTTTGGAGGAATTGTAAGAATGGGGAATCTTGTGACAGGAGTCAACATCTAAAGTCCCCTTCTCCACATCTGCTTTCAGTTGTTTATCCTGCCCAGAAGGGTGGAGGTAGATTTTCTTAACAACCCGATTTTGCTATAGAGGCAGACATCACCCTAATTCCCCAGAATGATTACTCCAGACCCTTCCCTCACTAGACCAGAATCTATAGTAGGGGAGATGTCACGTGTACTTTATGAATGGCTGACGTCTATGCTAGTGGTCAGAGATCACACTAAATTCTAGGCCCTTTAGGTACAGGGCCCAGCCTCCAGTCATCCGTACTTTATAAAAGAGCTTCTAAGTAGTCACACCTTAAGCTTTATTGTGCCTGGAAGTGGAATGGTTGCCACCTGGAAACGTTTTTCCCCCCACAAAGTGTATAAAAGCATTAAAATGCAATTATAAAGATGCCCCTACCCACCAAACGAGGAAGAGGAACTCTGACCTTGATAAACACGGTGTCTCTGATTTTTCTGAGTCATTGTTCAAAACATATAAAAGAGAATGTCACAGATCAAAAATAATACTGTAAAATTTACACAAACTAAATATCTGCGTGCTGTAATACTAAAAAAAAGTCTCTATTTTAATGTAAAGCAAGCTATATTTTTAAGATAGTTCAGGTATCTGAATGAACACAGTTCTGGCTCACAACCATCTGCAGGGTCTGAAGCCCCTTCCCGTTATATCTGAAGAGAACAATGGTAAATACATAAAATAAATAAGTAAATCTTTAAAAATAATAAAATAAATAAATAAACACAGCCCGGGAAATGCTGACAATGAACCATCTGACTCTGCACACCCTGAAGTCTGATCCAGGTTGGTGAAATCAGTCTGCACCCGGTTTTCCCTCTTTGTACCCCACTGCCCTATGTGACACCTGCGGGGACACCCACGTGTGCCCACTGCCTTTCTATCCACAGTAACAAGGATATAGAACCAGCCTACATGCCCATTTACAGAAGAACGAGTCTCAAAGCTGTGTGTACATACACAGTGGAATTTTAATCACCCGTCAAGAAAGATGAAATTAAGAAACTGGCAGGGAAGTGGATGCAATTGCAGAGGTTACCTCTAAGGGAGGTAACCCAGTCTCAGGAAGATGAAAAATCACGTGTTGTCTCTCTTGTGTGGGTACCGCCACCTCCTAACATTCATAGGATGTTGTGAGACTATTCAGAGGGTATTGTGAGAACTGCTGTAGACTATGAACTCCACAGACAACCACGAAAGGGGAGCAGAGAAGTGTTCGGGCACAAAAGGTCGCTTGTGACTTGAAAGCAGAAAGCGTTTGGGAATTCAACCAAGGGAAGATAAGGAAGGGGGCTAGAAACAACAAACATTGTTTGAAAAACACTACAGTGAAACCTACTTTTTTTGTAGGCCAATAAAAACTTCAAAAGAAACTGTAGGAGCGCACATTAATGTCTTCCTTATTGAGTGAGGAGTGCTGGTTTATATGGACTATACAAGAGAATAAGAAAAACAGCTTCTGGGACAAGATGATAAAGGCTGTTCACATGAAACCTGGCTTGTGGGCCTGTGGCCTCTTCAGTGATATCTATTGGAAAGGAGAGGCATAATAGAAACTGAAACTTAAGTCACTGTAAATGTATACACATATATATTATATATAATTATATAGTATATATTCTAAATTTTATGTCAGACATAAATCATAGATACTATAAATACATATCATATATTCATAGACTTTTTTACTAAGTACTGCTCTACAATGACAAGAAAAGAAGGTAGATCGAAACTTGACAATATTAATGCTATAAAATTCCACACAATTTGAATTTTATAGAATTTTTGCATTGTCTACATGTAAAATTCATCTTCTTACTGCAGGCTTTAAGACTGTTTGTATTCTGAGATGCTGAAATCT
The DNA here is from genome assembly GCF_947179515.1 of Apodemus sylvaticus. NCBI lineage: Eukaryota > Metazoa > Chordata > Mammalia > Rodentia > Muridae > Apodemus > Apodemus sylvaticus. The sequence continues at coordinate 174,864,640 of NC_067473.1, read as the reverse complement.
CTGTTTCTCAAAGACGGGACTCATTCCTTCAAGTTTGCGCTAGAGAGCTCTTCCCAGTTGAGCGGATAAACAATTTAGATGGGTCGTGTCTCAAGTTGTCTTGTTGCATTCGTTTGATCAATGTGCAGCAGGCCTTGCCACAGAGGAAGAGCGCGCCACAGAGGCGTGCCACAGAGGAATGACAAGGTTTAGGACAACACTGAGAATCTTGAGAAAGTGCAAAGCAAACCCAATGTTGGCAGGGTTCTGGGACATGTGGAAGGGAGTGTCACTGTAGGTCAGATCTGGGGTCCCCAGGAAGCTGGGGTGATCTGGAAATTCATGCTGGATGCTGTGTTAAAGCTTTCTCAGTGAGTTATCAGGACATGTGCTGTGGCTGTCACAAGTCCAACCTCTTTATCTACCCTGCCTGTCAGGTTCCTGCCTCCACAGGGACCTTTCTTCCACCAGGGCTGCTCCTCTGTCGCCCTGGGCCCAGCCTGCTCCGGCTGTCTAGCTTTGCTTTCAGTGAGTCACCAGACACCCTGGTAAGAAAGCCCAGCTTTGGAATGAAGAGAAAGGCATAGACATTTCCTGTTGCTTTGTTCATGCCCACCATTACCTTTGGCAATGCTTTTTTAACCTCTCTGAAACTCCCCTTTCCCTCCGAAAGACCAGCAATTACAATAGCCATGCTTACCTCAAGGGAGGTGAGTATCAAAGGAGATGGGGGGGGGTGTAAGCACGCCCTGCTTAGCATAGCATAGCACGCATGTTAATTACCTTTGTTGAGGACTGGGTTTGACGCCAAAGCAAATCTTATAAATGCTGGTCTTCCAGAGGGAACAGAGCACACCGGGGACTTTCTCATATACACAAATATGAATTTCAGTTAAATTTGGTGTTTATATCTTTGGAAGTACATTTGTTTCCGATCCGATTCGGATTTTCTTCCAGCCATTTACTAGTCTCGGACCCATTTTTCCCCTCTCCTCTCTATCTTCTTTAAATCCTCTGCTTCCTCTCGAATATCATGAAAATAACTGAACACATTCCCAGGGCATATTAGCAAGATCCTTTGAAACAAGGCGTAGAGAACACTGTGTAAGTGATGTTTTTTAATCAAGAAAGCTGGAGCCTGCAGGCCTGGCGCTGAGCTAGGCTGGGCTGCGCTCGGCTGGCAGACTGGTCCAGCAGGGGGCGCCCGGGCACCTCACTGCAGCATCCCGGTGGCGGAGCGCAGCAGCGGCTGGCCGGAGCTCGCGTCCTGCCGCAGTCTGTTTGCTGCTAGTCTGAGCGAGCGCGAGGGAAGAGAACCCCGTCCGGGCACCGCACTTGCAGGTCCGGCGACTCCCACCCGCGATCGCGGCCCCTAGACTCTCAAACGCCTCCTTCAGCCCGCGCGGGTCAGCGTGGGAGAGCTGCCGGGTCTCAGTAGCCGGATTGCGAACTTGGAGAGGACCGCGGCTGTCTCCTCCGGCCTGGAGAGTGAACAGGTGAGTGACACGCACGTGTCCAGGTGGTTCCCTGAGGGCAGGGTGCGAGCCCCTGAGGGCTCAGCCCCTGGGTGAGTCCCGCAGGTTTCGGGGTCCCTCGCCAAGGGCGACTTTGGGGTTCTCCATGAGAGACGTGAACGCTGCTACCAGGCTTGACAGCGCGTCCTGCGCCGAGGGTGTCCTTCCGAATTAAGGGACATCTGCTCCCTATGTGGAGCCTGTGATCTGCAGAATCTGCAGCCCACTGTGGGCTTGCTCCTGGCTGCAGGACCTGTTGATTTCAGGGTGGCGAGGTAGCTCGGGGGTTTGCACAGTTACAGCCTCTTTGCTGTGGGTGTTGCGTTGTGGTAAGATGAAGGAAAATTCCTAGCAGAGAAACTGAGAAATGTTGATTTCAGGAGAGGTCTGGCCCAGAGAGAAGCGATCTCACTCCACCACCATCAGACTGGATTCATTGCTGCCCGGACAGCTGCACTTTGATTTCTTTTTTTGGGAGGCCATAAAAGAACATTAAAATGTAATTATAAAGATGCCTCAAGAGGAAGTGGAAAAGTCTGATCTTGATAAACACAGTCTGGGAAATGATTTATTAGGAGCAAAACCTTTTGATAAATAAACAGATGGCTGAAGCTTTAGAAATGCAAATGTCATAGATCTAATAGAGTCCCCACAGGTACCCTCTTTGGTTAGTATACATGTAAGTGTGGAGGGAGTCAATGAAGTCATCAATAGTACCAAATAAAACAGGAAGTCTTTTCTTCACTCTAATGTTTCGTCTTCATGACATATGAAAAAGCAATGCCTTTCATCTCCTAAATATTTAGGTGCGATTTTAGGATGGAAACTTGTTTGTTTGGTTTTGCCTCCAGGAAAGTAATCTGCTCCTAGAGTGAACTTCATGCCATGGTAGGAATAGTTCCTGTGTTAGAACCAATGAGTTTTCTCAGATCTGAGGGATGGAAGGTCTCTGGTTAATTCGATAGAAACTTGCATGTAGGTTACTATGACAACAATTGACACGTTGATGGTTTCTGTCAAATTTTCATGTGGAAATAAAACGTGAAGGCATCTTTAGAGGTCAGCGTTGCATCTTCCTTTTGGTTTTTCTCTAAACATATCAGGAGGCTGGCAGTAAGCAGCTTGATCTTTGTTACATCACAAATGGGGACAATTTAACTAGCATAATTAATTTCTCATATGTGAGACCCATGAGCTTCAGAGGCCAAGGGGAGTTGCTGAAATATTTGACTTGGTCTTAAAAAAAATACTTTGATGATTACTTTTTATGAAACATTGATGAAGAATAGAACCAGATTTTAGACACATGGGAATGACACTTTCGCATGAAAGGGCAAATTGTTGTTTACAAATGCTCCAGACACCAGCATGCTCTGTGTTTCAAAGAAGTACAAGCCAGCAGCTATTTGTAAGTTAAAATATAGCTAACAAATTTAACACGCAAACCTTAAATAGAAGGTCTTTTCTTAACAGATACACATAAAATGACAAATGAGGATTTTTGTTTTGACTCACTGTCTGCTTAGGTGGCCTGGAATAGCCTGGAACTCAGGAGGTAGCCAAACTGGTCTTGAATTTAGTATACCCCCAACTCCTGCCTCCTGAATGCTGGGGTTATAGGACAGCACCTAAAGAAGGACTTCATCTATAGCCAAAGAATGGGCTAGGACATTTAAGATCTCAGTTTGAGAGTCACTGCAAAGTCGTCGTCCTTGTCTGTCTAGAGATGGAAGAAGAGGCCCTGCTAAACCCCTGCCTCTTCTTCCCTTGGGAGCATCCACACCTTAGCAACCTGCACACCAAACTGTGTGAGATCTGTGTCAATGGCTCAGATGCATCAGAGAGAAGACAGGAGCCCGCTCCTCTTTGTGTATTCAAAGGGAGTTCTGTTCTCTTTCCCTTTCTTGCGCTGTCTTTAAAGTCTGTATACCCAAACATTAGCTCAGACAGGGTCAGTTAGCACATTTAGGTAACAGATTGTGGTTAACCTCTTCCCCCCTTTGACATTTTTGAGAAAGTTTCTGTAACCCAGGCTGTTGGTTTTGCAGCTGAGAGTGGCCTTGGACTTCTGAGCCTCTTCCTAGATTGTGGGATTTATAAGTGTGCGTCACCATGCCTGGCACAAATAGAACTTTACAGACTAGAACAGTGAATGACCTCTGAACTCCCGTGACACTGAGTTAATGTATATAAAGTGAGGTTTTGAGTTCATGTCAGTCATTGATGGAGTTCAGGCAGTGGGAGTCCTTAGCGTGTGGGAAAGATGGGAAGCTTCCCATGGTTGGCTGTGCTAGGGGCAGCCACAGTGAATATATCCAGAACTCTGTTGTGACAGCTTGTCAGGTTATATGTCAAGTCGTGAAGAAGGGAACTCCATGTTTTTAGTCATTAAGACATAGAGTGCCTGGGGACAACTGTGCATATGGTGAGAGGGGGAGGGGACAGTCAAGACCTTAAGCAAGTTTTTCCAGTTGCTCTGTGGCCCCTAAAGAATGCTTCAAGAGCTCGCCTTCGCTTTTCTGGAAAATGGAAGCTTAGGATGGGTAAGCCAACTAAGGGCTGCGGGCCGCATAGCCGGATTTGAGTGTAAGAAATGACTTGTTTTATTTTTAAGATTTATTTATCATATACAGTGTACATAGTACACTGTAGCTATTTTCAGACTCCCCAGAAGAGGGCATCCTATCTCATTACAAATGGTTGTGAACCACCATGGGGTTGCTGGCATTTGAACTCAGGACCTCTGGAAGAGCAGTCAGTGCTCTTAACCACTGAGTCATCTTACCAGCCCCAGAAATGACTTGTTTTTATAGAGTTGAGCCAGGACATCACAGCTACAAGTGACAGATACACAGTAGCCTAATATAATAAACAGGTTAGGGAGTTTTCCTAGTTGGAAAAGGCTGCCCACCAATGACACTACTTTCAAAGGACATAAGCTTATCTTGAGTACCTGGAAGTGATCAAACAGACACAGCTTAGTTGGCTGCCAGAGAAAAAGCTTCCTGCACTAGCTGGAAGATGGCTTTGAGTGATCCCACACCCAAAGCCTTTTTCAAGTTTACATTTTCTTGGTATTAAGAGCCCAGATGTTGGGCTGATGGTGTAACTTGTGGCCAAGATGTTTGCTCACTGTCAAAGTAAGGCTTTAGATTCAATTCCCTACACAGTCCCCATATGTCATGAGTAAGCAACATCCTAAATACAAGGAACATAGGTTGTAGACAATGCCATGCCCCAAGTGTGAGGGCACTGGTTTTTTGTTTTTTTTTGTTTTGTTTGTTTGTTTTTGTTTTTTGTTTTTTGTTTTTTTTTTTTCTTGGATTTGGTTTTTTCGAGACAGGGTTTCTCTGTATAGCCCTGGCTGTCCTGGAGCTCACTCTGTAGACCAGGCTGGCCTCGAACTCAGAAATCTGCCTGCCTCTGCCTCCCAAAGTGCTGGGATTACAGGTGTGCGCCACCACCGCCCGGCTGTGAGGGCACTGTTATAATCAGGCTGTTTTGAGTTCATCTTTAAAGGGAATCCAGGTGTGGCACACACCTCATACTTTTTATGCCCAGCTAAACATAGAAATCCGATTGGATGATACGTATTGGCTTTTGAACCATGTGCTTCTGTTACATAGTTTATCCTGTGATCTAGTGTGAACTGAGATGAAGTTTAACCTTGAAATAGAAAATTGGATTCTGTAGCAATGGAGTTGACTGATATCAATGCACATTGTTCAATAAAGAGATCCCAAGAGCCTCTCCCCATTACGTATATTTATATGTTGAGTATTTATAAACAGGCGATAAATGCATTCATTCACATACCACTTATTATCAATTATGCCAAGAAACAATCTATTCATAAAACCATATTAGAGGGAACATTTTAAATTTGTATACATACATTAAAACCAAACAGTTCTAAATTCTTTTTGTTTAAGATTTATTTTATTTTAATTATGCAAATGTGTTTGGACATCTGTACATGCGAGTGCAGTACCTGTAGAGACCACAAGAGAACTTTGAGTAAGGCAGGCTCTGGGAACTGAATTCAGGTTTTCTGAGAGACCAATATTGGCTCTTAAGCACGGACGCATCCCTTTGACCCCAGATCTAAATTCTCAAGTCCCAACTTCACTTAATAGTTAAATGGTTTACAGTGAGTTACTACTGTGGCCCTCTCTTTGGACAGTGGTGAAAATCCAATTAGAAGATACATCCCTTGGGGGTGTGTTGATCAGTGATAATTGTCAACGTGACAGTAATCTGGAAATCACCTGGGAGACAGAATTTTGAGCAAGCCCATGAAAGGTTATCTTGATAGCATTGAAATGGGAAGTCCATCTCAATGTGAGGGTGAACGGCAGGATGCATTAATCCTGTAATGTTTTCTGGGTGTGGATGTGACATGACCAACTGCTTCACAATACTACCGTGTCACTTTCTTGACATCATTGATGGACTTTATCTTGAACTTCGGGCAACAATAAGCCCTTTCTCCCTTGTTTTTGCCACTGTGATAGGATAATAAACTAAGACAAAAGGTGACCTGTGTGTATGTGTGTGTGTGTGTGTGTGACTGTCTCTCTGTGTCTCTGTGTGTGTGTGCATGTGTGTATGCTCTCCTGATGTTTCAAAGATAGGGATTTATTTCCAAACTCTCTTTTCGTTGAAGAATTGAGAACTCTTCTGATTGATGATGACACAGTGAGACTAAAGGCCACCATCAAAACCATCTGCCCGCATCCTGAGTCACCAACCAGTCATTAAACCCTGTCACCACCAGCCATGGCTAAGAGTGCAGAAGTCAAGCTGGCCATATTTGGAAGAGCAGGCGTGGGCAAGTCAGGTAAGGACCTTCTTGTGGCATGTGCAGGGCCTGTGAGTTTGTCACAACTTTGGGGATGGGGGAGGTAATTATTCAGGGTTGTGATGCCCCATCTGTTGTCTGTTCTCTGGATCTGGAAGGCTTTTGACAACCAGCTCACGAATTCTTCTGCTGATGTGTGACAAAGTCAATTTGCTGATCACATAACAGGGGACTGTATGGATCATAAACAACCTCTGAAGAAATCAATTTTTTTTCCTGTGTGTTTTCCTTTACTACGGAGACTCTCAAGGGTTCGATTATGTGTCTTGTTTGTTCGGATAGTCTCGGCAAATGGCCGAAGCTCAAGCGGATGTTGGGGCTTCCGGTATGTGCTTGTTGAACGGATCTATCTTCGCCATTGATGGACCTGTTTCTTGTCCAACATTTCTATAGTGGGATGAGGACACTTGAAAAGTAGAACTTATAAACTCCCAAGCAAGACAGCTATTCTCCAGAGTGAATTTAAATTAGCAGTCTTGAGTAACATCGTTACTTTAGAGCCCTCCTTTTCTTTGGAGGTACTTAGGGGGTTTCCACCAGGACTTTGTACATCGTAGGGCCATCACTCTATCCCTGAGCAACAGTCCTTGCCCTAGGTTCCCTGAGTGAGTTTCACAACAGAGACCGAAGGCATCTCTTACTCCTTATACTTACAATTAAGTGTGTTGTGTGCTAAGGAGCCGCCATCCAAATGCTAACACCATAAAACTACCAGAGATGAGAGGTCTTGGTGGCTTATGGGAAGGAACCAAAACCACACTGAGCTTTTGGTTGTCAGCAAAGGACAAATGAACACGAAAGGCACTCCGGTGGGTTCTGGCGGGTAGACAGAAACCTGTCTGGAAGTCAAACCAGCTCATGTCCACTGAGGTAATCTATATGGTCTTAAAGAAAGATGGACGTGCGCATGCGCACGCACGGGTGCATTCACACACACCTTCCAGTTCTGTGCCCAGCTTCCTTCTAACCATTCTCCCAGTTTTAGTTTCAGTCATGATCTGCCATGCTGTAAGTCTTAAGTCTCTGGTCTTTCTCAGCTATTTTTCTGCCACTTGCTGCTCCTTAGCTGTTCTAGCCTTTGGCAGAACCAAAGCAAGGAAAACAGCAGGCCAGGACCGGAAGATGCTCAAGCTCCTCCCCTTTACTCTATCGTGTTTCCCAATGGCGTGAGAACCTCTTGTCTGTAGCTGGTAGAAGGAGCTGGAGAATGAGGAAACTGCCCCAGGGCGTGTCTCTGGTGGAGGGAACAGAATCCGTGGGATGGAGAGAAGGGTGTGAGGGGAGAGGAGGGAGGGCGAGCAGGAAATCCGTGCTCCGAACAGTGGCTTAATTCGCGTGACTGAGGAGTTAGGCTGGCTATCCATCTATGTTTCTTTTTTCTTTCTTCTCCCTTCCACATTCCAACAGGTGGAATAAGAGGAAGGGTTCTTCCCTTCCCACCGCTTCAGTGCGGTTTGGAAAGCTGAGCACAGGGCCAGCAAGATGCCTGGGAGGGTGGGCGAGCTTGCTCCCTCCTCGTGCTTGGGCCGCCTGAGCCGAATCCCTAGCACCGGTGTAACAGGCTGGGCGTGGCTAGCTCATCCCCAGCCTTAGCTGTGGGTGATGGAGGAGGGTTGCTGGGGCTTCCTGCCAGCCAGCCTAGCTCCAGGCTCAGTGACCCTTTCTCAAGGAAGTTAGGTGGAGAAAAAGAACACAGAATACCTAGTACACTGCTAGAGCCTCTGCTCACACCCCACACAGAGCAAACGTACATCTCTTCTTCCAAATACATTTTTAAACATTATAAAAAATAATATGGACATAAAGACGAAGCCTCAGGGAAGAAGTTCTCGGGTCTGAGAATGCTCACCTGTGCCCCTCTCCGCCACATCAGAGTGAACTGAATCCTATCCAGGTTTACCAGCTACCCTGAGCTGTGCCTCAGTTTGTCTTGTGGAAGAACTTCAAAGCATTTTCCATCACTGTAGCTCCTGATCCCATCATTCCCAGCTGAGCAGTTTCCCCCCAAGCCTACCTTCCTGTGCCCACTTCTCCATCTTGGGGAAGATGTTTAGTGAACATGCGTGTTGTGTTTCCTGTCTTAACGTTTTTGCTCATTTATTGTGTAAAAACAGTCTAGCCTGCTGCTACAGCCATTCCAGAGAAGCTGACTTTGCTCTCAAAGTCCGTACCCATCCATTGCCCCAGAAAGCGAGTCAACCTGCCATCCCATGCCCTCTTGGGCTTCTTTGTAACCATGTAACAGCATAACCAATCCCTCTTTCCCAAGTTATCTTCCTGGAAGTCCTAGGGCATTACCCATTCTCCTCAACTTTCTGGATCCTTCTGTGGATTCCAGCTAGTTGTCCTCTGCTTGCCTCTAACCTTGGGTCTTCTGGGGGCGTCGTTATGATGACCAGATTCTCAGATTCTTTCCATTTCCTGTGGTTGACTTCATATCCAGAGGAAAGATGGCACCCACTCTAGGGGCACTTTGGCTGATGTTAGCTTTTGATGACTGCTCAGGAAGGTCCTTACCAACTCTAAATCTTAATGGTTAAAAGATAAACCTTCTTGCTTGGGTCCATTTCTCTGTCCTCCTTGCAGATGTGTGTGCATGTGAGAGACAGAGACAGACAGAGAGAGACAGAGAGGCAGAGACAGAGACAGACAGACAGACACACACACACACACACACACACACACAGAGAGAGAGAGAGAGAGAGAGAGAGAGAGAAAGAGAGAGAGAGAGAGAACATTTGTAGTGACCAGAGGACTACTTATGGGAAATATTTCTCTCCTTCTGCCATATGGGTCCCTAGAAAGGGTGGGGGTGGGGAGTTGAACTCAGGGTGCCAAGCAAGCTTGGTGGCAGGTGCCCTTCCCATGGAGCCATCCTTCTAGCCCCTTCTTCCTCGTGTCTCATTGTGGTGAAAATGATAACAACAGACAACCTGTCTCTACCATGAGTTGTGTGTTCTCTATAGACAGACTCTGTTTTTCTATTTCAACACTTGAACGCTTCCTTGAGGTCTGAACCCCACCCCTCATTGAGAAGGCAGCAGTCTATGAGGACCATTCTGAACTTTTCCACAGCTCAGTCGAAACCTCCACAGACTGATCTGTCAGTCTTAAACACACACTGTAGCAATACTGAGCTCATGTTTACTCTGGGGTGTGTAACTGTCGCTATCTTGTTTCTGCCTGGCTGGGACACCACACAGCCACCCTCCAGCCTTAAAGACTGTACTTGTCTGATAAGTAACCTTTGCCTGCCCCTCTTCACTGTGTGTGTGTGTGTGTGTGTGTGTGTGTGCACTCGAGTGCGTGTGCGCACCCCCAGCATGCTCATGCACACAAATGTTCATGTATGTGGAGGCCAGAGACAACCTCTGACATCCTGGATGCCTTGTTTGTTGAGACAGTTTCCTTGGTCCACAGTTTGCCCCTTTGGCTAGGCTGGCTGGCCAGTGGGGCCCAGGATCTGCCTGTTTCTACCTCCCCGGTGCTGACATTACACAAGATAGGCTCTCCCCCTCCCTTACTCTTTCTGAGTATAACTCAGTGCTTTACATACAAGCAGATAATCAACTGCGCCATTTCCTTAGGCCAACTTCTCGTTTTCTAAGTCTGTGAGAGAGCATACACATTAGAATACACCTCTGATGCCTCCAGAGCCTAGCCGTGTTCCTCCCTCGGATCCAGGTCATCTAAGCTCTCTCCTGGTCACTGGAGTGCCTCACAGGGAGTGGAGGCATGTGAGATTTGCCTAGAACCCCAGCCCGTCTGATATGACATGACCCGGATCGTTTGAGGGGCTTCGGCCTTACTTCAACTGTACGTTTTCAACCCACTCACTGATGCACCGGTGCCTGGGTGTGTAGACCACATGTCTGCATCCTACTAGAGATATCACTCAAGTCCTGAGCTCTGGGCCTGTGCTGTAATGCTTGACTTCCAATCCCCATCTTTGCTCTGTGAACTTGGCAATGTGAGGCAAGTCACTTCTCTGTTCTTTAAGGTGTGGGAAACACACCGCAGCGCCCGTGTCGGTTGTCAACCCTGAGTGAGTTATTGCATGCAAGCCTCTTAGTGCAGATCATGGCGTCATGGCATGGGGCAGATGCGCATGTGTTAGCTCACCTTGTCAGGATGCTTCAGGCATGCTCTGGATCTCTAAGTTCCCTGGTGAATAAATTAAATCAAAACAAACATATTCTACTGGGTGTTTTGTTTTTCACTGAAAATCAAAAGGCTTATATAACAGAAACCTATATCCTTACTCAGCAATACCAACACACACACACACACACACACACCCATACTCATACTCATGCATTCAAGCTTGTGTGTACACACAAACATAGGGGTAAGGAAGAAACGGGGGGGGGGTGGAGAAGAGAGAGAGAGAGAGAGAGAGAGAGAGAGAGAGAGAGAGAGAGAGAGAGATCTTCCACAAGTCCAAAAGTCTGGCTGATGTCAATTACAGCTTGGCCACTGATGGCCTGATGGCTATAATGATACTTAACGGCTTTATATTAAATCATGGGGAAATAACCAGAAATGTATTATTGCCATCAATACACTGACATTCTTCCATTTGGAAGTGACGCTGGTATGTAGTTGAGGACTTTCTAAGCCAACTGATAGATAGGTCTTCTAGGTTTAAAAAATGAAGTGAACAGAACTTTCTAGTTGACAGGCTGACCATGAACGGATCAGCAAGGACACGTTTAAGACTGTCCTAATTACCAGGGTGGACCAATAACACACGCATATGCGGTAGCACACACACACACACACACACACACACACACACACACACACACACAGGACCTGATGTGGGGCGAAGACTCTTTGTCCAGTCTAATCTCACCTTGCAGGCCTGTCTTCCAGTGAGCTTGCTGCCTGAGAGACCACATGCTGAGCACAGTGGGAGTGTGACAAAGTGAAGTCTGTAGCTTCCCAGCCTTTCCAGTCTTCTGCCCCAGCAGGGTAAACATTTTCCTTCACTAACCAATGGTATAGCAGGGATAACTGGTACCCACACTTCCCTCCTGCGTGCTTCCGAGTGCCTCCATCTATAGTCTATATTTTGACAGGCTCCAAGTAATTAAGGCAAAAAACCCTGCCAAAGCCCAGAAGACACCAGAGACACATTGTATTAAATGCTTCCTAGAGTCACTGTTATTCAGATTGTAGCAAGTGTGGGAAGGGCTGATAGAAAAACAACTGAAAATTTTAAATTTAGCTTCACAGTTGACACCCACATTTCAGAACCGAAACCCTCTGCGCCATCATAAAACGTGTTTCTTGAAAAGGGCGAGGCTAGTTGATTGAGTAATGCTATCCTTTAATTCAAAAACCAGCTGATGCACTCATCCATGCAGGCTTAAATTTGTACACTCAGATTTCTGAAACGCCTGCCAAATGAAAACAAGCGTGTGATATTTTTATCCCTTGGCATGAGGTTGTTTTTCTTCTTGTTGTTCTTGTCTGCCACTTTTTGCTCCAATGAAACAGCAACAACTTTTATTTATTTTATTTTATTTTATTTTATTTTATTTTATTTTATTTTATTTTATTTTATTTTATTTTATTCTTGGATATTGGTCTCCTCTATCTCAGGCTGGCTTCTAATTCGTTATATAGCTGAGGCTGACCCTGAACTCCTCATCACCCTGCCTCCACTTCTCAGGTATGTGACTCCAAGCCCAGAGTTTTGGACCGTGCTGAAATGAAAGCCAGAACTTGGTCCATGCTAGGCACGGGCTCTACCAACGAGTCACATCCCCAGTTCAATGGTGCTGCTTTCAGAAGTGACTTTTGGTGCACGCACAGAAGTGCTATACAAGATATGTGCTCACCATGACCAGACTTCCCTTTTGGATCCTGTGTGCGACCTGGTCAGTCTCCTTAGACTTAGAGAAGGTTCTGTGTGCCCAAGTGGCTGTACCAGGCTGACTCTGTCTTTCAGGTTTGTGGTATCGGATGACTCTTGAACACTGTTTTCAAAGTGCTTATGACAGAAAAGGAGAAAGGCGTAGGGGACTGGAGGGTTTGTGAGCCTCTCGTAACCTTTTAATTCTTTTGTGTGTTTCATTATTTAAAATGCATGAGGATTCATATTAACATATGTTTTACCTGTTTGTTACTGCTGAGGAAAATTTAACGAGTCGATAACTCGTTTGGCTACAGTGGTGCTGTGGAGGCCAGAAGAGGGCACGGATCTGTAGATCTAGAGTTGTGAGCTGCCTGATGTGGGTGCTGGGAACTGAACTTAGGTCTTCTGCAAGCTCAGCACAGGACCTGAGCTTAACTACAGAGCCGTGCCTTCAGCCTCCTTCTTAGTTTCTGAGACCGGCTCTCACTGAATTTGGAGCTCAAGAATTGGCTCTTCCAACTGTCCAGTAGAGTGCCCAGGACCCTCCTGTCGCCACAGCTGCCCACCCCTGGGGGCAGGGATTGCAGGTATCTGCTACCACACTTCAATTTTTAATATGAACGCTGGGGATTCTAGTTCTGGTCTTCGTCTTCTCAGAGCAAGCGTTGTACCCGTAGCTCCATCTCCCAGCCCTTAACTCCTCAAACATTCATCATTGGTTTTGGGTGCTAACAGATACAATTGTCTTTCAGATATCTTGAATTATACATAAGTAAATAATAAATTATTAAAGTCACCGTAGTAAGGCTATTTACCACCAGAACTTTTGTCTCCTGAATAAATCAAATGTTGTAACGTTTGATCAGCATCTCCTCTCCCTCCCCCTCCCACCCCACCCCCTCACCCCCCCCCCCACCCGCCCACATCCCTGCCCTGGCCACTGGTAAATGTCATTCGGTTCTCTGTCTCTTGAATATGAGTTTTTTAATGTTTTCCTTGAAGATGAGATAGTGTGGCCTTTGTCCTTCCGTGTCCATCTGTCCTTCCTTGGCATCAGAGATTCTCTGGCCCTCAAGGTGGAAGACAGGGTTCCCTGAATCTAGTATTCTATTATGTAAATTAACTATCTTTGCTTTAAGTGCCCATTGATGGTTAGCTAGTTCGGTGGTTTAATATCCTAGTAGTTGGGAATAATGTTGTAATGAATTTGGGAGTACAGGTATAGATTACATAATATAGTGATAAATTTCTAGAAACATATGTTAGGGTAAAGAAAAGGATAGATTATGTTTAATTTTTCCTGTGTAAGAGCTTACAAGGGGGTATATGTATACAACTTTTTTTTTTTTTTGGAGACAAGATCCCTGCTCATATCTTAAAGGGCTTAAGCAAAACCCACAGTGTTTTGAAACGGAAATACTGCCGCAGTGCAGCGCCGTGCAAGCTGTGAGAGCGCGAACATAGACTGTTTGTCCAGGAGGATAGGAGAACTAGAAGGGGTGGGACATTTCAGGCAAATGCAGCTAATTAGCAGTTGGCAGATGAGGGAAAGGGGGAAGGTACAGGCTCCAGTCCTCAAGACAATGCAGTTGTACCCTAGAACTATGTAAACTGTTGCTCTGACCAGTGGGGGTGGGGGACTGACCCATCCAAGCAAACTCGCAGTGTTTCTCTTTTCCCGGCCAATCGCACCAGTGAAAGGGCTTTAAAAGGAGAGGAGAGCCCAAGGGGCAGAGAGGTGAGAGTATGTGGGAGATCGGAGAGAGCAAAGAGGGAGAGGAGGGGCAAGTAGCCCCTCTTATAATGGGCCAGATCTCTGGGGTGGGGCATACCTGGCTATTGCCAGGTAGGTGTCAGGTAGAGCTTAGACAGAATACCAACAATATCCCTGCTGTTCTCTGGAAGTCACTATATAGACCATACTGACCTTAAACTTCTCCTTAAGATCCTTAGGATCCCTTAAGATCCTCCTGCCTCAGCCATAGGAGCACTGGGATTAAAGATTTGAGCCACCACGAGTTGTTTTCCTCCAAGTCTTGCAAGAAATGAGATCCACTGATAACCCCTGTAGTTAAAGATTAGAAGAAAGTTTAAAGATCAGGCAGAAGGGAGGGAAGTTGTCTGCAGACATCTGAGTGGGACTAGAAAAAAAAACAAACTCCTGCTCCGTCAGAGAAGCATGTGTCTTCCCACACCTAACAAAAAAGCAAGAGGATGAAAAGGAGTCTTTGTTTTATTTACCTCAAGGGCACCCAAAGGGTATTTTCAAGATCTAAGACTCTCTACATATGTAAAGCTTGTGTAAAGACAGGGTTCTGTGTAAGTTGATGTCACGCCTGGCTGTTCTTGCATGCCCAAGTAAGAGAATTGTATTAGTTTCTTCTCTCTTTGCTGTGACTAAAAACCTGACCAGAAGAGCTGGCAGGGAGGAAGGTCCTATTTTGGCTTACAGCTAATCAAGGCAGGAAGGCTTTAGCAGCAGGATCTGCTGCCCTTGGAATCTGCAGAGCTGCAACTGGAAGTAGGGCCGGACTGAAAGACCTCATGCCTGACCCTTCTCCCCTCCCCCCTCACCATCCCTCCCCCCGCCCGCGACGTCTCCCTCTCTCCATTGTGCCGGGAGGCTCTTCTGTTGGTTCCTCCACCATCCCAGTGTTAAAATGCATGCGCCTGTAGGGGCCACAGAAAGATACTCAAACTGCAACAGGAAGAGTAAGAAAGAGCTGTGCTTTAAGAGTCCCGGAGAAAGAAAGGCAAGGTAGTTAGTTATTAACAGGCGAGCAAGCAGCGGAGCGTGTTGCCAGCGATCAATTCCACTGAAGAAGAGTTGCAGTATCATACAAAAATAGCTTTCATTGGTTTTTTGTTTTGTTTTGTTTTTTGCTTTTTAATAAAGGAGGCAGAGAGGAAAGAACATGAAAGAGGCAGAAAGATAGATACATGTATGGAAAGAAACAATACCGGGAAACAAAACTGAGTGAAATCACGAACATTCTTTAAAAGTCAAAAGGACAGGACGTTTCTCTGACTATTCTATTGTAGTGCTATATTATTAAATTCAACTATCCTTTATTTTTCGTTGCTGGCCACTTAAGTCACGGAAACACTGTCTGTACTCGAGTGTCAGGCTTTTGTTGCCTCCGATCGAACTTGACAATTTTTTTTCGTTGCAACTGATGAGGTCTAACTTTTAAGATGAGTGCAGAATATTTTGAATCATCTCTTTTATTCCCTTGTTATTCTTGGTATCTCTCCAACCTAAGGGTTTGGGGAAATACGCCAACTTTTCAAGGTGGTGCTGGCCTTGGAGCCAAAATTCCAGTGCAGACGCATCTCCGCAGCTTCAGCTGCCTTTGAAAATTGATGTGGTTTCTGAGGGAAAAAAAAAGCCGTAATTTCTTCCATCCCATTAAAAATAGAAGGGCAATATTGCAAAAGCGAGGCAGTCTGAAGTAGGCAATTGCAGCACAAGTAAACAGATATGCAAAACAGATGCATATGCATGAGATGCAAATGAAGAGCTTGGTGATCCTGCCCCCATTGGCGCTTGAGCTGAGCCTAGAACCCCAGTTTAAGACTTCGAAGAGCCCTTGATACAGTTTTCATTTTGCGTCAGTCATCTAGGTCTTCTTTACATCCTCTCAGATGTTTTCTCTTATGGAATGAGATGGTCATCAGTTTCACAATACGATAAAAGCCAGTTTTACAAGAAACCTCCAGTAAGTAACCAGTGTGAGGCAAGATTCCTGGGAACGCCAGGTGTGTTGTTAATCTTGACCTTTTGGAGCGCAGACCTTCCAATAGTTGGAGGAAGACCGCCCACGCTATCAGGGCCATCTGCTTTACGTCATGTCCATTTATCCAGAATGTTAGCGTCGGCCTTAGTGTTGATTGCACGCACCGCTCCTGGGTAGCCCATCCGGATCAGCACAAAACCCTCACAGTACTACACTGCCTTGTCTCTTTGGAATCGGGGATGTTTTTAGCGTCCATTCATAGCATCACACAGGGCCGCCTTCCTCTTGACAGCCTGCCCACTCTGGGGAATGAATGAAGTGACTGTCACTATACTAGGAAGGAACGGAGTGAGTGGGGTACTCTATTTCCTTTAAATGTGTGGCAGGGTGTTATGGGCATCAGTATATGCTTTGGGGCACAGCCTTGTCCTTGCTGATCTGCTCAACCTGGTTACTGTACAGCCCAGGACCTAGGATGGATTGCAGCCCTTGTGGGAGTGGTTTGCCCCAAACAGACCGGAGTGAGCCAAGCCGGGTTTCCTTCTAGACACTCGAGCTGCTCAGACACCTTAAGGTCACTGCCCCTCTCAGGGCGGCAGGAGACATGGTGGTGGCTCACGGGGACTTCACTGCAAATGAAGGCTCTGGGTTTGCTGTGTGTGGCTTTGGTTTTTTAATGTATGCTCTTGCTGAGCTAAGTATTCCCTAAGCAGGGTGTGTGCGTCTTACTCTGGTGGAGGAGTTTATTTTCACCCTCCTAAGTATTGTTTTGTCAGATTTAATCATGTCTTCTGCCAGTTAGGGCCTTTTGGATCTCAATGTGTGTCAACCCTCTAAGTTTGCCATCATCTGGATGTGTATTCGTTTTGGACTATTTCCGGCCTGCCTCTCTCTCTCTCTCTCTCTCTCTCTCTCTCTCTCTCTCTCTCTCTCTCTCTGTGTGTGTGTGTGTGTGTGTGTGTGTGTGTGTGACTGTATGCATGTCTATCTGTTTACATGCTGGTGTGAATGCATGTATATGTGTGTCTGTATGTGTGTTTGTATGGCAGTGTGTGTATATGTGTGTCTGTCTACATGTATGCATGTGTGTGTGCATTTCTGCATGTATGTGTCTGTGTATGTGTGCTGTATGGCTGTGTGTGTGTGTGCTGGTATGGCTGTGTGTGTGTGTATGTGTGTATGTGTACTGTTATGGTTGTGTATATGTGTGCTGTTATGGCTGTGTGTGTGTGTGTGTGTGTGTGTGTATGTCTGCTGGTATGGCTGTATGTGTGTGTGTGTATGTATGTGTGTATGTCTGCTGGTATGGCTGTGTGTGTGTGTATGTCTGCTGGTATGGCTGTATGTGTATGTGTGTGTATGTGTGTGTGCTGGTATGGCTATGTGTGTGTGTGTGTGTGTGTGTGCTGGTATGGCTGTGTGTGTGTGTGTGTGTGTGTGTGTGTGTGTGCTGTTATGGCTGTTGTATATGTGTGCTGTTATGGCTGTGTGTGTGTGTGTGTGTGTGTGTGTATGTCTGCTGGTATGGTTATATGTGTGTGTGTATGTGTGTGTGTTTGTGTATGTGTGTATGTGTGCTGTGATGGCTGTGATATGTGTGCTGTTATAGCTGTGTGTGTGTGTGTGTGTCACATCACTGTGCCTGGCTTTTTGGAATGCAGGTTCTAGGTACCGACCCCGATCCTTTCTCATTGACTGAACATCTCCCCAGCAGTTGTAGACTTTTCTACTTTGCTATATCATTTGACTTATTGGAATGATGAGACGTCCTAGTGATTTTAGGCCACTGTTAGGATCACACTTTACTGGGTAAGAAATATTATGGGTCTTGTGCTGGCAAGGGGACTCAGCAGGTTAGGACGCTTGCCACCAAATCTGAAGTCGTTAGTTTAATTCCTGAAAATGGTGGAAGGAGAGAAAAGACTTCCATAAGTTGCCCCCAACCCCCCCACACACAAATCTATCTATCCATGCATCTATTATTTATCATCTACCTATTTTTAAACAAATGGAAGATTATGTGTTATATGTAATAATGTGTTATGTGTAATAGATTATTATCTATTAGGAAGACTCCTAATAGAGAGGGATATTAGTACTGTGTCCCGTTATTACAATATCTATTAAGAACTTCTGCTTGGAAGGTGAGGTGGGTGGGTGGGGACCTTACACTGCTAAGTCCTCATTTATTATTCTTCTCAACCTCTCTTGTTTCTGCAGCACATGCTTTTCTTAGGACTCAAGATCTACTACTATATAAAGTCCACCCATGATTCAATGTGATTAGTCTCCATAGCTCTTCTAGTTAGAAAACTATTTTTCAGGAAGCTATTTCAAGATAGCTGTGCCTCCGTATAGAAACAACTGAACTTGTGTCATTTGAAGTTATGTCAGAGCTGAGTGAGAGCTAGAACGTTCTTTTCTAGTTTTCAGCAATCATTAGGAAATCTACCTGCAGCTCAGAACCACATGGAGGGCTTGGGACAGTATGTTTCCAGCCTGCTCTGCCAGGGCTTTGATTTACTAAGTGGGTGGTGGGCTCAGAGAATTCGAATTTCTAGCAGTTTGCTACTGAGGCTGATTTTCACAGTACCTCACTCGGGGAATCATTGTGCTGTTCGCACAGTGTTCAGTTTCCATTTAGAGGGAAAAATTCAACCAACTTAAAACCAAACAGGCATCTCTGCAGTCGGCAGCTGCTGGCGCTGGGTACTCAGCTCTGCTGAGGGTGCATGTGACTCAACCGTAAGCGCAGTCAGGCTCTCCAGCGGCATCTCATGGGGCACCGGACATGGGCCCAAGAGTCCTGGGCACAGCGCGAAGGCCAAGCTCTTCCTTGGTTCCTTAAAAGCGGGACT
Source organism: Apodemus sylvaticus (assembly GCF_947179515.1). NCBI lineage: Eukaryota > Metazoa > Chordata > Mammalia > Rodentia > Muridae > Apodemus > Apodemus sylvaticus. The sequence goes on along the minus strand of NC_067473.1, from coordinate 174,845,828 downwards.
TTCCCTCACATCGTCGTGCTAGGGCCAGGATGCTTTTCTAAGCAGCGTACACCTCAGTTAATTCTGCTATGAGGAGTTTTGGTTCTGAGACGGTGGGTGACTTACTGGGCAGTCTTGCGGAGAGATGGAGCTAACCCGCAGTGTGTGCAGAAGTTCTCCGTACAGGCCCACTGTGACACGGGCAAAGCATTCCTGGTCCAAAAATCCAAGGTTGGAAACGCTCTGGATTTTGAAAATTTCTGAGTGCCGACACGGTGCTCAGAATTTCTCTGATGTCAAGATAAAGGATTCTCACCAGATAGAAGCTGTGAACATTCCACTATCCAAAACAACCTCACAAATCTGAAACCCTGATAGCAGAAGAGTTCCAGATAAGGGCCGTTCAGCTTGCCACAAGGTTTTAAAACACAGTTTTCGAACTTAGAACCTGAATCTTAACACCTTGCTGCGTGGTCAAGTCTCAGACAGAGACAGACCCAAGTATGATAGCCAGATACTTGCTATAAAAGGATTTTACGTTGTTCTTTGGTAAATGGTGTTTATAAAATTTATTAAAGGTGGTGTCAAAACAACTGCCGCTCTGGGAAATGTTTACATATCTCTGCATTTTAGGAGCTTGAGTAACATATTTTCTTCAATGATGCATTTCCTGTCTCTTTAAAAAATACTTTAAAACATTTTCTCCTGTTTTCTGTCACCAGGCAGTAAGTTAAGAGGGAAAGAGAAAAATAAAAATAGAAAGGAAAGAATTTTCGAGAGTCGTGAATATTTGTCTGAAAAGCAATTGATTTTCTTTTGCAGCAAGAACTTCATAAACTATAACTGAGCCAAAGAGCTGGCTATGCATAGCGAGATACTTTGAAGGCTGACTCAAATATGTGTGGTAATAGAAAATAGATTATGCTATGGGGCCTAGAAATCTTTCCATTAAAATATTTTTTTTAATTTTTTCCTTTCCATCACAGCTCACTCCGCAGACCCACGTGACATAGCAGTTCATATGGAGTAAATGTGCATTAATCCTCCTGCCTCTGCCTCTTGAATGCTGAGATGACAGGTCAAAATATTTTGTATCTTGACCATATATGGTTGAGATAGGGTCTCATTTAGTTCAGGCTGGCTTTGAACTCACTATCTAGTCCAGGATGACCTTGGACCCTTGATTGTCTTGAATCCACCCTCGGAATCCCTGAGTTAGTCTCCTAGGCACCGCTGTCTCCACTTGTATGCAACGCTAGGGTTTGAATCCAGGTCTTTGGGCATGCTAGACAAGCACTCTACCCCTGAGCTACATCTGCAGACCAGGGATAAACTAACTCCATTTCTTTTCTCTTCTCTTTCATTAACCCCAACCCATATCAGAACTGTATGCCTGTATGTATATCACAAAGCTAATCTTGAAATGATTCTTTTTCTTAATTCAAGGTATTCTTGGGTCCTATTTGAGGAGAGACTTGGGAAGAAAAGGAAAGTATCGAAAATAAAGGACAGAGCTTGAAAGCTTTTCAATTTGTTGGTTGCCGTTTTGTCTATATCCATCCCTCTGTTGAGGGACATCTGGGTTCTTTCCAGCTTCTGGCTATTATAAATAAGGCTGCTATGAACATAGTGGAGCATGTGTCCTTTTTACATGTTGGAGAATCCTCTGGGTATATGCCAAGGAGTGGTATAACAGGGTCCTCCAGTAATACTATGTCCAATTTTCTGAGGAACCACCAAACTGATTTCCAGAGTGGTTGTACCAGCTTGCAGTCCTACCAGCACTGGAGGAGTGTTCCTCTTTCTCCACATCCTCGCCAGCATCCTTTTGACAGTGCCCTTTGCCTTACAGAAGCTTTGTAATTTTATGAGTTTCCATTTGTCCATTCTTGATCTTAGAGCATAAGCTAAAAGCTATGGTGTTTTGTTCAGAAAAATTTCCCCTGTGCCCATGTGCTCAAGCCTCTCCTCCACTTTTTTTTTCTATTAGTTTCAGTGTATCTGGTTTTATGTGGCAGTTCTTGATCCACTTAGACTTGAGCTTTGTACAGGGAGATAAGAATGGATCGATTTGCATTCTTCTGCAAGCTAACTGCCAGTTGAACCAGCAACATTTGTTGAACGGCAGCCAACAAATTGGGAAAAGATCTTTACCAACCCTACATCTGATAGAGTGCTAATATGCAATATATACAAAGAACTCAAGAAGTTAAACTCCAGAGAACCAAATAATCCTATTAAAAATGGGGTATAGAGCTAATCAAAGAATTCTCAACTGAGGAATACTGAATGTCTGAGAAGTACCTAAAGAAATGTTCAACATCCTTAGTCACCGAGGAAATACAAATCACTTCACATCAGTCAGAATGTCTAAGATCAAAAACTCAGGAGACAGCAGGTGTGGGCAAGGATGTGGAGAAAGAGGAACACTCCCCCACTGCTGGTAGGATTGCAAGCTGGTACAACCACTCTGGAAATCACTTTGGCGGTTCCTCAGAAATTTGTACATAGTATTACTGGAGGACCCTGCTATACCACTCCTGGGCATATACCCAGAGGATTCTCCAACATGTAATAAGGGCACATGCTCCACTATGTTCATAGCAGTCTTATTTATAATAGCCAGAAGCTGGAAAGAACCCAGATGCCCCTCAGTGGAAGAATGGATACAGAAAATATGGTACATTTACACAATGAAATACTACTCAGCTATTATAGCAATAACTTCATGAAATTCTTAGGCAAATGGATGGAACTAGAAAATATCATCCTGAGTGAGGTAACCCAATCACAAAGAGCACTCATATGCACTCACTGATAGGTGGATATTAGCCCATAAGTTCAAAATACCCAAGATACAATTCACAGACCACATGAAGCTCAAGAAGAAGGAAGAACAAAATATGGGATACTCTGGTTCTTCTTAGAAAGGGGAACAAAATACCCACAGGAGGAAATACAAAGACAAAGTGTGGATCAGAGACTGAAGGAAAGGCCATCCAGAGACTGCCCCCACCTGGGGATCCATTCCATATACAGTTAACAAACCCAGACACTATTGTGGATGCCAACAAGTACTTGCTGACAGGAGTCTGATATACCTGTCTCCGGAGAGGCTCTGCCAGTGCATGACAAATACAGAGGGGGACCTCTCATCTTGAACTGAGCACAGGGTCCCCAGTGGAAGAGCTAGAGAAAGAACCTATGGAACTGAAGGAGTTTACAGCCCTATAGGAGGAAGAACAATATGAACCACCCAGTACCCCCCAGAGCTCCCAGGGACTAAACCACCAACCAAAGAGGGACCCATGGCTCCAGCTGCATATGTAGCAGAGGATGGCCTTGTTGGATATCAAAGGGAGGAGAGGCCCTTGATCCTGAGAAGGCTTGATGCCCCAGTATAGGGGAATGCCAGGACAGGGAAGAGGGAGTGGGTGGGTTGGTGAGCAGGGGGAGGGGGGATGGGATAGGGGGTTTTCAGAGGGGAAACTAGGAAAGGGGATAACATTTGAAATGTAAATAAAGAAAATATCTAATTTTAAAAAGGGCAGTGAGAATGTGAATGAGTGAAGAAAATGGAGCAAATTGCCTGCCTAAAAAAAACAAAAAAGTTTTTCAAGCATGAACTCCAATAGGCAGGTTGCTAACAAAGTACTGTGTGTTGTGCCAGCAAGATGCTCAGTCGGTAAGGGTTTTTGTCATCTAGCTTGATGAGCTGTGTTCTGTCCCCAGAACATGTGCGAGTGCGTGCGTGAGAGTGAGTGTGTGTGTGTGTGTGTGTGTGTGTGTGTGTGTGTGTTAGAGAGAACTGACTACTGCCAGTGGTCCTCTGACCATCACACTTTCACATCACACACACACACCCTCACACAAAACCACATGATAAGTGAAGAAGTTTTTCATTAAGGAAATGTCATCTTGAGGTATGTGTACATTCTCTGTTCAGATCACCGTGAGACAGGGTGTTGGCCGCTTCCTTCATGTCATAACTGCCGAGGATGGATTTGAAGAAGAGAGCAGTGGGGAGTTATTGGGAAAGGCTCTAAGTTCAAGGTCCACCCATCCCTTCCCTACACATGAGCTCAGGGAGCTCAGAGGAGGGGAAAAGAGCTGCCCCAGGCACAAGTCAGCCATGGATTCTGACCTCAGGCACCAGGACCCTCCGACCTATGGTCACAGAGCCCTCGGAAGGGGTCCAGCAATATTCCAAGCACAGCTGTATGAGCTCAGCAGCCTGTCCTTTCTCCTTGCCTGGCCTTGCCCTTGTCACCCCATGAGTTAGTCACCTTTCCCATAGCTGTGACAAACTCCATGACAGAAGCAACTGAAAGAGAGAAGGATTTGCTTCACCTTGTGGTTGGAGAGGGCGCAGCCCGTCATGGTTGGGGAGGCACAGTAGAGTCCATGGGCGTTGCTACTTGTAGCCCGGGATCCCTCCCACCTCCACGGACCAGGAAATGGGTGCAGAGAAGGTAGGTAGGAGTCCGGGAGTAAAGCCGCAGGCCCCACACCCCACTCCCACCCAGTGATGCACTGTGTGTCGCAAAGTTCTTCTGGCAAAAGGTTCACAGCACCACCACCTGGGAGCGTGAACAAAATCGCTTGGGCCTCCGAGGATATTTCACGTCCACACTGGAGGAGGTTGGTAAAAGCTCAACCTGTGTCTCTGAAAATGTGTTTTTACTTCATTTGAAAATTGTTAGGGTGTTGGGGATTTAGCTCAGTGGTAGAGCGCTTGCCTAGCAAGCGCAAGGCCCTGGGTTCGGTCCTCAGCTCTGTTAAAAAAAAAAAGAAAGAAAAGAAAAAGAAAATTGTTAGAAGAAATGGGGATCCAGAGCAAAAAGGCAGCTGCAATTACACCAAGAGATCCTAGAGCCTTACTTTTTAACAGTCAGCCCTGTTTCAAAAATACATTTATTTTCTGTTCCAAATTCCACCTATGCTAAAGCCTCTCACTTGGCCTTGGAAGCTGAGCGGTGAGCTGATGGGAAGAAAGATGGGACATGCGAAAGCACGGAAAAGCAGAAGATGTCTAAAGAATGAGACATCTAATGTTCTTCACCAGGGAACAAAGAAAGGCTATTCTAAAACTTGACTCTAAAGAGCCCAAGAAGCAAAAATGAGAGGTTTTTCTAAAGTCCGAGAGTCCTTCTTTTCAGTATTAAGGAAAATATGCTGTTAAGTCAAGGATTTAAAAATAAGTTTAACACCAAAATAGGGGCTTCTATTCCTTCACTGGGGGGTGGGGAGGGCAAGTTGGTCTTGTGAACACAGGAGCAGGAAGAAGCAAGCTCTCACCTGGAGAAATGCCCCAGGTCTGACAGCTGATGATCACCCACTGGTTGGGCTGAGATCCCATCAGATAACCAGAGATCCTTTATCTGTCATGAATAATTCATTATTAACTATCGCTGGAGCCTTCTAGGTCAATATGTACCTTTAAAAACTGCGATGTTTCTTCTAAATGCCAAAGGTCACGGTTTTTATTGTTAATAATATTTTGATTCAGTAACTGAATATTCAAAGTTATAATATGTGGACATTTACTAAAAAACTTGACATGCAGACCTTTGATGACAAACTGGAAACTTTACAAGATGCTTCTTTCGGGACTCCACTCCCCCCCAAGTAAAGCAGAAAGGAAATTTCCTTCAATGCAAATTAAGAAAATCTTAAGATAGCAGCTGTCACTGAGACCACATAAGCTATAGTAGATGAATTTTTTTAAATTTCAAGTCTCTTGTGAAGCAAGATTTTAAAAAGTATATCTCTTAAATGGTTTGTCTTTTTTATTTGTCTGACTGTGTGTACGCCATGTATGTGGGAGGTGTCCTTGGCAGCCGTAAGTCCATCAGCTTCGCTGGAGCTGCCCAATATGGGCGGTGGGAACTGAACACCAGTTCTCTGCAAGAGGCTGAGCAGCCTCTTCAGCCCCTTGGAAACGATATTGCATTACCATTGCTTTTAGTATGTAAGTAAACAGACTCTGTCTTATTTGATCTGATCCTATGTAAGACATTCGTTATAGCTAATACCATTCTCGCTGCTCAGTCAAGTTTGTTGGCAGACATTGTGAACAGTAAGTTAAAACTTCATTCTCAGTATCAGTCTGCTGCCTTTGTGACAAATAGTCTTCTGGATGGTCCTTTTTTAAAAAAAGAAGCTTTTACTATGGTGGTACGATTTTCTTTTTTTATTTTTTACCGAAGGAAAAGAATTGTCAAGATATGGCAAGTTCATTTTTGCCCTTGAATGATTCTGCTATGAAGTACACTGATGCAGACAGACAGAAATAAGTCAAACTCCACAAGTGCCAGGGCCTAGGCTAGCTCCTAAGTTGAATTCATTGTGTGCTTTTCCAGAACTCCAATATAGGGGCCAGTGAGGTGACCCAACACTTGATGGCTAGCTTGAGAAGCCGAATTCAATCCCCAGGACCTACATGATAGAAGGAAGTAACCAACTCCTGTAAGTTGTCCTCTGACCTACACACACACACACACACACACACACACACACACACACACACACACGTTTTTTCATCCTGACTGTGTGTGATTAATGGGTTTACACCAGTGTGCATCTATATGACTGCTATAGCTAAGGTTCCAGGCACACACACACACACACACACACACACACACACACGTCTTTTCATCCTGACTGTGTGTGATTAATGGGTTTACACCAGTGTGCATCTATGTGACTGCTATAGCTAAGGTTCCAGGCACTTGGAACCCAAGCCATCTGTGGATTTCTAGCTTTTAAATGACTAGACAATGTTGAGACATAAAGTCTGCATTTATGTTCACATTTGGTTTTGTACCTGCATGAAGGGCAGATCCCAGTTTAGAATATGTGAATATAAGACAAATATGAAACGGCCTGTATCCTACACACTGGGATCTGTACTAGCCCCAGGGTAACTTGATACAAACCAAACAAGAATATTTGACCACAATGCCTGGGACACATGGTATCACCCAGTAGAAACAGTTCATAAAATGTGTGTGCTGTCAAAGACATAGTAACTCAGTTATCTCTAAATGGCCACATTGGGAAAGATACAGGACACGGCCACCCAGGGTCTCACACATGTCTAATTGACATGAAGCAGATGATGATGAGATTCTGGTCATTCGAGCTGGTGACAGTTTGGCCTGAGAAGTCTTGAGGGGCTTGAGATAAGGTATGCTGCAAACAAGTATGTCTTTAGGGGGGTTACAGAGCAAACTGGTGGATGGAATCGCAGGGTCCCCAAACTAGTCAACTGCCTTGTTTTTTTTTAAACTTGTCAATATGTTTCCTATGTGAAAAGAGGACTTTGCAGTGAGATTGAGTTTATGAATGCAGAGATAAGATTTGTCCAGAGGAACTGAACCTAAAAGTTGAAAGCGAGGGACCTTTCCAGGGTAGGCTTAGAGTCTGAGGCCAGAGGAAGATGGGACTAAGAAGTAACGGACATGGAGACATACTGGGTCTAAAAGACTTTTTTTTTTTTTAATCTTAAAGGGACCTGTGACAGTCAGATATTTTAACAGTCCCTCAGCACACGACTCTAGTGATGAGAAAGTGAGAACCAGAGCTAGGTGTGTAACTCACACACTCCATCTGTATAGCTAGGTGTGTAACTCACACCCTCCATCTGTATAGCTAGGTGTAACTCACATGCTCCATCTGTATATCTAAGTGTAATTCACATGCTCCATCTGTATAGCTAGGTGTATAACTCACACGCTCCATCTATATAGCTAGGTGTGTAACTCACACGCTCCATCTGTATAGCTAGGTGTGTAACTCACACCCTCCATCTGTATAGCTAGGTGTAACTCACATGCTCCATCTGTATATCTAAGTGTAACTCACACGCTCCATCTGTATAGCTAGGTGTGTAACTCACACCCTCCATCTGTATAGCTAGGTGTAACTCACATGCTCCATCTGTATATCTAAGTGTAACTCACATGCTCCATCTGTATAGCTAGGTGTGTAACTCACACGCTCCATCTCTATAGCTAGGTGTAATTCACATGCTCCATCTGTATAGCTAGGTGTATAACTCACACGCTCCATCTATATAGCTAGGTGTGTAACTCACACGCTCCATCTGTATAGCTAGGTGTGTAACTCACACCCTCCATCTGTATAGCTAGGTGTAACTCACATGCTCCATCTGTATATCTAAGTGTAACTCACACGCTCCATCTGTATAGCTAGGTGTGTAACTCACACCCTCCATCTGTATAGCTAGGTGTAACTCACATGCTCCATCTGTATATCTAAGTGTAACTCACATGCTCCATCTGTATAGCTAGGTGTGTAACTCACACGCTCCATCTGTATAGCTAGGTGTGTAACTCACACACTCCATCTGTATAGCTAGGTGTGTAACTCACACGCTCCATCTGTATATCTAGGTGTAACTCACACGCTCCATCTGTATAGTTCTAGATCCGTCTCCCCCCTCCCTTGTAGAGATAAGCTCAGTTCCGACACTCAGCACCATGAACCCCAGAACACACATGTCTTCCAGTTGTCTCCTCTTACCCTGCTTATTATTTATGAGGTTTTTCACAGGATTCTAAAAGAGCCTGATTCTATGATACCTAGTCAGTACAATTAGTTTAATGTGTAGGATCCAGGCCTCGCTGCTGCACTACAGTGTGAGTTACAGAAGACAGGCATGTGTGCAGGAGTTGACCTGATTACTGATTGGCTTGCTGGAGATGCACAATAAATATCTGGAGAAGAAAAGACTGCCTCAGATTGATACAGCGAGCGGTGCATAGAATAGACAATGGACATAGTTTAGAAAACTGCAGTGCAAGCTATTTTCACATAAGATCCTGAGTCCTGTGCATCTGTGATTGGCTGAATCTGATTGGCTGGATCTGTGGTCCTTGGAATGCTGGTCATCAGGAACTAAGCTTATTTTATGATTGGAAGCTTCTTCTCTTGTTCCTCCTCACCTTCTCATTCCTACAGGGACTGTTTTGTTTCAGTGGTAACATCTCAATAGGATTATACAGTGTTTATAAAATGTAAGTTCAACTATGAATGCTTAAGAATAACTTCCTCTCTCTAGTATAATTATGTATAAAATGCCTGCCACTCAATGAATTGCCAGCCGGAACCATCCTGTTTTAAAGGTCTCTAAAAAAAAAAAAAAGCAAATTTTCTGCCCAGAGAAGTGATGTGGGTCTTGTTTGGATTCTCTTGGAGTTTTCTGTCATAATTACTCACATTGTCAACTTGATTAGATGTAGCATCACTATGGGAAGACAATTCTGGATACCAGTAAGAGTTTCCCCTCACCGTTTCACTAGGGAGGACAGACCTACCTCAATATGGCGGCACTATCCCATGGGCTGGGGTCCACTGAAAGACGAGAGCAAGCTGGGCGAGTGCCAGCGTCCACTGGGTTGGCTCCCTGACTGTGGCTAGAGCATAACCAGGCACCTCACATTCCTGCTGCTGTGCCTTCTTTGCCAAGATGGGCAATACCCTCAAGCCGTGAGGCAACATAAACCCTTCTCCCTTAAGGTGCTTTTGTGAAGTATTTTACCAAAACAATAAGGCCAAAAAGCAACCAAAACCCTTCAGGGCAGCAGATGTTTCCCCTGTTTTAGTGTTTGAGGTGACCATTGGCCTATTTTTGGTGCAAGGTGTACAGTGTTTCCAGTTGAGGATCTAGTTGACCTCACACCCTTAGGCTGACCTTTACACTTGAGCTCAGGCGGTGACAATGAGCCCAAGCTCGAGGTCACATATATTTGAGACATATCTTCTCCAGGGACAAAGTACGACTGAGACAAGATGCCATATTTTAGCGTGTACGTACTGGCTCTGTAATAAGCTGACAATGTTAATTATGGCCGTTCAGGAAGCTAGGGCCACCCCTTCAGCCTGCAAAGCTTTGCCTGAACAGGACAGAATGTTCCTTCTTTCCATTTTCGTGAATAAAAACGCCATGTCTACACTGTCGCACAAGACTGCCCGCTGTGTTCTGCCCTTTGTGCTTGTTAGGAAGCTCCGTCTTTGGCCTGACAGAGGATTCTAGGAAGAATCGTTGTCTGGTGAGGGCTCACTCGTGGGAACTTGTGCCGTGCCACAGTCTTGTTCTGCTCTAAATGGATGGGGAGGAAGGTCACTTGGCACACATTCTTCAAGCCGTCCAAGGTCACACATGGGCTCTGGAGCTCTTGTAGAATAGCATGCCCCACGGGTACTGTGTCGGGCTTGCTTAAGGTGCTGACAGCTTTCTTCCTTGTACACCCCCTCCCTCCAGATTTTGTACAACCCAGATACAAGAAACACTAACCATTGATTGAGCTCCTGCTGCCTCTCAGTCCCTGCCTGAGTTCTGAGGCATGAACTGAAATCAGGCTAGACCCTGAAGCTGAGCTCAGGCTGGACCCTGAAACTGTCCACTTTCTGGGGAGGAGAAGAACCCATTAGCGATGCCTCTCGGCTCTGCCTCCCTGCGTTCTGCACCACGCCGACGTCCACCCACTCTCTGAAGTCATTTTTCACTTGACCTCTGTTCAATTCTAAATAAATAAATACTAATGGGCCTGGGTAATTAATGAGACAAACAAGGAGAAAGAAAACCAGTTAATCTGGCTGTGCCTTAAGGAGACATGTGGAAATTTTCCATAGGTCGGAAGCAGGATATATCATCCTTCAGGGAGCTGCTCGAAGGCCACCTACTTAGCGGGAAGAAAAATGAGTGGGCGGGAAAGAAAGATTAGCAGTGACCTTTGTCTGTGCTTCCACTCTGCTTCCTAAGCCAGCTGAGGAGTTGCCCTTGAAGAAGGAGGGGGCAGCTTTTGTCTGGTACAGCACGTTAGAGAAGTTGGACTGTACCCAAATCGACACTGTGGAAATCTCATCGCCCCCTTAGCCCATCTTTCCACAGCTAATTAGATTCTTCTCGAGTCAACAGCTATTTGTTCATTAGTCACGATTTGAGTGGTGCTCACGGAGGAGGCTCTTCTCCACAAGACTTTGCAAACATTAATTTGACAGGCTCTTCATCTGTGGGGGGTGGGGCGGTCAAGACGTTTCCCAAGCGTTATTTCATTTTGATTCATAGGTATATGCAGGAGTGTGTGAACGTGAGTATACGCAGGGCCTGCAAAGGGTATAGGAGAGGGTCAGATACCCTGGAGTTGGAGTCAAGAATGGTGGCCACCTAATGTGTGTGCTAGGGAACAGCTGGGGTCCTCTGATAGAGCTGCACATGCGCTTGACCTCTGAGCTTTCTCTCCAGCCCGAAAGGGTAAATCGTGCCCCAGATTATAAGCTGGGAGATATTTGATGTAGTATTAGCAACACAGAAGGTTCCACTGCTGCTTAGTGAGGGAGGGAGGGAGGGAAGGAAGAAGGGAGGGAATCCTTACCTCAAGCTACTTCCGGATATTAGGCAAGCTGGGAATGGTCCTTTACAAAAACATATGCCTAGATGTTAGGGCACAGAGGCCAGCCTAGTCTACAGAGCTCCAGGCTGTCTTGAGAGAGAAAGGGGGATGCGGTGGGGATCAGTGTGGGGCTGTAGAAAGGACTCGTGATTTGAAGAGCACGTTCTGCTCTTTCAGAGGACTTGAGGTCCGTTCTCAGCATCCTATGGCGGGCTGCGAGCTGCCTGTAACTAACACCAGAGGCTCCAGCGCCCTCCTATGGCTTCCAAAGGCACCTACATTTATTTGTGTGTGTGTGTGTGTGTGTGTGTGTGTGTGTGTAAAATCTGTTCTTAAGGGAATCTTACTCCTCGCTAAGATCGCCCCCGCCCCCGCCCCCACCCCGGATTTTAGACACAATGAGCCCAAACTCAGCACCCGGAGGAAAAAGCTAGGGTCTTTCCTTCTGCCTTCACTAGAATTGCTCCAAATCAGTCAAACAAAGAGGACCTGTTTCTTGGCGACTAGAGGCAGTGTTGAGAATTCTTGGGAGAGATGGGCTCCAGTCTTTTAAACAACACCAAAGCTGTATACACAGTGTGTAAATCTGAGATAAGGGAGGCCCTGCTGGCAAAATACATGACGTTCCTTTGTGAAGAGACTCTACCACATTAAGGAGGCTGTGCTCCCTTTTATCTTAAATCATAAATGGTTAGTTAAATAAAGCTGATATCTTAAAGCTTATGTTCAGAGGGAAGCTATGCCTATTTTCTTTTATTGAAAATAGAGTTCATACAGTATATTCTGATCATGGTCCCATGTGCCGCCCCCCCCCCATCCCCACCAACTCCTCTGAAATCCTCTTCGACTCCCTCCCATCTGAATAATAATGATAAACATTATCTTAATAATAAGATAAAACAGAAATATACAGACCAGACTGAAAACAAAAGAGACAGAAAGAAGAAAAGAACCAGGGGGGGGGGGGGAACACGAGAAACGAAGTGTGGAGACACACACATCCGCACACCCGGGAGTCTATTTTTAAGAACTGGGAAGCTGCAGGCAGAAAGTGAGGGAATGGGTAGGAAGATGGTGACTGCAAAGAGGCCAGTTTGGGTGACTTCTGAAGGAGCCTGTGCGATCCTCCGGAAGCCTCGGCCTCCCCTCCCTTCCCCACCCCAGCCCCCCAGCAGCAGAGGCCTGGAATGTGCTGCCGAAGGAAGTCTGTGTTTATTAGTGAGAGTTCAGCTGCAGCCTGTGAAAGCGTGTCGGGCAAGCCTTGATGTCCCGCAGAAGCCAGCCTTCTCCTCTCCGCCCGCCCAGCAGGAGATTTACCATAATCCCCTGCAGGTTCTCCACACCGGGAAGTCGTCTAAAGCCCGTGACTCACTGTTTTGATTGCTCTAAGGATATTCTCACTTTTTAATCGGTTTCCTCCTCTTGCAGCCAAGTCTTAGATTCAAATCCTTTTGCGGGGAGGGGTGGGAAAACTGAGACAGAGAAGAAGCGCACCCTCCCCGCCCCCATCCCCCGTCCCCAACACACACCCGCCCCTTCCACTGGTGCGCTTGCTTCGTGGTAATAGTAACCAGAAGCATTTGCTAATATCCAAATTCAGGGACAAAAGAAGACAGCGAAACAGTAACTGAAGTTCAGGAATTTTCTCCCATTTACAATCACTCTTTTATTATTATTATTATTATTATTATTATTATTTATTGACAGAATAATGTTTTCAGGCAAACCAGACAGAGTCAAAATGATCAGGGCTACCTCTCCCACGTCAAAGCCCAGCACACAGCAGGCTGTATTATGTGGCAGCTGTTAGGTAGGGCATGGACCCATATATGTTTATAGAACCCACTTTCTGCTTTGTTTTTCTTTGTGAGGAGCCTAGAATGAGGATGTGGTTAAAATTATCCCGTCTTCAGAGGCAATCTCCTGAGGTCTTCCCTTAGGGGAGAGCACACCAACTGGCTATTCAATACCGACCAAATTGTCAGCCCTGAAAACACTGGTACAGGTAACATTACACAGAAGAGGTTGCATTTAGGATTCTATATGCATATACACATACGTGTGTAACAACAATCAACGAAAAAAATTGTCTCTGCATTTGAAAGAACACAGAGAGGTATATGGGAGGGTTTGGAGGGAGAAAAGGGGGAAATGAAGTAATTATAATCTCAAAAAATTAGTAAAATATATTTTTAGGAACTAGGATTCCACAGAATTGGTTGCTTGTAGGCTTGCTACTCGACAATGAGAGTATGGGGGAATATCTTGTGATGTCAAAAAGAAAGTGTGTGAGGAGAGAAATCTGTTATCCAGTCGATATTGGCCTACCCTTGTCAACTTACTAGCTTTGATGAAATTCCATAGTTATATGAGATATTGGCGTTGGTGAATCCTGGTGAAACGTAGATGGAACTCTGACCTTGCTCCTACAAATCTTCTTTAAATCTAGAATAGTCTCAAGTGAGTCACTGTAGGTTGATATTTTATTGTCTCTCTATACTTTTCAACATTATGAAATAAATGACTATACATCACCCAGGTCAGTGTCAAGGTGACTGCATCCAGTGACACTTGGCATCTGTTTGTTCATCCAGCAGCCTCTCAACAGTTGCTAGATCCATTGTTCTGTCAGCCTCTGGGGTCAAACAGCTCACAAGTTAGGCAGATCCTCCCAAGGCTATCTGTATCAGGATGAGGGAGGTGCAAGCGTTTATGAAAACAGGAGAAGCTAAGGAAGGCTAGGAGGACCAGGTAGAGACCACCCAGGTCCCAGCTGCAAATGACTATGCATTAGACAAGAGGGGGGTGACTGGGTGACTGGAGAAAGGGGGAAGTAGGGGCAGGATGTGTCTGAGGCACAGGAAACAGTGTAACACAGACAGTGTGTGTGTGTGTGTGTGTGTGTGTGAGAGAGAGAGAGAGAGAGAGAGAGAGAGAGAGAGAGAGAGAGAGCTGGGAAAGTGAAGCAAAGGATTTCAGAATGTGGAGCTCAGTGGGAGAACAGCAGAAGCTGGAAGGATAAGCAGTGTCTACATTACACGAGGAGTCGGTGGTTTAACCGAAATGGGATGGCCATCTACTAAAGAGCCTGAATCTGGGAGCTGACCTAAAATAGCAAGATGGAGAAACAATTGAGAAGACACCAGATGTTGACCTCTGGCCTGTGCATATAGACACTTACGTGTGCATGTGCATATACTCATAGGCATAACATGAGCACACACGCACACACACACACACACACACACACACACACACACACACACGACATGAATCAGGAAGTTTAGTAAAAAAAAATAAATTTGTTTGCACCAAAACCAAAACCCTCTGGCTTTTGTAGGAGAGAAGTAGATCATATGTGGCGGAAGAAGAGGGAGACAAGGAGAGAGCAGTTGTGGCAGTCTTAGTAAACAGTGTCAGCCTTGGCACCCAGGGACAGATTGGAGGAGCTCCGGGAAACAGTCAGTGGAGCCAGTGGAGTGACTTGGGAGAGATTTAATGTTTAGAACACTCATGTCCACATCTAGAATCTGCACATCATTTAATCTAGACCTACACTCAAGCCTCGCACGTGTCAGTGGCCTGCTACTGGTTTGTGGCCTTCTGGAGATCCTTGTGAGTGTATGTAGGTGTGTCAGACATACCCTAACTTAGCCCCTCATCGATGACATCTTCTGTCTCTGAGCTTAAGCAGAATCTGTAATTTGCTTCTAGCCAGTAGAAAATGACAGGCCGGTTGAGTGGCACTTGTATAATTAAATTACACTATATAAAGCGCTGCCTTAGATGACTGTGTGGTAAAGACCTTTCCTGCCATCTTTGAAGTTTCTGCTGTATTTAAAGGAGACTTGTATGGCAAGGGTTTATGGGTAAAATCTTAGCTCTGCAAGTGGTTACAGAGCACCACCACTATGAAACCTTAAACCTACAAGATCATGTCGAGGCATTGAGTTCTGCCAACCATGTGAAGACTTTTGGAAGCAAATCTTGCCCAAGCCAAATCCCCACTGAGATGACACTGTCCTGCAGATGCTTAGGTTGCTCAGAAGCATGGATCCCTGACCCGCAGAAAGGTCAGGATCATGAACAGCCTTGACTGCACAGTGCAGTCACAGTTAGCCAGGCTACAGACAAGAAAACCAGAAACACTGAAGTAACAAAGTGTGTTACTCTAAGCTACTGAGTTGGTGACCATTTGTTATGCAGCCACAGAAAGGGATGTTCTTGGGCACTCTTTCTCCCCCTTCTGTGTGCCTCCTCTCTCTCTCTCTCTTTCTCTCCCTCTCTCAATCTGAACCATCTGAGTCTTAACCTGACAGCTCTCCCCTTTGGCTTCCATTACCCTTTACGTAGTCTGACTATTCCAAATATGGAAACCCCACATTGACTCTGTTTATCAGCCCCAGCTGACTTACAAATTAAGAGCCATCTTTCCAACCTTGGGGCATGCCCAGAATGATGGTGAGAAAACAAGACGTTTGTACCAGGTGTTAGAATACCGCAGTGTCCTTTTGCTGCCTACAGCCGACCAGACCGTCACAGTCCCACGCTGGCCTTCCGTATTCTCCTCTGGGCTTTGCAAATGTCTCCTGTGATGCCATAGGGCTTTAAGGTTTTGTGTAATCCATCATCATCCTTAATTTTGTGCATTGTGCACCCTTCTTTAATCTCTAGCAAAACCTCTGGTTCTCCTCCCATTCTTGTGCTACTGTTAAGAATGTCTATCTGCCTTGAACTCACACTAGGAAATGGATAGGAAACCTGGAAGACGGCATGTTTGGAAGTTACAAAGCCTAATTCATACACGAGTCTCTTGTGAACTCCCCCCCCCCCATCAAGATCGAGCTTTTAGCTGACATTGGTGATAACCAGGTTTTCACTTTTGGACACTTCCACAAATTGATAAAGACAGATGTACCAAGAAACTCCTTTGGCTTTAAAAACAAAACACAACTATTTTTGGCCCTTACTTTCAGCGAAGGCCATGTGAATCTATCCCCCAGAGGACTCTTTTTTAATCCTTCAGCCATGAAATGATTTATACAACTAATGCTTAATTGTCACTTGCCCTAAGCCAATCTCTGCATGGGGCTCTGGGGATCCAGCACTGAGCGAGCTGGTTGAGCTCCGAGGAATTTGTCTTGTAAAATGGAGATATATATGGCAGAAAGTTAATAGCCACAGCACATAGTGTTTCAGAAGTGATGCCTGTAATAAGCAAAATAAAGGGATGGGACTAGAAATAGAGCGTAGACATTTACAAGTTTGGACGGAGTGGTCAGAAAATATGTCGGTGGCAACAGTGTCCTTAATTGCAATGTCTGAAGAGAGTGAGGGAATAGACAGTTAACAGTTTCCACATGCAAAGGGAACTCCAAGTATAGAAGTCCTGTATCTGCAAAGGGGGTGGTCAGCTGTGGGCACCAGAGTGGAGCAGAGAAAAGGGGAGAGGTAGGAGAGAGACTCTTTGGACAATGCAGGTCTATAGACTGCAGGGCAGCTCTTCCTAGAACGGAACGCAAGGCCATGAAATATGTTAAGCAGGAGGGTGAGCTACCTGGCTTGCATCTGATAGTACTCCTGCAACTTCTAAATGTACGATGTGTTTGCAGGCGTGAGCTTGAAGACAAACGTAAAAGCAGACACCTTCTAGGAGACTGGTGACACTATATGCAATAAACTCAGAATGCCTCCATCACCACAGAAGGTCCTGATGGAATTCTGAGCAGGAGGGACCACATGAACATATCTGTTCTTCTCAAATGATAGTCTCTCTCTTCTTTCTGTGTGAGGACTTGGCAGCCTGAATATTCTCTTTAAAGGAAGCAGAAATATGCAGTTCATTGCTGGACGGAAATACAGCTTTCCTCTGTCTTTGATACAAAAAGTGATGTGTTAACCCATTCAGTGCCAACAATGCTTTCCCTTTTATATTCACCTGGATGGTGTAAACTGTATCTCAAGCTTTCCCTCAAAGATGAAGGAAATGCTCAGGGTAGGAGCCAGCAAGGACCGCTTCCCAAAAGTCACCCCTCTTCAGGGCTATACTCCATACTGCCTGTCTCTGGGCTTTTCTGCATGCCTGCTCGATTAAAGGAAAGTCGACATTAGAAGGTATACTTTTGTGTAACTTCATGGATACAGCTGTCAAGACCCTATGACCATCTCCAAGTAGCAGGGGTCACCAAAGCTTGGATCTCTGGTCAAGTGAACTTTCTCATTTTTCCAAAGCCTGATCTAATAGAACATACATATCTCTGTACCAACAAGCTATAAAATATTGGCGGAATTCTGGTAGGTTTAGGGGGAAGTTACAGTCTGTATTTGACCACTAACTAAACTTGTGACTTTAGTGAAAGACGAGGATCCATCTACTTGAATATTTACTGCTCATCCTTCAAACACTTCCTGTGTTTGAAGAACAGGACCCAGTCCAGTTCTGGCTCTGGCACTAGAAAACCCAGCATGATGGTCTCCGTTCCTGTCCTCCAGGCCCTCACTAAGCTGCTATTTATGTATTTTGCAACAATGCAGAGTCTTATAAAACTGTACTTAAGATTCACTTCTGTGGAATTCACTTCATACAACTCAATAAAAAGCATCAGTGTACTCAGTTTTCCTGTAGAAAGAGTCAAATGGTCACGAAAGAGCTGTGAATATTCATCAGCCTCATTTGCATATGCACAGGACTCAGAACTCCAGGTTAAAGTGCTGGCAGCAAGCAATAGCATTTAGACCTTGGACCTGGCAAACCTCCTGGCTTCCGGAGCAATGCCACTTGGTCTGCTCTGGCTGTAGTTGTGTGGGTGTAGCCAGGCACCTGCTTTAGTTTGGGACTACGTTTACTTGAGGGCACATGGTAAGTTTGCTCTCCGCCAAGAAGAGTGTCCTTTACCCACCCTTCAGTATGGTGCCTAGATCCTATTTGTTGTCTCAAGAGCTGGCTCCACCAGCTCTCAAAGGTCAGTTTTTAACAGTCTATTTTTACCTCTCCTCTCTTTGAAAAGTGATGTCCGTCCAGCTCCCAAGTTGGCCTCGGAGAGTGGAAAAGTCCTCCGGGGTTGAGACTGGATTAGTAAGAGCTGACCCAGACAGTCTCACTATCTCCGTGCGGATCTTAATTGAAACCAATCTCTTTCTCCATGCTAATGTTTTCCTAATAGGAAGAAAGAAAAAAAGGGAGACACCAGAGCCAGTGTCGGAACCTGCGTCCATTTTCTGCTCCACGGTGAAGTTAACAAGGAGCCTTTACCGGGTATTATGTATTGGCTGGGAATCTTTTGACTGTCCCCAGGGCCATCCACTTGTCCCAGCTGCTCCATTAATCTCTGGGAAATCCCCAGCGCTGCAACTGTCACTGTGTAATTAAATGCTTTGTTATTTTCCGCATGGCCCTGTACTTTGGCAGCGTATTTTTATTAAGAGCAGGGCCTGTTATTTGTCATTGGCCCCATATGGCTGTGAAGTAGCTGCTTCGTGATGTCTCTGCTGTGCTCACTTCTCCTGAATTAACCAGTTTTCTCTTTGCTCTTTCCTTCTTCTGCTTTTATTTTTCCTTCTATTCATTGACACACTGACATACATACATACACACACACACAGAGAAAGAGAGAGAGAGAGAGATACATACAGACACACACACAGAGACACATACACAGAAATACAGTTCATATAAGCACACACACATACATACACACACACACACACACCCTTTTGTGTGTGTGGGGGGGGGAGTGGTACCATTCTGTGCAGCCCCTGCTGACCTGGAATTCCTTCTGTAGACCAGGCTGGCCTTGAACTCACAGAGATCTGCCTGCCTCTGCCTTCTGAGTTCTGGCTTCAAGGTGTGCACACACCTTGACTGTATACAGCACTGGGTTTCACAGGGACGTGTGTAATACAGTCTATGACGTACTTGTAACGTGCCTTTTATCTTTGTATTTCCTTGCTCATCTTTCTGACTCTAAGCGGGATTCCCTAATGCATTAGGTCAGCATCAACTGGTTTCTTCTCATTTTTTCTTCTAATCTCCTCAGAGAAGGAAATGAAATTTGAAACATTAGAATTAAATATGCAGTCTGTGACTGTTACCCATAACATTAATCTTTAACTTGAGCACATAACGCCCACGTATCATGGTACCAAAATGTACCAAATTCTGAATAAGGAAAACAAAAACTATTTAACTACCTGATGCTGTCATTAGGTGAGTAATTTCTTTTTTTTTTTAATTTTTTCTCTTTTTTTATTGGACATTTTTTTAATTTACATTTCAAATGTTATCCCCTTTCCTGGTTCCACTCCCCACAGGAAACTCCCTGTTATCTCCCCTTCCTCTGCTTCTGTAAGGATGTTCCCCCACCCAATCTCCCATTCCCACCTCCTTGCCCTCACATTCCCCTACACAGGGGCATAGCCACTTTGCTGAAGTTGTTTATGAGCTTTAGGAGTTCTCTGGTGGAATTTTTGGGGTCACTTAAGTATACTATCATATGTCTGCAAATAGTGATATTTTGATTTCTTCCTTTCCAATTTGTATCCCTTTGACCTCCTTTTGTTATCTAATTGCTCTACCTAGAACTTCAATTATTGTATTGAATAGATAGGGAGAGAGTGGGCAGCCTTGTCTAGTCCCTGATTTTTGTGGGATTGCTTCAAGTTTCTCTCCATTTAGTTTGATGTTAGCTACTAGTTTGCCATATATTGCTTTTGCTATGTTGAGGTATGGGCCTTGAATTCCTGATCTTTCCAAGACTTTTAACATGAAGGGATGATGAATTTTGTCAAATGTGTTTTCAGCATTAATGAAATGATCATGTGGTTTTTTTTTCCTTGAGTTTGTTTATGTAGTGAATTATGCTGATGGATTTCTATATATTAAACCATTCCTGCATCCCTGGGATGAACCCTGGGTGAATGATCATTTGATGTGTTCTTGCATTCAGTTTTTGAGAGTTTTATTGAGTATTTTTGCATCAATGTTCATAAGGGAAATTGGTCTGAAGTTCTCTTTGTTTGCTCTTTGTGTGGTTTAAGTGTAAGCATTATTGTGGCTTCATAGAATGAGCTGGGTAGTGTTCCTTCTGCTTCTATTTTGTGGAATAGTTTGAAGAGTATTCTTTGAAGGTCTGATAGAACTCTGCACTAAAACCATCTGGTCCTTGGTTGGGAGACTTTTAATGACTGCTTCTATTTCTTTAGGGGTTATGGGACTGTTTAGATTATTTATCCTATCCTAATTTAACTTTGGTACCTGGAATCTATCTAGAAAATTGTCCATTTCATTTCAATTTTCCAATTTGTTTGTTTGTTTCTTTTTAGTATAAGCATTTGTAAAAGGATCTGATGATTTTTTGAATTTCTACGGTTTCTGTTGTTATGTCTCCCTTTTCAGTTCTGATTTTGTTAATTTGGATACTGTCTCTATGCTCTCTGGTTTGTCTGGCTAAGGGCTTATCTATCTTGTTGATTTTCACAAAGAAGCAGGTTTTGTTGATTCTTCGTATAGTTTTTTTTTTTCTATTTGGTTGATTTCAGCCCTGAATTTGATTATTTCCTGCCATCTATTTCTCTTGGGTATATTTGTTTCTCTTTGTTCTGGAGCTTTCAAATATGCTGTTAAACTGCTAGTGTAAGCTCTTTACAGTTTCTTTTTGGAGGCACTCAGAGATATGAACTTTCCTCTTAGCACTGCTTTCATTGTGTCTCATAAATTTTGGAGTGATGTATGTTCATTTTCATTAAATTCTAAAAAGTCTTTAATTTCTTCATTTCTTCCTTGACCAAGTTATCACTGAGTAGAGCGTTGTTCAGTTCTTATGTGTATGTTGAGTCCTGTTTTGTGACCAATTATTTAGTCAGTTTTGGAGAAGGTACCATAAGGTGCTGAGAAGAAGGTACATTCTTTTGTTTTAGGATGAAATGTTCTATAAATATCTGTTAAATCCATCTGCTTTTTAACTTATGTTAGCTTCACTGTGTCTCTGTGTAGTTTGTGTTTCTCTAATCTGTCCATTGATGAGAGTGGGTGTTGAAGTCTCCTACTATTATTATGTGAGCTGTAATATGTGCTTTGAGCTTTAGTAAAGTTTCTTTTATGAATGTGGGTGCCCTTGCATTTGGAGCATAGATGTTCAAAATTGAGAATTCATCTTGTTAAATTTTTCCTTTGATGAGTATGAAGTGTCCTTCCTTATCCTATTTTTGGTAACTTTTGGTTCAAGGTCAATTTTATTTGATATTAGAATGGGTACTCCAGCTTGTTTCTTGGGATCATTTGCTTGGAAAATTGTTTTCCAGCCCTTTACTCTGAGGTAGTGTTTGTCTTTGTCTCTGAGGTGCGTTTCCTATATGCAGCAAAATGCTGGTCCCGTTTACATATCCAGTCTGTTAGTCTATGTTTTTTTTTTTATTGGAGAATTGAGTCCATTGATGTTAAGAGATATTAAGGAAAAGTGATTGTCACTTCCTGTTATTTTCGTTGTTAAAGGTGGAATTCTGTTTGTGTGGCTATCTTCTTTTGAGTTTGTTGAAAGATTACTTTCTTGCTTCTTCTAGGGTGTAGTTTCCCTCCTTGTGTTGGAATTTTCCATCTATTCTCCTTTGTAGGGCTGGATTTATGGAAAGATATTGTGTAAATTTGTTTTTGTCGTGGAATATCTTATTTTCATCGTCTATGGTAACTGAGTTTTTCTGGGTATAGAACCCTGGGTTGGATTTGTGTCCCCTTAGGGTCTATATACATCTGCCCAGGATCTTCTGGCTTTTATAGTCTCTAGTGAGAAGTCTGGTATAATTCTGATAGGTCTGCCTTTATATGTTACTTGACCTTTTTTCCCTTACTGCTTTTAATAGTCTTTCTTTGTTTTATGTATTTGGTGTTTTGATTATTATGCTATGGGAGGAATTCTTTTCTAGTCCAGTCTTTTTGCAGTTCTGTAGACTTCTTTTTGTTTATAGGCATCTCTTTTTTTAGGTTAGGGAAGTTTTCTTCTATAATTTTGTTGAAGATATTTACTGGCCCTTTAAGTTGGAAATCTTCACTCTCTTCTATGCCTATTATCCTTAGGTTTTGTCTTCTCATTGTGTCCTGGATTTCCTGGATGTTTCCTGTTAGGAGCTTTTTGCTTTTTGCATTTTCTTTGACTGTTGTGTCAATGTTTTCTGTGGTGTTTTCTGCACCTAAGATTCTGTCTTCTATCTCTTGTATTCTGTTGGTGATACTTGCATCTATAACTACTGCTCTCTTTTTCTAGGTTTTCTATCTTCAGGGTTGTCTCCCTTTGTGGTTTCTTTATTATTTCTGTTTCCATTTTTAGATCCTGGATGGTTTTGTTAATTTTCTTTGCCTTTTTGATTGTGTTTTCCTGTAATTTTTTAAGGGATTTTTGTGTTTCTTCTTTAAGGACTGCTACCTGTTTACCTATGTTCTACTTTTTTTTTTTAAAGGGAGTTATTTATGTCCTTCTCAAAGTCCCCTATCATCATCATGAGAAGTGATTTTAGATCAGAATCTTGCTTTTCTGCTGTGATGGTATATCCAGGACTTGCTGTGGTGGGAGAACTGGGTTCTGATGATGCCAAGTAACCTTGGTTTCTGTTGCTGTTCTTGTGCTTGCCTCTTGCCATCTGGTTATCTCTAGTGCTACCTGTTCTAGCTGTCTCTGACTGGAGACTGTTCCTCCTGTGCTCCTGGTTGTGTGTCAGAATTCCTCAGAGTCCAGCTGTCTCTGTGATCCTAACATCCTGGGTGTGTCAGAGCTCCTGGGGGTCAAGCTGCCTCTGGGATCCTGAAATCCTGGTGTCACCAAGTTCCTGAGATCCTGTGATCCTGGAAGTGTTAGAGCACCTATGATCCTGGGCGTGTTTGAACACCTGAGAGTTGAGCTTCTTCTGGGTGTTCTGGGACTGGGTGCAGTGCTAACACCTAAGGTCTTCTTGGGGTACCAGCTCAGACTAGAAAGAACCTGTGTCACTGGCCAGGCGGGGCTTCCTTTGTCCCTGGATCCCACTGGTCCCAGTTACTCCTGGTGTTGGGGCAGATGTTGTGGCCTCCTCACCTATGATGCTGGGTGTCTTAGAGCGCCTGGGAGTGAAGCTTCCTCTGGGTGTTGTGGGACTGAGTGCAAAGCTGGCGCCCACGGTCTGCTCAGAGAACTGGCTCAGACAGGAAGGAACCCATGCCATTCACTGGTAATTTCTTAACCATCACAACAAAAGCCACGTCCTGATAATGTGGAAAGAGCTTAAAGTCAGTATTTTTTACCTGGAGCAAAACTTTCTCCTGTGACCTTCAGTCACTGCTCAAAGACAGTGCAGTTGCTTCCACCCAGCTGGGGAGACTTTTGTCACAAAATGCCTTTCTTACTTTGGTGGAGGGTGTGGGTCCCTAGAAGCAAATGGCCTGCTACTCTGAATTAGGGACAAGCTCCCCCCTGCCCACCCCCAAAGGGAAGCTTTCCCTCCTATATTAAAAACCTTTGTCCATCAATTCTCAAGCTTTGAGGGGACGTTGCAATTATGTTGGAACCACAGCCAAAGCTGCTGTGAGGGGCAGGACTGGGGATGGGAGTGGATATGACACAAAGTCACAACAAAGGAGGTATTCATGAGGAGGAAGGGGAGAAGCTCCTGCTGCTGTTACAAGCCATTAGACAGCCAGCAGTTGGACTTGGTATCTGTCTAGAAATCTCATTTGTGTAAAGGGAGGTAGCATCAAGGAGCAGAGATGCTTATTCTCTGGGGTCAGATCTTAGCAACATTCGACCCTGCTGCCTCTGGGTCTCAGTTCTCTTATTAAAAAAAATCAAAATAGCCCTACTCATTCCGTATGTTTGTCATTGAAGTGTGACCCCATGAAGTGTGCGGTCAGAGAGAGGCACATCCTAATGACTCAACACATGGGGGTTATGCTTAAGGTGTTGTCTGGAATGGTAACAGCCAAAGCTCTCCCCTCTCTCTCCCCCACAACCCCTCAGTGCCCACACGGTTGCACAGGTGGGCCTGTGTTCATGTTCTCCTCCATAAATCCATGGTTTTCCTTCTGGCTGTGTCGTCTCTTCCTTTGACAGATTGGCTGGTGACTGTGAAATCTATCCAGTGATTTTCATCTTGTGTTCAAGAACAATGGAAGTACAACAAAAGGAACCAAGCAGACAGTCAAACACCCTTGTAGTGAAATAATAGCAAAAGTGTCTTGCCCCGACAAACAGTGTGTCTATGTGAGAGACTAGCTGGTGTCACAAAGGGAAGAGACTGAAAACCAGTTTTGAAAAAGGCAAAGATTGGGAAGATGGGAAGGAGGGAAGGAAGGAAAGGAAGGAAGGAACAAAGGAAGGGAAGGAAGGAAGGATAGGAAGGAAGGAAGGAAGGAAAGGAAAAAAGAAAGGAGGGAGGGGAGAAAACAGTAAAGAAAAAGATCTCTCCAGTGCCAGTAATCTCTGATGGAAAGGCCGTTGTTTGTGTCCTGAGGGCACAAACTTTAGGTCACAACCCTGAACTGCATTCCCGAGTGCCCGGAGCTTCCGCACTCTGACTGCCCACTCACGGAAGAATCCGATGGAAACCAAACTCAGCACCTTGCAGCATCCCCTAGATCTGGGCTCAGCACTTACGGATAGTGTCCTAGTGACTCAGTCGTGAGCCAGGGTGGGAACCCAGTGCCCAGCACAGTGGTTCTTCGGTCCTTGCCCACAGGAGCTAAATGTCCTCTTGAAGCTCTGTAATTGAACCTTTTATTCAGTACCCCCCTCCCTCATCACTCTTGAGAATAAGAGCAAAGTACAGTGTTTCCCAAATACTGAATTAATCATTCCTACAAGTCTTCAAAACAGACAAGAGCGATTGACTTGTAGCTTCAGGGAATGAGTCTTCATTATCACTATTTGTGCTGTAAACCTGTCTTCTCTGCCAAACAGATACACTAACAAGTTTGTAGAGTTTTTAGAAAGTCCCAATAAATACTTTGTGGGACAGAAAATGGCGCAGTATCGGGTGGAACTATGAATCGGCGGTTCCTCCCAAGGGACCATTGAGATGTCTTATTACCCAGAACAAAGAAAGAGATGGCCTATGACTCTTCCAAGCAGAGAGTGGCTATTTGATGTTCTCCCAAATGTTGTTATAAAGATAACTGTTGGTTTCCCTCAATGCAGAACTGTGCAACAATCTTGATGAGACCAATAATCCATGTGGATCATGGTAGCTTTCTTTCTTAGATGTAAAAGGGTTCATTAGGGATGGAGAGGTGAAGGAAGGGGGAAGACAAGATTCGTATTAATTCCATCCCTCATTCCTATCTTAGAAGCTCTGGGATATGGACTGTTATCAATCACTCCTCTCATTATTACACCAGACACTGACTCACGGACTGGAGGAATCCAGTCATGTCAGAGAAGACAGACATGAGTGGCTTAGTGGCTTCAAAAGCATATGGCTTCTACCAGAAATCAGAGTAAGGACAGGAAACAGAGCCAGACTATACAACTGAAGACCTGAATCTCCCACCCCCTCCCAAAGAGAATTACTTCTTCCAGGTATGTCTCCAGTCTCAAACATATGAGCCCATGGGCAGCCCTTTACATCAAAGCTACACCACCACCTCTCACCCGAACTTCAGAGCTTATAGATTCAGGTTGAGACAAGAAGCAGTACACTGGAAGCAACACCATCCGTGGGAATTTCCAGAAGCTAATCTTTCAACAGTGTTCCTCAGGGGATGGAGAGGATGCTTCTAATAGATTGGCATTGCTGATTTTATGAGGTGAATGGCTGCTCACAGCTTGGGAGTGCACTTCCTTAGGGGAAACAGCTTGCTTCCTCCCTTTAAGAATGTCAAACTTGGTGCTGTGAACTGTGTGTGCCTAAGACCTGTGCACTCCAGAACAAGGCACCATTTATATTGCATTTTATTAATGCATGAGACGTTATCCCAAATTTAGTGATATCTCAGATCTTTACAAGCCAGGAGTCTAAACTCAGCTTTAAAAAAAAAAGATTTTATTTATTTATTCATTTAATGTGAGTACACTGTAGCTATCTTCAGACAGACCAGAATACCAGAAGAGATTTTATTACAGATGGTTGTGAGCCACTATGTGGTTGCTGGGATTTGAACTTGGGACCTCTGGAAGAGCAGTCGGTACTCTTAACCACTGAGCCACCTCTCCATCCCTAAACTCAGCTTTGACAGATAAATGCTAAACTGAGCTGCGGTTGGCTCTTCTCTTAAGGAAAGCAATTTTAAGCTCATTTGCGGTTTCAATATTTATTTTTTATTTGTATGTGTGTGGGCACAGCATACCTTTAAATAAGAAAAGTCACCAAGATCAAATCCTTCTCGTAGCTCAGTGTTTGAGTTATAGTTTATCTGGAAACAGCACTCTGTGATTTGTTTTCTCTGGAGTGTGAACTCCTATCGGCAGAGCCACCCTCCCGCTGAGTCTTCCAGGGCTGGATTGCATTGACAGGAAAGTCATCAAACAAATAGAGTTATCCTAGTTACCATAAGCCTTGCCTCTCCCTCTGAAAAACATAAAAGAGATATGTGTATCAGTGTGGAGAGATGATGAAGTCTTAGATTATGCTAGTCTTAGGCTAGCAATGGAGCAGGTCACAGGCTCTCTGCCGGGCCGCATTGTCTTCTGGGAATTTATTTGCGGTGGGGGAATTCACAAGCAGTGTCTTAGGAGTGCGTCTCATTTACAAAGAAATTATATAGTTTCTATTCTGTTTTCTAGTTGTTGAAACATGGGAGAGACTGGATCTACTTTGTGTCTATTCTGGAAATTATAGCAATTTTCTTAAGAGCTCATAAGCATCATAGGTATTGATGGCAGAGGGAGGGGCAGGGGGAGAAGGCTGTAACTTTGATGCCAGGGAAGGGAATCAGAAGTGGGAGAGCGATGTGGAGGTAATTTATGCCATGTTTGGCCTGTGCTTGACTAATTACTGGGGTGGTTTGCTGTTCGCCTCCTTCAGAGCCCTATATTAGGCTACTTTGAAAATAAAGTTACTGTAAAATGGAATGCCTTTTCTTCACCTGCTCCCTTTCTGATACTATGTTATATTATGCCATCTAAAGACTCCTAAGTACTTCAGACAGGTTCTGAAAGAGTCCCTGAGGGCCAAGTAAGACATATGAGGGAAATCACTTTGTCACCCACAAACAGACTCTGTGATATTCATCTTTCATAATTCGTCTCCGACAGTCTAGAGAACAGGCCCTTTGTCAGTATGATTTGCTACCACTGGATGCCGTTAGATTCATCACTTCAAATACACTGTGTTCCTGGGTTTATAGCTTGCAATAGCAATCAAGATTTCTACATTCTTGATAAATGAGGCCCATCATGATCAAATAATATGCATTGGGAAGGTTTGCAGGGTTAAAAAAAATTCCAATATTCTGGTTTGAAGCATAATCTTTAATGTTTGTTTATTGGATATAATTTCCTTATTTCTCTTAAATCAGCTACTTTAGTAAAGCAGCACCTATTGCAGAAGCAAGACCACCTTCCACACAATATTAGTGTTGTATGCAAAGAAACATCTTCCCTTCTTGTCAGCACTAGGTGCTCTCAGAATTGCCCTGTGTCCCTCCTGTACTAACTGTGTGCACATTATAAAAATATGAAGGTCTGGAGATGTGGCTGCGTGGGCTGAGAGCTTGCTGGCTGGTGTGTGGGAAGCCTTGAGTTCAGTCACCAGCACAGCACGAGACCAAGTACCTGGATGGAATCTGTAATCCCAGCTCAGGGGAAATAGAGGCAAGAGAACCAATCAGAAGGCCAAGGTCATCCTCAGCTACATAGCAAGTTCAACACCACCTTGAGATACATGACAGCCTGCCTCAACTTCCGCCCCTCAAAAAGACAGACAGACAGACAGACAGACAGACAGACAGACAGGTAGATAGATAGATAGATAGATAGATAGATAGATAGATAGATAGATAGATAGATAGATAGGGATATATGGTATTTAAATCAGTGCACACAAATTTGATCAGTTCCTTCTTATATTGCTTTAGGGACTTGTAGTGAGGATGAGGAAACAGATTCAAGGACATGAAGGGATTCTTTTCTTCCCCCTTCTCCAACTGTGTTCCCCGTTGCCTTCTAAATTGACCTGTGAGTTGCTGGTTGCAAGAGTAACCGGATGGTTTTTCATGAATTCACATCACATATTTTCCTTTTTGAAATGTTACAGAAATATCAAGTGTTTGCTTACAGGTTCCTCCTGGTACGCTGCATACACAGTAAGGAGATGCATGGCTCTGATAAGGCTGGGCACTCACCCCAGCTGAGTTCACAGCAGGTCAAGTCCCAAACATGGCAGTTTAGGGTGAGTCAGAATGTCCCCCTGCTTTCAAGCACCTGGTGGTGCCTTTTCTGCTCTGAGATATGCTAAAATTGTCTCTTTAAAATAACAGGAGGTATGCTAATAGGTTCTCGTTTCCTGACATTTCAGAATACAGACTGGAAAATAAACATGCTGTAGGCAGAAAGCTTTACATGCTGTCAGGGAAAATATTCTAACCAGGAAGTTTGGATTGAGTACCATATTTCACATCTCCGCTGATTTTTTTTTGTTCTTTTGATGAAAATTGAGATAAATGTCTACTTTCGGCTGCCAAAACAAAGACTTTTCGTATACATATGTAAAGCACCTATATGTGCATGGAATGATTAAAAATAGTTTTAAAGTTAGTTTGATTTCACATCTATGATTTTCAAAGTTCTAGACTAAGTTGAGAAACCACATTTAATATTCTTTAATACTCCGGTACATGGTAGATCTTGATCCATGTAAGTTTTCCTCCTAAACTCAGTGTTGATTTAAGATTCTAATGACAACCAGCATAGAAGGCATTCTCCAGACTGTGAAAGCTGGTGTGACATTTCAAAGACGTGTCAGAGTTCGGGCCTTAAATTCTCCTTCTCTCCCATCCCACCTTTTCATAAGGTTTGGGACTGAATGTTACTCTTACACTTTCTTAATGCAATAAGTGTCAGTTAGGTGTTCTCAGGAGGACTCAGCCGGTTGTCACAGTTGCAGCTGATGCTCCTTCTGCCTCTCTGAAATCAACATGAATATGGAGAAGACAGGCTTTGCAATCTACAACTTTACAGTTGAAATAGCAATTTCCCCCTCTCTCTTAGAACTCTCGCTACGTTTGGTGGTTTTAAATGAAGATAGGCAAAACAATAAAGACATTTGACTCATGATGCTGGGTATGAGTCCAAACTCGATTGTCTGACCTTTGAAACCACTTTGTGCCTACTGTTGTCCCCAGGTCCCTTTATGATGAAGGCATAAGGAGAAGTTATTTGGTACAGAGTTCTTTTAGCAGAAACCCAAGAGATCCAAAGATTTACATTATTTTTATTTATATGTATGGCTGGGTATGTTTGGGTACGGGTAGGGGTGTGCGCCCCTGGAGGCCAGAAGAGGAAGTAAAAGCTGATAGGAGTGGCTTTAAACTGCATGACGTAGGTGCGGGGGCGGGGCCAAGCGTCAGTCAGTCTCCTGTCTCCTGCTAGAGCAGCAAGTGCTCTTAAGCTTTGACGACCCTTCTGACGATCCCGGATGATCCTTTCCAAACACTACTTAGACTGTTTTCTGTTGCTGTGATAAAGTACCAGAGGCTGGGTAAATTGTAAGTAAGATAGGTCATTTGGCCAATGGTTTTGGTTCTGAAAGGATGGTGCTGGCTTCCAGCATAGACATTCTTTCTAGGTCATAGCCGTGCAACAGAGCAAGTGAGTCGGAAAGAAGTAGAAAAACTATGTCTGAACTCTCATGGTAACTAACCTACTCCTTAATAACTGCAGTATTCTTTTAATTTCAGTAAAGCACTCTCTTAAAGATCTCCCATCTTGATACCCTTACAATTGAGTTAAATTTCAGCACGAATTTTAGAAGGCCCATTCAAGCCATATCAAAATTTAATCTGTTTCAGATTTTTTTTCCCCTTCTGAGACTGAATTGTGCCAGGGGCTGTACTTTGATTCTTCAAGGCATGAGACACAGAAAATGAATTTTCAGAGGGCCCCTGATGGTGATCACCATGACATTCTCTAGTTTCCTCTATAAATACTGAGGCCGTGAGGTCATGTGTGACAGTGACCTCAGAGGACATCTCACCTGGCAGTAATGTGACTTCACACCTAACCTTCTTTCTCCTTGTTACTGTCAACTTACACAGCACCCACACTGTCCAGTTATTTCCTTTGGCCCTGCATGGATGGAGAATAGGTTTGCACATGACTAATTATAAAGTTTCCCACTTACTGAATGCTTAGGATGTCCAAGCCGAGAATAGTTCTGATACATTTACACATATTCATTAGCGACCCTAACAGTCTGTGAAAGAGTAATCTTGACACCACCCGCCCCCCTGCAGCACATACAGGTAGAGAAGCAGAGTTGAGAGAGGTTAAGCATCCTATCCAAGGCTACCCTACTAGTAAGTGACAGTCCAGGACTGATCGACAGTATCAGGGCCTGCCAGCATCCCACGCTAACGTGTCAACAATATCCCATTCTTCCTTAGTCAGCAAAGCACAGCCGTCAGCGACCTTGACGGATGAGACATCCATGAATACAAACAGGAGAATAAACGCAATCTGGCTTTGCAGTCAAATACGGTATTTCATAAAAGCACTCTATCCTGAGCACTTCTCTTGTTTGGATTATAAGGTTTTCTTTCTTCCTTTTTCCTCAGTGTGTGCGTGTGTGTGGGGGGGGGTGGGGGGAAGCAAGTCTGCTGACTGTATTGTTCTTGGATGAGATCCCTCGTGACTTAGTCATCATCAGACTCCCTGGGGGACGGAAGGTTTGCCATGGACTGCCTGCCATGTTGTTTGCTAGCTTTGAATGAAACTAGAGTCTCAGAAGGTGAGGCAGAGCCTTAAGAGCTGTTGATGCCTGTGTTTGGTTTCTTGCTAGCTAAGGAAGTTTCGGTGCTGGAGGAGGGGGAATAGGTCGGAAAACAACTGAGTTCTTGTCTTCAGAAGACTCACTGTTATTAATCATCTGGGCGTGCTTGCAAGAGCTGAGATGGAGAGCTAGCTGGAGAGCATATGAAATAGCTTAACAACTAGACGCAACCTGGCCGTGGGGGCTTGCCCTGGTTTGGAGAAAGAACTTTAGGAAAGACTGCTTTTCACTCACGAAGCGGGGAGATCCACGTGTCCTGTCCCAGACACATCAAAACCTGGAGAAACTCCATGCCGGGGAGCCAGGAGGCAAGTGGCAGATGAGCCACAGGGCTTCGTCGCTGCTGTTGTTGTTTAGTGTCTTAATCATTTAGTCATGTAAGGGATGTGTAATGGCCCTGTAAGGGATGTATAACAGCCCTGCTGGTTCCTATGGGAGGTGGGGCTGGGGAGGGGTCCCATTTGTTGATTTCAGCCAGGGCAGCTTCTGTCTCAGGGCCAGGGAATCCAGTCCGAGGGTCTCATGGATGATTTATTAGGCCTGTCTCATGAGTGTGAGTGGGTGTGTCTTTTGAACATTCTTGGCCACCGAGCTCAGAGCTACTGCCTGCAGGAAGCCGAGCTCTAGCTGCCGAGCCTGTGAAGAGAAGCCAGGGCCCTTGGTACACCATAGCCACTGCCAATCCCAAGCCCTTCCCGCCCAGGGCCTCTGCTGCCCCGTCTCACTCCAGAATAGAAGGCTTTCTGGGGAAGGCTCCTGGGGCAGCAGATGACAGAAGGTGTACACTCCCAGAGTCCCTACTGGGTGCAGAATGGTATTCTGTGTTTGTCTGGGCTCTGCTGCATTTTATTCTGTGACTTTGAGTGTTTAGAAAAGGTTGGGATTTTTAGGAAAGTTGTTTTTCTTTAGTCTTCTACTGTTTTTCTATAAAAGATTCCGAAGGGTGAATCTCACGCCTTAGACTGCTCCTTCTCAAACTTTTAACTTCAGTCCCCCTGCCTTATAGTCGATCTCTGTCCTGACCCCTGACCCCTGACCCCTGACCCCGGTGGCCTGGATCGAAGCATGAGAAGAAGTCTTAGTCTTATTTCATGTTCCCCATAAAAAGCTGGGTGGCTCTTCTTGAGTTCCTGGTGCATGGTGGGTAAGCTGTGGTGATAGTTGACTCTCACCAAAGCAGTGCACAGCGCATCTTTGCTGTGTCATTTACTTTCTCTGTGGACTGGTAACTTTGCCGGTGACAAGCAGTGAATCACTGTTGTGGCTTTCAGGGAAGGCGACCGGAATGAGAAAGCCCGCAGGCATTTTTACACATGTCTCTTAATGTCTCAGTATTTTGGGATGTTACATGGCAGCCAGCAAATGTTTCCTAACAAATTTTTTGAGGGGGGAAAATGCAGTCTACATATGGAAGATAATATATTCAAGAGAATAAGCCAGAAGTTTTAAAAGGTTTTGGTGTAAATTCAGAAAATCTATGTTTTAGTTGGAGCAATTTTGGGGGTAAGAGATGACTTTGACCAGCTCCAGACCCTTCACCCTGTCAGCACTGACTGATGGCAGGGGTCTTAATGCATGTCTGTATGTAACCCAGTTTAGTCAAGTACAAGAGATTTGAACTTCATTGGACATTGGCCAATGGCCTTTCAGGAGCCTTTTGAACCACTTTTGAGACGTCAGAACATCGTGGCAGATTATGCAAGAATGTCTGTCTTTAGAATGCATTGGACAAACTGGAGGGCAGACACAGTGTTGAGCCTGGTCCTCACATAGCTGCAAAGTAGTGTGAGCACCCATCCCAGCATCCCAGCGTCCCAGCGCTCACAGTCTACCCACGTGCCCATCCACAAAGCATATATCCTCTCTTGTTCCTCCCTGTTTCTGTTTATTTCTACTTCTAGTGTCTAAATAGGACAAATCTAGTAACAGACCTTTGACTGCGACACAGGGAAATAATCCCAAAGTGGGCAACAGAGTAGCCAGAAGAAATAGTCATTTATAATATCAACTGACTGGAAGGCTCTGTCCTAAACATCTGCACCCCAGCAAGGCACTGTTGTGAGAAGACAGAGACTTTAACATGGGAGGGCTTTAGGGGTGATTGTTTCAAAGGGTGTTTGGGAAGCTCGATCTTCCCTCTCTCCTCCCTTTCTCTTTCCCTTTTACTACACAGAGAGCAATTCTACTCTGTCACACTAATGCCACCACTGCTGTGTGGCACCCCTACTGAAAAGCAATGAGTCTCACCAGTCACAGACTGAGACCACTAACTCACTGTGTAGCTGGGGATGACCTTGAACTCCTAATCTTTTGTCTTTCCAACCCTAATCTTTTGTCTTTTTTTTTTTTTTTTTTTTGGATTACAAAAAGCACCATTTTTCCCTACATTGACTTGATTTTTTTTTTATTTTAAAATTTTATATGTATGTGTATTTGTGTGTGTGTGTGTGTGTGTGTGTGTGACTGCAGTGCCCATGGAGACCAGCTCAGGTCACCTGATCATTTGGAAGTGGAGTGACAGGCAGTTGTGAGCTGCCTCACATGAGAGCTGGGAATCAAACCCTGCTCCTCTGTTAGAACAGTGAGCTGGTAACACCACTGAGCCATCTCTCCAGCCCATCCTGGTTCTTGGAAGCACAGTGTAACTCTAGTGAAAGTGATTATTGCAGTGACTGAAAGAATCTTTTCAGATAAATACATTTTCTTTTCACAATCCCAGAGAGCCCTTTGCTGAATCTACACACAGGCTGAGCACTTTGCAGGATGTATCTATGTATCTGCTCCGTGTCTTGGATGAAACTCTTGGATGTTCACAGATGTTAACTCTCCTTGTCACACAGTCATTTAATTTACTGTTGGGATTTGGTTCTCATAGAATATTTTTTTCTTTATTTTCCTACAATGGAAGAAATTAAGGCTTAAATATTGTGTGTGTGTGTGTGTGTGTGTGTGTGTGAGAGAGAGAGAGAGAGAGAGAGAGAGAGAGAGAAGTTGAAATTAAAATTAAGAAATTACAACTATAAAATTTAGAAAAAAGGTGCTGTATTGGCCTTTTTTTTTTCCCAGACTGCACACCGGTTATTTATGATACTTTATTCTACACAGTATAAGTCAGTCCCATTCATCTGTGACCTGGTTTTAATATTCACACTTCTAGCAGTGAGTCAAATAAACAGAAAACATCAGATACTGCAGGAAAATCAGGGGTGTTGTTTTCAGTGGGATTGGGGGTAGCGCGTCTCAGCTAGGAGAATGTGTGAGGTGAGCAAGAGGGATGTGGCCGTCCTCAGGGAAGGCAGAGCCGCTCGTCCTTGTGGAATCAAGTTCTTCTCAATGCTTACACCACATAGAGACAGCGCTATGCAGGGGGAGTGTCTTTCCCTCTAGACTCTGCGAGGCTGACATTTTTAAAACAGCCACTGCTGTGGCTGTGTGTCTCCTAGCTTTTAGGGCTACTGCAGAGCTGGGGAAAGTTTGATAACATTAGAATAAATTCAAGTGCTGTAAACAGTCAGTAGTTTGTTTTAATGAAAAAAATACTTCTAAGGTTGTTAAAGAACTTTAGTTAATTCTAAAGGTCTATACCATCAATTTCAACCACAGAGAGAAAGACCATCCTTCCGCACAGAACTGTCACTAAGCCAGTTTTGTAGTCTCCAGAAACACCATTGAAAGGATGTTGTCATTGCATATGAGTTATAACTTCAGGAGAAGCCTCATCCACGGGATATTCATCAGAAACAACCAATAGTAATTGTTGTAAGCCACAGACAAGCAGGACATCGGATGGGCTCATGTAAAGTCTACAGGGGTCTTGGGAAGCTCTGACATATTACTGGACATGTAGTCGAGTGCAATCATGTCAAGGCTGTACACATGCAAAGCCATGAGAGGACTCCAGTCTTGAGCATTCAGCCAACCTTGAAGCCATGTGTAAGTAAGAAATGAAGACAGATTGACTACGTAAGCATTGAAGGAATAACCTGGCACACATACATGGAAGCAGACAGGTGCCTTACCTGGTGCTGAAGATGAACTTAGATCTCTGCAAGCACAGCCCACACTTTTTAACTGCGGAGCCATCTCTTCAGCCCAATCACCCAATGTCTTTCAAAATCCACAAGACAATTCTAAAGTTTATTCAGAAACTATGTAGTCCCCAGATAATCTAAATGGTATTGAAAAAAGGGAGAAGAAAACTGGAGAGTCATATACTCATTCCTAAATGTGGTGCAAAGACACAATAATAAAGACAATATGGTACTTATATATGGGGACTCATGTAGGGGCTGATATATAGCTTAATGGAACAGAATGGTCCAGAAACAACTACCTATATTTAAATACAATGACCTCCTGAGGTATTAATATGTCAGTAGAGAAAGCTCACTTTCTCCAAGTGGTTCTGTAACTATTGACAGTTCGCATGTAAATAAATGAAATGGAAGCTGTGCCTCACATTTCAAAATTAAACAAAATTTTACTCAAAGTGGCCCGTAGGCTCAAATATAAACTCCAAGAAGAAAATCTAGGAGTTAGGACCTAAACTTAATTGTATTTCTTAACATATGCAATGAGTTACAGATAACAAAAGAGAAAGGTCATCTTGCAAAATTAAGACAATGCTTCAAAGGAGATAATTTAAAAAAATAAATAAATAAAAAACAGTTGGGTGTACATACCCCTCATGCCAACCCTTGAAGGCTGGGGCAGGAGGATCGTGAGCTGGCGGCCATCCTTGGCATGTATTAGGCTTGGGGCTAGCCTGGGTTGTGCTATAGGAGACCTTGTCTGAACTGAACAAAGGGAGAGAGAGAGAGAGAGAGAGAGAGAGAGAGAGAGAAGAGAGGAGGAAGGGAGAAGGAAAGGGAGGAAGGAAAGTGCAACTCATAGACTAAGAGGAAATATATTTGAATGAAATATTAATTAAGGATATACATTCATAATCTTGAAACATACTTCATTTCCAGTAATGAAAAGATGAATAACTTAGTTCAAACTGTAGGAAGGATTTAAATTGGTTCTTTTCCACAGTGAAGGAACAGTAAATACCTAACATAATACATCCTTAACCATGGGGACAAAGCACATAAAAATATCATAGCACACATTCACTTAAAAAGATGCCTTGAAAATACCCATACGTAATGCAGACAAGGGTGTGGAAAAACTGGACTCTTTATGCTGAGAGGCAGGAATGTAAAAGGGGAGGGGCTACTTTGGGAAACAATTTGACAGTTCTTAAAAAATGTTGTATGTGAACAAAATATATTCTCTCTCTCTCTCTTTCTCTCTCTCTCTCTCTCTCTCTCTCTCTCTCTCTCTCTCTCTCTCTCTCTCCTTTCTCTCTCTCCCCCTTCTTTTTCTCTCCCCTGTCTTTCTCTCATCTCTTCGTCCTTCCCTTTCTCCCTCTCTACACATAGACATAAACACAAAGGCTGCAGTATAAAGAAAAGTCCTATCTGTCCTATCTACATGTAATGTCCTGTACATATGTTTATGGAAGCGATATTTACAATCATCTGGAAGTTGAAAATAACCACAATTGTCCATCACTGGGTGGATAAACAAAACCTCACACTTATGGAACAGAATGTGATTCAACATATGAAGTAATAAGCATGCTGGAGTGTGGATGAATCCAGGAAACAGAACCCTAAGTGAAGCAAACCAGTCACAAAGGCCTGCCTCTGCTGGACGACAGCGTGTAGTGTGTTGTTCAGAGAAGACAAAGCAGAGGTAGAAGGGTTAGCAGTGGCCTGGGGTGACAGGGAGTGGGGCTGGAATGAGGACTGACTGGTAATTGGGTATGAAGTGTCTTTTTTGGATGATGAAAATATTATAAGATTAGATTGTGTGGGCATTACACATTGTGAATACATTAAAAGAAATTGACTTGTATACTTGAGTAGAGCAATTTGTTCTCTGTTAATTAGTCTTTTATTTTATTTTTAGACAGTGTCTCACTATGTAGCCCTAGTTGGCCCTATGTAAACTGGGCTGGTCTTGAACTCAGGGGATCCTCCTGATTCTACCTCACGAGTGCTGGGATTAAAGGTGTGTGTCACCAGGCTAGGCTCACCACATCTACTTTATAAAGCTATTTGGAAAAACTATATGTGGCGCCAAAATGAGTAAGAAGCATTGGTTATTTTGGTATAATTATTAAAACATATTAATTGCCTGTGTCAACATTTAATTGCATATATTAGAATGCTAATTATACATATGTGAAGGTTTGAATGAAAATGGCCCCCAGAGGCTCATAGGAAGAGGCACTAGTAGGGGGTGTGACCTTGAAGGAGGAAGTGTGTCACTATTGGGGTGGGCTTTGGGACTTCAGACACGCAAGCCAGGCCAGTGTCGCTCTGTGTTCCTGCTTCCCACTAATAGAGATGTAGAACTCTCAGCAACTCCCCAGCACCGTGCCTGCCTGCACACTGCTCTGCCTCCTGGTCCATCATGACAATGGACTAAACCTCGAAATTGTAAATTCAATGTTTTCCTTTAAAAGACATGGTCACAGTGTCTCTTTACACAATAAAGTCCAAACTAAGACAACATATAACCTATCACTGGGACAGTTTTATACAGGAACATATCAAGATTCATTCACGCTGTTCTCCCAGCATCCTTTTCCCATCCTCCTCCTCCTCCTAACTTCTGGTTCCCTTCTCAGTCCCTGTACTCCCTAACACCCTGGTATGTGAAACAGCTACTCTTCTATAGCAAGTGCTTTTGCGGTGAAGGAATGTTGGCTTTTATTGTAAAAAGCTTATTCTACATCTTCTAAGATGGCTTTATGGTCTCCACCCTTGACTGTCTGCCTGAGCTATCTTAAGTCCTTTGGTCTGTGTGTTACCCTAGCCTTCCATTTCTACAGCGAAACCAACTTTCATATTGAAGATGTGCAATCCTTTTTAATATGCTTTTTTAAAGTTCAATTTACAAGTGCTTTAATTATGATCTCTGTGTCAGTGCTTATCAAGGATACTAGACTGTTTTCTCTTTCTCTTTCTTCTTCTTCTTGCTGTTATATCCTTATTGCTTTTAGACATTAGGTAATACAGGCTTTGTAGACTGAATTTGGAAGCATCCTACTTCATGGGATTGTTTGGGGAATGTTATTGTTATTGAGATCACCTAGTCGGTGGATTTCAATTGACGGAAGACTTTCATTACAACTTGAATCTCATTATTTTTATCGACTTATTTAGGGATCATATACAGTTGGTTCAATGTTTATGCATCATCTTGGTCTAGAATTTTCTGCATTTCTTCTTGACTTTCTAACATATCAACATAACATTCTTTAAAACATTCACTAATGATTATCTACATTTCAGTGGTATCTGTAGTAACACTCTCTTTTAACCTCTATTTTTATTTCTGTTTTCTCTCATGATGTTATGATAGTTTGGTTGAAACTTGGACAATTGATAATTGACTAAGGATGTTGACCATTTCTTTAGGTGCTTCTCAGCCATTTGAATTTTCTCAGTTGAGAATTCTTTGTTTAGCTTTTACCCCATTTTTGATAAGATTATTTGATTATCTGGAGTCTAAATTCTTGAGTTCTTTGTATATATTGGAGATTAGCCCTCTATCAAATAGATGTAGGGTTGGTAAAGATCTTTTCCCAATCTGTTGGTTGCCATTTTGTCCTATTAACAGTGTCCTTTGACTTACAGAAGCTTTGCATTTTTATGAGGTTCCATTTGTCAATTCTTCATCTTAGAGCATAAGCCATTGGTGTTCTGTTCAGGACATTTTCCCCTGTGCCCATGTGTTTGAGACTTTTCCCCACTTTCTCTATAAGTTTCAGTGTATCTGGTTTTATGTGGAGGTCCTTGATTCACTTGGACTTGAGCTTTGTACAAGGAGCTAAAAATGAATCAATTGCATTCTTCTAAATGCAGACTCCAGTTGAACCAGCACCATTTGTTGAAAATGCTGTCTTTTTTCCAATGGATGGATTTAGCTCTTTTGTCAAAGATCAAGTGACGATAGGTGTGTGGGTTCATTTCTGGGTCTTCAATTCTATTCCATTGATCTTCCTGCCTGTCACCATGCAGTTTTTATCACTATTGCTCTGCAGTAGAGCTTCAGGCCAGGCATGATGATTCCCCCAAAAGTTCTTTCATTGTTAATAATAGTTTTTGCTCTCCTGGGTTTTTTGTTATTCCAAATGAATTTGCAAATTGCTCTTTATAACTCTATAAAGAATTGAGTTGGAATTTTGATGGAGATTGCATTGAATCTGTAGATTGCTTTCAGCAAGTTGGCCACTTTTACTATGTCAATCCTGCCAATCCATGAGCATGGGAGATCTTTCCATTTTCTAAGATCTTTGATTTCTTTCTTCAGGGGCTTGAAATTCTTGTCATATAGATATTTCACTTACTTGGTTAGAATCATACCAAGGTATTTTATATTATTTGTGACTATTGTGAAGGGTGTCATTTCCCTAATTTTTCTCAGCCTATTTATCCTTTGAGTAGAGGAAGGCTACTAATTGTTTCAGTTAATTTTATATCCAGCCCTTTTATGAAGCTGGAAAAATGACAATTCTTATTGAACGTATGAGCAGGCAAAGATTGCTACTTATAGCCAATAGGATTTTGGCATTGTTAGCATAAGAGATGAGTTAGAGATCAATATTTAAGTGAATGAACCAAGACTCAGATAGACAAATCTCACATGACTCCTCACACGTACAATCTAAGTTTAAATGTGTAGATATGAGACCAGAGAGTTGGCCAACAGAGAGGAGGGGGAAGGTAAAAGGAGGGAGAAAGGGAGAATGGGAGATGGTCCTGGAGGAATTGTGCTGTGAAAACTAAAAAGGATGAAGGAGATAGATGTGGCGGCATGCAGATGTGCAGGAGGAACAGAGGATTCTGGGAGAGGGTGGGGTAAGAGGGAAAGCCACAAAAGAACATGTGTGTACATGAAATGCCGTGATGAGATCCAGTGCCTGCTCACTCTTGATTACTTGGCTGTGGAGGACAGCCACACAGTTATCATGGTGAGCATGTGTGTCTTTTTGTGTGTGCTTAGAGGATCTTGAGATTTATTCCCAGGAGCTGTCTAGCTGGGTCATACGGTACTTCTAATTTTAAGTTTTTTGATCAATCTCCATAGTAATTTATACAGGGATGACTTAGTTTACATGGCCACCATAAATATATAAGGCTCCTCACACATATCCTTGCCAGCATTTGTTG
The DNA here is from genome assembly GCF_947179515.1 of Apodemus sylvaticus. Taxonomy (NCBI): domain Eukaryota; kingdom Metazoa; phylum Chordata; class Mammalia; order Rodentia; family Muridae; genus Apodemus; species Apodemus sylvaticus. Next base: position 174,805,261 of record NC_067473.1, on the reverse strand, counting down.
TTTGTTTAAAATATAAAACACTGGTCAGGGAAGACCAGTTGGTAAAGTGTTTCCCTTGCGAATGTGAGGCTGGATTTGATCACTAGAGCCAGTGAAAGGCAAACAAACAACAAATGCCTATTAGCTTTAGGATGAAGCAGACCAAATGCCAGGCTTTGTGAAACTCACTTGCAGTTGGCAATCTGGGGAAGCTAGACAAAAGCAGACAGATTTCTGAGGTTCACTGGCCAGTCAGCCTAGCCTAACTGACAAGCCAGGAACCATCTGTGTCTTAACGTAAGGTAGACAGTGTTCGTGAGAAACAACACCCAAGGTATCCTCTGGCCTCCATGTGCAAACACAGGAATGTGTATGCACTCCCACTCACATGCACCTACACACACATGCACAGACACACAAAATACACACATACACACACATATGCACTTGAGCATGTATAAATATACACAGGCAGGCAGACATGCAAAGCACAAAACGCTCAGCATGCCTGCTCTTCCATCTAATTGTTCTGAGGCCTTGTTTTGCAGATCCCTGACTTTACATACACACTGATTCCCACAGAACCTTTATTCCGTGATATGTCCCCTTCTCACATGGGTCATATGTGCACATGGCTTTTTTCAATATCCTTAACATGTGGTCTCTGTAAAACCAGGGAGTTAATCATTTAGAAAGGAAGTCTGACAGTGCCCAGGAATTGGTGTCAGATACTTGCCCAGCTAGGAGCTCATAAAAATAAAAATTCTGTATACATAGGGATTTGCTGTGTTAGCATTCTCTAGAAGAATAGAACCAGTAAGATATACATGTGAAGTGAGATTAATTACAAGGAATGGCTTACATCATTGATTCCACGGTCGGCTATCTGCGGTTGGAGGCCCACCCAGGAGTCTCAGGAGATGGTTCAGATTCTAGCCCAAGTGTGAAGAAGGCCGGTAGACCAGAAGCACAGGAATTCAGTGTCAAGCTCAGAACCAGAAGCACAGGAGTTCAGTGTCAAGTTCAGAGACAGACAGAAGGGAAAAATCCTCCTTTCCTTTACCCTGTCCTAGTCAAAAGGAATAGATGATGCCTACCTGGGTAGGTGAGGGTGATGATGTTGTGTGTGTGTGTGTGTGTGTATGTTCACATGTTTATGCATGTATATGTTTTTGTTCCTATGTCTGGAGGCCAGCAATCCACCTCTAGTGACATTACCAAGGACATACAGTAATGTCTAGTGACATTGGCATTACTAAGGACAGGTTCTCACTTTCTTATGGGGGTTCTGGAGATAGAGGTCAGTTCCTAATGTTTGCCCAGTAAGCGCTTTACCAATCGACCCATCTCTCTAGTCTAGGCACAGTCTCCTCGCTCAGTCTCTTAATTCAAACCCTGAGTCTTTCCGAAGTCCACCTCACAGGCACACCTTAAAATGACAATATTTAGCCAAATATCTGGACACTCTTTCATCAAGGTAAGACAATGAGTGAAATTAAGCACCACATCCTTGTATGGCCAGAAGGAATGCCACAGACCTGACTTTAGAAGGTAGCTTCTCAGAACTCAACAAATGAAACCACGTTCAAAAGGGTAGTGCTATCTTACTTTGATTTTATTTTTATTTTTATGGGTTTTTTTTTTTTTTTTTTTTGCCTTGGTATCGCCTTGATTCACAACCTTTCCTTAGAAGTTGTTAAAATGACATCATTTTCAACACAGAATGATTTTTATATTACAATAATATACCCCGTAAAGGGACACTATGACCAAGACAACTTATAAATGAAAGTGTTTGATTGGGGCTTGCTTACAGTTTCAGAGGGTTAATCTGTGACCACCATGGTAAGGAGCAGACAGGTAGGCGTGGTCCTGGAGCAGTAGCTGAGAGTTCATGTCTGATCCACAGGCAGGAGGCAGAGAGAGGAGCAGACTGGGTTTGGTGAGAGCATTTGAAACCTCAGAACCCACCCTAGTTACACCTCCGCCCAGCAAGGCCAGACCTCCTAACTCCTCCCCACCCGAGAATGACCAGACCCCCTCTCAAATGTATATAAACACACATGCCCCCACACAGACACATTGAGTGTGTGTGTGTGTGTGTGTGTAAAGGAAAGAAGGCACTATAAATCTGCATTTCTCTATTTGGAAGCTAGGGGAAAACACTAACAGTAAAGGGTTGTTGTCAGCTGACAGACATCTGGAACGGCCCTGTGGAAGCAGAGAAGCCTGAGGAGAGTCGTGCCACTAGGTCAGTGTGTGGCTCCATCAGTCTCCATTAAGCTCCAAGTCGTCTGAACAGGGGACCACGTGCTTGGGAAAATGCTCTGAGAGCTGAGCAGCCAGCCCGTGTGTACCCGTAGGGAATGAATACACTGTAACCATGACAGGACAGCAAGAAGGCGGCCTTGACCCGGAAAGGTCAACAGTCTGACATGTACCCACTCATGTTATCTCATCTTATTCCCATCAGTAAAAAAAAAAACAAAAAACAAAAAACAAAAAACTCCCCCCCCCCGGAAGTAATTTACTTTCTATCAGTTCCACCATATAATAAAGGTGCTTCCCCAAGGTTCTCAAACCAGAACGAACTGGAGCTGAGGTGGAAGCTGGGTCTGCACACTTCTTCAGGGCCACACACTTGCTGTGCGTCACCCTGCGACTAACATGGCCAACTGAGCTGCTAGGAGTAAAGTGTGACTTTACAGTTACTGTGCCGTGTGCCTGAAGCTGCAGGAACTGCATCCCAGGCATTGTTCAAAACAAAACAAAACATCTGGAAATAGGCCTGGAGAGATGGCTCGGTGGTTAAGAGCGCCCGCTGCTCTTCCGAAGGTCTCAAGTTCAGTTCCCAGCACCACATGGTGGCTCACGGCCATCTGTAATGGGGACTGATGGTCTCCTCTGGCCTGTAAACATACATGCAGACAGAACATTTATACATAAAATACATTAAAACACTTTCAGGGAGCTGGAAACAGGACTCTTAGGAAAGTGGATCTTTGTTAGAAAAGTTAGGGATTGCTCCTTTATAGTGAAGCCTCAAGGACTCATGTGTGACAGTAGAGGACCTCAAAGATCCTGTGTAACAAGAAAAAACGCTCATAAGGACGACTGGCAGGTGTAATAAAGGGGAAACTGCAGATAAGGTGGGTCTCATCTTCTCCTAGGGTCATATTTTCCAGTTATCATTCGCCATTCAAAGGACAATCTGTAAATCCGTATTACCAGTCTGAAGGTCTTTACCTTGATTTGGAAAAAGAACCAATTAAGACTTTACTAGCCCAAGGGAGAGTAAAGACATGTGAGGGACCAGAGCATAAGTATAACCTTATGTCTTTCTCAACCAGATGTCTAGATACAGAAAACGCTTTGTTTGGGTGTGATTTGCATAACTGGCTTACTTTCTAAGTTCAAATCCATCTCTACCACCCTTTAAACGTCATCTCATCTAAATTCTACGAGATCCAGATTACAGGACCGCCTGCTTCTGTGGTGGATTTATGGGGTTATTTTAGGGGTGCTCCTACAGAGGCTGCTCAGTGTAGAGCCCTTAGTGTGTAGCCTGATGACCTACCAGGACATGATCAGTTCATAGGCCCCACAAAGCCCTGTAAGTCTTAAACTCGGAGAGTGGGGCTTGAGCCGTGTAGGTGTCAGAGATTGCCCGAAGATTGGTGTTCCTGTAATTTCAGAACACTGTTCCAGGAGAGCCAGGCCTATACTTACAGTTTGGACGAGTCTTTCAATTGTAGAAATCTCCTTTTCCTCTGGTTTCTCTGAAGTGCACGCAGGGAGGGACAGTTTGGAGGTTGGCTCCTTCCCAAAGAGACGCACTCATCCTAAATTGAGTTTCTAGAAGGTTCTGGTTTGTCCAGTTGTGCTCACTTGGGAGTGAGAGGTACCCCCAGATACCTTCATGTGTGCCCTGCACTTCGCAAGGTGATCTCTCTTCTGCACGAAGGCTTGCTTTGCATTGTCTCCTTAATAAACTGTTCCTTGTTTGCATAGCATTATTTTGCCATTGATATTTCAAAGTAAGATGATAAAGAGGCTCTTGAACACACAGAGTATGTTGAAAAGCCCTCTCACCAGCTTTGTCAGGAGTATAGTGGTTAAATATAGCATTCAGAATAATAATGACAGTTATAAATACTCTCTAAACATGATATCTTAACACAGTACCTTTGATAAAGCCACTTATACCTGTTAATGTGGCTTTCAAATAGCATGCCTGTTAGGGAGAGTGTACAGCAGAGGTTTCACCATCATCTTCACTATCATTGTGGTGGTCATCATCAGGAGGCAGGTCCAGAGCTGACTTGAGCAAGATGATGCTGAGTTGTGTTTCCTCATCCCCTTTTGAATCACACCTTCATAGCATCATGGGATGGATCGGATTGTGTGAGGTTTTAGTTCCACAACATCTCCGTACAAGCCCGTATCACTTTCGCCATCTCTGAAGCTGCCAGAAACCCAGGACTCCCGACTGATACTTCCTTGCATCTCTGTCTTCCCCAGTCGCCCTCCTGTATCAAGTCTACCATGCCCCATTGCCCACACAGCCAGCAGGGCCAGGCCATGCTGATAACAATGCAAGTCCTTTTGAAATTCCTTCACAGGTGAGAAGTTATTGTTTCCCAGAGACATAAGTTCTTCTTCAATCTACAAAAAAAATTAGTCTTGCAATTTATTTGGCATACAAAATAATGGATTTCCGTATGTCATTCTCGTTCATGTGTCAGTGTGCTTTACTCATGTTTGGCCTCTGCTATGATGCTCCATTCTGCATGCGTGTGAGACATGTTTATATGGTTAAATCTAAACATGCTGTCTTACTTATGGTTTTACTGCTGTGAACAGACACCATGACCACGGCAGCTGTTACAAGGGCAACATTTAATTGGGGCTGGCTTACAGGTTGAGAGATTCAATCCATTATGAAGGCAGGAGCATGGCAGCATCTGGGCAGACATGGTACAGGAGGAGCTGAGAGTTCTACCTCTTCATCTGCAGGCCTCTAAGAGAAGGCAGTCAGGATGAGGGTCTTAAAGCCCACTCCAATGGCCATACCTCCTAATAGTGCCACTCCTTGGGCCAAGCATATATATACAAACTATCACACATGCTTATAATAGAAAGTGACATGTTTTCTCATGAGCCCATACTTGTCTTTTCTTTGCTTAGTAGCCAAGGGAGATATTCAGTTGCTTATCCTTCTACCTCTACCTCCCTAGCACTGAGATTACAGGCATGCAGCACCACAGCTTGGTTTCATGCAGTGGCGATACAAATCCCGGGGCATCAGTGGTGCAAATCCCATCCCTATTAGGCTCCTTGGTTGCGTGTTTCACATACGAGATCTAATCGTGATAACCTACGTGCTACACTACACGTACTCCTACAGACCAGGAGGCTACACTACAACTTCAGACAACCCCCAGATTGCAGCGACTTTGGAGGACAGATTGGCTTCTTGCTGGTGCCTCCTGTTCCAGATCTCAGCATTATCACTTTCAGGAGCCTGGTCACAGCCGCCGTCTCACCAGCCCCTTGTGCCGCAGGGAGAACAGAGGGGCCTGGAAACCCTAACGGAAGTGATTCAGTGCTTGACCTAGAGCATACCACTTCCGTTCCCAGTTCCCTGGACCGGAAATGTGTGTCTTCACTATTTCCTGTGATGATAAGAATAGCAAACCAAATTGTCCCCTGTAAGGAGTGACTTCCATCTACTGGGTAAACGTGGGTCTCCCGACACTCACAAGCCACAAGTCACAAGTGATCTAAGCACTCCCAAGCTCCGTCTGTCTCCCACCTCCACACCCTTGGCAGGGGCTGACAGAGGAGATAAAAACTCAGTGTCTCTCTGTGTCTCATCATGTCTCATCCGCAGGGTAGCATTGGGAGTTAGGGGGGTAGGCGATGCCTAGAATTGTCTTAAATTTCAGAGCATCTGAAAATGAGCTCTGCTGGGAACGTGACAGTCTTTATTACTCCACCAAACTCTTCAGCTCTTTCTGGTACAAACCCCAGGGCACCGTGACCCCAGTTTAAAACTGCATTCTGCCCATGAAAGCTTGCCAGACGCATCTGGGTAGGGCTGTTATTTAAAGCTACTTCAGTCACTGCCTGCTGCAAGTGAACGTGGCTTCTATGTGGCATGTCCTACCACCTTCCCTATCAACAAAATAATCTGCCCTAAGGCGGTCGGGGCCCTGGAGCACTCCCGGTCCTTTCTGTGGGTTTCTCAAGGGAAGTTCAGAGAGTGTATATTTTCTGGAAGTAAAGTTTATTATGTTGTTTGAAAATGTTACTCCGAGCAACAGATGTTATTTTTGGAGTCTGTGCAACTTTATTTTAGAGGGGGAAAAATGTCTTGGCCCAAGTTAAAAGCTTTCTGGCTGCAAGTGATTGGTATACGGATTCCCAGTCTGGTTTTTTTAGTTGTGCCATGACCGCTCGCAGGCAGGCAGAGGCAGCAAGCAGTCTACTGGTTGCCACCAGTTTCCAGACTTGGAGTGGTCACCACCCTTCTGTGACTAATGCCCTCCGGGCTCAGAGAAGCTCCTCTCCCTAACCTTCTCTTTGAACAACCGCAGGGAAAATGATGGAGAATCTGCTCCTGTCCTCGGAATCAATTTGGAGTCGGCACAGTTTGTTCCTCTTCATTTGGCTGTGAAGAATAGCAGTGCAGAGCCTCAAAGGGAGAGCGAGTAGTCAGTCCTCTGTGCCACGAGGATTAGTCACAATTTCCTCTTATGTGAAAAGTCTCGGAGGGGCACTCTGCCTTGATGAAGCCAGCACTCTCCTGGAAAACTTCAATAAGTCCTCTTTGGATGCTCTCCAGAGGACAAGGGTCAAATTTTCAACAGAAACCTGATTTCTTTTTTTACTTTATTCCCCTACGCCTTTGACTCTTGTGCTCACAATCACTCACTTGTGGGTGGTTCATTTCTGTGTCAAAAAAAGAAAAGGAAACATGAACATGTGGAGATCAGGAGAGGTCCAAGCCTAGGGAACTGACAGTGTCTTCCAGTCCAGGACACAGGGCAAGGTGAGACTACGGTGTTCTGGTGCGGACTGGTGAATAGAGTCTAGGGACACTTGATGGTCAGTCGGGTAATCTGCCAGTATCTGTTAGGTGGCTGCACTAAGGACCCAGTGATCTATTCTGGATCCCTGTCCTGTCTCAAATGAGAAGATTCATTTTTGGCTGCTTGTCTCTTGGTAAAGGGAATGAATGAGCTTCATAGACTCCCTTGGGCTCTGAAAAGCAGTGCCTTCCATATCAACCCCTGTGGTGAGCATCAGAGACAGGTGTCTGGGGCGGACAGACTCAGCAGTGACTGAACCCGAGAAACTGTGAGCCAAATCAAAATTGTCTTTCCTTAAGAACTTTTCCATCAAGTATTTTGTCACTGTACAAAGGAAAAAGATTCAACTCATATCCCAGGTCTTGAGCTGGACCCTCCAGTCTTTCCTTACTTTAGCTATAATAATGGCTCTATTACATAGTCTCCATTTGGAAAACCTACAGCCATTCCCCTTTCACTGGAAGATCTCAGGGTATGGGAGATGTCATCCAATGAATTACCTCCTTTCTTCTAATGAACGTTTACGCCTTATCCCTTCCTCAAAATATTCCTCCTTTCTAACCCATTTATTTTCTCCACATTCATGTTGAATGTTATGTCTGTATGAACATTTTGCCGTTCCACTCAGATTTGCATTTTCATCTGAAAATGAACACCGGCACCGTTTGCTGAATATAGTCCAGGGTGCCTTACTTGGAGTCACAGAATGAAATTAAAAGGCTTAGTTTGCATTCTTTCTTCTCCTTGTCCCAGTCTTTGCCTAGTGTGGAGTTTCTCTTTCCTCTCTTTCTTTTCTTTGAATACCATACCCTCTTGCAGGAGTGACCTGCCTGGCTTCTAGGCACCCCTTCTGACACTATTGACTTGCAACAAGGGAAAGTTCTCGTGATCTCTTGCCAAAAACCAGCTTTGTTTTGGAGAAAGATTCTGAGGAAGGGCTGTTCAGGAGCAGTCAAAAGAACAACTCGTCAGGTCCTGGGTACAGGCTGACAGCATGCGTCCTGCCCGAGGCAACTTTCTCTGGAGATCTCCAGGCAGCTACATCATCCATATAGCCCATCACTGTTCGCAGACAAAGCCCGGTTTTTTATTTACATATTAATTCAGTCATTTACTCCAGGTTCCCTTTCGATCATCCCAGGAACCAGCATTCCATCACTCCCAACCCCTTGATTCCTAGAAAAAGACAGCAAGAACTTTTTTTTTAACATTGCAAATGAATACAGAAATCTCTCTGCCTTTGTAAGCACAGACAATAAGGCAGCTGGGTGGGATCCCATCCTGAAATTACCATTCCCACCATTCCTAGGCCCAAACTAGTTCTGTCCCAGGCTAACCTTGAACTCATGAATCTACTTGCCTTTGTAAGCACAGAGAATAAATTTAGCTGGATGGGACCTTGTCCTGTGGTCACCACTCCCTAAATCTCTTCATCTCCTTCCTGACAAGCTTGCTTCTAGTGAAGCTGCCTTTGTTCTTTTAAGTCCATGTAATTCATGCTGCATCCTTATATTTTGCATAGTTGAATATTTTTGGACCATGTTTTCAAAGTTCTTTCCCACAGCCTTAAGGGCTGACTTGAAGGTCACAACATTCTACTATTTTGCTGAAACATTAGATATACCCTTGTCTCCTGGACTGATGCTATCTCTGATTATCATGGAGTTATTAACCTTGGCAGGGAGGACATTCCCCAATAACCTTGGCAGGGAGAACATGTCCAAAAAGAGGAACAAAAAATATTATATATTATTATACAAATGACTCTTATGCCTAGCAACTGTCAACACTTGTGAAGGCCTGTGGCCTACTGGCTCTGTTTCATGCATGGGAAACCATGTCATACTGCCCCTTCCAGTCCATGCAGGACTCAGCATACTCTGCTCCATTCTGTGTTTTATTTCAACAAAAGGCAGAATTAGGGGTCCACATTTGCACCATCAGGCTCAAGAGTAAGCAGTACATCGCTTCAACCAAGTTTCTCAATTCTTAGAACAACTGTCGACTTACGAAGGCTATTAAGATGCCATTAAAGGGGGAAATAAAACTGTTTTTGTGGAATTCTGAGGTCTGATGAGCTCTTGTCAGAAGGCTCAGGCTCATTTCTAAACTGTGATGCTCAGCAGTTGCGTGACGATAGATAAGTAGAGCTCATCTTTCTGGAGCCATTGTCAAAATAAGAGTCGGGTAAATAATGTCTAAGAGTCCATGAACAGAAAATTATAGCTGTAAAGTAGATCTGATTGTGGCTTTAAAAAAAGATATGCTTTTGTGATTTATCTTCCATCCTTGAGAACAAACGAGACCTTTGCATCTCTGCAAACACACGTTCTCTGCACTTATTTCCATCAACCTTACATTTTGAGTTCTCACCTGTGGGAGAGGTAATGTAGGCACTGCCAACTCTCAGAGTTAATGATCTTGAGACTGAAGGGTTGGCGTAGCTAAGATCACACACACACACACACACACACACACACACACACCTTATATTATATTACTCCTTTCTGGAGTAATGTGAGCAAAGCATGGGCATGAAAGAGCTGTGTTTCTGTGGGAGCTGCACAGGTCTTGCATCTGCTTCAAGCCCTGGTCATTTCACCCCATGATGTCATCTGGCTTGTATCTAGGCAGCTACCACAGCCAATGAGAGAGCTTTGATCCTGCCATCAGTGAAGAACACGGTCTGATACCACCTGAATCAAAAAGAGGACTTAAAACAAATGATCAAACTATGAGAGAGAGAGGGGGGAGAGGGAGAGAGAGAGAGAGAGAGAGAGAGAGAGAGAGAGAGAGAGAGAGAATGAGAATTACCCAGTTACACAACACTGTGCAAGCCAAGCCACTGAAATATAGTTGCTGTTCTGTGCCATAGATGGTAAGTAGTTGTGTTCATTTTTTTTCCTCTTATGTTTTCAACATTTATGATCATCTCCGTGACTCTCTTTCTTCACATATAAACCGTGGAGTCTCAAAATTCTCCCCCATTGTCTTAGGCCTAGGCTGATCCAATTGTCATTTTTCCCCACTGTCAGGAAGATAAATTGTTTTTTTTTTTTTTTTTTTTTTTTTTTGTTGCTCTTTGTTTTCTCTGGGGTCTGATTTATTATGCTCCTAGTAACCACAAGAAAGTATCCAAAATAATAGCCAAATAAAGGACTAAAAATCTCATAAGAATCAAATGCAAGTTTTATATAGATATAGATAGAGATATTAAAATCAATTATTTTAATATATATATATAAAATTTTCACATTAAAATGAAAGATTTTTTTCTATATTATCTATTCAGAAAATTATACAAAAGTAGTGAAATGCCGAGGGACTGTACCAAACAAATGAGGAGTCAAAAGACACAAGAGACTTCCTACGGCGAGTCCCTACACAAAATAATGGTAGCAAGGTCTTGTACACACTGAGCAAAAATGAGAATGCAGGGATGTATGACATTGTCATAGTTTTCAACCTCCTGACTCGCCCAAGAATACCCATGTTCCCACTGGTAAGGAATGAATGAACAAGTAAGGGAACCAAAAGAAGGACAAGCCCTCCTTTGCACTAGAATGTCACCAGCAGCTCCAGTGGGAATGACAGAAGGCACCACAGGACGCCATCTGCTGCCTGAGGGAGAGCGGTGTTTAATGAGGAGCAGCATCTCTCACAGATTGGTTACCTGTGGGAAAGTTGTAGAGCTGAGGGGTCACAAGTCTTCCAACAGACCTTCAAATGGTACAAGAAAGAAGTACAAATAGCATAAAAGTTTCACTTGGTTCCAAATGCCCGTGTTTCACATCATTCGTCTGTATTATGCTTATATGCTTATATAGACAAGAGATTTGTGATCTCTGTGGCCAGGGGGACAGTCTTACAGCCATATAGAGAAAGAGAGTAGTTGCTAAAAGAAAAGGGACAGAATGTTAATATGTAGACAAACAGAATATGAAAACCACTTGTTTTCTTCTCATAGCTTTGTTTGAAAGTACATCAGAAAGAGACAGAAAATACTGGAAATCAAAAATTCCCCACCATAAAGGTCATGGGATCCATCTCAGTACAAAGAGCAAGAGGCACTCGACTTCCTGGAGTGAGGGGCTGGAATTCCCATTTTCTAGTCCTCAATTACTTTTGTGAACTTTTGGAGCGAAGATTCTGTCTTACTCTTCTCTTTCTTCTCATGTTTAAGATGGGAACCAAAGGAGAGCTACCAGTCCCGCTGCGCATCCTCCTGTGAGGTCAGTGCTGCTTCAGGGACAGGCAGACACTCACACGTTTTAGCAGCACGTCCCCATGAAAGAGGGATATGGCTGTTCCCAAAAATGGTCATAAATTCCACTCCTCAAGTAAGCCTCACAGAGTGGGAATTTGTTTGAAAAACGACTTGGTTCTCAAGCTTCTTACATGTCCCATGTGACATTTTGGCGTAGAAAATCTCAGGGTGGGTGGATTGTAAAATATTTGCCCAAATTACAAAATATTTGAAAGCTGATAGCAGACTTCCACTGTTATCTGCTGATTGCAGATAGTTTTCAGCTATTCCGGCACGTCTGCTAGGCGGTGTCCGTCTTCTCCTGCCTTCTCAAACACAGGAGTTCTAGAGTGCAGAGTGAGGAACCCAGCCTGCCTGTGAGCAGATCACTTAGAGGCCATCCAAGAAAAGAAGCTGAGAGAGAAACAGGCCCAAAGGAGCTTGGCTTATCCGTAGCCTCCCCCCATTCTCTCACTAGAATGGGCAGAGGATATTTTACAACACTTTGCAAAGTCTAACACTCCATCAAGTGTTATCTCACTTAATCCTCTTAAAAGCTCCATGAGATAAACACTATTTTTATGCACATTTGGTGGCTCAGAGACCCTACGCTTAGAGAACCAGCTTGCCACATGTATGTGGTAGTTACCAAGCTTGGACCACCCTTTACCTTGTGAGTTCGTTCCTAGACTCTACTGCTCTCTCCAACAATGACAGCCACACTCCCTGTGTGCCCAGATTGACGAGTATCCTAATTTAGAAATGGCAAGCCAACCACGGTTCATATTTTTCTGAACTCACTGATGTTTCCCAGGCATGCAGGGCCTCACTGTCTGATGCTCATGGGATCTCCTTTTCTGAAGTTGCTGAGATGTGACATCCAGCGAACACTGATTACAATGCTGTTTTTTTTTTAAGTCTCATATGTTCATTTTTTTATGTATATAAGTATGCTGTAGCTGTGAGCCATCACGTGGTTTCTGGGAATTGAACTCAGGCCTTCTGCTTGCTCCAGCCCAAAGATTTATTTTTTATTATATCTAAATACACTGTAGCTGTCTTTGGATGCACCAGAAGAGAGCATCACATCTCATTATGGATGGTTGTGAGCCACCATGTGATTGCTGGGATTTGAACTCAGGACCTTTGAAAGAGCAGTCAGTGCTCTTAACCGCTGGGCCATCTCTCCAGCCCTGATTGCAGTGTTGATACTCAGTGATTTGGCTGCAAGACGGGAATCCATGGGAAGCTGAATGAGGAAAGACAACCCTCTTCAGTGGGATCCAGAATCCCACGTCTGATCTACGGAGGACCCCATGGACAGTTTCCATGGGGATATATTCTCTCTCTGCTAACCTTTGTTGATGTGTAGAGTGCCCCCTCCCACTTTGCTGAAAACATCCCAGTGTTGTTAGCAAACCTGTGACTTTGTCACCAAGAAAAATCTGCTTGTGTCAATCATATCAAATATTGCTATCTTGAAATGTCCCATATGCTTCTCACAAAGGTAAAAATTATGGTAGTTATTAAGCTCAAAACTAGATCCTACTTAGGAAGCTAATAAAGACACAATTACTGTGTTGCATTTTAAAATTACTTTTACCAGTATGTCGGCATGTTGAACAATGTAATAGTGGCATTTCAACATAGCTAGTGTTACCTATAATTATATATAATATATGCTCCAAAATATTATTATTGTGTAATAAAATATCATTATAGAATGTTATTATGGCATTTCAACATAGCTGGACTTATTTGTAATTACGCATATCATATATGTTATAAACTATTACTCTGAGGTCTGAGTCACAGGCTCTATAAAAATACCCCACAAGACAAAAGTAGTTAAGGACTCTATAGCAAAGACTGCATTAGAGTTTGGGGAAATACCTTGGTTTAACACAAGCTGCTTCAAAAGTCCCCTGAAGGTACTATACTGCAAAACATTTTGAAATCCTAGATGAAGCTGGTGGTTAGATGTGATCATGAATCCAAGCTCTTTCCAACCACACCCACCTCCTTCCAGTCGCAGTTTCTGCTTACCCCCACCCAGTGCCTCTTCTTCCTGCTCAGTTTTAATGAAGGTATGGCTCCTGTAGCTCTGTGAGACCTGGTGCTCTGGAAACCAGGCCTGTGTTAGCAGGCCTCAGGTGGACTGAAGCCAAGACTTCTGTGATTCCCTCCACCCTCATTTTCCTGCTGGAGGGTTGATGCACCAAGTTTGCAGAGTTCTGCTGGGAACTCTTGTTGTCTTCCTGTGTGACGTTCTCTCTAATTTCACTGGCTTTAAGCTTTTATTCTCCAGCAGGCTGGAGTTTGGTCACAGGTGGCCCCAGGTGTGTGTGCATATTTTTCAGATAGTTGTAATGCATCGGAAACACTTACCGGGAGCGCAAAGACGAACATGCACAGGTGACGTTTATAAACATAGTGTCCGAGGATGGTTGGAGTAAACTGCTGACTGTGCTGCTTACGCCATCTGACAGGGCAGATGAACTGCTCCTCATTCAAAGCAGAAAGAAGCCTTCCTGTGCTCTGGAACCATTAGCAGATGACCGTGGCAGCTGTTTGTGGTTCCAGTGTTTTGTGGGTTTTTTGGTGTTTTGTTTCATTTTGTTTTCTCTTCGCCAAATTATTAATCAGGCTTCAGGGCTATTTGGCCAAAGGACATAAGCAAACTCTGGAATTTTTTCTGATTATCAGGTTCCCCTTCATTCTACATTAAGTTATAGTCAAAGCCAAATTTGTATTTGGCTTCATAATGGGCTGTGTAAACATTTATAACAGATTTTCTTTCTTGAATGTTTTGATCTGGCAGGTTTTGAAAGGAACTGTCCTCACAGGGATGGCAGCGTGAAACAGACCAGGTGGTCACGTCCCAGGGCAGTCTGGGCAAAGCCTCTGTGCTCTGTAGAGTGGCAAGGAGACTTGGTGGCTAGATCACAACTTCAAAGACATGTATCAAGAATATTATGTGCACCCAGCCCTAGCCCAGCCATCAGAAAGTACCACAAGCTAAGCAGCGTAACAATTGGAAGTGTGTTCCCTTGCAGTTCTGCAGGTGAGAGGTCTGGATTACAGGCCAGCTCTTGTCTTCTTCTGAAGGCTAAGGGAGAGGCTGCCTTGTCTTCCTCTGCTAGCTTCTGGCAACCTTGAGAACGCCTTGTCCTTTCTTTTATGTTATTCGTATTCATTTATTGATTCATTTCATGTTTGCATGTGCACACATAAGTGCATGTGCTGCACATGCACACCCGTGAGTAAACCTGCACACAGAAGAGGTCACCGGGTATCTTTTCTACCATCCTTCTTCTAGTCTTTTGAAGCAAGGTTTCTCCTTGGATGCACATTTTTGTCTTTTCCAGCTAGGCTGGCATCCAACAAACCCTAGCTATCCTTCCGTTTCCATCTCTCTGAGAACTGGCGCTGTGAACATGCCCAGAGCACCCGGCTTGTTACCTAGGTGCTGTATCTAAACTCTGCTCCTTGTGATTACGTGGCAAGTGCCCTTAAGTCCCGAGCCACCCACCAGTCCCCGTATTCATGTTTTAACATCACCTTGTTCTGTATGCATCTGTCTCTGTGACCAAATTTCCCTTTTAGAAGGACACGGTTGTAATTGATAACAGTCCAGGAAGCCATCTTAACTCCATTAACAATAAAGTCTGCAAAGACTCTGTTTCTAGATAAGGTTACATGTGTGGAGGTGAGGACTTTATAGTCACTGGGGAGGACAGAGTGGGGGTGAGGACTTCAGGGGTCATTGGGGAGGACACTGTTCAACTCGCAACGCTATCCATCTTGAAAAATTCCCAAAGAATACAATCTGTAGCTGTTAGTGGAGTGTGGAGACTCAAATAATTTGCCTTCGGTAGAAATATTTATTCCAGATGCCTTATCTAGGTGCAGGGCAAACAAAACATCAAATTATGGACCTCTCTCTCTCTCTTTTTTCTATAAATTAATAAATGTTGTTTGATTCCACATTTCCCAGTGACTGGTTCTTACTGGATCCACCTAGAACTTGTTGGCAATTTTCTGAATGATACTGTTCCTCTTTCCTTTGTAAACCTTAAAGTCTCTCTTCCTTTTTAAACTCACATCTAAAGGTCAGGATAAAGGGTTTCTTTTATGAACAAAGCACAAGTCTCCGGTCCCGTTGTGAGGGCAATAGAATGGAACATTCTTCATTTCAAATGAACAGGTCTGGCACTCCGGGCTGCTACGTGCTCCTGTCCAGAGCAGTGGCCTTCACAGTGGTTGGTAGTGTTGCCTATAAACAGTGGATCAATTTAAAATTCAAGATGAACGCCTATCATAGCGCCCCCTCCTTTCTCTATGGAGCCCCCAGGTGACCCTAAGGCTGCAGAGTGGCTGGAAAAGCACTGACCCAGAAAGCAAGTGTGACAAGTCACATTTTCCCTATTACTTAAGGGAAACTGTGCTGTTAAATTTTATTCTTAATCCATCCGCTAAGTGTAAATCCATGAGTCACTGAACTGCTTTCCTCCTACACCATAAATATTAGGACTTACAATGAGGTTGAGTCCACTCAGGATGAGCAAGTGCTTTCCTGTACTTACTCACAGAGGGGCGGCCGGGGGAAGCATTCTTTTCCTACGTAAGGGCAGAAACTTTAATGTCGTTAAAAAGCAATGTTATTTTCAAAGAAAAGTTATACTAATAAAAGGATCTTTTTTAAAGATAATGATATAATTGCATTAGGCTTTAATACCTAAAAGCATGCAGGCTAGATCTGGTTCTAATCAAAAACAGCTCTGTTAAACTTCAAATACTATGAGAAGTCAATTAAAAAAAAAAGTTTGATTCTGGCAGATGGCTATTCCAAGTAACAGAACCATGGGGCAGGAATCCCACCTGGACTTGACTTCCCCAGTTCAAGTCTTATACTGTTTCTAAGACAAGCCCACATGGAAACGTCAGTGTCACTGAAGGGACAGCATGCAGGGCCTCTGTCCTCCCAGCAGCCTCTCTCCTGTGTCTGACCTAGATTAAGGAGCATAAACTGATAATCTGCACCGTCATGAGGTTTCTATTTCAACTTTCTCTGGGCTTTAGAATTTGGAGGGGAGAGGGCACTGTGCACAGTAACTACAAACAGAGATCGCCCATAGGCCTTGGAAGAGGGAGCAGACATAACCGTGTCCGAAGCAAGCACGCAGAGACTTTTAGAAGCATGTGAGTCATCGTGGGGTGGGCAGAGGTACCGAACTTAGCAATGCAACCGCAACATCATTGCACCTTGGCTAATCATTTCCTGCTCTCCTGTCTGCCTTCTCTAGTTGCCCGGCCTCTGTGCTTTCTATCAGAGGGACCATCATTTTCTGCTTTTTCCTTGTGAAATTTGGTGGGGGTTTTTTGTTTGTTTGTTTTGTTTTTTTCAGAGCCTTCCTGTTCCTTTTGTTTATAAAGATTAGGTCATCTCTCCTTCTTTTAACAAAAGTTAAAGATGAGGCTAAAGGATCTCTTTTTGAGTGTAGCCACCACTCTCACAGTGAGGAGCACTGGTATTTCACAGTGCAGGACAAACCAGGCCATGCCTTCTGTGTTTTATAATTCCAGAGTCGTCATGTGTATTTTGTAATTATCTCTGAAGACCTTTATTAATCCCCAGAGTGCAGACAAGGAGACGCTATTATTGTTCATTTAAACTGTCGTGGGACAAGTCAGAACTTTGTACAGAGGACAGACACACTTGGCATTTATTGCCAAAGCACAGATTTTACAATCAAACGATTTCAGCAACTGAAGAGGACTCAAGCAGTGAGGATAGCACACAGTTCATCAGTCCCCTGCAAGGGGACAAAATATCTTACCTGACTTCTACAGGGAAGACAGGCATAATGGGGTGGGGGGATTCCCATAGCACCACGCTTGCTTTCTTTGGGGAGGGCTCGCAACACTTCTTCAGAAAGCTTCGTGCATTCTGGTGGCGCCCTCTGGTGGACGGATGGAAGGCTTGGCTGACACCCCTCAATTTGGGGCCATTTGTTTCCTGTCTTATTTATGTATTTTGCCACCCTGTAGTTCTCTCTCTCCTCAATCTTCTCCCCCTCTTAGGAGACTAGAGGTTTCTGTGACAAGATGGCTTACTACAAGTGTCACGGCTTCGTGGTTTGTGAGGAGCAACTATGGTAAAGTCAACCGAAGTGGAGGCCTTAGAGTGGCCTCCTGGTCAGTGTGGGCGCTATGTAGCCATTGCGTGCAAGCTTCAGCCTCCGCTATGTTTTTGTAAATGGCTCTAAGCTGTGGACTGCATCTCTGGCAAACTGCTTCCGAGGAACAAAGGAGAAAGAGAATGTTTTTCATTTAATGATTTCATTCATGTGGTTCTTATTGCCTTCCAGAGATTAGGTTTTGTTTGCTCTTCATTTTATTTTAAAGTTAGTTTTCCACTGTGAGATGAAGTGATTTTCATAGGAAATGTCGGCAGCGTAGAAGGGGGGAGATCAAGCAGAGTTGTACCGGATCGAGGACTGGCCTTGGGATGTAGCCAACGGCTCAGATTGCTTCCTTGGAATGATCGCCGCTACAGAATTTAATGGGTTGATCTAATTTACCTATCTGTACAGCGGCATTGTCTGATTTTAAAAAACCTAATGAGAGCATTGCATTTATTCATTTCCTGTCTCAAATTAGGAATGTTACAACAGAACTAACAATACTAACAATAGAAGCTACTTAGTTATGTCAAATCCTTACCTCAGTGGGGCCCCTTATCTCCATCCATGGCCCATCTTTCCCCACAGTCCCCGACAGAGTTGGTCAGCTCCTTTGGTCCTTGTTAAACCAGGATTTGTTTGTGTAACAGTAGTAAGTAAAGCTTACCAGATCCTTATCGCATAAGGTCACACACAGCCTGATTGAGTTTTAGATCTGACCTTCCTGCCTTGGACCTGTGACTTCTTGAATGAGCAATTTCCAGACTGGGATTCAGGACCCTTCATTTACTTCAAGAGAAGAAGAACAAACAATATTCCTGAGGCCAACAGAAAAACTTAGAGGAAAGTTTTCCATGCTCAATTAATAATGCCTGGCAAGGGCACTGAAAGGGGATGGTGGAGGGCCAGAGACTGATATATATCTGCATACTCACTCTCTTTTTAAAGTATTTTATTAGCTAATATGTATTAATCCAGCCTTGGGGTCCTAGCATACTGGAAGCAGAGGAAGAAGGATTATGCATTTGGGGCTGTGCGGCTGCATAGCAGGACACTATCTGAAGATAGAATAAGTAAATAAATAAATTAAAAGACTCTGAAGATGTCCTGGAGATGTAGCTCATAGCCCCTCTCACAGTCATTATTAGAGACTAACATTATCAATTAAACAGTAACCATCTATTAAAGTGGGCATTGTAGTACACATAATTCCAGCACTGGATGGGGGGTGGGGCTCAGCAGTAAGAGGATCAGGAGTTCAAGGCCAGCCTGACTATGGAATAAGATGAAGGATGGCCTGGGTTTCAGAATGAGGCCCTGTCTTATTAAAAAACCAAAATGGATGAAGGAGAGGGCTAATGAATCACTGTTCAAAGAGCTGGTGTTCATAATCTCTGCCGGACAGCCAGCTAACCCAGGGGCCCAGCATCCAGCTAACCCAGGGGCCCAGCATCCAGCTAACCCAGGAGCCCAGCATCCAGCTAACCCAGGAGCCCAGCTAACCCAGCTAACCCAGGAGCCCAGCTAACCCAGCTAACCCAGTAAGTGCCCATTTCTCCCAAATGGAAAGCAGCTCAGTGGTCTCTCTTTCTTAAGCAGCATATTAAGTCAAGAATTCATTGGGTCTGGTTTTTGAGACATCTGGATCTCAGCTTTCATTCTTCTGCCTACAATAATATATTCTTGCTCAGTGGTGAGCGCCACCGAACCAAATGTTACTCCTGCTCTTCCTTCCTTCCTTCCTTCCTTCCTTCCTTCCTTCCTTCCTTCCTTCCTTCCTTCCTTCCTTCCTTCCTTGGTTTTTGGTGCATATATGAATCTAGAAAGCAGACATGGCAGTTGTGCGCGCGCGCACACACACACACACACACACACGCACACATACATACACATGCACACACACACATGCACGCACAGGCAAACGCGTGCACACACGCACATGCATGCACACACACATGCACACATGCATACACACGCGCGCGCACACAAATTTGTTTTTTATATGCTTTAGCTCAGTGGCCGGACTCTTCTAAGCCTCCCCTGGCCGTCACCCTCTTTTCACGCCCAGCTCAGCGCCTCCACTTCTGCCCTCAACTTCTGTTGTCAGTTACCTTTAGTCCTAGCTCACCACCCTAAATCTGCCCTCAGCTTAGCTGCGGCTCTAATCTCCTGCCTGCTACCCCAGGCCCAGTCAGGGAATCTACCAATGGCCACTCCACCCGAGATCTCACGTGGCTCTTGTCTCCTTCTCCCTCCACAGCACGGCCAATCCTTTTTCTTGCATCTGTTCTCCTGCGGGGGTGGGGGTAGAGCTGGGGGGGTGGAAGTCCCCTGCCTCTTCTGCCCAACTCCTTGGCCGCTAGCATCTTTAATGATCAATTAGTCAAGAACCAATTGGGGAAGGGACCTTCTGGATTCCCACCCAGATTCCCGATCTATCAAACCATCCGAACCACCCTCTACAGTGTAGTTTATTAAGGGGGAGGTGCAGAGGAAGGTGGAGATGTGTCAAACCTCCTTGGTGTGGCCAGGCTCCAAGAGAGCAAGAAGAAGAGAAGGGATGAAGCAAGCTTCCTGGTGACGTTGTATGCATCGTTCACATGATTCTCGCCTCTCCCAGGTTCCTGCGGGATATCCCAGGCTGGAAGAGGCTCAGGTAGACTGTCAATCAATCTCATATCCCGCCCCCTGCCGCCTTTCATCTGTCGGTCTTTACTGTTTCCTGCTTCATTGTGGACTTGTGAACATACTCGCATGTATCCATTGCCTCTATGTTACTTTACTTCTCACTTCTTTGTTTTGTATGTATGTATGTATGTATGTATGTATGTATGTATGTATGTATGTATGCATGCATGTGTGTGTGTTCCTGCCATGACACAGGAGGTCGGAGGTCCACCCGTAGACATCAGTTCTCTCCTTCCGTTATGTGGAGCCTGTGTAGAAGCTCAGGTGATTAGCTTTGAGAGCAAGTCCCAGTGACCCGTCGTCATCCTCAGAATATGTCTATTACATCAAACCCCCAGATTTTCTTGTCATGTATTAGTATAAAGGGGACGTAATGTATGTCATCACTCTTTTTAAAAATAAGTTTGCAGAATTACAGTGTTAAAAAATAGTCCCACTCTTCCTCTGTCTTTATTTAAATTGTTTCAACCCAAATTGTCTGAAGATTGTTCCCTAGTTTTCCATCCCATTTGGCTTGTAAAGGCACAATTTTTGTGAGAGAATATTATACATTTTTTTCTGAAAGTAAGCTTTTTTTTTTTACAATAGGAATTATGCTCACTATCAACACAGATTTTAATCACTTGGATTTAAGATGTTAGATTGTGGGTCACATAATTCTAGGAACTCAGCCTGAGCAGACTGTCTGATCACCAGTATGAGCTTCATTTAAAGTTTAAAGAGAGACGATGAAGTTTTGTTTTGGTTTGTTTTTTAGGTTGTTTTTCTAAATAAGATTCATTATTAAATGCCAGCTTAGCTGAAATAAATATAGCCTTAAACAAAGAAAGAAAAGAAAAGAAAAGAAAGGATAGGGAGGGAAGAAAGGAAGGGGAGGGAAAAGATATGGGGGAGAGGAGGGAGGAGAGAAGAGGAAGCAGTTCTAAGTTTCTTTTTTTGTTGTTGTTTTTTTTATTGATACATTTTTATTTACATTTCAAATGATTTCCCCTTTTCTGGGTCCACACTCCCCACAAGTCCGATAAGCCCTCTTCCGTCCCCCTGTTCTTCCATCCACCCCTTCCCACTTCCCTGTTCTGGAATTCCCCTATACTCTTGCACTGAGTCTTTCAAGAACCAGGGGCCACTCCTCCATTCTTTTTGGACATCATTTAATTTGTGGATTATGTCCTGGGTATTCAAAGTTTCTAGGCTAATATCCACTTATCAGTGCGGGCACACCATGATTGATCTTTTGAGACTGGGTTACCTCACTTAGTATGATGTTCTCCAGCTCCATCCATTTGTCTAAGAATTTCATGAATTCATTGTTTCTAATGGCTGAATAGCACTCCATTGTGTAAATATACCACATTTTTTGTATCCATTCCTCCACTGAAGGACACCTAGGTTCTTTCCAGCTTCTGGCTACTACAAATAGGGCTGCTATGAACATGGTGGAGCATGTGTCATTATTGCATGCTGAAGAATCCTCTGGGTATATGCCCAGTAGTGGTATAACAGGGTCATAAGGAAGTGACATGCCCAGTTTTCTGAGGAACCAGCAGACTGATTTCCAAAGTAGTTGCACCATCTTGCAATCCCACCAGCAGTGGAGGAGTGTTCTTCTTTCTCCACATCCTCGCCAACACCTGATGTCTCCTGAGTTTTTGACCTTAGCCATTCTGACTGGTGTGAGGTGAATCTCAGGGTTGTTTTGATTTGCATTTCCCTAATGATTAATGATGTTGAACATTTCTTAAGGTGTTTCTCAGCTCTCCGAAGTTCTTCATGTGAAAATTTTTTGTTTAGCTCCGTACCCCACATTTTAATGGGGTTATTTGGTTCTCTGGGTTCTACTTTCTAGAGTTCTTTGTATATATTAGATATTAGCCCTCTGTCAGATTTAGGGTTGGTGAAGATCCTTTCCCAGTCTGTTGGTTAACGTTTTGTCCTTTTGATGGTGTCCTTTGCCTTACAGAAACTCTGTAGTTTTATGAGGTCCCATTTGTCAATTCTTGATCTTAGAGCATAAGCTATTGGTGTTCTATTCAGGAAATTTTCCCCTGTGCCCATGTCCTCCAGGGTCTTCCCCAGTTTCTTTTCGATTAGTTTCAGCGTGTCAGGTTTTATGTGGAGGTCCTTGATTCATTTGGAGTTGAGCTTGGTACAAGGAGATAAGAATGGATCGATCTGCATTCTTCTGCCTGCTGACCTCCAATTGAACCAGCACCATTTGTTGAAAAGACTATCTTTTTTTCCACTGGATGCTTTCAGCTCCTTTGTCGAAGACCAAGTGACCATAGGTGTGTTGGTTCATTTCTGGGACTTCAATCCTATTCCATTGATCCGCTTGCCTGATATTGTACCAACACCATGCAGTTTTTATCACTATTGTTCTGTAGTAGAGTTTAAAGTCTGGGATACTGAATCCCCCTGAAGTTCTTTTACTGTTGAGAATAGTTTTAGCTATCCTGGGTTTTTTTGTTATTCCAGATGAATTTGAGCATTGCTCTTTCTAGCTCTGTGAAGAACTGGGTTGGGATTTTTATGGGAATAGCATTGAATCTGGAGATTGCCTTTGGCAAGATGGCCATTTTAACTATATTAATCCTGTCAATCCACGAGCATGGAAGATTTTTCCATTTTCTGAGATCTTCTTCGATTTCCTTCTTCAGAGATCTGAAGTTCTTGTCATATAGGTCTTTCACTTGTTTGGTTAGAGTCACCCCAAGATACTTTATGCTGTTTGTAGCTATTGTGAAGGGGATCATTTCCCTAATTTCTTTCTCAGTCTGCTTATCCTTTGAATATATAAAGGCTACTGATTTGCTTGCGTTGATTTTGTAGCCATCCACTTTGCTGAAGTTGTTTATCAGCTGTAGGAGTTCTCTAGTAGAGTTTTGAGGGTCACTTAAGTATACGATCATATCATTTGCAAATAGTGATAGTTTGACTTCTTCCTTTCCAATTTGTATCCCTTTGACTTCCTTCTGTTGTCTAATTGCTCTAGCTAGGACTTCAAGAACAATATTGAAAAGATATGGAGAGAGGGGACAGCCTTGTCTAGTCCTTGATTTTAGTGGGATTGCTTCAAGTTTCTCTCCATTTAGTTTGATGTTGGCTACCGGTTTGCTGTATATTGCTTTTACTATGTTTAGATATGGGCCTTGAATTCCTGTCCTTTCCAAGACTTTTAGCATGAAAGGATGCTGAATTTTGTCAAATGCTTTTTAAAAACAGCATCTAATGAAATGATCAGGTGGTTTTTTTCTTTGAGTTTGTTTATGTAGTGGATAGCATTTATGGATTTCCTCATATTGAACCATCCCTGCATCCCTGGGATGAAGCCTACTTGATCATTGTGGATGATTGTTTTGATGTGTTCTTGGATTCCGTGGACAAGAATTTTATTGAGTATTTTTGCATCGATATTCATAAGGGAAATTGGCCGGAAGTTCTCTTTCTTAGTTGGATCTTTGTGTGGTTTTGGTATCAGCATAACAGTGTCTTCGAAGAAGGAGTTGGGTAGTGTTCCTTCTGTTTCTATTTGGTGGAATAGTTTGAAGAGTATTGGTGTTAAGTCTTCTTTGAAGGTCTGATAGAATTCTGCACTGAAACCATCTGGTCCTGTGCTTTTTTTAGTCGGAAGCCTATCTATGACCCCTTCTATTTCTTTGGGGGTTATGGGTCTGTTTAGATGGTCTATTTGATCCTGGTTTAATTTTGGTAATTGGTATCTGTCTAAGAAAATGTCCATTTCCTCCAGATTCTCCAGCTGTGTTGAGTACAGGTTTTTGTAGTAGGATCTGATGATTTTTTGAATTTCCTCGGTTTCTGTTGTAATATCTCCCTTTTCATTTCTAATTTTGTTAACTTGGATACTTTCTCTGTGCCCTTTGGTTAGTCTGGCTAAGGGTTTATCTATCTTGTTGATTTTTTCAAAGAACCATCTTTTGGTCTTGTTGCTTCTTTGTATGGTTTTCTTGGTTTCTACTTGATTGATTTCAGCCCCGAGTTTGATGATTTCCTGTCTTCTTCTCCTCCTGGGTGAATTAGCTTCTTCTTGTTCCAGGGCTTTCAGGTGTTCTGTTAATCTTCTAGTGTGCTAGTATGCTCTCTTGAATTTCTTTTTGGAGGCACTCAAAGCTATGCGTTTTCCTCTTAGCACTGCTTTCATTGTGTCCCATATATTTGTGTATGTTGTGCCTTCATTTTCATTAAGTTCTAAGAAATCTTTGATTTCTTTCTTTATTTCTTCCTTGACCAAGGTATCATTGAGTAGAGTATTGTTCAGTTTCCATGTGTATGTGGGCTTTCTGTTGTTTTTACTGTTACTAAAGAC
The DNA here is from genome assembly GCF_947179515.1 of Apodemus sylvaticus. Classification (NCBI taxonomy): domain Eukaryota; kingdom Metazoa; phylum Chordata; class Mammalia; order Rodentia; family Muridae; genus Apodemus; species Apodemus sylvaticus. Next base: position 174,780,745 of record NC_067473.1, on the reverse strand, counting down.
CACTTTTACTCCATAGTAATCTGATAGGAGGCATGGGATTATTTCAATCTTCTTATATTTGTTGAGGTTTGTCTTGTGACCAACTATATGATCTATTTTGGAGAAGGTACCATGAGGTGCTGAGAAAAAGGTATATTCTTTTGCTTTGGGATGAGAAGTTCTATATATATCTGTTAACTCCAATTGGTTCAAAGCTTCAATTAATTTCATTGTCTCCCTGTTTAGTTTCTGTTTTCCTGATTGGTCCATTGGTGAGAGTGGAGTGTTGAAGTCACCCACAATTATTGTGTTAGGTGCAATGTGTACTTTGAGCTTTAGTAAAGTTTCTTTTAGGAATGAGGGCGCCCTTGTATTTGGGGCATAGATGTTCAGGATTGAGAGTTCTTCTTGTTGGATTTTTCCTTTGACCAGCAAGTAGTGACCTTCCATGTCTCTTTTCATGACATTAGGTTGAAAGTCAATTTTATCTGAAATTAGAATGGGAACTCCGGCTTGTTTCCTTAAACCATTTGCTTGTAGAATTGTCTCCCAGTCTTTTACTCTAAGGTAGTTTTAGTCTTTGACACTGAGGTGTGTTTCCTGTATGCAGCAAAATGTAGAGTCCTGTTTAAGTAACCAGTCTGTTAGTCTATGTCTTTTTATTGGGAAATTGAGTCCATTGATGTTAAGAGATATCAAGGAGTAGTGGTTATTGCTTCCTATCATTTTTGATTTTAATTTTATATGTGTGTAGTTATCTTCTTTGGGTTTGATGGAAGAAGCTTAATATCCTGCTCTTTCCAGGGTATAGTTTCCCTCGTTGTAATGGTGTTTTCCCCCTATTATCCTTTGTAGGGCTGGGTTTGTAGAACGATATTGTGTAAATTTGGTTTTGTCATGGAATATCTTGGTTTCTCCATCTATAGTAATTGAGAGTTTCGCTGGGTATAGTAGTCTCGGCTGGCATTTGTGTTCTCTTAGAGTCTGCATGTGCTCTGCCCAGGATCTTCCAGCTTTCGTGGTCTCTGGTGAGAAATCTGGTGTAATTCTGATAGGTCTTCCTTTATATGTTACTTGCCCTTTTTCTCTTACTGCCCTAAGTATTCTTTCTTTGTTTAGTACATTTGGGGTTTTGATTATTATGTGACGGGAGGTATTTCTGTTCTGGTCCAGTCTATTTGGAGTTCTGTAGGCTTCTTGTATATTCATGGGCATCTCTCTCTTTAGGTTAGGGAAGTTTTCTTCCATAATTTAGTTGAAGATATTTGCTGGCCGTTTAAGTTGTAAATCTTCACACTCATCAATGCCTATAATCCTTAGATTTGGTTTTCTCATTGTGTCCTGGATTTCCTGGATATTTTGGGTTACAAGCTTTTTGCATTTTGCATTTTCTTTGACTGTTGAGTCCATGGTTTCTATGGTATCTTCGGCATCTGAGATTCTTTTTTCTATCTCTTGTATTCTGTTGTTGATATTTGCGTCTATGGTCCCTGATTTCTTCCTAAGGTTTTCTATCTCCAAAGTTGTCTCCCTTTGTGCTTTCTTAGTTGTTTCTACTTCTGTTTTAGATCCTGGAAGTTTTTGCTCAGTTCTATCAGTTGCTTGTTTCTGTTTTCCTCTAATTCTTTAAGAGATTTTTGTGTTTCCTCTTTCATGACTTCTGCCTGTTGATCAAGGTTCTCCTGTATTTAAGTGATTTTTGCGTTTCCTCCTTATTGGCTTTTGTATTCTCCTGAATTTCTTTCAATGATTTTTGTGTTTCCCTTGTAAGGGTTTCTAATTTTTGATCCATTTTCTCCTGAATTTCTTTAAATATGTCCTTCATGTGTTCCTGTACCAGCATCATGATCAGTGATTTTAAATCCAAATCTTGTTTTCTGGTGTGTTGGGCTATCCAGGACTTGCTAATGTTGGAGAATTGGGTTCAGATGCTGCCATAATGCCTTGGTTTCTGTTAGTAACGTTCCTACGTTTGCCTTTAGCCATCTGGTTCTCCCAGGTGTTAGATGGTCTTATTGTCTCTGGCTGGTGCTTCAAACTACTGTGGATCTTTAAGGTTATCTCTGCAACACTGGATGACTGGGTTTCTTCTGGCACAGATTACTGATATGCTGCCTTCCTCTTTTGTGCCTTTGGAGCCCTTCTCAGTCTTGCCTCAAGCAATGTTATACTTAGGTTGTCAAGGTCAACCTGGTGTTCTCTGTCTGCTCTATTATGGAGTGAAGATGTTGTGGTGGGGGTCACTCCCTCTGTTGATTCTCACATAGGACACAGGTCCTGCGAAGGACTGGCTTGCAGACGAACTGCCTATGTGCTCAGTTCCTGAGTGCAGGCAGACCCCTGGCGGTTTGCACCACCAGAAATCTAAAGCTCAGGGTTGTACAGTACCTAGTGATCCTTTTCTGTCCCAGCAGGTAGCAAATATGGCCTCAGGGCTTCTCTCCTTCCACAGCTCCCTGGGCAGGACACAGGCCCTGAGCCCAGTTCTAAGTTTCAATAGCTTACTTTTAGAAGCTGAATACAGGACCTTCAGACCATAGTGAAAAAGGACAGATCTGAGGGAGATAAGGTTTTTCTATATAAAAATATTTGAAGAAAACCCAAATAAAAATTAAACTAAAGCGAAGGGTCATTTTGTGTAGGATTCTTTAGTTACTTCCCATCAAGTTCATCTGCCTGTGTTTGGACTTCTTGCCAAAGCCCAGGCCAGATCCTTAAAGTAAACAGGTCTGGGAGGCTGCCTGCTCAGGAATTCTACACCCAGGCGTCACCCTGCTTATGAGGCCCAGTTCAAAGGGGCCCTTGCTCTGTACCTCAGAGAAAGAGGTCCATTTCACACCATAAGGTTCTAATGCCAGTGGGAAGGGTCATATTGAACCTTGTACAATGGCCTCACAGAAGAACAGCTTTTCTTAGTTAAGACTTCCATTACTGTGATAAAACACTGTGCCCAAAAGCAACTTGGAAAGCAAAGGATTCATGCTTCTATGTTACAGTCCAAGAAAGGACAGAGACTCCAGGCAGGACTCTGAAGCCAGGATGTCGGAGACACAGAGCCCCTTGTGCTCACAGATAAGCACTAGGGGAACCTAGAATGTCAGCATACAGGGTTGGTCCTTCAAGGGAAGGATAACTTGTTATCTGCATGGGAGTGGATATGGTTAATAGCCTGGTGACCTTTACTCTAGCTGTGTGTGGCTGGAGACTATACCAGACCCTCCCCCAGACTCTCTTCAAAAGCTTTTCTCTGTCAATCTATAGCTGTTACATGTAGTCAGTATGTAGAACCTATCTCACGGAAACTGACTCGCGTACTATAGAGTTTTGATGTAGTTGCGTCCAATCTTTCTTCACACTTGTTCCTCATAGAGATGTGTGCACACTTCATTGAGCACACAGGATTGAGTGCATTATCATCAGAAAGGTTTTCACCAGAGAGGGCTGTGATTAAATATGCCTAAAATAAACCACCTGGGGTCAGACACCTGAAGTATGAAACAACACCCGCTACTTGGTAGGGCTGAGCCAAACTGCCTTCTTGTCTCCTACAGATTGTCAGTCTGCTGGCTGTGAAGGTCACAGAGGGAAATGCTGCTTCCTGTCTTGCTTCTCGTGACTGCTCCAACTGCTTCTTCTAGCACCCGGAACCACCATGCCCGCCCCACCTAGAGTGGCTCTACCCTTCCTTCTGTTTATCAAATTCTTCTCCCAGATATGCAAATGACTCGCATATTACCTGATTATTACCTCAGACTTTATTGAGAAAACTTTGTAAGGACTCCTTCTTTTAGTTGGAGAATTTACAGTTGATGAAACACCATTATATGTATTGCGGCATTTAACAGATAAAATTATTTGCAGGTTTTCACTTTGCAAATCAGAGTGCAAGAATTCAGCAAGTCTCTCTTGCTGGGGAAACTGGGGAGAGAATAGTAGTGGTGGGGTTCAAACCCATTAACAGGAATGTTTTGGTTTCTTTTCTCATTTGCCAAAGAGTGTGTTATGTGCTTATGGGTGCACAGGATTGGTGTCATATCTCAATCAATCACACACAGGTAACTTTATTTTTCACTAAGACAACCTAATCTTTTTTTTTCATTTTTTTATTCAATGTATTCTTTATTTACATTTCAAATGATTTCCCCTTTTCTGGGTCCCCACTTCCCGCAAGTCCCATAAGCCCTCTTCCCTCCCCCTGTTCCTCCATCTACTCCTTCCCATGTCCCTGTTCTGGAATTCCCCTATACTGTTGCACTGAGTCTTTCCAGAACCAGGGGCCACTCCTCCATTCTTTTTGGACATCTTTTAATATGTGGATTATGTCTTGAGCATTCCAAGTTTCTAGGTTAATATCCACTTATCAGTGAGTGCATACCATGATTGATCTTTTGAGACTGGGTTACCTCACTTAGTATGACATTCTCCAGTTCCATCCATTTGTCTAAGAATTTCATGAATTCATTGTTTCTAATTGCTGAATAGTACTCCATTGGTAAATATACCACATTTTTTGTATCCATTCCTACACTGAGGGACACCTGGGTTCTTTCCAGCTTCTGGCTACTACAAATAGGGTTGCTATGAACATAGTGGAGCATGTGTCCTTATTGCATGCCGGGGAATCCTATGGGTTCCCAGGAGTGGTATAGCAGGGTCCTCCAGAAGTGTCATGCCCAGTTTTCTGAGGAACCTCCAGATTGATTTCCAAAGTGGTTGCACCATCTTGCAATCCCACCAGCAGTGGAGGAGTGTTCCTCTTTTTCCACATCCTCACCAATACCTGCTGTCTCCTGAGTTTTTGATCTTAGCCATTCTGACTGGTGTGAGGTGAAATTTCAGAGTTGTTTTGATTTGCATTTCCCTAATGATTAATGATGTTGAACATTTCTTAAGGTGTTTCTCAGCTCTCCGAAGTTCTTCATGTGAAAATTCTTTGTTTAGCTCCGTACCCCACTTTTTAATGGGGCTATTTGTTTCTCTGGGTTCTACCTTCTTGAATTCTTTGTATATATTAGATATTAACCCTCTGTCGGATGTAGGGTTGGTGAAGATCCTTTCCCAACCTGTTGGTTGACATTTTGTCCTTTTGACAGTGTCCTTTGCCTTACAGAAACTTTGTAGTTTTATGAGGTCCCATTTGTCAATTCTTGATCTTAGAGCATAAGCTATTGGTGTTCTATTCAGGAAATTTTCCCCTGTGCCCATGTCCTCCAGGGTCTTCCCCAGTTTCTTTTCGATTAGTTTCAGTGTGTAAGGTTTTATGTGGAGGTCCTTGATCCATTTGGAGTTGAGCTTGGTACAAGGAGATAAGAATGGATCGATTCTCATTCTTCTGCATGCTGACCTCCGATTGAACCAGCACCATTTGTTGAAAAGACTATCTTTTTTCCACAGGATGCTTTCAGCTCCTTTGTCGAAGACCAAGTGACCATAGGTGTGTTGGTTCATTTCTGGGTCTTCAATCCTATTCCATTGATCCGCTTGCCTGACATTGTACCAATACCATGCAAGTTTTTATCACTATTGCTCTATAGTAAAGTTTGAAGTCTGGGATACTGAATTCCCCTGAAGTTCTTTTACTGTTGAGAATAGTTTTAGCTATCCTTGGTTTTTTGTTATTCCAGATGAATTTGAGAATTGCTCTTTATAGTTCTATGAAGAACTGGGTTGGAATTTTGATGGGGATTGCATTGAATCTGTAGATTGCCTTTGGCAAGATGGCCATTTTAACTATATTAATCCTGCTCATCCACGAGCATGGAAGATTTTTCCATTTTCTGAGATCTTCTTCAATTTCCTTCTTCAGAGATCCGAAGTTCTTGTCATATAGGTCTTTCACTTGTTTGGCTAGAGTCACCCCAAGATACTTTATGCTGTTTGTGGCTATTGTGAAGGGTGTCATTTCCCTAATTTCTTTCTAGGTCTGTTTATCCTTTGAGTATATAAAGGCTACTGATTTGCTTGAGTTGATTTTGTAGCCAGCCACTTTGCTGAAGTTGTTTATCAGCTGTAGGAGTTCTCTAGTAGAGTTTTGAGGGTCACTTAAGTAGACTATCATATCATGTGCAATAGTGATGGTTTTGACTTCTTCCTTTCCAATTTGTATCCCTTTGACTTCCTTCTGTTGTCTAATTGCTCTAGCTAGGACTTCAAGAACAATATTGAAAAGATATGGAGAGAGGGGGCAGCCTTGTCTAGTCCCTGATTTTAGTGGGATTGCTTCATGTTTCTCTCCATTTAGTTTGATGTTGGCTACCGGTTTGCTGTATATTGCTTTTACTAGGTTTAGATATGAGCCTTGAATTCCTGTCCTTTCCAAGACTTTTAGCATGAAAGGATGCTGGATTTTGTCAAATGCTTTTTCAGCATCTAATGAAATGATCAGGTGGTTTTTTTCTTTGAGTTTGTTTATGTAGTGGATAGCATTTATGGATTTCCTTATATTGAACAGTCCGTGTATCCCTGGGATGAAGCCTACTTGATCCTGGTGGATGATTGTTTTGATGTGTTCTTGGATTTGGTGGGTAAGAATTTTATTGAGTATTTTTGCATCGATATTCATAAGGGAAATTGGCCTGAAGTTCTCTTTCTTTGTTGGATCTTTGTGTGGTTTTGGTATCAGTGTAATTGTGGCTTCGTAGAAGGAGTTGGGTAGTGTTCTGTCTGTTTCTATTTGGTGGAATAGTTTGAAGAGTATTGGTGTTAGGTCTCCTTTGAAGGTCTGATAGAATTCTGCACTGAAACCATCTGGTCCTGTGCTTTTTTTGGTCGGAAGTCTATCTATGACCCTTCTATTTCTTGGGGGTTATGGGTCTGTTTAGATGATCTATTTGATCCTGGTTTAATTTTGGTATTTGGTAACTGTCTAAGAAATTGTCCATTTCCTCCAGATTCTCCAGTTGTGTTGAATACAGGCTTTTGTAGTAGAATCTGATGATTTTTTGAATTTCCTCAGTTTCTGTTGTAATATCTCCGTTTTCATTTCTAATTTTGTTAATTTGAATACTTTCTCTTTGCCCTTTGGTTAGTCTGGCTAAGGGTTTATCTTGTTGATTTTTGAAAGAACCAGCTCCTGGTTTTGTTGATTCTTTGTATGGTTCTCTTGGTTTCTACTTGATTGATTTCAGCCCTGAGTTTAATGATTTCCTGTCTTTTCCTCCTCCTGGGTGAATTAGCTTCTTTTTGTTCCAGGGCTTTCAGCTGTTCTGTTAATCTTCTAGTGTATGCTCTCTCGAATTTCTTTTTGGATGCACTCAAAGCTATGAGTTTTCCTCTTAGCACTGCTTTCAATGTGTCCCATAGATTTGTGTATGTTGTGCCTTCATTTTCATTAAATTCTAAAAAATCTTTGATTTCTTTCTTTATTTCTTCCTTGACCAAGGTATTATTGAGTAGAGTATTGTTCAGTTTCCATGTGTATGTGGGCTTTCTGTTGTACTTATTGTTATTAAATACCACTTTTACTCCATAGTGATCTAATAGGAGGCATGGGATTATTTCAATCTTCTTATATTTGTTGAGGTCTGTCTTGTGACCAACTATATGATCTATTTTGGAGAAGGTACCATGAGGTGCTGAGAAAAAGGTGTATTCTTTTGCTTTGGGATGAAAAATTATATATATATATATATGTTAAATCCAATTGGTCCAAAGCTTCAATTAGTTTCACTGTCTCCCTGTTTAGTTTATGTTTTCCTGTGGGTCCATTGATGAGAGTGGATGTTGAAGTTACCCACAATTATTGTGTTAGGTGCAATGTGTTCTTTGAGCTTTAGTAAAGTTTCTTTTATGAATGAGGGTGCCCTCGTATTAGGAGCATAAATATTCAGGATTGAGAGTTCTTCTTGTTGGATTTTTCCTTTGACCAGCAAGAAGTGACCTTCCATGTCTCTTTTGATGACATTAGGTTGAAAGTCAATTTTATCTGATATTAGAATGGCAACTCCAGCTTGTTTCTTGAGTCCATTTGCTTGTAGAATTGTCTTCCAGCCTCTTACTCTAAGGTAGTTTTTGTCTTTGACACTGAGGTGTTTCCTGTATGCAGCAAAATGTAGGGTTCTGTTTAAGTAACCAGTCTGTTAGTCTATGTCTTTTTATTGGGGAATTGAATCCATTGATGTTAAGAGATATTAAGGAGTAGTGGTTATTGCTTCCTATCATTTTTTATGTTAATTTTATACTTGTGTGGTTATCTTCTTTTGGGTTTGATGAAAGAAGCTTAATATCCTGCTTTTTCCAGGGTATAGTTTCCCTCATTGTAATGGTGTTTTCCCCCTATTATCCTTTGTAGGGCTGGGTTTCTGGAATGATATTGTGTAAATTTGTTTTTGTCATGGAGTATCTTGGTTTCTCCATCTATAGTGATCGAGAGTTTCGCTGGGTATAGTAGTCTCGGCTGGCATTTGTGTTCTCTTAGAGTCTGCATGAGCTCCGCCCAGAATCTTCCAGCTTTCATGGTCTCTGGTGAGAAGTCTGGTGTAATTCTGATAGGTCTTCCTTTATATGTTACTTGCCCTTTTTCTCTTACTGCCCTAAGTATTCTCTCTTTGTTTAGTACATTTGGGGTTTTGATTATTATGTGACGGGAGGTAGTTCTGTTCTGGTCCAGTCTGTTTGGAGTTCTGTAGGCTTCTTGTATATTCATGGGCATCTCTCTCTTTAGGTTAGGGAAGTTTTCTTCCATAATTTAGTTGAAGATATTTGCTGGCCCTTTATGTTTTAAATCTTCACTCTCATCACAGCCTATAATCCTTAGATTTTGCTTTCTTATTGTGTCCTGGATTTCCTGGATGTTTTGGGTTACAAGCTTTTTGCATTTTGCATTTTCTTTGACTGTTGAGTCGATTGTTTCTATGGTATCTTCAGCATCTGAGATTCTTTCTTCTATCTCTTGTATTCTGTTGTTGATATTTGTCATCTATGGTCCCTGATTTTTTCCCAAGGTTTTCTATCTCCAAAGTTGTCTCCCTTTGTGCTTTCTTAGTTGTTTCTACTTCTCTTTTTAGATCCTGGAAGTTTTTGCTCAGTTCCGTCATTTGCTTGTTTGTGTTTTCCTCTAATTCTTTGAGAGATTTTTGTGTTTCCTCTTTCATGACTTCTGCCTGTTGATCAAAGTTCTTCTGTATTTCTTTAAGTGATTTTTGCATTTCCTCCTTATTGGCTACAAACTTCTGACCCATATTATCCTGAATATTGATCATTTTTCTCCTGAATTTCTTTAAGAGATTTATTTATGTCCTTCATGTGTTCCTCTAACAGCATCCTTATCAGTGCTTTTAAATCCAGCTCTTGTTTTTCTGGTGTGTTGGTGTATCCAGGACTTGCTATTGTTGGAGAATTGGGTTCAGATGCTGCCATAATGCCTTGGTTTCTGTTAGTAATGTTCCTATGCTTGCCTTTAGCCATCTAGTTCTCACTGGTGTTAGATGGTCTTATTGTCACTGGCTGGTGCTTCAACCTACTGTGGACCTTTAAGGCTATTTCCATGACATTGGATGACTGTGTTTCCTCTGGCACAGATTACTGATATGCTGCCTTCCTCTTTTGTGTCTTTGGAGCCCTGCTCAGTCTTGCCTCAAGAAATCTTATACTCGGGTTGTCAAGGTGAACCAGGTGTTCTCAAACTGCTCTGTTATGGAGCAAAGATGGTGTGTGGGGTCACTCCCTCTGTTGATTCTCACGTAGGACACAGGCCCCACGACCGACTGGCTTGCAGATAAACTGTCTATGTTCTCAGGTCCTGGGTGCAGGCAAACCCCTGGAGATTTGCACCCCCAGAGACCTTAAGCTCAGGATAATACAGTACCTAGTGATGTTTTTCTGCCCTGGCAGGCCACAAAGATGGCCACGGGGAGTTGCTCCCTCTGCTGCTCTCCAGGCAGGACACAGGCCCCATGACCTACCAGCTGGGAGATGAAACAGCTGTGTGCTCAGGTCCTGGGCGCAGGCAGACCTCTGGCAGTTTGCACCCCCAGAGATCTTAAGCTCGGGGTGATACAATACCTAGTGACACTCTTCTGCCCCGTCAGGCAGTGAATATGGCCACTGGGATTCTCTCCCTCTGCTGCTCTCCAGGCAGGACACAGGCCCCACGCCTGGAGGTCTGGCAGACAAACCGCCTATATGCTCAGTTCTTGGGTGCAGGCAGACCCCTGGCAGTTTGCACCCCCAGAGATCTAAAGCTCGGGGTGATACAGTACCTAGTGACATTCTTCTGCTCCGGCAGGCAGCGAATATGGCCATGGAGATTCTCTCCCTATGCCGCTCTCCCGACAACCTAATCTTGATCTCAGATTGCATTCTCATCTCAAAGATACAATCTAAGAGTCAATTTCATACGGTTTGGGCCTGAAACATCAGATTTCTCTTGATGGACTTGGTTGGGCTGCCACCTCCTTACTTGTCCTGTGAAACTTAAAGTCTGATGCTAAGCAACTAAATGACCTCACTGACCTTAAGACTTTAAGGTCTATACTACAGACCCTGGGCATACCTTACCTTGCGATAGAACATTCATGTTTACATGTGAAGTATCCCCCACAAGCCCCTTATTTGAACATGTGGGACCCTACTTGTGTTACTATTTGAGAAGGTTGTGGAACGATCAGGAGGTAGAGACTTCTCTCTTCCTTGTCTTGTGTGTTTATCCCCCGGCTTCCAAATAGGAAGTGTCCAGAGACAGGGGGACACAGAGGTCTCACTGCAGTCTAGCCATGAGGGCCGATATCTTGTGATAGGGTTCAAGTCAGCAGTGATACCATCTCTTCCTTCATATTAGAGCCCTGAGGGTGGAAATCAAGGGCTAATGTAAAAGAGGAAAGGAAAAGATGGGGGAAACTATAGAAAATTTCAGCCCAAAAGATCTCACTCCCTTCATAACCTCCACTCATTTGTTCTAATCTTGTTCCCACAGTGCCGGGCACTTAGCCTGCCCTTGGTGCTGGTAAACGGCAACTAGAGGCATCGTTCATTGTGTTTGTGCGATCCAAAGTTTTATGGCTGAACAAAATACCGGCCAATGACGGTTTAAATGGGCATGTTAGAGAACTGGCTATGACAGAACAACTAATAACAGCTTGGGGCTAGGGCCCTTCTTTTTATTCTCCCAAGCTCACTCCAGTTTAGCTATTATCCATACCAACCCACTTCCTCACGCACTGAGCCCAATCCTGAGCCCTCATGAATCTGTAGGATGAGAAGACGGAAGCCCATCCCCCCTCTGTAGAGAACATTCACTGAGGAGCCTCCAGGTCTCCCTCTTGCTTCAGGCACCTCCACTACTTTTGCCTTCATCAGCTCAGGTGCTAACGGTGTCATCAACCTGGAGTCTGCGACATTCTTCCATTCAAACTGGGTTTTCTAGTGACCTCATCGAACCATGAGGTTATTCTAACAAATATCAGATGTGCATATAGTATGGAATCTGTACTCAACTCCAGAATATTTTCCCTCCACTTAGAATATTCCACTGTGCACAGTGCTCAGCTCCACGAGGACACATTCATTCAGATATATAATGTGCTTTCATCATATCCCCTTGTATGCCCACCCTCACCATTTTCTCTCCCCTCTCTCCCTTCTCTTCTCCCACCAGCCCTCTTGACCCTGCTTAGACTGTTTCATTTCTACGTTCATGTCATCCGTTCATGAGTTTATGTTTCTGTTTACAATCTAGGGCCCACAATAAGAGAAAACATTTGTCTCTTAGCAACTTGCACAATTCACTTAATGTGATAATCTCTTCCTTCATTTTTCCCAAAGATGACATCATTACTTTGTTTTTATAAAGAACTAAAACTGTATGGTGTATTCCACATTGCTTCCATCTGTTCTTCCCTTAAGGCACACACCTAGATTGATTCTATAACTTAGCTGTTATGAATACTGCAAGTGCCTCTGGGATGTGTTGACTTGTAATCACCCAGGAACAAACTGGGTCATATAATAGATCTGATTTTGTTTCCTTAGGAAAATGCTTATAGATTTTTCACAGCGGTGAGGCTAGTTTACATCCCCAGCAGCAGAGTGGAGGTGTTCCCTTGTCTCAGTGTCCAGTGTCCTCTCCAGTACTTGTTGTTACTCTTTTTTTGTTTGGTTGTTTTTTTTTTGTTGTTGTTGTTGTTGTTGTTGTTTTGAAACAGGGTTTCTCTGTGTAGCCCTGGCTGTCCTGGAACTCACTCTGTAGACCAGGCTGGCCTCGAACTCAGAAATCTGCCTGCCTCTGCCTCCCAAGTGCTGGGATTAAAGGCATGCACCACCTGGCTATTATTCTTTTCTTAATGCCTGCCCTTCTGGCTAGAGTGAAAGGAATCTCTCTGTTGTTTTAATTTGCATTTCTCTGATTACTAATGATCTGATTCCAGTTTCTGGATCCCTTTGCCTCTGCATCTCCAATGTGTAAATGTTTCTGTTATTTCCTCTGATGAAGGGATTATATGAGAGCCATCTGTACAAATACATGGCTTGGACTGAGCCCAGATTGTTTCTTTCTTTGCTCTGACTATTCTTAGGCATAGGCCTGGAAGTTTCTAGCCTCCATACAATCTAATTTTACAAGATAACTGATTCTATTCTGTTTTCCTTAGCTCCATCCTGAGTTGCTGTGCTTGGCTCATACTAACATCAGCAATGCATTCTAATCTTCTGGCTCATTCTCATGCTCTGGCTCGTTCTATCTTCACTTGTGTCTAGCTTGTTCTCTCTACAACCTGTATCTATAAAACTGTCTGAGCAAACCACCTCTCTCTGTCTCTCTCTCTCTCTGTCTCTCTCTCCCTGTCTCCTATCTCTCTCTCTCTCTCTCTCTCTCTCTCTCTCTCTCTCTCTCTCTCTCTCTCTGTCTGTCTCTCTCTGCCTCCACTTATGTAGCCTCTCTTTTCTGTGTTCTTCTCATATGAGTTGGGTGTATCCTATCTCTGACACATCTGTCAAATCTTTCTCTGATTCATCACTTTGTCTGCCCCTCAGTTAGACATCACTTTCAAACATGGCTGCCTCCTTCTACAAACTAACATTACCCTCATTGTTAGGGATTCAAGGTGTACTTAACAATGTGTTTGTACTCCAGCCAGATCATAAGGTAATCCAGGACATGTTTTCATTCTGGCTGAATCATATAGGACTAGAAGACCTTTGGGTATGGTGCCTTGCCAGAGCAGCCATGTTGCTGGATTAAATTTTGTCTATACTACTGCTCATCTAGAAGTTACTGATATCTTGTAAAAAAAAAATTCTAACCTGACTTCTCATCTCTTCTCCACCCACAGCTTTTCTCCTCTTCAGGATCCCGCATTTCATCTTCCTGTTTTCTTGCATCATAAACCTGCAATTTCTGTTCATTGTTCTCTTACTCTGAATGACTGTCCCCAAACCAAATCTGGCCATTTCCTACCCATAGTTCTACCCTGGTCCATGCTGAATTCCAGTTCTCATATTAGCCTTCCCACTGCTCGCCCTGCGATTGATTGCCTATCACAGAAAAATCAAATCCTTCCTTACAGTGATCAGATGCCTCCTGGTGTCAAAGCAGGTTTTTATTTTTTATTTTTTTTCCCATTCATCTGCAAACTCCTTGTGATGTCAGCCTCTGCCTGGCCTTTATCTCCTCCCAGCTTTCTCTTTGTTCTCTCTCAGTTTGGTGTTACTCCCTGACTCTCTTCCTTACACAAGTGCATCTTGTCTTTGAACTTTGCGCATGCTCGTCCTTATATCTTAGGTATGTAGATATCTGCGTCAGTCCACTGACTGCCTTCAGTCTCTGTCAAGGCACCTTCAGTCTCAGTAAAACCTATCATAGCCACCTCCCTGCCCCCCCCCCCCAAATACACCACCACAACTCTCCCTGCCCTGCTTCCTTTTCCACTTCTGCACTTGTCCCCATAAAATATAGCAGCTTAAAAACCTATGTTCTGATTTGTTATGTCTTTTCCTGAAATCTAAGGGTCATGAAACTCCTGGGATGAGGCCTTTGTCTACCTTTCTAGGACCCAACAGAGCCTGGTATGTAATAGTTGCTTGCTTGCTAAATACTGATTGATTGATTGATTGATTGATTGATTGAATGAGTGATGAGCAAAATAGACTAAGGGCCAATAGAGCTCTTCAGCAACCAGCCCAGTGCCATACACTTAATTGTTACTAGTAAAAATGTGTTGTGTGCTGAATACACGGATAGAATGGGTTAAATATATGGCATTATCTTGAACTCTAAAACTCACAGAAACACACAGTACCCTGTACCTAGGCCTGCCAGGCAAAGATTTACTTTATATTTTCTGTAGGTATTTTTGTCTCTTTCTTTTGAATTTTTTTAATAGTAAGGACCCACTTACTCTCATGGAATTAGTCTTCACCATGTTTAAACAAAGCAGACAGGGAAGGGGATTTATCCTACTTGCCAGTGTCCAGAATACGCATGAACCCGAGAGACCCCCAGCGGAGCCTGTGCTGGCACTTACAGGGAGAAAAGTGTCTCATAGTGCTCACCTGTGTGCAGATACAGTCTCCTTTGGTGCAACTTGCTTTCTGCCTCATATAAATGAAAATCGTGTTCAGAGCAGTTAGAAGAGAAGCTGAGGGAAACAAACTACATAATGAAACTCCACCGGATTGTTAGGGCAGCTGAACTGCCTTAAACACCCTGACATTAATGTTACATATTCATTTTCCTTTGCAACCCTCCCTCCTTTCTCTGTTCCTTTAAGTCCCAAATAACCTTATCCAGAGGAATTCCAGGGAAAACAGATGCAAACTAATTCAGAGACTAATTGACAAATCATCGCCAAATAACTAAATTAATATTTGCATCACACCACATGAGTCTCAGCAACAACTTATCTATGTTAGGATCTTGTAAATGAACACAACAGTGGCTGGATTAATTTTAAAATTTGGTTTCAGAGAGACAGAAGGAGGGGAACAGATGGGGCCTGAAATGAAACCTTACAAAATACTCCAGAGAGCCCCATGGGAAGCGTGCCCTTTCGCCAAGGCAGTTCAGGCTGTTCCGTCCTGGCAATTTACTCTTGAATAAATCTGCTCTAGTAGTTGCTAGAAAGAGAAGACTTTGTTTCATTTGTGTTGAAAAGAAGATAAGGTTAGCAAAGAGACTTTGTAGCAAGGTTTCCAGTCTGAACAAAGCAACAGTCCTGGTTGTAATGGCTACAGGGCAGCACATGCTATGTGAATTGTGAACCATGTCTTAGGGTTTCTCTTCTTGTATAAACATCACAAGCAAGAAGCAAGTTGGGGAGGAAAGGATTTATTTACCTTATACTTTCGCACTGTTGTTCATCACCAAAGGCAGTCAGGACTGGAACTCAGGTTCCAGGTCAGGAAGCAGGAGTTGATGTAGAGGCCATGGAGGAATGTTACTTACTGGCTTGCTTCCCCTAGTTTGTTTAGCTTGTTCTTCTTATAGAACCCAAGACTACCAACCCAGAGATAGCACCACCCACAAGGAGCCTCCCCCAATGATCACTAATTGAGAAAATGCCTTACAACCGGATCTCATGGAGGCATTTTCTCACCTGAAGCTCCTTTCTCTGTGATAACTCCAGCCTGTGTCAAGTTGACACACAACCAGCCAGTGCAAACTATAATGTATGTTGATTATGCGTCATTGTCATTGGGTTTAGTTTGCATATATGTGTGTGTGTGTGTGTGTGTGTGTGTGTGTGTGTGTGTGTGTACATATATATTATATATATTAACCCACCATATGTTTGGGCACAATCTATAGAATTAAGGTTGTCCTAACTGGCTCCCACATCTGCTGTAAAACTGTGATAACAAGCAACTTGGGAAGAGTGGATGAACTTTGTCTTATAGATTACAGTCCATTGTCGAGGGAATGCAGGACAGAGCTCAGGGCAAGGACCCAGAGAACAGAACTGGAGAAATGCTGCTTACTTCATTGCTTTTACTGAGCCTACTTTCTTATACAACCCAGAACCTACAGTCCAGGAACCACCCACAGCAGGCTGGGCACTCCCACACCACTAATCAATCAAGATAGTGCCTTAGAGAGTTTGATTCCCATTGGGTCACAATGTCCTGAACCTCTAGCTCTTGGATAGCTGACCTGCTCTACTGGTACCCATACACACAAAGCACACACACACACACACACATACACACACATACATTAATAAAATAAAATAAAAATTTAAAAGAGGAAATGTATCTTAGGCTGAAACTTGGGAGACAATGCAGAAGAAACCATGAAATCTGTTGTGTTTTTTATTAAATGAGCTACTAGTTTGCTCAAACAGTGGTAGCAACAGTCTGAATATTTAAAATGACTGACAGCAGCTACCCAGGGAAGGGTGGATGAGAGTTGG
Organism: Apodemus sylvaticus; assembly: GCF_947179515.1. Taxonomy (NCBI): domain Eukaryota; kingdom Metazoa; phylum Chordata; class Mammalia; order Rodentia; family Muridae; genus Apodemus; species Apodemus sylvaticus. Next base: position 174,764,426 of record NC_067473.1, on the reverse strand, counting down.
GGTCTGCTGCTCTGTGGCTATAAACACAAGGAGGAAAAATAGACATTAATACCATATGCATTTCACCTTCCAGCAAAAAGTAATCATTAAAAACCGAGTCTTACATTCAAATCCTTTCGCAACAGAAGAAATACTTAATTCCTTGCAGGCAGTCCTGGCGAACCCCAGTACCATTAACAAACACACAAGAAACTAGAAAATTATAAATACAAATGCCGCATTGGGAAGTTGACATTTATCTCTTAATTGTTACTCTTATCATTAAGGCAAATAATTTTCGATGTATTTAAAGCTTGTTGGCAAGTTTGGATCATGAATGTGTAGATTCTGATTGGCATTTGATGTATTAAGTTTGGATTCAAAGGCAAAACCTAGTGACCTCATTCCAATGTTCCACACTGATCCTCACTTCTTTGTTCCAATTGAGCAATAATATATTGCTGGCCAATCCTATTTATTGATTTTGCTCTTGAGATGTTTATGACTGTCATTTTGCGATATTCATAAGTATTCCCAAACTTCTTATCATGTCTGTTGGGAATTTTAAGCGACTCCTCCAAGCTCTTTCCTCCTCTCATCTGTCCTACGCTAAGGCTAAGGCGCAGCTGCCATTCTCCAGTTCGCCCTTCCCTCACCACTTCCTCAGGAACAAGAGTCAATACTTGGGATTCGAATGTGCTGAACTGAGGCTCCAGAGCTAGGGTCTCGTAAACAGAATGGTTTCTAACAGTTCTTGGAAAATGTATTAAGAAAAGCCTTTCACAGGAAACGTGTACTTCTCTGAGAACTCTTTTTTTTTTTCAGGGTGATAATCTCAGCATGCAGAACAAGTCCACATTTCCAGGCTTGAATGAACAGTCATTTCAAAGCTAATCTTCTAGTCCATCTGGATCTAATTTCCCTTGTATTTCCACCCCTACCTTATAAAGCCTGTGTCTGATACCGCGTTCATTTTACACATCCATTACGTGGTTCCGTTTCTGTTTTTATGAGACTTAAGGATTTTTTTTGTGTCCATTTGTTTTGAGCTTCACAGGAAAGACAGCAAGGGGCCAGTTTGATAAGGTGTGGGGCGCGGAGTCATTTTAGAGACTGCAGCTATAGAAACAGCAGATTGTTTAAATGCCAGCTTTGATCTGGATCCCTTCACTCTTACAGTAAAGTTAGAAATCTGAGATGAGGTTGAAATCCTGGGAAGTGAGGGAGGCTCCCAGAGTTATGACAAGGCCCCGTTCTGGACGTCTCTGTTTCCCTTAAACCGTCTATAGCATCTTTGCCTCATCAACTACATCTGCAACCCAGCAGAGTGGGCTGATGACCAGGCTCGATTTCTCCAGCTGCAGGGCCAGCAGTTATGGGACAGCGTGTGACGGTAACTATAACAGGACAGACAGCCAAGAGATACAGGTTGATTATGTGACAGACGGATTGATGGATGGATGGATGGACGGACGGATGGACAGATGGACGGACAGACGAGTAAAGGATGATGGGTGAGCAAGTGTGCTATAGAAGGATGGAGAGATGGAACTCTCTATTTAATACTGTCATTAGCATCACAGGCTCACTATCTTCAAACATGATGTAACTTAAAAAAAAAAAAAACAAAAAAACATTGACTTTCCAGAATTTCAACCTGTCTGAAACCCTTGTTCTCATTCCTCTCCCATACTCGGAACAGACTTTTCTGGACTAGGCCAAGTCCCGCCATCTTTATACCCAGCAACTTCTGTGTGTGCCTATGAACTTCAGCGTAAACCCAAGCACCCCCATGTGACATAAGAGTTTCTTCATATTCTGGGCTCAGAGAACTTCACAGCGATCCCCGGACATACCTGCATAGCTCCACCCACACAGTACATGCCCATCTCTGACCATGTGACTCCTGGATGAACTTGGCTTTTCTGCGTCTACACGATTAGACATGACAAGTGTCTACTTGACTTTCTATCTACAAGTCAGCAGGCTTCAACTTGTCCAAGCCTCTGTTTACAACTGAGCTCTAATATGAAGTCATCCTGCCTGCACAATCTTCTACCTTGCTTTCTTTGGTGCTTTGCATGACATTCAGTAAATGCACACTGATTAAATGTGAAAATTGCATATGAGAGGAAGAGAGACTTGGTAAAATGGCCTCTCTCTGTGTGAGTAGGTCTACACACACAGGGGGTCTATAAATACACATCTGTGCATGCAATGTAATCTCTCTTCATCTTATTTTTTTATTTTAGTTTTCATATGTATGAGTATTTTGCCTACATGCATGTCTGGGCATCAGATACTCAGGAACTGTAGTTAGATGGTTGTGAGCTGCCATCTGGATACTAGTAATGAAATCTAGTTCCTCTAGAACTAGCCAGTGTTCTTAACCTCTAAGCCATCTCTCCAGACCCCACCCATCCACCCACCTTATTTTTTCTGATAGGAAAGGATCTGTCGCTGGGTCTGGATCTCACTGATAAACTGGCTTGACCAACAACAAGCTCCAGAGATTCACCTGTCTCTGCCTTCTCAGCAATGGAGTTATAGCCACATACCACCATGCCAGCTCTTCATGTGTGTGCTGGGGTTCCAAACTCGGCTCCTCGTGGCTCTATAGCAAAGATTTTGCTAAGCCATCTTTCCATTCGCAAACAATTTTTAAAGGACTGGAGTTAGTTATCAGTAAATGCATCTGAAATTTGATATTTGTGCCTATATCTTTGCTAGGAGACTTTCTCTCAAGTCCCGACTTTCAAATCATGCAGTTGCTACTATTCTACCTCCAGTCCAGAAGTTATTTTTGTTTTCTTTTGACAAAGTCCAAGACATTTCAAAGTAGCACATTATTCATCTCCACCACTGCCAGTTCTTGATAACCCAAAGCCTCAAAGAGCTGCCCTAGGTCGACATGGCAAACCATGCCAGACTGTGCGGGAACAGCGTTAGCTCTGTTCCCAGAGGCACAATGACCGCTGTTCCTTGTAGGAGAAAAGGGCATCCACAGAAAGCCCCACCCTGAGGAAGGCTGTGCACACAGGACATAGGGCAGAGAAAAGACCCAGGTCTCAAAGAGAAAAACTGTGGCAGGCCCAGGGTGTGAGAGAGGAGGAAAGTGAAATCTGGAGGTTTGGTTTGGCCTGAGACTACAAAGGTCCAGGTGAAGGGGAAGAGAGGTTCAGTTTAGTTTGTAATCTGAAGTTTATGAGTTTCTGTGGGTCCTGAGCAAGACAATGGCTGGATTCAATCTGGCCCTGTGATATGTTCCAATCTGATGTGGAGAGTGAAGGAAAGAGGTACGTTCCTCGTGAAAGGCTGAGATGGTACATGCCTGTGATCCCAGAACACAGGAGGTGTAGGCAGGAGGAGTTCCATGAGTTTGAAACTTGACCCTGTCTCTTCCTTAGGGTTTTACTGCTATAAGCAGACACCATGACCAAGGCAACTCTTATAAAGACAGCATTTCATTGGGGCTGGCTTACAGGTTCAGAGGTTCAGTCTTTCATCATCAAGGCGGGAGCATGGCAGCATGCAGGCAGGCATGGTGCAGGAGTTGCTGAGAGTTCTACATCTTCATCTGAAGGCTGCTAACAGAATACTGGCTTCTGTCGAGCTAGGATGAGAGTCGTAAAGCCCATGCCTGCAGGGACACACCTATTCCAACAGGGCCACATCTTCTAATAGTGCCACTCCATGGGCCAAGCACATACAAACTATCACAGGAGGAGTCACTGTGATGCTAAGCTTGAACGTGTAGCATAGCCAAAGGCTATATGTAGAGAAGGACCAGTCACCTGCCCCTTTAATTCTAGGCTGGGGCAGGAACATCATGGTTAGCCCTTCATAAAGTGACTCCCAGTCCATCTCTTGTGTTTCCTACTCTGGCAAACACATGAAAGCTATCCTCTCTGGATCAGGAAAGTGAGTAAGGCTCTCCACCGTCTGCCCTTTCTTTTTCAGTTTTTGCAACAGGAATGCTGTGATAGCAGGACTTGTGTCATCTTCTAATTTGGGATTAAGTCATAGTCTCTGTTGATCTCCCCACCACCGTCACCTCTCTCTTAGTTTTCCCAGGGCATGCAAAAGCACACATTCTCAGGTCTTTGGGAATAAGACCCACGTGATGTTTTCTTTGCTGAGGTGGTTGCCTAAGGTGGTTCTTTGTTTCTCCTGGAATCTGTCCAAGAGACATCGGCTCACTGTGCTCTGAGCTATGCTTGGTGTCCACACCATTATGTACTTCCTGTCTGTGTGATATGTTGCCTGAATAAACGACCTTTTGAAGAGAAAAGAAAAAATCTTACTTATCTTAAAGTTTTCCCTTTGCTTCTCAAAATTTATATTCTCTTGCTGTGTTGCCATGGTTTTGGGTCATGGTAATTTTCTCTGGTAAAGAAGAAGTCCAGTCATGAACCAAAAATGCAGTTCCCAGAGCCTGCTTCCTGGGAACAATGTATGGTATACACTCATAGAGAAGAAAAATCCCAACCATGTAGAATCAAATCCCATGTGGAAATATTAAGATAGAGTGGTAACTATTGTATATTGTTTAAAAGACGTATTTAGAGATTTAACAAAGTTACTAGATTCAGATGCAGCTCCCCCATTTAACTGCCCTGCAAAAAGATAGTTCATCAACCTCTGATCATGTTCTTTCTGTGTAAAGTAGGAATGTTAATTCCTGCTTTCAAGACTTTGTATGATAAACAAATTCACCTGTGATCTATGTCCAATCTGTACTTGACTCCCCTCGAATGATCAGAAAGTGCAGTTGGTGTTCATACTGAAGGCATTCCCAGAATCCCTCTAATGCCATATTCAAGGAGTGTATACACTTCAGACCAACAGTTTATTTGATCAATGAATGGAAGTTTAGCTTCACACAATGGAGCAGGTCAATCCTCCTGCAGTCATCACCTGGACCAATCATATGTACAAAGCTGGTAGACTGGGTGGGCATCAGAACCAGGACTTGAACCTGAGAAGGGTTGATAGATATTTTCAAGAAATAGAAAGGAAGAAGGAAGAGTTTCAGCTCAGGACCCCAAGACCAAGCTCTCAGCACAGAGATTTATTTGTCCCCACGGGACAGGGGAGCAGGGAATAAGCGACAAAGACAGGAGATAAAGGACTGGGAAGACGGGAGCAGAAGGAGAGGGAGAGGGAGGAGGGAAATTTGTCCTAGAGGACAAAGGACTGCCTCTGGATATAGAGTAGAGTAGACAGACGTGATATGGCCCACAGGAAACCCTCCGGTTATAAAGATAAAATAGGAAAGCCCATGTTGGGGTGAGTGTGTAATTTTAACTGGGCATGTTGATGCAGTGAGAGGGGGGCTATTGATTTTGCACTTAAATACTTTGATAGCTGGACTCAGTAGTGAGCCTCAGGAGGAGGAAGTGGCCAAATGAGGAAATAGACCTTGCTTTTGGAATGCAATCTAATGACTTTTAGGAAGACAGAGGGAATCGGGGAGTGAGGCAAGGCCTGTCAGAGCCATGTTTGCCAGGCTGGGCTAGCCAGAGTCCCTTCAGACGTCCTCTTTAATGAGCATGGTTCTTCAACACTATAAGCACACCAGAATACAGACCACCTTCAATAGTGGTCTTGAAAGGAAGAATTTATTTAGATTTTAATTGTACCCTCATCTGTTTCTTAAGTGTGACCTATCTGTTTTGTCAGCATTTGTAACAACTGCTAGAGGTGAATTGCTCAAGGCCTCATCTATAGGTCAATGAGGATCGTTCACACTGGATAGGACCCAGGAATATAAATGCTTACAAAGCAGTGGGAAATATTCCATAAAGGGAAGAAACGGAGGCCAATGTCATGCCACAGTAGAGGAAGTGATGTCCTGGCAAAGCCAGGGAGCGTTTTAAACAGGAGCTGACTGTTCCAGCCGTTACTGTAGGTAGACGTGCTGTCTGGTAGACATGAGTCTGCTGTGTCTTGTGTCCTTTGACACCCTTTCCCGTGATGATGTTCCACTCTTTATGCCTACTTACTATGCTGATTAGTTCTTAGCTTGTTGCGGTTTTAAGGAAGCCAAGTTAAAATAAAGCTGGCATGAGAGGACCCCCAGCCCCACCATGGTGCCCTCACATGATACTTAAAGTACTCAACTCCAAAGGAAACAAGCTAAGTCAAATAAATGAAGACGATGAGACAAAGCACTATGGGAGGATTGTCACACTACCCATGTGTATATGTGTGTAATGTGGGTCACAGAAGTCAAAAGCTCCACACCGGGAAAATATACACACTCAAATTTATGTCTAGAAAACAGAGTTTTCTTAGAGATTCTTTAGTCTTGGTTGTCTTCATGGTTTTAGAATAAAATCTGCATTGAGCGTCTTTGTAGAGATTCTTCAGGCTTGATTGTCTTCATGGTTTTAGAATAAAATCTGCAAAACCAAACCATATGTGTTTTTTCCAAGATGGAACAAAGTGTACAGGTGAGCGTGTATGTAAAGACACTTGTGCTTATAACTCACACACAGCGTCCTCTGGAAATTTCCATCCAGAGAGCTTTCAGCCAGAGGAACCGTGGAGGAAGGCCGCGATCTCAGGTAGCATCTTTCTCATCCAAACCCCAAGGATTGGCTGAAAAACTGAGGATCATGAGCCGAAAGTCCCGCCTGATATGAGAAAGCAACTTGGGACTAGTAAAATGGCTTCTGTGGGGAAAGGTGCTTGCTGCCAAGACTGAAAACCTGAATTCAGTCCCCAACACCCACATGATGGAAAGAGAGGGAGGGCTGACGCTTAGAAGTATACACACACACACACACACACACACAGAGAGAGAGAGAGAGAGAGAGAGAGAGAGAGAGAGAGAGAGAGAGAGAGAGAGAATAAAAATCTTTAAAAGAAAGGCGTAGCCGGGCGGTGGTGGCACACGCCTGTAATCCCAGCACTCTGGGAGGCAGAGACAGGCAGATTTCTGAGTTAGAGGCCAGCCTGGTCTACAGAGTGAGTTCCAGGACAGCCTGTTCTACAACGTGAAACTGTGTCTCGAAAAAACCAAATTCAAAAAACCAAAAAAACAAAACAAGAAAGAAAGAAAGGAAGTAAGGAAGGAAGTAAGGAAGTAAGGAAGTAAGGAAGGAAGGAAGGAGGGAGGGAGGGAGGGAGGGAGGGAGGGAGGGAGGGAGGGAAGGGAAGGAAGGAAGGAAGGAAGGAAGGAAGGAAGGAAGGAAGGAAGGAAGGAAGGAAGGAAGGAAGAAAGGCATAAATGATCGAGCTTTAATTTCTTCATGCTACAGAGACGTATAATGCAAATTCTTCTCCCAGTGAGTGGGGATGGAAGATGTGCTTGCAGAGTCCAGCCCAGGGTCTGAGCTCACGGTGCACATTCAGTAAATAGGAGCGGGTAATCAGATCACTGCACTCTCACGGTTGTATCATCATACTGTTGTTGACACTATTTCAGTCAAGGCTGTGCTTGGCTAGAGGAACAAACAATTCCAGGCGATAGGAAAACTTTCTCTCATGCATTGCCTTTATTGCCTGGTTTTATTATGATGTTGTAACTACAGATCACAAATTCAAAGCAGAAGCATTTCGTATTGATCTCACTACCCACATTGGCTTAGCAATAGGTACTGTGGCCTCGGGTAGTTGCAGGTACTGAAATCAAATAACCACACAATTGGTGCTGAGGAGGAAGAGGGTTGGGAAGAGAGATACTTTGTGGGTACAGTCTCATTTTCAGAAGCTTGGGGCCTATTATGAATAAATACATTATTTATAATGTTGTCAGGTAGTTATTATAATGGCCTCATAAATTTATTATAATGTTCTCATGTAGTTTTAAACTACATGACAGGTTTTTTTTTTATGACAATAGTTAGGAAAATGTGTAAAAGCCATTATGAAGCAATGTGATATTATGTAGTCTTAGAACTTGAAGTGTTTTCTCAAGGGTCTTGCTGGTTATAGGTTGAAAGCAAAGGGTTCATTTGTTCATAACCAAACCTTTCCCAATTACATGAGGTAGGAAGCGTAAGCACCGTCTTAGAACCTCTGTTAGATGGAGGGTTTTCCCGGTGACGTGAGCAGGATGGCGGCCACAACTCAGAAGGGGCACAGGGTGACCAGGAGGGAACCAGGAAGCAGCAGTGGTTATAAAAGCCTTGACCTCGGGGTGGGGGTGGGGGATAGAGCATTTCCTGTCAGACTGGAGGACCCGAGGTCATTCTCCAAGCTTACACGGCGTGAGGTGAAAACTGACTACTGCAAGCTGTGCTCTGAGTGTCACATGTGCTGTGTGGCACATACATATGTGTGAACACACGCACACACAAATAAATAGATAGATAGATAGATAGATAGATAGATAGATAGATAGATAGATAGATAGATAGATAAATGTGAAAATATTTAAAACTTGGACCTGGGCATTTTCGACACTTGCATGCATATTTTATCTCCGACACTTAGATGTGGATTCTTCCATCCCATCAGTGTGGTTAGTTTTCTCTGCTGCTCTATAATAAATGTGTATTGTCCCATGTTGCTGAGATCCCAGTCGGTTTGTTGCACGGCCTTCGGGGCCCTGCAGGGATGATTAATCGCCACTCCATAGGAGCTTGCCAGCATCCGCTCTATGTCACTACAGCACAGGCAGTGCCTATCAGGTCACTCCAGGAACTTAACAGGACCTAAAAGGCGGCATCAGGAGGTTCTGTCTGTGTTGGTGTTGGGAGGAACTCTTTCCTTATAAATATCAATGCTAGTCTTCATTTGGCTGTATCAGCTTATCTCTTTCTAAAACATATTTCTCATAGAGAACACTTGAAAAAAGTCTTTGTAAGAGACCTCTGTGAGGAGCAAAGATTCCCACTGCTGGTGTCACATTGTGCTTCAAAAAACAAACAGACTCACAACTCTGCCCAAGTTTGTTGGGGTGGAGAAAGCAAGAAAATTAGGCTGGTTTTTATAGTGACTTTCCTTGAGTAGGTAGGTGGTGCTGGGGACTCTGTCTGGGACTTTGTGTGTTCTAGGAAAGTACTCTACCACTGAGCGACACGCCCCCAACTCTCACAACAGACCTTTAAAAGGTATTTTCAATGTTCACCATTAGTGTGTGTGTGCACACAGGTGTCAGTGCACACATATCATGGCATACTTGTGGAGGTCAGAGACCAGCTGTGTGGAGTTGTCTGTCTCTCTCTCTCTTCTTCCACTTTATGTGTGGGTTCCGGGCCTCTAACACAGACCAGCAGGCAAGAACAGCAAACGTCTTCACCCACTGAGCCGCCTCTCTAGCCTTAAACAGTAAACATTTTAATAAACTATACATTTTGGTGTGACAATGGAAAAGACCTTCTGTGCTCCCCTGAGGCTCCTGGAGCCCCTGACATCCTATAGCCACATCACTGTTTAATGGAAGGTTTATACAAGACAGCACGGTACTATCCGGACTTCTGTCGGGATGGGTTTTCTGCAATGTCGTTCAATACTTGGTTGCTCCTTCTCTGTCAAGAGTGAGTTGTTGTCACTATTACTGAGTTTTGTCTTTCATCTATCCAGTAACTGTCATTTCGTCTACCAGGAACAGTGCTAGATATCAGAAAACAAATCCCATGCTCTCATGGGATATGCATTCCTGAATAGCCAAGCAACGTAACAACAACAATCGTAGCAGTAGTGAGAATAGCTGTATAAGACCCCGGTTCCTCTTAACATAGTGGGTGCTTGTAGTAGCTGCGGCTCTCTCATGAGCAGCAGTGCATGATGGGACAATGGGAGGAAACCGCTTCACTTTCCAACTGTGCTCTCCCTTGCTCCTCTCGGCCCAGCCACACTGGCTGTCCTGCTTCTTGCCCATGGATCACACCCGCCACCCACACTTTCCTGTCTTGAAGCCTTCACATTGCCTCTTCTTTACGCCCAGAACATAGTCCCCTATACACTTCAGGTACTGCTTATCAGACAGGATCCACAGGGATGGACAGATGGACTCTCTGGTTAAGAGCATCAGCTGCTCTTACACAGGACCTGTGTTTGATTCCCAGCCCCCATATCAGGTGGCTCACAGCTGCCTGTCACTCCAGTTCCAGGAATCCAGTGCCGTTTTCTGCCTCTTTTTGGGTAGCTGTATGTATGTGGTACACATATGCGGGCACAGACACACAGACACACACACAAATGTAAAATTTAAAAAAAAATCTTTAAAAAGAAAGAGAATTCCCCTTGCCACTCCTTGAATAACTTCCCTCCCCCTCCCCCTCCCCCACCAAGGGCAGATCCTCCCTAAGGTACCGTGGGCGTGCTGTCCCAGGGCATTCATCCTCTCTGGCATACTACACACTTTGGCTGTCCTTTGAATTTATTCAGTTTCTTCCTAGAAGATCAAGTCAGGATGTCAGGGGTGGCGTTTTGAGTTGTGACCTGGACGTTTCCAGACAGAGTTCTACTGCCAGCACAGAGTGGACACTGAGTAAGGATTAGCTCAAGTAATGGAGACTCCAGGACAAAGATGATGTATGAAATAGGCTGCACTGAACAGAGGGCTCCCAACAACAAGGAGGAAGGAACAACGTTAACTGATAAAGCAGCAAATGAAATCCGCAGGGTGGGAGCTGAGATGGGGTAGGCTATATCATATGTAAAAATCATATTCTGTAATGAAATTTGCCAAAAAATATATACTGGTCACCCTTGACCAGTAGTATTACTGAAACATCACTAAAACTTGGATTTACTTTAGAGGATAATAAAACATTTACCAGGCATTACGGCACAGGTGTATTATTCTTTTCATTCTTTATGTTAACAAATTAAAATATTATGAGGATAAACATCTAAAAATATATCAGTTCTTCTTCCCCCAAAATAACCCATGGGGGGAAAAAGCCTTGAAAGGAAAAGGCCTCTTCAGAATGCATAGCTAGTGGTTCCATGTGCTTTTTTATTTGAATAGATTAGTTTCTTAAATGCATGCTCCTGTTGTTGGAAATAGTCACTCATGTGCAGCTGTGTGAAAGAATATTGACACTGTTTAAATTGATGACGTGGGTTCGTCACGGGCATGCTGCCTACTGGAAGGAGGTTATTCTGTATAGTTGCGAGTGAGAATCCGCCAGTATACCAGGAGTCAGCAGGAATGGTTTACTAGCAACAACAAACACGATATCTCAGAGGTAGACAAAAGCTGATCTTTATTATTGGTGTCACGGTCTGACATGTATGTATGCCTGTGGACATGTGGATGCCGTGGTGTGCTTGTGGATGTCAGAGGACAGCTTTCCAAAGCTCTTTCTTTCCTCCCACTGTGGGATTCAAGGGTTAGGCTCACTCAGGTCCTGAGACTTGGGCCACAAGTTCTTTTATCCACTGAACCATCCTGCCAGCCCCAGGTATGCTTTCCTCCTGTATCCTAGAAAATAGTCACAAGTTTGTTAAGAGGGTGACAGGTCTTTGTTATAAGAAAAGTGACCATATAAAGAAGCAGGTGTGCCATTGGGTCCCAGTGACCACAGCTGAAGGACAAAGTTAGGTTATGTAAAATTTGTGTATACATATTCAAAAACCTTAAATATTAAAGAGCACCAGATTCTGAATGTCTTTTACACATCTTCCTTGTAGCATCAAAACATATTGCCAGACCCAGGCATCTTCAAATAGTGCAATTATGTTGAGAGTATTTGATTTTTGAAAGGCAGTGGAGTGTCTAATATAGTTCAGAAATATTTTTGAAAAATGATTAAATTTTAAATGATTTTGGAATTGAGAAGCACCAGTTACATTTTTTTAAGCGGCTCATATGAATAAGTCATTCCTTACAGATAACACTTTTTATAGATTGGCTTTTAGACTTAAAGTGCGCATTCCAACTAAAGATGGAGCCTTTGAGATACCCTGGCCAGCTCTGGGACTCACAGCTCTGGGTCTCACTAAGTGGCCCTAGCTGGCCCAGAACTCACAGAGATCCACCTGCCTCTGTCTCCCAAGTGCTGAGATTAAAGACATGCACTACCTTGCAGGGCTAACATGGATTATTTTTTTAAAAGAGAAAGGTATTTATCTGTACTAATTATTTCATGCATACAAAAAAAGTCAACTTAAAAATTAAAGCCTTAGCTGGGCAGTGGTGGTGCATGCCTTTAATCCCAGCACTTGGGAGGCAGAGGCAGGCAGATTTTGAGGCCAGCCTGGTCTACAGAGTGAGTTCCAGGACAGCCAGGGCTACATAGAGAGACCCTGTCTCAATAAATAAATAAATAAATAAATAAATAAATAAATAAAGCCTTATTCTTAAGAATTCACAGTGCAGACAGAGGGCTCTGCTGAAGCCACGAGTCTACTCCCTCCCTGTGGGAAGACAGGCAGGTTGACGGCCACATTACTACAAGCTCTGGGCATATATTCCTTCAAGTTAAGGCTCACACTCTGAAACTAGCCACCCGCAGGCAAGCCACTTATGGCTGTGGTCTGTCTGACAAAGTCCACGTTGCAGTGTGCATGACAGCCCACAGGACGCACTGAGAGAGAGGCCTGCGTCTCTGCTGATCCTAAAAGTAGCAACAGACTCAAAGGCCATAGCCTTCAACTATTTAGCTTTGTGCCATCAAGGAGGGTCTGTGAGTGGCCCGTTCAAGGCATTTCTGTAAAAATAAAGATAGAATTGACATTTTGAATTAATGAGATACCGTTTCTGAGTGAAGTTCAGTAGAGACCCCGTCAAGGGTCTTCAGAGAATCCCTGAGCTTCCAGCAATTATTTGCCAAATAGTGTGAATGTTCTTTCCCCACCCTCCCCCCAGGGAAAGGATCCAATCTTCCTTGTCTATTTTTAGTGTCTGTGACAGTCTCCATGAAAAACTTCTTCAAGTTTGACAGCCACTCTCAGGAACTGCAAAAGAAGACAACTCTTTGACAAGAGTCCCATCAATTTTCAGGACCATAGTGTCCACTTGTTTAAGCATGTTTTTAAGACAGGGACTATTTATTTAGCTCAAGATAGCCGGGAAGTTCCTGTGTATCCCAAGGTATCCTCAAACACACTATCCTCCTGCCTCAGCCTCCCCATGCTGGGATTACAGGTGTGGGACATCATGAATGACAACCGCTTCTCTTTTTTTAACCCTGCATCTCCAGGTAAAGATGATCCCGATAGCCTATGACTTAAAATAAGTGCAGATTGATGGAGAGATTACAGGTATTTCTTTGAGACAGCCTCTCTTACTCAACAAACCTGGAACGAGGCAGCCGGCAATGCCAACGATCTTCCTGTCTCGGGTCTCCCTCTCATCCCAGCATACCCGGGAATACAGACCTGCAGGGCCACGCCAGCTCTTTTTATGTGGGTGCTGGGATTAGAACTGAGGACCTCATTCTAGCACAGTAAGCACATGTAGCCCAACCATCTCCCCAGCTCCCACTGCCACTTCCCATGAGCTTTTAGAATTCCTACCTCATCGGCTTTGGATAGCTACAGCTTTGTAACATTGTTACCTTGTATCTTTTCATCCCCATAAAGGTGTTCTCTTTTCTTTTTACCTACCTTTGTCAATTCCTATTAACACTCAAACCCCAGAGACCTGTAACTCCTCTCTGAATTAAAAGCTTTGTTGGAATTTCTGCGTGGGTAATTTCACAATGTACTGATTGGGCTTTAGCCTTGTGACAAAAAAAAAAAAAGAATAAATCTAAGCATATTTAAACACCACCAAAGTTTGAGGCTACCGTGTGAATCAGAAGTGTGATCAAAATAATCATAGGTGAACTGGGCTTGTTGTCAAGGAAATCCTGAATGGGTGTATGGTGTTGTCGGAGGGCAAGAACTCCAGCAAGAGCTCACGTTTGACATGTTGTTCTTTTTCTCCCACAGCTATCGTAGTGAGATTTCTGACCAAACGGTTCATCTGGGAATATGACCCAACGCTAGGTAGGTCACGCGTTATGCCCTCACCTCCCCCTCTTCCAACAGGCTCATGATCCTCGAGAGGATGGCATGTCCATTGCACCCTGGATAAGCCCTTTCTGCTGTTTTGGAAGCAGAATGTTTATGTGGTCAAGCATAAAGCCCTCCTTGAAGCCTCCTTGTGCCCCGTCCTATGCTTCGAACCTGCAGGACTTAGTGCAGAAATGAAGAAGTTAAATCCATCCCAGAGAAGATGTAGATGGGTCAATAGGATGCTCAGTCTCCCATCCAATATGCAGCTTGGTCCTCCTGGAAGAAAGACTAACAGAGGCAGCATTTGGGGTGGGACAAAAAGGTACACTGAAGAGACTATCACTCTAAGATCAAAGATCTGTGTATGGCTGCAGGGCGAGTGTAGCAGAAACCTTATTGTGTCCCTTTAGTGTCCACCACGGAGTGTTTGTGGGTAGAGAAGGCAAAAATAGTGTTTATGCATAAATGTGGGTAAAGACTATTCCTAGGCCCCTTTGTTCTAATATTTTTCAATTTTTGATTATGTGTGTGTGTGTGTGTGTGTGTGTGTGTGTGTGTGTGTGTGTGTAGCTCACAGGACAACTGACCAGAATCAATTCTCACCTTCACCATTCAGTCTCAGGGATCAAGCCCAGTTCCCAGGCTTGGCAGAAAGCCCCTTTGCCCAGTGAGCCATATTGGCAGCCCCACTGTTTTGACCGTATGTTTTTGGTACACATTCACTGTGCACAGTATTGAGTTTCTTCACACAGGCAGTTTCTTGCAAATGGGTCATGCGTGGGATTGCACGTTTCATGAAAAGGAAGCTTGCCCCTGGCGCTTTGTGCATTTTCGCCACTTATTCTGCACGTGTTTCTGAACTTACTTCCCTGCATTTGCCCTGTGCTTAAAGTGCTGAAGAAGAAGCCGTTAGCTGACTCTGATCCAGGGGTGACGAGTATGCACATAGGGGTCAAAGGTCGGGTGTCTTCTTCTATTTCCACCCAATTTTTCAAGACAGGACTTCTTGCTGAACCCAAAGTTTACCATTTCTGCTAGAATGGCTGGCCAGCCCCCAGGATCCTACCATCTGGTCCCCCCCACGCCCTCCCATCCCCTAGCATTGTGCTGTTATGCCTGGGTTTTTTGTGTGAGTTCTAAGGATACAATCCCAGGCCTACACTGCACCCACTGAGCCATCTCCCCACATCAAGGCTCTACTTTTTTGACCTCGCAGTCTAGAAGAGTTGGAGAATAAATGACCAGAGTGAGCCGCTGACAGCTGCTGACGGGAAGCGAGTGAGGAAGGGAGAGAGGGCTCTGTCGACTGATTTCTTCAGTGCTCCACGTTAGAGTCTATCTGGAACTTATTTCCTTATTTCAGTGAGGGGGAGGAGGGGAGGACTCGGTACTTATTTGGGAATCATCCATCAGACTTCCTGTCATTAGTAACGCTGTTCTGACATCCTCGTGGGACTTCTGAGGCCATCTTCAGATACCAAGTAATTTTTAGTTAGATGCAATTTGAACATCCAATAACATCCTCCTCTGTTTACGTAATTACTTATTTCTCTTTATTTTCGTCCTGTGTGATATGTCTGTGGGGCTGGCTGCCTGGGGACATTTCACACAGACTCCCCCAGACTCCCTCCCCCCACCTTTTTTTTAAATCACCCCCGACTCCTGTTAATTCCCTCCATTCCTCTGGACGACTCTGCCTCTGTTCTCGTGCCATATACATTTACATGATTTAATGTATCCATATAAAGCCAATGAACCACAAAAGAGGAAACGACGTATGAGCTCTGTCTCCGCAGGGGCTTTAATTTTTGTTGATTATGGTCATTTCCAGTTGCATCCATTTTCCTGCAAATGTGGTACCTCTGCTCTTTGGGGATGCGTGATAAAGGCATCCCCTTGTGTGTGTGCAGTTACTTTGTCATCACTTCCATTGCTGGGTATCGGCGGGCTTCCATGACACAGCCATTGTGGACACAGCCATTGTGGACAGCAGCGAACACCCGGTCTCCATGCCGTGTTGTGAATACACATCTTCCTCCTCTGCTCTCTGACAAGGCTATGTTGGCAGCTCTCTGTGGCACGTTTCTCAAGGTCGATTTTAGAGTCTGTGACAGCATGGCATGACTGATTGGAATTGGCTGAAATCATAAATTACTTTTGAAGGCTCAAATCTTTATTATATTCAGTCTTTCTAAACAGGAGTCTGGCATATCTCCACTTTAGCAGAACCTCTTCTGCCTTTGCTTTTTAAGAGACAATTACAAGAGACTTTCTTAGTAAACACATAATTGTAATTTTCCACATGTGTATCTGAATAGAAACATCACCAAATTCCTCTGTGAAGATTCAGGAAAAAATAAAATGAAAAGTTATATGCCAAGATATTAACACTAGCTACTGAATGAGATGAGAATACTAGGTGATGTTTTCTGATTTTGCTTGTCTAAATATATACCTTTCTAACACAAATAGGAAAAGACGCTAAAAATGATCCACATTTGGAGTATAATACATCCCTGGATTAAGTATAAAAGGAAGAATTAAATTTAAGTTCAAATTTCTAAAATTATTTTATAAGCATGCATTATAGAACAATTCTGCCAGTAGGAAAATACAGTAAGTACATTTAGATGGATAACTTTCTTCCCAGAAGATTCTCTGATGTTACGTAAGGACTAAGGAGAAGAAAAACAATTATTTCTTGAGGAAAGATACTTTTAAATATTTTGTTTATCATATTTCTTTCAGCATTTCCTTCGGTTAGCGGTCATTTATCTGGATGTAAAGACGAACCTTGCTTTAAAAGGAAGCCATTATCTATTGTCTTCCCCAACATGGGAATGCTCCCTAGTATATTTTTCTCATTTGCATATGTGTTATTGTAATGATCTGATACTCTCCGTGATTCGTAGGCGTCTAGTTGAAAACTACGTATTCTCCATCCTAGCTACATATCACAACAAAAGATGAAGCTTACCCAAAAAACATCATGGCATTTTTAACTCTCTCTGGATGTGTTCTAGTAACTGATGTTACTATTTTTAATTAGTCTTTGGTGAGCCCTTTTCCTTTTGTCTTATTCACATAGAGCAGCAACAGCTATAAAGAGGAGTGAATCTGACACCCTTGCCTAGGAAGCAGGGCACTTCACAGAGTGACCTTGTGCTGTGCCTCTCAGAGAGGCCCTGGCTGCTAAGCAACCAATGTGGAGCCTTCCTCCACACTGGGGAGAGACAGGTGGGTGACTCACTGGCAGGTGATGCTGTCATTAGCTCGCACACTGGAGCCTGGATCTGTGTGGGCGTGAACATTGAAAACCTGCTAATTTTCCAGCACACAGGAAACTTCAATTCATAGGATTCAAGAGGAATTAGCACTTCTTGGGCTTAAACTTTCTACTCTCAGGAAGAGACTGGATCTTGGTGGAACTTTCTGGTCACTTTCCGAGTTTCAAAACAACTAGCAACCAAGATGGCTACATTACAAAGCAGAGTGGTGTGTCTGTGATGGGGGAGGGGAGGAAGGGGCTTGTCTTCTAGAGTTCTGATTTCGGTACCTTCCTCAGAACTTGAGGAAGTGGCTCTCTTGATTTTGGACTTTTGTTGTCGTTTTACGAGAAGCTGGAAATGATGGACACCACCCCACATATTGACAAAAGGAAGAGTTACTTCTCTGAAGCAATCCTGTAAAGAAAACAGGTTTTTTTTTTCTTTGCCCTAGTTTGGTTTTCTATTGCTGTGATAAACACTATAACCAAAAGCAACTTGGTGAGGAGTTTATCTGGCTCACAGGTCCCAGTTACAGTCCATCCTGGGGGAAGCCATGGCAGGACATCAAGATGAAACTTGAAACAGAAACCTTCCTCATGGCTTGCTCAGCTGTCTTTCTAATACAGCTCAGACCCTCTTGCCTAGGGACAATACCTCCAGTGGGCTGAGTCCTCCTACATCAATTGGCAATCTAGAAAATGCCTCACAGACATGTCTACAAGCCAATCTGATGGCCTCACAGACATGTCTACAAGCCAATCTGATGGCCTCACAGATATGCCCACAAGCCAATCTGATGGCCTCACAGACATGTCCACAAGCCAATCCGATGGGAACAATTCCTAAACTATGATTTCTTTCCAGGGACAGCTGGGTTTGCATCTAGTTTACCATATCTGACCTGCACACAGTTAGTTACAGGGGCCAGTGAGTTCGGGCTTCTACATTTTAGGCCCAGTATTTTTCTTACTTGTTTTTTTTTTTTTTTTTTTTTTTTTTTTTTTTTTTTACATAATTTTTTTTTTATTTGATATAATTTATTTACATTTCAAATGATTTCCCCTTTTCTAGCCCCCCCCACTCCCCGAAAGTCCCGTAAGCCCCCTTCTCTTCCCCTGTCCTCCCTCCCACCCCTTCCCAGTTCCCCGTTCTGGTTTTGCCAAATACTGTTTCACTGAGTCTTTCCAGAACCAGGGACCACTCCTGCTTTCTTCTTGTATCTCATTTGATGTGTGGATTATGTTTTGGGTATTCCAGTTTTCTAGGTTAATAACCACTTATTAGTGAGTGCATACCATGATTCACCTTTTGAGTCTGGGTTACCTCACTTAGTATGATGTTCTCTAGCTCCATCCATTTGCCTAAGAATTTCATGAATTCATTGTTTCTAATGGCTGAATAGTACTCCATTGTGTAGATATACCACATTTTTTGTATCCACTCTTCTGTTGAGGGATACCTGGGTTCTTTCCAGCATCTGGCAATTATAAATAGGGCTGCTATGAACATAGTAGAGCATGTATCCTTATTACATGGTGGGGAATCCTCTGGGTATATGCCCAGGAGTGGTATAGCAGGATCTTTCTTACTTGTTTTTATTGCTGTTGTGTTATGTTGAATTTGTTTATGAAAGATCTGTCATGATGATTCTAATTAGAGGTGCAAGCAGAGGGTAGAGGGAAGGTGAGGGGAACTGTACCCGTTTCACAAAGGATTTTTTTTTAAAAAAGAATTTAAGTGTTTTGAAAGATGAAGTCTCAGAAAATACCACAATCCTTTGTACGGAATGATTGTCATTTCCCTGAAATTTTTCTCCTCTCACCAGTGGATTCTTTGCCAGAGTTTATCCCTGGTTTGTTAGCAACACTGAAAATTACCCCTGAAGCTCATCAGATTTGGGATGTGGCCCATTTAATCAGGAAGCAGGAACCTTGATGGTGGGAGGTAGATTCTGGCCGTGGACTAAACAGAATCCATAGATGT
The DNA here is from genome assembly GCF_947179515.1 of Apodemus sylvaticus. Taxonomy (NCBI): domain Eukaryota; kingdom Metazoa; phylum Chordata; class Mammalia; order Rodentia; family Muridae; genus Apodemus; species Apodemus sylvaticus. The sequence goes on along the minus strand of NC_067473.1, from coordinate 174,745,293 downwards.
CTAGTCCCAATCCAGAGCTGAATTCCTGACTCCTGGATTCACGTTACCCTCCAAGACTGTTTTCAGACACAAGAAAACAGAGAAAGGCTTACAACACACAATTGTGTGTGTGCCTGTGTGTGTCCCTGCTGATGTGTGCATGTTGGAGCCCTGGAGAGAGGAAGAGAGGGAAAGAGGGCTTCTTAGTGTCAAGTACCACAGTGGGTCCCGGGACAAAGATGCCATCGCACATTGTGTTTGAGTGATGAGTTGCTGTCCTTATTCACAGCAAAGCAGAGCGAGGATTAAGGGAGCAAGTCGTGAGAAATAACAAACCCCCAGGCTCGTTGACTCTGTGCTTGACTCACCGTGCCTGTCTTGGAGCTTCTTCTGCTTGGAAAGGCTCAAGCAGAGAGGCGAGATCTCCCAACTGACTGAAGCAGAAGTGCACAGCCACACCTTAGAGCTGCTTAGTACCAACACAGCAGGACAAAACGGGAGGGAGTCTTGTGATGGACAGGGCCAGAGAAGTGAATCTTCATCTAAGATGACAAGACTGGTTTGCAGCCAGGCCAGCAACAGAATTCCACTCCAGCATAAAGCCACGCTGCTGACTGCTGCAGCTGCTGTGATCATAAAAAGAGAAAGAGATGTGATAATGTGTTATGTAGCGGTGTGGAGGAAGGGGGTCCCTCAGCGAGCCCATGCCGAGGCATCCCTTCCCCCTGAGGGACCAGATACACACCGGCATAGTATAGAATAGAGTTCATTCAGCGCGTAGGATGGGAGTTAAGGGGGGCAGCAGAGGCAGAGAAAGGCAGAGAGAGGAAGAGAGTAGAGAAGTAGAGGCCGGCCATGACTTGGAGAGAGGGGGGAGGGGAGGAGAGCTCAAGAAGGGCAAGAGAGAAGCTGAGAGTGAGGAAGGTAAGAGAGAGAAAAGAGAGAGAGGAGGGGCCAAGTATCTTCTTTTGCCTCTGTTGCCAGGTAACTGGGGTGGAGTATAGACAGAACCCTAACAGCTGCTATAGCACTGGTCACATGACCTACTATGTTGAAATATGCAGAGAAGCTAACCCAGTCCAAGGATCAACCACATGCAAACAGCTCTGAGTGTCCAACCTTGCCAGAGTGTACAAAACGCATGCTTACTTACGGAAATGTCATGGAACGCACACTTTTCGAAGGTTTGTTTTTATTAGGAGTTGTTATAGGTTAGGGAATGTGCCCGGGGGTGCAGCTGTCCACTGAGGCTGGAGACATCTGGTTGACCTGGAGAGCAGGTCAGTGCCAAGCTGGGCTCCTCTGGAAGAGCAATATACATTCTCAGCCATGGGCCACCTCCTCTCCAGGCCCCTGAATGCATGCTTTAAGTCATTTCCCTTTATCCACAGGAATCTAAAAGATAATTTTAATATAGCTAATTCAATTATGAAACTCATGCTTGTTTTAGAATAGACCTTTTTGAGTGCATCTGGCCAGAGATCTAATCAAACACACAGTGCTTCAAAGAAAGGACTAGAAAATAGAGAATATGTAAACAGTCCAAACACATGTGCAACCTTTTGATTTTTTTTTTATTCTTCTGAGACAATTCTTCTGAATATCACCAGCTGCCCTGATACTCATTATGTAGACCAGGCTGGCCCCACCATGCCCAGATTTTCTTTGAATTTTAAAATAAAGACTAGGATGTATGTGTTTTGTTAGAAATATCTCATACAAGCTCACCGGTTCATATCCAATATTTTACTTCTTGAGGGAATATTTTCATTGTCTTGCATGTGGAGAAAATGAGTTCTAAAAGACGCATGAGCAAAATGTGCTGAGAACAGTGTGAAGACAGTCTTCATCTTGGAGGAAGTCGGTCCAGCCCCCGCTGCTGCGTCTGTACCAGCCATTCCCTCATTTCCTGCATCTGATCCCTTTCATCCCATTAACAAACGACCAAAGAACCACAGAACTTCATGCAAGTTTCATTCTATTTTGCACACACATGCACACACACACACATACACACACACACACACACACCATGATGGCCTTTTGCAGCTGAGACCCATAGCCCATTTGTCATGGGAGCCACAGAGAACAATGCCCTTTCCCCTGGGACAAATTTTGATGTAAAGATATGGATGAAAGGCTGGGCTTCTGTTTCCAGGCTGCAGGGTAGATGTCAGTCATTTTAAAGGGGGAGGTCGATACAAAAGGCACAGAAGAGCCTAGGGAGAAGGACAGAAAGGGTGTGGTTGCCTAGTGTGTGTGCAGCCAGCTGGGCTTCTCCTCAGGCCAAAAAAACTCAAGAAGAAGAAAGGAAATTATTGAAGAAACACTTGGAAGCAGAAGCTGCTGTACAAGGCATTTCAGAGCATCCGGCCCCAGAAAGCCATACCCTGTGATTTAGCATAGAGGAGCGTGTGGTGCTGGATGTCCTTCAAATGAGAATCTTTATGTATGGGTCGTGAGCTCCAGCAGAGGGACAAGATGCAAAAACCATGCATTCTCGTATGTTGAACATAGTCTCATCTTAAAATGACAACCTTTCTGAAGAGGTGTGAGCGTACAGGTTCCTGTGGTGACTGTTCACGGGACTAATGTCACCTAGATGGCTAAGTCCTGCCCATTGCAAGCTTCCTTTCTGGCCTTTGTGCCTTGGATAGACAGTTGTTCACTGCAAGAAAATAGGACAGTGGTCTATGAAGGCTGCAAAGTCCTAGAAGGAAGGAAGGAAGGAAGGAAGGAAGGAAGGAAGGAAGGAAGGAAGGAAGGAAGGAAGGAAGGAAGGAAGGAAGGAAGGAAGGAAGGAAGGTCAATTGGTCATTTGTTGGGATGGTTGGTCGGTCAGTCCAGAAGGTAGAGAGGTATACTGAAGAATGAACAAATATAACCACTGGTTTCTAGTCTGGTCCCCAGGAGAGGCAACTCAGGTTTGTTTCATTAGATGCTTCAGTGATGGGTATGCAGAAATACCTAGTTAGTAACCGTGTTAGATGTCCTGCTGTCTGTCTAGCCTCCTCAATGGAAGATGTTTGAGTTAGAATTCTCGGTTTTATGCTCAAATATAGCGTGAGCCTGCAATTTTCTTCCTCTCCTGTTTTCCCGTTGTTGCTTTTGAGCCTCCTGCTAGCAGAGTTGGCTCGTGAGCTGCGTCGGGACGCCTCATCTGTGAGTTCCCTCCTTGAATCATGTTTTGGTTGTTCTGATTTCTTCTGAGTTCCCTCTCCTAAAATTGAGTGCTTAGCTCACAGTTTCTCTTCCACACCCGTTTGTTACCAAAATGTTTATTAGCTAATTTTTCCCTTAATGTTTGTCTCCACTTCACCCTGAAAGGACGCACAAGAACCATCTAGAATTGCAGTGCTGGTCTGCTTCTGATACAGGCGCACTGATTTGCTTGTCCTGCCGATTTCCTGAGTTCAGAATCTCTAATAAAGAAGCCCAATGTTAACTGAGCCATGTTCTTTCACAGGGAGTGTGCTTTGTTTTGCTCTTAATCCCTTTTTTTTTAGGATCCCTAAAATTCACTGTAATGAGTACCTTCTTTTGGATATTTTTCTCTTAAGACTTTCCGTGACTCTCGTCCCCGGAAATTCTTAGATATCTCAACCTCGGCTGTCTTCCACATTCCTATAGATTTCATTCTCTCTGCTGAGGCTCATTTCATAAAGAATAAGATTTATAGATGTGTTATCTATGTTTCTTATGAAAGTCTCAAACCGTGCTATCCTTCTTACGAGCTGCTGACAGGTTCTGAGGGAATCCCTTGAGTGCCTGTCAGCAGCCCAGTCTGCCACTTTCGGCTCCTTTGTCTGTGTTTAAACTTCCATGTATGGCCACACCAGCTGACACTGCTTTATTCCCATTCCACTTATATGGTGAGAACCGCATTCATGACTGCCCAGGCATCTGGTACCCGCCATCTTCTTATCCCTTCAGGGTGTGGGGACCACTCCACTGTGGACCCAGCAACTGCAGCTGCTCCAGGGCAACTGCTATTGCCCATTTGACCAGACACCATGAAGGAGGGATCCCACACATCTACTTAAACCCTTTATACTTTGGGCTCCCATTCTTTACCACCCACCAAACGCAAGTTCAGCCGCCTGCCTCTTACTGTCTCAAGGTCCCCAGTAGTTTCATATCATGTGTTCAGCCTGTTACAGTATCAGTCAGGTTTGGGGATTGTTGTTGTTTTGTAAGTTTAACAAAATAAAAGTCAGGAAAGGCTTGGGCGTACCAGGTAGCAGTAGGAAATCAGCCAGTAAAGAACGGCTTTTAACTAGAGGTGAGGAACTAGGCAGAATGCAGCAGACAGAGAGAGTGATCACCTACAAAGCAAAGGCAGGCTTTCTGCCCGTCATTTAAGGCTGCTTAGTTTGAACAAGGATAGGATGCTGATCGCCCCACAGCTGTTATGTAAGCATGTCCTGATCCGACTTGTTTTAAGCACCTAGGATTCTGCCTCAGGTCAGGAGGGAGAGGAAGAAGCGGGCCATCTTGGAAGTTCACCAACTTTATCCATCTGTCTATCGTGACATCTGTCTAAGTCCCTGCCCATTCCCCTCTGGTGTTAAGGATCTTTGCACGGATAAAGTTAGGAAGAGACCCTAAAGTTTTTTATGGCAAAAAAATTACTTGTAAGAATATCAAGGCAGAAATATATTTTGTATGGAAAATGCCTCTTTCGTCTATAATGCAGAGGAGGAGACCTCGTCTGATTTAAATGGAAAAGAGTGCCGGGGGCTGGCCTCACAGAACAAGATGCTGCCAGGAAAGGATAGAGGAGCTAACGGGCAGCCTGCTGGAGGTCGGGCCCTCAGAAAGCTCTGCAGACCGCGATGCTGTTCCTTTGTCTGTCCTTCCGTTCTGTCTTCGCTGGACAGAATCCTCTCCCTGTGCCTAATTTCTCACTCCAAGGATCAAATTAAATCTCACTCGTACCTTTCTCATTCTCTTAGAATCCACCTACCGACATCAAGCGACCATCGATGATGAAGTTGTTTCTATGGAGATCCTGGACACCGCAGGCCAGGTGAGTAGGAATTCAGCCAAGTGTTTACTTCATCAAATAAAATGAGAGAGAGAGAGAGAGAGAGAGAGAGAGAGAGAGAGAGAGAGAGAGAGAGAGAGAGAGAGATGTAAAATATGTATAATGTTTTTTTTAAAAGCTAATGTATTTTTCTATATATGACTCTTATATGATTAAAAACTCATATGTCCCATTACCTAGCCTCTTGATATATTAATGAATATGTAGTTTGATCCTAGTGTAAGTGACCCTGTGCTTTAAGAAGGGAATATCACAGACCATCTAGGGTAGATTCTCCCTCTATATTTGGGGGATTGGGGTGCCAGTGTATTCTTAGGTTTTTATAACCAAACGTTTTTTAAATGCTCAGATGAAGTTAAATTAACACCTCTATTGAAAAGAGTCTTTGAGAGAGCCTTGACCTGCATTCCAGTTCTCTATGACCACCACACACAGGCTGTGTGCATGTCGCATGTCGCATTATGTGGAGGTGTTCCCTGCAATACTTGCCTGTGAATTTCCTTTGACATTAGTCAGGTCATGATTTACAAAAACAGTTATGTCTTAGTTCCCAAATACAGAAATGACCACGGGAGTGATGATTAGATAGTATTTCCATGGTGTTATAACAATGATCTGTGGCCTTCAAAGGGACTTGAATTAAAGTGTTTAATCAAGGAAATGTTCTGAAAGTAATTATAATCCTTTCCTCGTCATCTCTCTATCCTTATGCTTGGGCCTTCTTATAGCACTGAGCATGCCGAGAGGCAGAAGCCTCTAGAAGACTACTGAACCTAAGGAAGCAACATTTTTTTCTATCCTCTCTCATCTTCTCTTCCTCCTCTCTTCTTCCTCTTTCTCCTCTTCCTTCTCTCCTCTTCCTCCTCTTCTCTTCCTCCTCTTCCTTTTCCTCCTCCTCTTCCTCTTCTTCCTTCTTTTTTTCTCTTCCTCCTCTTCCTCCTCTTCTCTTCCTCCTCTTCCTCTTCTTCTTTTCTTCCTCTTCCTCTTCCTCCTCTCCTTTTCCTCCTCCTCTTCCTCTTCTTCTTCCTCCTTTTCCTCTTCATCCTTTTCTCCTCTTCTTCCTTATTTTCTTCCTCTTCCTCCTCTCCTCTTCCTCCTCTTCCTCTTCCTCCTCCTCTTCCTCCTCTCTCTTTTCTTCCTCTTTTTTTCTTCTCTACCCCTCACACTCCCATCTCTCTTCTCACACACCACATCTCATCTTCTCACCACCCATAGCCCAGGCTAGCCTTGAGCATGACGTTTTCTTACCTCTGCCTCCCAAGTACTAGGATCTCAGGTGCATGTACTCCGGACCCAGCCAGCGACACCTTCAAACTGTGCGTTCTCCTCTCCTGCAGGAGTAATCACCCCTCCGACAGTCACTGCAGGAGAACTTCCATCTTCATTACTGATATATAACACAGATTAGAACACTGGGATGGGGATCCTAGACCTCAAGCTGAAGCAGTGGATTTTATATAGCGTATTGCTGGGTTTTTTTTTTTAATTTTTTTTCTGTTCCTAGGGCTATCAATGGTCTATAAAAGGAACAAGAAGGCTATTAAGGGAAATGGGGGTGAGCTGTACCTACTTTCTAAATTAATTAAGAAAATAAGTTCATCCAGGAAAACAGCCAAGACATTTAATAACAAACGGATACGTGGCAATGCAATTAAGGGATTAGTAGGCAATAACACTGTGTGCTTCGGGATGAGGCGCGGGTCTCCTGATTGCAGGTCTATTCTCTGCCCACAGGAAGACACCATCCAGAGGGAAGGGCACATGCGCTGGGGGGAAGGCTTCGTGCTGGTCTATGACATCACTGATCGAGGGAGCTTCGAAGAAGTGCTGCCGCTGAAGAACACCTTAGATGAAATCAAAAAGCCCAAAAACGTAACTCTCATCCTGGTCGGAAACAAAGCCGACTTGGACCACTCCAGGCAAGTGAGCACAGAGGAAGGGGAGAAGCTGGCCACGGAATTGGCTTGTGCATTTTACGAATGTTCCGCCTGCACGGGAGAAGGGAACATCGCCGAGGTATTCTACGAGCTCTGCCGCGAGGTGCGTCGCAGGAGGATGGTGCAGGGCAAGACGAGGCGCCGCAGCTCCACCACACACGTCAAGCAAGCGATTAACAAGATGCTCACAAAAATTAGCAGTTAGAGGCCCTGCCAAGGTGTGCCGAGAAGCGGCAAGGCCTTCCTGGCTCTTCTTTTGCCCCTCTAACCACAGCCAAGATATTCTACTCCTTCTGAGTTTGGGGAACGGCAAGGTTTCTCATGGGTCCCGATCCACTCACTATATGCTCGGAAGTTCTCGAGTGTCTTCTGCAGCCCCACGCTGTGACAGTCTCTCCCTTCCCTGCTTGCTTAGGATCCGTGCTAATGTAGTTTGAAGATGTAACCACCAAAGACGCTGGCTGATGTGGCTGGGTTCTGGGAGGCTAATTTTAGGCATCTCTGACTTGCTTAAATAAATTGAAGTCTTTTCAAAGGCATTTTAAGATTCTGTACCTTGTGGAAGACTACAAAGGTCGCCATAAGGTTTTGTGATTGTCTGGTGAGAACCTGAGAACTGAGCCTGAGCGATTAGAACGGGGAGCAGAATTCTAGTTCCCATTTGAAGTGAGGATTTTTAAATTGTTATTATCTTACTTAAATTATGCCGTTTTTTCCTTTAACACCTTATTTTATTTTTAGTTGAAATGTTATCACTGACGTTGGCTTTGTGATGTAATTGTCCATTTCAATTCAAGTCGATTCTCTCAATAATCTACAGCAGTCCTTACATACTCTGTTCTATTATTTTCTTAATAACAAAAGAAACAAGACCCACAATCCATACCCTGCCCTGGCTTTGCTCCCCCAAACCTGCGTGATAAAAAAAAAGAAGAAGAAAAGAAAAACAAACCCTCCAGGAATCTTTGTACCAAGGTTTGACTTCACTGCATGTCAGTAGGGAAATTACAATTAGAGACACCTGGTTTGTATTTTACTCATTAGCACCATAGCGGGAAGGTAACCCTCTAAATAAGAACATTATGACGCTTAGTTATTTCTCTTTAGAAGCCAAGGCAGAACCCCATGCAGTCGAAAGAGCCAGGCTCTGATTCAGTAAGTTGGCCGCATGCCTTGTTAACCTTTTAACCTTTGGGTAAGATTAATTCACATGGGAGAATTCAGAAAAATAATGGGTAAGTAAAATTCACTCTACCTGAATGAGCATGTATAAAGAGGATGCTTGGCTGGCAAAAGGATTATGTAACTGCCAAGAGTTTATGATCCTTCTCTTCATTTCCTGCCCCATATACTGAGATTTGGGCACTTTATTTTAGAATAAAATATATATCTTTTGCAATGTATGTATTTATATGTATACATATAAGTATGTATAAAATTTGTAAGCATCGAAGGTTTTAACTCACCAATGTATTTGAATAATCTGGTGTAACTGACTTCGTTTTATGTGATTATAATAAAAAAATATAATTTTCAAATTTTGTCGGAATTCTTTTGTGAATAGTTTGTTTAGGGGAGGCTTGGGAAGCAATTGGATTGCAGAAGGAAAAGCCAGTGAACTTGATTTGGAAAGAAATCAGCACCTGCTAATAAGAGTAGCTGCTGCTTTTAGAATACTTGGGCACTTTATTCCTTGTTACAATTATTCCAAGACAGTAGTGCTGTGGTCACGCTGTAGAGGTAAAACCATTGAGCCAGATGGGAAAGGAAGTGATGTCACTGAGTCCACATGGTAGGGTAGGGGTAGAGCCAGAGCATTAACTAAGAGAGGCAGCATAGATTAACTTGCTAAACCGCTCTTAGCCTGGGTTGCAGGGGTGAAGGCACAAGATGAAGTGATTAAGACAAAACTCGCCTTCTTTATTCCCTTATTGATCCATTCACTGTAAAAATGTTTACATATGCCGAATATGCAATTTTATGTAGCCCATTTGATGGTTAAGGAATACATTAGGACAGTCTAGGAGAGAGGGAGAAAATCTTCTAAGTAGTAGAAACAGCACGAAATGAAAATATGAAGACCTGAAAGGTGGTGAATGCAGAACCCTGTAGAAGATCCAAGTATTCCCCCAGCACCCTAGAGAAGGTTTCAGGGCCCATAATGCCAGTTCCAGTGGATCCAGCTCCCTCTTCTGGCCTCCAAGGGCATTACACCTATGTGTATACATGCATACACCCAGGTTGTAGCAAATTGAAAATTAAAACTAACGGTCACACTGGGGAATCCAATGGCATCTCATATTCAGAGAGGACTCTGGGTAGGGCACTTGCTGTGAGGCCAGCTGGGTCAGCCAGACTCCTTCGCATCTGCTTGAAACAAAGGGTCCAGCTCTCCAGATTTTCATTTTATGTCTTTTACTGATCTTGAGAAAGTATCCATATTTCATGCTAAAATAATAACTTTATTTAAATCCCCTTTACTGAAAATAACTTTGGTTATTCTATGACGGAGCTGTTTGTGTGTGTGTGTGTGTGTGTTGTATATATGTGTGTGTTGTATACATGTGTGTTATGAGAACACTTACTCATGAATACTAATTTGGAGGCCAGTGTTGGTGGTGGATATCTTCTGTTACATCCACTTACTTTTTTGAGACAGGGTTTCTCACTGTGATCATTTATTTATGGTTGGCCCAGGGAGTGGCACTGTTGGGAGGTGTGGCCTTGTTGGAGTAGGTGTGTCACTGTGAGTATGGGCTGTAATATTCTTGTTCTAGCTGCCTGGGAGTATGTATTCTGCTAGCCTAGCAGCCTTCAGGTGAACATGGAGAGCTCTCAGCTCCTCCTGCATCATGCCTGCCTGGATGCTGCCATGCTCCTACCTTGATGAGGATGGACTGAACCTGTGAATCTGTAAGCCAGTCCAATTAAACGTTGTCCTTGTGAGAGTTGTCTTGGTCATGGTGTCTGATCACAGCGGTAAAACCCTAACTAAGACACTCACTAAGTATGGAGCTCTCCATTTTAGTTGGAGCAGCTGGCCAGTGCCCCCCCCCTCCCTGAATCCTCTGGTCTCCGCTCCCCAATACTGTCATTCCTCATGCTATGACGGCTCGAATGAGGGTGTCTCCCACCGGCTCATATGTTTGAATGCCTGGCCCTCAGTTATTGGAACTGTTTGGGAAGGATTTAGGAGGTGTGCTGTCGGAAGAGTATGAGTGGCTTTGATGGGGAGGTGTGACACTGTGGTAGACTTGAGATTTCAAAAGCCCAGTAGGTCTCAGTCTCCCTCTCATTCTGCCTGCAATTTACCAATCAGACATGAGCTCTCAGCTACGTTTCCATCACCATGGCTGCCGGCCTTCCAGCAGGCTGCCCACTATGGTGATGATGGTGGACTAAGCCTCTGAAACTGTAAGCAAGCCCCCAACTAAACACTTCCTTTTTTGAGTTGCCTTGGTCATGGTGTCTCTTCAAGGCAATAGAACAACAACTAAGACGCTAAGACAGACCCCTGTGCCCACCTTTTTTTTTTCTCATGTTGAGTACTAGAGATCCTAATTATGGTTCTTATGCTGAAACAGAGACTATTTTATACACTGAACCATCTCTTCAAAAGATTTTGAAGGATAAAGGTTGTCACTGTAAGTTAGTGAAATTCTTGATGAGACCCATGTGGTATTCCTCCATGAGAGCCTGTAACAGGGTCATAAAAGCTTCCATCTTTCATTATCTCCATCTTCTCAGAGTTTGGGAAGCCAAGGGACTATTACAAGAAGCAAGTATTACATAGAGACAAATATAGACTGTTGCCTAACTCTATTCCCTGAGCTCCAAAGCCAAACTATGTGCCAGGGACATCCAACTTAAAATTTATGCTCCTAACGTTTGCTGGTAAATTAGCTTTTCGGAATGCCGAATGCAATTTCCCCGGAAAACAATACTGTAAATCTCATCTAAGTTCCCCCAGTGAGTCTGCAGCGGCATACTTAAGCTATATAGAGCACACTGCTTTTCCTCGGGGTGTATATCAGCATCTCAAAAAGATTAAAAATGCTTCCAGCATCTCCTCACCTATCTTTCAATTTCACGCTGACACAATTAGGTCACCGTTCCTTGAACCCTTGATACTTTCACTTGGGAGATGCTTCAGATTGGAAATCTTTGATGAGCGTTGTTGATGAGTTAAACAGAGCTGACTGGAACTATTTCAAATAGTGTCAGAAAGTAGAGAAAAATATAAGATTTATTTATTTATTTATTTATTTATTTATTTACTTATTTATTTATTTATTTATTTGAAGAAAGGATGCCTAGCTACGCAAAGCAAGTGCATCTTGATGTAAAACAGACCAAAGGGCCTCATGCATTGCCCAATTCACCAGTATTCCCCAAAGGTCACTTTTTGAAAATATGTACTGCTACCAAGTAAAATTTAAAGAAGCATGGAGAACATATAATCCCAGCACTCAGGAGGCTGAATCAGTCAGATCTCTGTGAGTTTGAGGCCAGCTTGAACAACATGATGAGTTCCAGACCATCTAGGGCTATACAGAGAGACCTCGTAACCTCCAGAAATCTCCAGTCTCCACGTCACACCGCAAGAGAGATGGGATTAGAAATGTGTGCCACCTCACCCAACTTGACATAGGTTCTGTGGATTCAAATTCAGGTTCTTATGCTCCTCACTGGCAAGAATTCCCTGTCCTGAATCATCTGCCTGGCCTCGGTATTTTCTATGTGTAAGAAGAGCAGGATAAAGAGATGTCTCAGCCTTAGGAGTACTTGCTGCTCTTAGTGAATATTGGTGTTCAATTATCCATTATGAGCAGCTCAAAACTGTCTGCAATTCTACTGCCAAAAGGCTCAGTATCTTCTTTTCAAAGATTCTTTGATATAGTTTGTATATGGTTTGAGTGGAGCATTGATCTTACTGTGGCAATATTGAGAGGAGACATCCAGTGGAAAGTCTTTAACTTTTCAGGGAAATGCACCTTGGTGAATGCATGTGTTTCTGGGAGAACCTTAATTTTATTGGAATGAACAGTTGGAAAGGCCCCTTGCCTCTACATCTTTTTTCCTGTCTTCTGGGAGATCTCTCTTATACCCACTTCCTTAGTATTGAACAGATAGAGCCATTCAAATAGGGACTTAGAGTCTCCAAAATGGTTTGCTAAGAAGTCTCCTTTACTTATACTACATCTAGTATCAGGAATCCTGATAGCTAGAAATCCCTTTCCATCCCAGGATTGGCTTGAGCTTGAAGCAATCCTAGAGCCTTAACCAGCCTCCCAGGTACTGGGGTTGCAGATACCAGCCACCGCCCCTGCCTTCTGAATGCAGGTTTTCTGGTGACTTGCTTAGACTCTTTATGAACTGACATACCAAACTATGACATGTTTCACTTAAGACTCAAAGCTTAGAGAAAAATCATAGGACAAGGGGAAGAAACATAGGAGCCAGGGCACCAGGACCCATGAGAGACTGTCTTCCAGACATGACTCTGAAGCCATATCCATGAAATCTCAACAGCACTGATTTCTGACTAAGACGTGCATAATGACAGCACAGACTGCTGCGCCAACGTGGATGACGGGAATCTTAGAACATAATAACTCTAGATGAGGAGATACAGGTGATAGGTTGACAGAGGAGAATCAGTTTCTCCAGGGATGAGCTTCCTAGACGGTTATCACACCCCAAGTGGTCAGCCTTGAGCACATATGCACAGAAGCAACACTGAATGAATTAACCAGTCTGTGTATACATACATATTGATATCATCTATATCTCTATCTATGTAACAATAATAATTAAACAAGTGCTGTATTCTGTAGCTGCCTGCAGCCACTACGAACTAGGTTGCTGGAACAGAAGCTGAGGGATAGATGGGGAAGGGGAGAAAAGAATGAGGCCAGGATGATAGTTTACTGATCGAGGCCCCAACTTTAATGGCGGTCAGACCATTTAACAGTTTGGGCAAGCCCCTCCCCCCAGACTCTGGGCTGAGTTCTGGGGAAGCCTTCTGGTGGTCCTTGGCTCCACTGCTCAGGCAGCTGGGTGGGTCACCTGCTTAATTTAGGAATCTGCAGACCTGGAGGAACAATGAACCTCACCTTCACTCTGAGCGCTCCACCCTAGGTGGAGCAGGATCCTGACTAGCACAGGATTCCCTGCTCAAGCAAGGCTAGGAGAAGTTCACCTTGACCAATGTCAAGGTCACTCTGAGCACTCCACCCAAGGATAAAAAATCCTGCTGTAACCTACTTCCCTATTATGCCCTAATGTCAGATTCCTGCCCGAAGCCAGGAATTGTCCTTGGCCAATGTCAAGTTCCTACCATGTGGCATGACACCCCAATATGGCTCTGGGCAAACAAGGAAAGGGCATGAACTTCAGAGGAAGAAGGGGTCATAGGAAGAATCAGAGGAAGAAGGAGGGGTGGAAATTACCTGAGTAAACTAATCACACATGAATTCTCAAAAAGTAAAATGAAAAGAAAACAAATTTAGATAAAGTAATGAGACTGTTCTGCATATACAAATGATTTGAGTTTACAAACGGAATCTCTCTAGCTTACTTCTAAGAAGGTCAATGTATAATTTTACTTAAAACTCAAAAATGTCCTGAAGACTTAGCATACAAGATGTTTTTGTTTGTTTGTTTGTTTGTTTTACAAAAATTCAGTTTACCAATACATTTTCCAGACTGTCACTAGCACACAGAGTGAATTGCATACTTGTTATTGGTAGTAGTCCTCAGACACAGTAGACTTTATCACCTAAAGCCCAGCTTTTGTCTGTCTTTATTTGAATTACGTGAAGTAGTTAACATGATAGACTCAGATGCTACACGAAGACTTGTGGCGCAGGTACCTGTGTCTGCTCCTCGGCTAAGATCAAGTGCAAGAGCCTGTGTGTCCCCAGAGAAGGAAGCTCAGCTCCATTCGTCCGCTTGAGCCACTCCCAAGCCAAATGATACCACTTGGATTTTGAAGTTGACTTCGCTATTTTCCCTTTGTCCATTTTACTTGACCTTGGTAAAAATCTGAACCATGAAGGAACTGGGAGGTCAATTAAGATGTCATTAGCCACACTAGCTTTAGCCTGTCACTTTTCTGCTCATGATTTCATTTCATACCTATGCTGATCTTTTTCTTTTTCTTCTTTTTTGTTTTTGGTTTTTTTAATATTTTTATTTTCTATATTCTTTGTTTACATTCCAAATGATTTCCCCTTTTCTCAGATCCCCCCTCCCCATATGTGCCATAAACCTTCTTCTCTCCATCCCTTCTCCAATCACCTCCCTCCTTTTTCTCTGTCCTTATATTCCCTTCCAATGCTAGATCAATCCTTTCCAGGATCAGGACCTTCTCCATACTTCTTCATGGGAATCATTTGTTATGCAATTTGTGCCCTGGGTATTCAGGGCTTCTGGGCTAATTAATATCCACTTATCAGAGATTGCATTCCATGTGTATTCTTTTGTGATTGGGTTGCCTCACTTAGGATGATATTTTCCAGATCAAACCATTTGCCTAAAAATTGTGTGAATTCATTGTTTCTAATTGCTGAGTAGTATTCCATTGTGTAAATATACCACATTTTCTGTATCCATTCCTCCTTTGAGGGGTATCTGAGTTCTTTCCAGCTTCTGGCTATTATAAATAAGGCTTCTATGAACATAATGGAGCATGTGTCTTTATTGCATGCCGGGGAATCCTTTGGGTATATGCCCAGGAGAGGTATAGCAGGGTCCTCTGAAAGTCTCATGTCCAGTTTTCTGAGGAACCTCCAGACTGATTTCCACCGTGGTTGTACCATCTTACAGCCCCACCAGCAGTGGAGGAGTGTTCCTCTTTCTCCACATCCTTGCCAACACCTGCTGTCTCCTGAGTTTTTGACCTTAGCCATTCTGACTGGTGTAAGGTGAAATCTCAGGGTTGTTTTGATCTGCATTTGCCTAATGACTAATGATGTTGAGCACTTCTTAAGGTGCCTCTCGGCCATCCAAATTTCTTCAGGTGAAAATTCTTTGTTTAGATCTGTACCCCATTTTTAATAGGGTTATTTGGTTCCCTGGGGTCTAACTTCTTGAGTTCTTTGTATATATTGGATATTAGCCCTCTATCAGATGTGGGGTTGGTGAATATCCTTTCCCAATTTGATGGTTGCCATTTTGTCCTTTTAACAGTGTCCTTTGCCTTACAGAAACTTTGTAATTTTATGAGGTCCCATTTGTCAATTCTTGATCTTAAAGCATAAGCTATTGGTGATCTGTTCAGGAACTTTTGCCCTGTGCCCATGTCCTCAAGGGTCTTCCCCAGTTTCTTTTCTATTAGTTTCAGTGTGTCTGGTTTTACATGGAGGTCCTTGATCCACTTGGAGTGAAGTTTAGTACATGGAGATAAGAATGGATCAATTCTCATTCTTCTACATGCTGACCTCCAATTGATCCAGCACCATTTGTTGAAAAGGTTATCTTTTTTCCACTGGATGTTTTTGACTCCTTTGTCGAAGATCAAGTGACCACAGGTGTGTGGTTTCATTTCTGGATCTTCAATTCTGTTCCATTGGTCCACTTGTCTGTCACTGTGCCAATACCATGCAGTTTTTAACACTATTGCTCTGTAGTATTGCTTGAAGTCAGGGATACTGATTCCCCCAGAATTTCTTTTGTTGTTGAGAATAGTTTTAGCTATTTCCTGGGTTTCTTGTTATTCCAGATGAATTTGAGAATTGCTTTTTCTAACTCTGTGAAGAACTGAGTTGGGATTTTGATGGGGATTGCATTGAATCTGTAGATTGCTTTTGGCAAGATGGCCATTTTAACTATATTAATCCTGCCAATACACGAGCATGGCAGATTTTTCCATTTTCTGAGATCTTCTTCGATTTCCTTCTTCAGAGACCTGAAGTTCTTGTCATATAGATCTTTCACTTGTTTGGTTAGAGTCACACCAAGATTCTTTATATTGTTTGTGGCTATTTTGAAGGATGTCATTTCCCTAACTTCTTTCTCAGCCTGCTTATCCTTTGAGTATAGGAAGGCAATTGATTTGCTTGAGTTGATTTTATAACCAGCCACTTTGCTGAAGCTGTTTATCAGCTGTAGGAGTTCTCTGGTGGAGGTTTTCGGGTCACTTAAGTAGACTATCATGTCATCTGCAAATAGTGATAATTTGACTTCTTCCTTTCCAATTTGTATCCCCTTGACCTCCTTATGTTGTCTAATTGCTCTAGCTAGAACTTCAAGTACTATATTGAAAAGATATATAGATAGAGGACAGCCTTGTCTAGTCCCTGATTTTAGTGGGATTGCTTCAAGTTTCTCTCCATTTAGTTTGATGTTGGCTACCGGTTTGCTGTATATTGCTTTAACGATGTTTAGGTATGGGCCTTGAATTCCTGTTCTTTCCAATACTTTTAGCATGAGAGGATGCTGGACTTTGTCAAATGCTTTTTCTGCATCTAATGAGATGATCATATGGTTTTTTCCTTTGAGTTTGTTTATATAGTGGATAGCATTGATAGATTTCCTTATATTGAACCATCCCTGCATCCCTGGGATGAAGCCTACTTGATCATGGTGGATGATCGTTTTGATGTGTTCTTAGATTCGGTTGGAAAGAATTTTATTAAGTATTTTTGCATCCATATTCATAAGAGAAATTGGCCTGAATTTCTCTTTCTTTGTTGGATCTTTGTGTGGTTTTGGTATCAGCGTAATTGTGGCTTCATAGAACGAGTTGGATAGAGTTCCTTCTGTTTCTATTTTGTGGAATAGTTTGAAGAGTATTGGTGTTAGGTCTTCTATGAAGGTCTGATAGAACTCTGCACTGAAGCCATCTGGTCCCGTGCTTTTTTTGGTTGGGAGACTTTCTATGACCCTTTTTATTTCTTCAGGTGTTATGGGACTGTTTAGTTGATCTATTTGATCCTGATTTAGTTTTGGTGCTGGATATCTGATTAGGAAATTGTCCATTTCCTCCAGATTCTCCAGTTGTGTTGAGTATAGGCTCTTGTAGTAGGATCTAATGATTTTTTGAATTCCCTCAGTTTCTGTTGTTATATCTCCCTTTTCATTTCTAAGTTTGTTAATCTGGATACTGTCTCTGTGTCCTTTGGTTAGTCTGGCTAAGGGTTTATCTATCTTGTTGATTTTCTCAAAGAACCAGCTCCTGGTTTTGTTGATTCTTTGTATGGTTCTCTTTGTTTCTACTTGATTGATTTTGGCCCTGAGTTTGATGATTTTCTGCCTTCTACTCCTCCTGGGTGAAATAGCTTCTTTTTGTTCCAGGGCTTTCAGGTGTGTCATTAAGCTGTTAGTGTATGCTCTCTCCATTTTCTTTTTGGAGGCACTCAGGGCTATGAGTTTTCCTCTTAGCACTGCTTTCATTGTGTCCCATAGATTTGGGTATGTTGTGTCTTCATTTTCATTGTGTTCTAAAAAGTCTTTAATTTCTTTATTTCTTCCTTGACCAAGGTATCATTGAGTAGAATATTGTTCAGTTTCCATGTGTATGTGGGTTTTCTGTTGTTTTTGTTGCTATTGAAGACCACTTTTACTCCATAGTGATCTGATAGGAGGCATGGGATTAGTTCTATCTTCTTATATTTGTTGAGGTCTGTCTTGTGACCACTTATATGGTTGATTTTGGAGAAGGTACCATGAGGTGCTGAGAAAAAGGTATATTCTTTTGCTTTAGGATAGAATGTTATATATATATATCTGTTAAATCTAATTCGTCCAAAGCTTCAATTAGTTTCATTGTGTCCCTGTTTAGTTTCTGTTTTCCTGATCGGTCCATTGAGGAAAGTGCAGTGTTGAAGTCACCCACAATTATTGTGTTAGGTGCAATGTGTTCTTTGAGCTTTAATAAAGTTTCTTTTATGAATGAGGGTGCCCTTGCATTTGGAGCATAGATGTTCAGGTTTGAGAGTTATTCTTGGTGGATTTTTCCTTTGACCAGCAAGAAGTATCCCTCAGAGTCTCTTTTGATAACTTTGGGTTGAAAGTCAATTTTATCTGATATTAGAATGGCTACTCCAGCTTGTTTCCTGAGACCATTTGCTTGTAAAATTGTCTTCCAGCCTTTTACTCTAAGGTAGTGTTTGTCTTTGACCCTGAGGTGTGTTTCCTGTATGCAGCAAAATGTAGGGTCCTGTTTACGTATCCAGTCAGTTAGTCTATGTCTTTTTATTGGAGCATTGAGTCCATTGATGTTAAGAGATATTAAGGAATAGTGATTGTTACTTCCTGTCATTTTTGACGTTATTTTTTAAATTTGAATGGTTAACTTCTTTTGGGCTTGATGAAAGGTTACTATCTTGCTTTTTCCAGGTTGAAGTTTCCCTCCTTGTATTGGTGTTTTCCTCCTATTATCCTTTGTAGGGCTGGGTTTGTGGATAGATATTGGGTAAACTTGGTTTTGTCATGGAATAACTTAGTTTCTCTATCTATAGTGATTGAGAGTTTTGCTGGATATAGTAGTTTTGTCTAGCATTTGTGTTCTCTTAGAGTCTGCATGAGATCTGCCCAGGATCTTCTAGCCTTCATAGTCTCAGGTGAAAAGTCTGCTGTGATTCTGATAGGTCTTCCTTTATATGTTACTTGGCCTTTTTCTCTTACTGCCTTTAATATTCTTTCTTTGTTTAGTACATTTGGTGTTCTGATTATTATGTGATGGGAAGTATTTCTGTTCTGGTCCAGTCTGTTTGGAGTTCTGTAGGCTTCTTGTATATTCATGGGCATCTCTCTCTTTAGGTTAGGGAAGTTTTCTTCCATAATTTTATTGAAGATATTTGCTGGCCCTTTAAGTTGTAAATCTTCACTCTCATCTATGCCTATAATCCTTAGGTTTGGTCTTCTCATTGTGTCCTGGATTTCCTGGATATTTTGGGTTACAAGCTTTTTGCATTTTGCATTTTCTTTAACTGTTGAGTCCATGGTTTCTATGGTATCTTCATCATCTGAGATTCTTTCTTCTATCTCTTGTATTCTGTTGTTGATATTTGCATCTCTGTCCCCTGATTTCTTCCCAAGGCTTTCTATCTCCAAAGTTGTCTCCCTTTGAGTTTTCTTAGTTGTTTCTACTTCTGATTTTAGATCCTGGATGGTTTTGCTTAGCTCCTTCACTTGCTTGTTTGTGCTTTCCTGTAATTCTTTAAGAGATTTTTGTGTTTCCTCTTTCATGACCTTAGCCTGTTGACCAAAGTTCTTCTGTATTTCTTTAAGTGTTTTTTGCGTTTCCTCCTTATTGGCTTTTGTATTCTCCTGAATTTCTTTCAATGATTTTTGTGTTTCTCTTGCAAGGGCTTCTAACTTTTGATCCATTTTCTCCTGAATTTCTTTAAGTATGTCCTTCACATGTTCCTGTACCAGCATCATGACCAGTGATTTTAAGTCCAAATCTTGTTTTACTGGTGTGATGGGGTATCCAGGACATGCTGTTAAAGGAGAATTGGGTTCAGATGTTGCCATGTTGCCTTGATTTCTGTTAGTGACGTTCCTGCATTTGCCTTTTGCCATCTAGTTCTCACTGGTGTTAGTTGGTCTTGTCTATGCTGGACTCACCAGTGCAAGCTGCCTCTTCCCAGGTGACCTCTGGTGCACAGCTTACCTCCTGCACTGCCTGGAGACAGGGTGCTGTTGCCCAGGCTGTTCAGATCCTGAAGCAGACACCTGAAGGCTCCCGCTGGGGCCTGCTGAATTCTCCAGAGCACACTGACTCCTCCCAGCCGGCCTTCCGGAAGCCCCTCTTACCTCTTGCAGGACCTGGAAATGTGGAGTTGCCGCCCAGGCTGATCTGGATCTGGAAGCAGAGAGATCTGAGGGCTCCCACCAGAGGCCTCAGGAATGGAACCTAAGCTCCGTGCCACTGGAGCAAGCTGTGCGCTCCCAGTCTCGCTGATCTTTTTCAAAAAGTGAGTCTGTAGCATATTAGTGTACTGTATTACTCAAAGTTCAAACAGTAAGAAACATGCACCTGAGACAGAATCAAAGCTTTGTGTTGTTTTTGAAAATGTTGTTTAACTTCCTCCTTTCCAATTTGTATCCCTTTGACCTCCTTATGTTGTCGAATTGCCCGAGCTAGTACCTCAAGTACAATATTGAAAAGATAAGGAGAAAGGGGGCAGCCTTGTCTGGTCCCTGATTTCAGTGGGATTGCTTCAAGTTTCTCTCCGTTTAGTTTGATGCTGGCTACCGGTTTGCTGTATATTGCTTTTACTATGTTTAGGTATGGGCCTTGAATTCCTGTTCTCTCCAAGACTTTAAGCATGAAAGGATGCTGAATTTTGTCAAATGCTTTTTCAGCATCCAATGAAATGACCATGTGGTTTTGTTCTTTGAGTTTGTTTATGTAGTGGATTGTATTGATGGATTTCCATATATTGAACCAACCCTGCATTCCCGGGATAAAGCCTACTTGATCATGGTGGATGATCGTTTTGATGTGTTCTTGGATTCGGTTGGCAAGAATTTTATTGAGTATTTTTGCATCGATGTTCATAAGGGAAATTGGTCTGAAGTTCTCTTTCTTTGTTGGATCTTTGTGTGGCTTTGGTATCAGCGTAATTGTGGCTTCGTAGAAGGAATTGGGTAGTGTTCCTTCTGTTTCTATTTTGTGGAATAGTTTGAAGAGTATTGGTGTTAACTCTTCTTTGAATGTCTGGTAGAATTCTGCACTGAAACCATCTGGTCCTGTGCTTTTTTTGGTTGGAAGACTTTCTATGACTCCTTCTATTTCTTTAGGCTTTATGGGACTGTTCAGATGGTCTAGTTGGTCCTGATTTAATTTTGGTATTTGGTATCTGTCAAGGAAATTGTCCATTTCCTCCAGATTCTCCAGTTGTGTTGAGTACAGGCTCTTGTAGTAGGATCTGATGATTTTTTGGATTTCCTCAGTTTCCGTTGTTATGTCTCCCTTTTCATTTCTAAGTTTGTTAATTTGGATACTTTCTCTGTGCCCTTTGGTCAGTCTGGCTAAGGGTTTTATCATTATTTGCAGACGACATGATCGTCTACCTAAGTGACCCAAAGAACTCCACTAGAGAGCTCCTACAGCTGATAAACAACTTCAGCAAAGTGGCAGGTTACAAAATCAACTCAAGCAAATCAGTGGCCTTCCTATACTCAAAGGATAAGCAGGCTGAGAAAGAAATTAGGGAAATGACCCCCTTCACAATAGCCACAAACAGTATAAAGTATCTTGGGGTGACTCTTACCAAACATGCGAAAGATCTGTATGACAAGAACTTCAAGACTCTGAAGAAGGAAATGGAAGAAGACCTCAAAAAATGGGAAAACCTCCCATGCTCATGGATCGGTAGAATCAATATAGTTAAAATGGCCATTTTGCCTAAAGCACTATACAGATTCAATGCAATACCCATCAAAATCCCAACTCAATTCTTCACAGAGTTAGAAAGAGCAATTATCAAATTCATCTGGAACAACAAAAAACCCAGGATAGCTAAAACTATTCTCAGCAACAAAAGAAAATCTGGGGGAATCAGTATCCCTGACCTCAAGCAATACTACAGAGCAATAGTGTTAAAAACTGCATGGTATTGGTACAGTGACAGGCAGGAGGATCAATGGAACAGGATTGAAGATCCAGAAATGAACCCACACACCTATGGCCACTTGATCCTCGACAAAGAGGCTGAAAACATCCAATGGAAAAAAGATAGCCTTTTCAACAAATGGTGCTGGTTCAACTGGAGGTCAGCATGCAGAAGAATGCGAATTGATCCATCCTTGTCTCCTTGTACTAAGCTCAAATCCAAATGGATCAAGGACCTCCACATAAAGCCAGACACTCTGAAGCTAATAGAAAAGAAACTGGGGAAGACCCTTGAGGACATCGGTACAGGGAGAAAGTTTCTGAACAGAACACCAATAGCGTATGCTCTAAGAGCAAGAATTGACAAATGGGACCTCATAAGGTTACAGAGTTTCTGTAAGGCAAAGGACACCATCAAGAGGACAGATCGGCAACCAACAAATTGGGAAAAGATCTTCACCAATCCTACATCAGATAGAGGGCTAATATCCAATATATATAAAGAACTCAAGAAGTTAGACTCCAGAAAACCGAACAACCCTATTAAAAATGGGGTACAGAGTTAAACAAAGAATTCTCACCTGAAGAACTTCGGATGGCGGAGAAGCATCTTAAAAAATGCTCAACTTCATTAGTCATTAGGGAAATGCAAATCAAAACAACCCTAAGATTTCATCTTACACCAGTCAGAATGGCTAAGATTAAAAATTCAGGAGACAGCAGGTGTTGGAGAGGGTGCGGAGAAAGAGGAACACTCCTCCACTGCTGGTGGGGTTGTAAATTGGTACAACCACTCTGGAAAGCAGTCTGGCGGTTCCTCCGAAAACTGGGCACCTCACTTCCAGAAGATCCTGCTATACCACTCCTGGGCATATACCCAGAGGATTCCCCACCATGTAATAAGGATACATGCTCTACTATGTTCATAGCAGCCCTATTTATAATTGCCAGATGCTGGAAAGAACCCAGGTATCCCTCAACAGAAGAGTGGATACAAAAAATGTGGTATATCTACACAATGGAGTACTATTCAGCCATTAGAAACAATGAATTCATGAAATTCTTAGGCAAATGGATGGAGCTAGAGAACATCATACTAAGTGAGGTAACCCAGACTCAAAAGGTGAATCATGGTATGCACTCACTAATAAGTGGTTATTAACCTAGAAAACTGGAATACCCAAAACATAATCCACACATCAAATGAGATACAAGAAGAAAGCAGGAGTGGTCCCTGGTTCTGGAAAGACTCAGTGAAACAGTATTTGGCAAAACCAGAACGGGGAACTGGGAAGGGGTGGGAGGGAGGACAGGGGAAGAGAAGGGGGCTCACGGGACTTTCGGGGAGTGGGGGGGGCTAGAAAAGGGGAAATCATTTGAAATGTAAATAAATTATATCGAATAAAAAAAAAAAGAAAATGTTGTTTAGGGACTGGAGAGATGGCTCAGTAGTTAAGAGTGAGGACTGCTCTTGAAGAAGATCAGAGTTTGGTTCCCAATATCCTTACTGTTCTCATCCACTAGTAACTTAAGGCCCTCGATCTGATATCTCCTGGGAACCTACACACACACACACACACACACACACCTCACATACTCACATGCACATATACTCAGACACAGGCAGACAGACAAACACACACACATGCATGCACACACATGTACCTCACACACTCACATGCACATATACACAGAAACACAGAGACATGGACAGACAGACAGAAACATGCACACACACACACACCACACACACACACACACACCATGCTTCAATATAAAAAGCCCTACAAAGGACAGGTGGAAACATGGCAAGGAGATGCTCTCCATCCAGGTTTCTCAGGCAACAGCCAAAAATCAAACTAAAGACGCAATGCTTTAGTGACCTTCCCAGTTGAAATACATTAACAGTGAGTCAACATCCTGTCTTTATCAACTGCCCTGGCAATAAACAATCCATCAAACTCACAGCCACAAGTGGGGAGCAGACACGATGCTGGGATGCCTCATGCTGATGAGCGACTGGATTGTGACCAGAGATACTGTGAACAATTACGGCAGCACTCGGCCCTGGCTGTAACTACAGAGCAACAGCCCACATGCACACCGCTGTGCCTGAGTTCTGCTTAGTAAACCCAGGCTACACACTAGCCTGCTGGGCTACCAAGCTGTTTCTCCTCACAGCAAATCATGTCCTTGCTGAAAGCTCAAGGGCAAAGTACGGAGGAAAAGCCATGAATCCATCAGTAAGTAGTCATTTGTCTTGGAACTGTCTTGGTCAAATCTTTCTGGCAGCATACTAATAAAGTGTGCTATATCCCACTTTTACCCCCTCCCCCGAGCTTAGGGGTGGGGGACTTTAAGACTCTCACTGTCCTGACATCAGGACCTCCTCTTCCCCCTGTGGCAACGTTTCTCCACATCGGGCCCCTGGGTCACTGTCAAAGAGTTATCTGGGAAGCTTGTTTAAGATTTAAACCTTGTATCTGTTCCAGAACTACTGAACCAGAAGATGTGGGCCTGCTGCCCAGAAATCAGAGCTGTAACAGGCTCCCCCAGAGATGACCGTGAACACCACATGATGGCCGCTTTGGCTGGAGCACCAGAGAGAGCACACGTCGCATGTATCAAATGTCCATTTTCTGGAGAATTTGTGAGTCATGAGGGAGGAGAGTGATCTCTAAATTATGTGGGGGTTTTTTGTTGTTAGTTCGTTTTTTGCTCCTGTTACTCTATAGAGGAGCAGTTCTCAACCTATGGGTTGCAACCCCTTCGGAGGCTAACCAACCCTTTCATGGGGAGCACCTAATACCAATCGAAAGCATACCACAATTCATAAGAGTAGCAAAATGACCGCTGTGAAGTAGCAATGAAAATAATGTTGTGGTTGGGCATCACTGCAACATAAGGGACTGTATTAAAGGGTCGTGGCATTAGGAAGGTTGAGAACCACTACACTAGAGGGGTATGTCGGCAGGCTGTGTTGCAGGCAGGGTTCCCCAAGGTTCTTAAAGCTGGACATGCTTTGGTGAAGGCACCTTGGATAGATTCTACCTCTCCACATCCAACTTGCTAAGACATGTTCAGTAAAGTGCTGTAGAGAACTCATATCTCCATCATTTGCCTGAAGCCAGTTGTTCCAAACACACTCCTGCTTTATGTTGCAGAATAGAGATTTCCCTTTAAGCAAGGAATGGTATGGTTCCTTCTGATGCCCAAGACAACATTTCGAAGGCCAGCATCTCCCAGGAGCCTGTCAGTAATGAGCTGCCACACCACTTCAGTGGTGGCAGCCCTATTGGGAGATGACCTCTACTCCGAAAGCCCCATCGCTGGATGATGTGGATTTTCCTAGCTGTCCCCTGGATGCGGGAAACAGCTGCCCATGGTTAAGTCACCTGTACTGGGAGCACTATTTCTGTATCTGCCCTTTACAGTCCCGAGTTTTACAGGTCCATGTCTAGAAAATATGGCTTTGTGCTGGTAAGTATATGTCTGTGTATGTTTGTGCAGATGTCCTTCATAACAAGTCAAGCCCTGTTTAACTTTGGCAGCTAGGGGGCCAAGTGCCTCTCACTCAACCACACTGTTTTAATAGGAATGTATAAGAGTTCTAGGGGCTGGAGAGATGGCCCAGTGGTTAAGGGGGGGAGGTTCCTGAAGAGGACCTGAATTCAGTTTCCAGCACCTATATGGGGGTTACTAACTATAACCAGGTAATCTGATCTCTAGAGAAGACCCTCTTCTGTTCTCCCCAAGCACCAATCAACACATGGTACATAGATACATGCAAAAACAAAAATAAAAACACCCCACCATATACATAGTATATTAGTCTTAAATAAAACAAATATTTGAAAACCCAGAGTTATAGCTATAGGCTTTGTTACCATGTCTCCTTCCTTCAGTACAGGCAGGCTTCAACAATGATTGGCCACTTAGGACCAAAATAACCACGATAAAGAAATCAAGGCACATCACCCATACATGTGAGGTGTCTGCTACCTAGGCATAAGATCAGCCCATGGATAAAACTGTTGTTGTTTCCAAGGGCTAGTGAAAACATGGGACAATGTCCTATAGAGTCACAGCCCATGGCAGTGCCACTTTGAAAGGCTGGAGTGTGAAAACCAGGATGACAAGCCACCTGTTGCTAGGCATCTCTGTGCCAATTCGGTCACAAGCAAGGTTTGGCTTAGTTCCCTGCGGCTTTGACCGCACAGAGCCAAAACCACAGCTTCAAAAGTGTTCAGTTAGTAAAGTCAGTGACTTGCACACACAGGACTCAAGAGAAAACCGTTGCTGAGACTTTTAAAATCTGACATTAACAGGTGGACTTGCTGGTTTTCCATCTGCTTGTCTTAATATAAAATATTATAGTAAAATACTTGAGGCAGAATAATCTATTAAGACAAAAGGATCACTTAGTTCACAGCTCCAGAGATTAGAAACATGGCACCTACTATGTTAACTACATCGTGCCGGACAACATCATGGTGGGAGCACAGGAGGAGGGGACAGATGAGGGGCCAGGCAGATTCAAGCAAGGGCTTGGCTTGACCTTTTTACAGCAACTAGATTTGGTGAAGACAAATTCACAACTTGAGACCAGTTTTAATGTATTCCAAGGGTGGTGTGTACGACATGCCTTAGACTGTTTCTGATCCTATGACACCTCTCATACTGAGGACCAAGCTTGAGGAACGTGGATCCTTAGAGAATACACTCAGGTTATGTCCAAATCACAGAAGTGTCGAACTGTAGCCCAGCCTACCACATGTGTGATCTTGGTATAACTCTGTTGATGGTGTGACTCACATGATACAATTTCAGAGCTGTGAAGCAAACCGTAACTCCATAATGAACACCTCTGTCAAAGATAATGGCCTCTTTGTTGAATCTTATCACATCTTAAAGCGAATGCATAGTTGTGGGTTAAAATGGTGGTGCACATCAAGCCAAGGCTCAGGCCACTGGGCGAGGCAGATGCAGAGAAGTTCCCCAGGCGTCACAGAGGCAGGGACAACAGGTTCTCAGTCTTGGGCACCACAGACACCACTGGATGCTGCAGAAGACCTGAGAACAGGGTGGGGGCTCACGGGGCTGGATCTAGCCCGGGGCCAAAGGGAAAAGAGAGAAAGGAGAGCTTCACCAGGTCCCAGTGGACGAGAGTCCTTGGCTTGCCCCGTTGGCTGCTTGGCTTGGCGGAGACGTGGCTGGAGTGCAGGGAGGCTTCCTGCAGGAGACTAGACTTGGCGGAGAGTCGTGATGAGTGAAACCATACCCTACTTTCTCAGAGCAGACCTGAGGTTAGTAGAAGCAGAGAAAGGCAGAGAGAAGGGGAGAGTAGAGAAGTAGAGGCCGGTCATGTCCACGTGGGTGGAGGGCGGGGTGGAGGGGAAGAGAGAAGAGCCCAAGAGGGCCACCATTTTAACCCACAACTATGCATTCACTTTAAGATGTAATAAGATTCAATAAAGATGCCTTTATCTTTGACAGAGGTGTTCATTATGGAGTTACAGTATGCTTCACAGCTCTGAAATTGTATCATGTGAGTCACGGCATCAACAGATTTATACCAAGAGCACACATGTGGTAGGCTGGGCTACAGTTCGAAGCAAGCAGGAAACAGGAGAGAGAGAGAGAGAGAGAGAGAGAGAGAGAGAGAGAGAGGGAGGGAGGGAGGAGGGGTCAAGAAACTCCTTTCAGAGTGGGCCAGCCCTACCTGGCTGTTGCCAGGTAATTGTGGGGAGGAGCATACCTGGCTGTCGCCAGGTAACTGTGAGGGTAGAGTCCAGACAGAACACCAGGGGCTTGGAGCACTGCCCTGTGTGACTGATGGCCACAGAATTACGGAGAGCTGAGGTCTCGTGTCAGGAGCCTAGTGTCTGGGAGCATGGCAAACAGGTCTTCTGTCCCTTGCAGGGACACCTGCAGGGTCTCTGGAGTTTAAACCTAGCTCAACCAGAAAGCAGGCTGCCTCAACACCCCACACATACTCTACAAAAAGGTTTGTTTTTAATTCTTTTTCAATGTTACAAAATTGGGGGCGGGGCATTATTTGGGGCTTGCATCTGTGCTAGGGATCAGCTGACCAGACCAAACTAAGATGTCGCCATTCATGCTAAGTGTCACAGTGCAGACTGAATATAAACACGGTTTTTCCTGAAGACAGAGGACCCAAGCTTGATTCCCATCACCCACTTGACAGCACATAATCATGTGATGCCAGTTCCAGGATCTGATGCCCTCTTCAGGCCTGCACAGGTACTGCACGCAAGTGACACACATAAACCATGCTCTTTGCCGGCTCTCTCTGTTTCCTTCCGTTTTTATACCCACTTCCTTTCCTCAAAAGTTTGAGAATAGAAAGTAACTTCAATTATCTATCTACCTGTGGTGCTGTGTGGCTATGTAAGCACAGAATAGCCCCTCCCTCTGTGTCATCTATTGCAGAGAAATTTTCCTTAAGTATCTGATTGGCTAAGAAAGTTGACAAATAGCCAATCCCTGGGTGAAAATAAGAAGGCAGATTTTCTGAGAAAGATAAGAAGAGGAGGGGAGGAGGAGAAATATAGGGTTAAATTTTTCTACTGTCGGGTGGAGAGATGGCTCAGTAATTAAGAGGCCTTACTGCTCCTACAGAGGACAGGATCAGGTTCCCAGGACCCATGTGACTGTTTACAAATGTCCATAAGTCTAATTCTAAGGACACCCACCACACCCATGGCACACACATATACATGCGAGCAAACATTAGTACACATTAAAAAACAATCTTACAAAATGATCACCAGCCTAACACTATCCTTCATGTGTTAGCTCTCCAACTGACACTGAACCCTAAGAAGGTTCCTTAAGGTCCCTGCATGGCAAACACAAGAACTTTAGTTTGGGTCCCATTGTCTACACAAAGCCAGGGCTGAGGGCTTCTATAACCCCAGCAGTAATGGGAAAGGGAGATGAATGGATCCTTGGATCTCATTGGCCAGCCTAGCCTAACTGATGAGCTCCAGTTTCTGGGAGAGACTGTCTTGAAAAAATAAGGTGGGAAATGGTGGAGGGAGATGCACCAACCTATGACTTTCACACATCGGTACACACACATGAACACATACCCAAGAACACCCTCACCCCCACCCCCACATGAATGCCACGATTTTTATTAAAAATCTATGGTTGTCTGTGATGATTTGTATATGCTTGGCCCAGAGAGTGGCACTATCAGGAGGTGTAATGTTGTAGTAAATCTCCAATCCCAGTAAGCCCATGCAAAAAATATTCAACTCAGTCACAACATTTATAAGCTGTATGCCTAGATTTGTATATGCTTGGCCTAGAGAGTGGCACTATCAGGAGGTGTAATGTTGTAGTAAATCTCCAATCCCAGTAAGCCCATGCAAAAAGTATACAACTCGGTCGCAACATTTATAAGCTGTATGACTAGATTGGGCAGATCTACCACTACATTAATCTATTGCCCGTTATGAGATCCCTTGCCACTGTGGCTTCTCCAGGCCATGTGGTTCTTCTGTGGCATCATTCTTCTGCCTCCCCTTCTCTGTCCTTCTTCCTCTACTCTCTAAAACCTCCAGCCCTGCCTTTCCCTTCCACTACCCAATCACAGGAGTTAGCCTTCAATGACCAACTGAAATGGGGAGAAGGTTCACATGGAATCACCTGAGTACACTCATGTGATCAACTCATCATCGGGGCAGCCTCTCTTGAGGAAGCAGAATTAGCATCAGAAGACAAACTGCACCAGGGCAACCCACAACTGTGTAGCCTTGTTGGGGTAGGTGTGTCACTGTGGGAGTGGGCTTTCATACCCCTATCCTAGCTGCCTGGAAGTCAGTCTTCTGCTAGCTGCCTTTGGAACAAGTGGAACTCTCGGCTCCTCCAGCTCCACATAATGCCTGAACTCTGCCATGCTCCCGCCTTGATGATAATGGACTGAACCTCTGAACCGGCAAGCCAGCCCCAATTAAATGTAATCCTTATAAGAGTTGCCTTGGTCAAGGTCTCTATTCACAGCAGTAAAACCCTATGACAATGTCTATGTCATTTTCTCTTCTGGAAAGAGTCCAAATGTTGATCCACCACAAACCACACATTACCATAGGGAACAGAGCAGAAAACTAACCTCAGACCTCTTTAGGGCCCGAAGATGACTCCCCTACACAAATCTCTTCATGGAACCCAACTCATTTCAAAGCTTTGTCTATTTCACATTACATGGAAGGAAGGAAAGTAGAATTGATTAGTTTGTCTAGACTCTGTCAATCAATGTCGCCTATTAAAGAGAAAACAAAGCCTGGAGAGCAATGAAAAATGAGAGAACATATGCGGTCACAGTTTAACTGGAGACCTATTCCCATACAGAGCTCACAGATAATGTCTGCACTGCCTAAGCCTTCTGATCACGTGCCTTGTAGAAATCTGCAAAGCTAACACCTACGTATGCTGAAATTTCAAAGGGTATTCTTATTGTAGAAGAAATCTGAATCCTTTCAGGAAAAGAATAAGATAAAAATATCTTTATCCCACGCAGCTAAATTTAAAACACATTTTGTTTTGTGACAGTGCGAGACACTAAATTTGAAGTGCTTTTGATCCAAGACCTCGGGGTCTTAAAGATTATGATCTCATTCACTTGGCTTTGGGTGGCTGTCATTCAAACCACTGTGTGCATACACAATAGCTCACGTAGTTCTAGAACACAGACAAAAGACGGCAACTAATGCAATCCCCTGCAGAGACTACTTTCCTCATGGAAGGGCAGAGACCAGACCCTAAGCTAAATCAGGCACATTCAATATCTGTTATACAAGAGAAAGAACAAAAGATGGATGGGGCTCAATTTTTATGTTTAGTTATGCACAGTGTCCCTTTGTTACTTTTCTAATAGGGCAATGATGGAATATCATAACAGATGCTTCTGGAAACAGAAAGCCAGCACTCACTGAGGCCTGGTGAGAGTCATGATAAAGGCTGTGTGTTTTCAGTTCCTTAGTGAGAATTAACATTCTAGACATGCTGAAAAAAAGCTTACAGGGATTAAAGACGACGTTGGATGCTTTTGCAAAAAACGGAAGCAAAGAGATGATGTGGTTTGCCTACAGTCACCCCTAGTAAGTGGCAGAGCCATGGGTGGACAGTATCTCCTGCCGTGTTGTGCTGCGGAGTGAAGGGCATTTTAGGTATTTGAGAACTAAGCGCTCTTGTGATGCAGTTTTTGTGGAGAGAACTCAGGATCTATCATTATAAAATTGATTTGATCTTTGGTTTGAAAAGTGAGACTACGAAGAAGAGGTACATGTGGAGCCTGTTAGACATCCAGTTCCAGGGCACAGCAAAGATCAACCTGCAACAAAGAACCCAGGGAAGGAACAATCACAAAATGAATGATGTACCTAGAAGAATACAAAGGTTCACTGGATGAAAATTTCTACACAGGACCCGGGGAATCTACTGTTATTGAGGAATTAGGCACACACCATTCTGAATATTGTGTGCAATGCCAAATGATAAATAGCCCATAGTCATAAAAGCACTACTGGAGATTTCTATATGTTGCTCTATACACGGCCATGTTTGTCTCCTGATGCCTGGTCCCCAGGTCCTTGAGCGTTTGGTCCAGGTGTCAAGTATTGCTTCTTCAGAGGAACAAAATCAAGCAGAGCAGAGAGCAGAGCACAAACTAATCATGAATTCGGTCAGACTCGCTTGTGATTTGCCAGCAATGAAAAGGCTTCCATACTGAAGCAAGGCAAACAAACTCCCATCATAGAATGGATTTCTCTGTTCCCAGAAACCTTCATGCTTGACACTCAAGGGCTCAGGTGGTTACTACAGGACTCACTGCTCATCAGGAAAATATGATAGGGGTTTTTGTATTTGAGGTTCACACAGAGAACCACCCCTTCTCAGAGTGCCCAGAGTAAGAGATTGTAAAGTGCTCAGTCCCAAAGGGACATCACATTCCCTGTGGTTACAATCCTCAAGTCTCTCTCTCTCTCTCTCTCTCTCTCTCTCTCTCTCTCTCTCTCTCTCTCTCTCTCTCAGCTATGACTTAAATCTCTTCTATATTTTTGAAGATATATAATCATAAAATAAAATTTGGCCGCAGAATATACTAATCAGGGCTCATAGGGCCTCACAGATACTGAAGCAGCAATCACAGAGCCTGCATGAGTCTATGATAGGCCCTTTGCATATATGTTGTGGTTGTTTAGTTTGGGGATTTTGTGAGACTCCAAATGGTGGGAACGGAAGTATCTCTGACTCTTTTGCCTGCTCTTGGGACTCTTTTACTCCAAAGGGTTGCTTCATCTAGCCTTGATATGAGGGCTTGTGTCTAATTTTATGCATTTTTCTATGTAGTGTTGTTATCTCTGGGCTGAAGGGAACTAGAGGAGTAGTGGATCTGGGCAAGAGAGGAGGGGAAAGAACTGGGAGGAGTAGAGGGAAGGGAGGCTGTTGTCCTGATGTATTGTATGAGAGAGGAGTAAATAAAAAGAAAAACTTAGCTTTGGGCTATTGTTTTGTTAAAAGAAAAACAACAGCAAGTTATCTAACATATGTAGGGGACCTTTGCTGTATTTCAAATTCTTTCTCAACAACCACTAGTTACCAGAGTTGTTATAAACATTTGTTTGTTTAAACATTTTAGAATATAGAAGACACATAAATTACTATTTGTAGCTGCTGAACACTAAATCATAATGATAATTCTTGAGAGAAGGAAGGGACACCAAGGAAATCCTGGAGTCTCCTTTCTTCTCACCGAAGGCATCGACCAAACCTCAAACATGGTATGGAATCCAGGAAGAGATACATGATCCTATT
Source organism: Apodemus sylvaticus (assembly GCF_947179515.1). Lineage (NCBI taxonomy): Eukaryota > Metazoa > Chordata > Mammalia > Rodentia > Muridae > Apodemus > Apodemus sylvaticus. Next base: position 174,712,916 of record NC_067473.1, on the reverse strand, counting down.
AACAGGAAAATAAAGTCAAGACTAGGCAGATGGATTTCAGGAGCAGGTCCTAGAGCTGAGAACCACAGAAGTCCAAGCTCTAATTGAGAACTCCCTTCAGGTTTGCAGGGGAACCCTAAGACATTAAACCTCAGGATAAAATTCCAAGAGGCCCCTTAAAGGTCCCTACATAGTTCTGAGAAGGCAGAGGTCAGTGTCTGAGCTGGGTCAGAAGGCAGAAACATTGGTGAGGACCTTAGTCTGTAGGTTACAAACTCAAAAATATGTACCCTAAACACTAGTCGCAGACCTGCTATATCAAAGCCTAGAAGTTGTCTTCAAGTGATAATGAGTTGTCGATAATTTTACCATCAAAATAGTATTCAATATTTGTTAGAGGAAGATAAAATTATGTGGAGACTGACAATAAATCATCCAAATTTTGAGTAAAAGAAAAAGATGATCAGAGACCAAACAATAAGACCTACCATGGGTAATGGTTAACATGTGACATGGTGTCCTGATGTGATTGTTTCTAGGAAAACTCTTTCAATCCTGAATCGCCCAACCTTCAAAACAATGAGTTGAATGTAACCCCTCTCTTCACAAATTATACAGTCTTCAATGTGTAGTGATTAACAAAACCAGACTTAAACCATTAACTAATGTGGTAAGGAAGTAGAAGAATAAATATGGGAACCTGGAAGAAAGAATGGAGTATTTGAGTGTAGATGTAGAATAAAGAGTAAGAACAGCACCTTTTGATACCCAAAAGCTAGTGTCATAGTTTGAATGCACTTGGCCCAGGGAGTGACACTATTTGGAGGTGTGGTCCTGTTGGAGTTGGTGTATGGTATTAATACCCTCACCCTAGCTGTCTAGAAGTCAGTGTTCTACTAGCAGACTTCAGATGAAGATGCAGAAATCTCAGCTCGTCCTGCACCATGCCTGCCTGGATGCTGCCATGCTCCCCCCTTGATGATAATGGACTGAACCTCTGAACCTGTACGCCAGCTGAAATTAAGTATTGTCCTTATAAGAGTTGCCTTGGTCATGGTGTCTCTTCACAGCAGTAAAACCCTAACTAAGACAGTTAGAGTGCAGCAAACAGGGTTGGAAACTCAATCCTGGGTCAACTGGAAAGATAGCAAGAAACACAGAGAGAGAATGAAGGAGATGAGTGAAGTAAAACAGAACACTCGGTGAGCATCTGTATCTGCAATCAGAGTTCAAAGAGAAAGGACAATGAGACAGGGAGAAATAATAGTACATGCATTTTTAACTCCAACGAGCAACAGCCACTTACACTGAACTCCCATGTAGGACAAATGCAATGGAAAACAGACGTAAAGTTTCTGTAATTGATCATTGGAAGCCAAAGGCAAGGTTGGGACCTGGACATCAGTCAGAGAAGAGGCACAATGCTTCCAAAGAGCTCTTAAGACACAGCTTTTCTTTCAAGTCCTTTTATGTGCTGGGGTGGTTACTGGTGGTATTCTGTCTGGATCTACCTCTTTCTAATTTTTTCCTTTTTAAATTAAACCAAAATGGAGGAATGTTAGAATTCTCCACCCCACAGTTGCAAAATCTAGGTAGGATGGCCTCCTATAAAAGGGGCTGCTTACCCTCCTCCTCTTACTCTTGCCCCTCTTGCCCTCTTGGGCTCTTCCCTTCCCTCTTCCCCTCCCCACTCCCTTCCCTCCTCTTTCCACATGGTCATGGCCACCCTCTACTTCTTTACTCTCTCCCTCTCTCTGCCTTTCTCTGCCTCTACTACTCTCTTAACTCCCCTCCCCTTGCCCTAAATAAACTCTATTCTGTGCTATACCATTTTGTCCCTCTGGGGAAGGGATGTCTTGGCATGGGCCCGCTGAGATACCCCCTTCCCCCAGACCTCACCACCCCCATAGAACATATTCTTACATCTATTTTTCTTTTTATGATCACAACAGTTACAAATTCCCATTCATCTCCATAGCAACAGTCAATCTGACGGTATTTGACCTGGTAAGACCCATGTATAGTCAGTGATAATAGAAAGACAGTAAGGCAAATATGCATTTCTGGGCTTTATGTTATGATATAGGCTCAGGTGGCGGTGGTGGCAGCAGCAGCAGTAATGGTAATGGTTCAGAACCATTCGTCTAATAGAAGCTCTGCAAAGGCAGATATCTTGTCTTTTTTCTGTCCACCATAGCTTATTGGGTCCCTAAGACAATATGGAGCATAGAGGAAGAATTCAACTAAATTTCATACTATGCATCAACAATAAAAAAAGAGAGAAGAACCCAAGAAACTTTACTGTAAGTTGGGAGCATATTACTAAAAGGAATGTAAATCAATTCAGAAAGACTGATTTGAGTGAGAAACTGAGATTCCTAATAAGATTTTCTGACCCGAACATTTGTCTTGCTTTACTTTGGGTGCCTGCGAAGATTATAATAAATCTCTTTCTGAGAAAGCACATTCCTATCATTTATCCTCTCAGACAATCACATTTTAAGCAAGGAAAATGCTGCTCTCTGGGTGGTTTTTGCCACATGTGAAATGCAGTAAGTTTCCATTTCACTGTAAATGAAGCCATGTGTCAAGATACAGTGGGAAGACTGAGGAATCTTCCCACTGTGGCATGTAGGTGAAATCTTCTGGGAAGTGTTTTCTGAGAGCACAAAGAAGCTGTATTCCAGAGATAGGCAAGGTTGTACCTCATGCCGCAGCTGTACTTGGTAATGTGTAAGAATCATCCACTGGTTTTGAAGGCATGAAGGCATCATGAAGAACAGCTGAGGTTTGCATTGTGAGAGGCCATGGAAGGCCATTGGTGAAAGTACAGCCTCAGTTGTAATTGACAGCCCAGGACTGAAGGGGTCACACAAAGGAGTTGAGGCTTGGTACCATGAAGAGAGCCTATGAAAGGCTTTGGTGAAGCCTAGTTGCAGTGGAAGACCCTAGCATATTGGAGATGCCCGTACCATGGGATGACCACCAAGAACAGCAGTGGCAGCGGAGTGGATCAACCTGAACTTAGAGTGCTACAGAGGGCAGAGCAGGAGAAGTGACACCAGCTCTTTGGAGGTGGAAAGGAGATCATGTGTGGATCTCAGACACTGGAACAAGAAGCTGTGAAGCTGAAACTGACTTGGGGATCCTAAGATGTTAAAGATGCCAGAGCCACAGGATGCCTGCCAAGGTCCTGAGTTCAAATCCCAGAAACCACATGGTGGTTCACAACTGGAGGGTAGCTCGGCAGCTAAGAACATTTCACACAGTGGGGAAGCAGAGGTAGAGGGGTGAGAAGGAGGGGGGCTGTGGTTGGGATGTTCTGCATGAGAAAAGAGTAAGTAAAGAAAAATATCTTTTTAATCGCAGTCTATTTACTATACTAGGCAAACTGGTTCACTGTCAAAATCTTGTCATTGTGATCTGTAAATGAATATGCATTAGATTATTTAAATATTCATCTCTAGACCAGCTAACAAAACTATTAAGCCCAGCATAACGTGGTTACAGCACAAGAATTTAAAACACTCCAGTACTTTCAAAATCTGCTTCTATCTACCCTTTGTTTAAAATCTCTGATCAAGTTTTCTTCCTAAAGTCATGCTAAATATTCCTCTCATCTATTTATACATTGTAATTATACCTCTACATAAAGGAATGGCACTGCAAATACCCAGCTTACCATGGTAATGTGGAAGATTATAATGTATAGAAGTTTCCATCCCTATTGTCTCTCTTGACAACCAATAGGATGACAGCCATTGGAAGCCTGTAGACAGCTGTTTCTGCTGTAGTCTCCCTTAGTGACCAGTGGGTTCATTGAGATTCAGCTTGGACAATAAGCAACTAACACACACTCTGCCTGAGGGCCAGGCAGCCTTCCATAGGGCTTACATTCAGGCCACTTTATGCAGTGGATAATCTGAATTGCCAACCTCAGCATGTGTCCGAAAGGTTGTTTCCAAAGATGGCGCTAATACTTAAGGTGATAAGACCCACACAGAATGTGGTGGTGCCATTCAAAAAGCCTGGCCCCAGAGTGTAAAGGAAGACAGGAAGTCAATCACCACCTTTCATCCCTCTCTGCTTCCCACTGTCAAATCTTCCTTCCATAGCAAGAAGACAAGAAGACAACACATGCACCTATATTTGCATTTGACCACAACCAATTTTATTCCTAAACACAGCGGTAAAGACAAACATTGAATTTTTGAAGTGGTTAGAAGACTAGAAGACACTACAGCCCACAAGTCATTTAGCTTTACTTAGTTAACTTTGTGCATTTAAACGTTTGTTTTATATGGATATATGTGCACGCATGTCCAGTACACTTCGAAGTCAAAAGACTGCATCAGATTCCCTGGAACTGGAGTTAGAGACAGTTGTGAGCTGCTGTGGGTGCTGGGAACTGAACCCAGGTCCTCTGCAAGATCAGAAGAGCTCATAACTGCTGAGCCATAGCTCCAACCTCCACAAGTCATTGTTATTCATACTGGCTTCAACAGCATCCCCTTATCTTTCTATTTCATCTCAACTTACTCAAAACACCAGAGCTGAAGGCAATAGAGGGGATCTGAGAAAAAGGAATTTATTTTATTTTATGTGTATGTTGGTGTGCATGTGCACCAAGTGTGTGCAAGAGAAATGAGACTTTCGTACTTTCAGATAGTGGAACACTCTCCATTCCTAGTTTGTCTTTGGCATGTAGGAAGCATCAGTATTGGCTATCAAAATAGCTGGCTTACTTATTTATTTATTTTTCTTCTTTATGTAAATGCCTGTATGCTTGTGCTCATCTCTGTGTGTGCATGGGTGTGCGGGCATGTAGCATGTGCGCATAGACATGTAGCATGTACATGTGTGTAGGCGAGCAGATGGCCTTAGATGTCCTTTATGTAGAACTGTCCTTATTTTTGAAGACAGGATTTCTCCCTGGTCTGAGGCTCATAGATTAGTGAGTACCTAATCTATACATCACCAATGCAGGAGATTACAAACTCATGTCAACACATCTGGATTTTTTACATGGGTTTCGGGCATCAAAATTGGGTCCTAATGTTTATGTGGTGAGCACTTTAGTGACTGAGTTACTAGCTAAAATATCCTCCAGACTATTTCTTTTCTCTGCTAAGTCTCACTATCATACTAACAAGTCCAGGCAGAATCAGGCTCTGAGTTCTTTTTAAACCCCTAATTAACTATATCTGTATATTAAATAGATATATAGATAAAATGTAAGCATAAAATTCACTTGGGTGAGTGATAAATGGTTACTTCCTAGTTTGAAAAGTTTTTATGGTTTAGTTTAAACAATAAAAATAGGAAAATAATGATTGGATCAAACGAACATACTTTAACATATGTACTCTAATGTCCTTGGAAAATCTGAAGATGATGTCTGGGAAAAGTTAAAGTATAAAATGATTGGAAGGTTTAACACAGCTAGTCAGTCAAACTCAGAATAGAGAATCAAGAGCCAGAAAGAAGCATAGATAATACAACTCAATTTCTCTATCGCTAATAACATTTATAATAATATAAAGTAATCATTAGTTACTCTATGACTAATAGCCTGGCTTTCCTAATGGTCTCAGTGTCTGAAGTAGAAGGAAAGATGGGTCTGCAACCTCCCAGCCTTTGAGCCAGTGTACTAGGAGGCGCGCACGCCAGATGGAGGCGCGCATGGCTGACTTGAACTTGTGGTCTCATGCTTGTGATTGACAGCAATGCTTAGCCTCACTGACTCCTTCCCTTTCCTCCTGAGTTCTTCAGAAATGTCTATTCAGAAAGGCATTTCTCAAAAGAGATTAGCACATTCTGGAAGAGAAGAGCCTAGTTTATATGAAGGTAAACTTGCCTTCTTCTAGGAGGCACACATGCCAGAGACTGGTGCATCATGCTAACCACTGCAGTGGTGTTTATATGAATTATGTCACCTCATAATAAACCCCATTTAGTGAAATCACTTTCTTTCTTCCCCAAGAGGCTCACAAGTTTCCAATACCTTTCTTACACACCTTAAAGAACTCCCTCTAGGAGAGCAGAGGCATGAGGTAACCAAAATAATTGGAAATATCAGTTTCTTATGTCAAAAGCATGGCTTGCAGTATGACGCTTTTAAAACCATCGGAGCAAACATAAACAGTAAATGCAATCTGACCTTAAACTCAATTTGAGAAAATTATTTTGTAGAGTGTGTGGAATGCCCCTGGTTATTGCTAGCGTGTCTGTTTGAACACATCTCACACTCCCATACATAAGTCATGGTAATATCTGCATTAGTCACTCATCGGGGGGCCATTACTCCCATAGACAATTCCAATCTTTATTGTAGCTGGTGAATTAGATTTTATGTCTCCTTGTGATACCAATAAAAACCCATGACTCCACCCAGTTATTTATTTAATAAAATTGAGTAGTGTCAACCCAGAATATCAGTCTTGATAACCAAGGAAACATGAAAGGCAGTGCTCTCAAATAGGAGAATGAATACATGAATTTATAATTTGACTTAGTAATTCAAAATGAAAGGTCAGATCATGTCCTGGAGCCAGGATGTAGCAATGACTGTTGTTATACAGTAATTTAATAAGTGAATGAATGAGCAACAAAACTTGTAGTCATGGTAACAGATTTTCTCTGAGACTTTACTGAAAACAGATTTGCCTGAGAAAGCAAAAGCTCTGTTATTCAGACAGCCTGGATTTCATATAAGAGGATTAAGACATAAACAAGAATTTAATGCTAATGTTTGTGATATTTACAGCTAATAAAACAGGATGTTTATGGAAATGGGACATTTGATCAAATGTTGGTTACAAACAAAATACTTAGGATGGTGATGGAAGCGGGGGACATTTTATGAAACACTGGTGAAAAGAGCAAATTTCTGTCCCCTGCCCCCAACTCTTATATAACTCCCCAAAGGGTGGTATTAAGAGGTGGGGTCTCTGAGAAGTGAGTAAGTTTAGATAAAGTCATAGGTTGTACTGTCTGTGGTTGGATTAAAGACCCTGGGGTAGGTGAGGAGAAACAGAGCGGGAGAGGGACAGGGAAAGGGCAGGGAGAGGGAGAGGGAGAAGAATAGAAGGGAAAGATAAAGAAGAAGAAAGAAGGAAAGAAGGAAGGAATGGAGGGAGGAGGAGATGAAGGAAGAAACATAATCTTTGTTTTCTTGCGATGTGGATTTAAATCAAGAAGTTGGTCCCTGGGCCAGTGAGATGTCTCAGTGCATAAAGGCGCTGTGGCCAAGTCTGACAACCTGAATTCAGACCCTGACATCCACATTGTGGATCATCTTATTGACTAGTTCTTTAGGCTAGTGATGTTTGGTTTCACCCCTGGTTCCAGGGCTATCTAGTCTTTGGTACTTGGTTACCCTAGCAGTGTCCAATATGGGTTCCTTCTTGCAGAGTGGTCCTTAAGTCAAATCAGACATGTGCCACCATGGCCCTAGTATAGTTTGCAGACAGGACAAGTCAAAGGTTTTGGGGCTGTGTTGAGTCAACATTTCTCTTTCAGTAGTCTGCAGAGTACCTTCCTGAACCAAACAGACTAGAATGTAGGTATACTGGCTGGTTTTGTGTGTCAACTTGATGAAAGCTGAAGTTATCACAGAGAAAAGAGCTTCCATTGAGAAAATACCTCCATGAGATCCAGCTGTAAGACATTTTCCCAATTAGTAATCAAGACGGGAGGGTCCCTTGTGGGTGGTGCCGTCCTTGGGCTGGTAGTCTAGGGTTCTATAAGAAAGCAAGCTGAGCAAACCAGGGGAAGCAAGCCAGTAAGAAACAGCCCTCCATGGCCTCTGCATCAGCTCCTGCTTCCTGACCTGCTTGAGTTCCAGTCCTGACTTCCATTAGTGATGAACAGCAATGTGGAAGTGTGGGTTGAATAAACCCTTTCCTCCCCAACTTACTTCTTAGTCATGATGTTTGGGCAGGAATAGAAACCCTGCCTAAGAAGTAGGGGTGAGGGTTCCATTAGGTACCAGCTCAACTTCTTCATGTTTAATGAGTTGTGTGGGTGTTGTCCTCAGCAACAAGGCCCCACTGTCAACTTCTAGAGAACTATTCTTACTCCTAGCATCAGCCTGGGTTCTTTGGAGATCTCCATGGGACCCTCACAGGCTATCAACACAATTCAATGCAACCCAGGGCCTCCACTGGAAGCCTTACCTGGTGTCAAGAGATGACCAGTTGAGACTCCATATTCATCATTTACTAGGAGTCCTCACTAGGCTCACCTTCATAGATTCCAGGAAGTTTCCACTGTATTGCATTTCCATATCAACCACCAAATGCCACCCAATTGCAGCTCTCTCTCTCTCTCTCTCCCTCTCTCTCTCTCTCTCTCTCTCTCTCTCTCTCTCTCTCTCTCTCTCTCTCCTCTCCCTTTCCCTCTCCCTCTCCTTCTCTCCCTCTCTCCCTCTCTCCCTCTCCCTCTCCCCCCCTCTCTCTCTCTTTCTCTCTCTCTCCCACCTGCCCTACACACCTTCTCCCTTCTGTTTCCAATCCGCATGCAAAATCTATTCTGTTTCCTCTTCCCAAGAAGTTCCCAGACATTCCAACTAGACTCCATTTTCCACCTAACCTCTCTGGGTCTGCAGACTATAGTCTGATTATCATTGACTTAACAGCTAATATCCATGTATAAGGGAATGCCTACCATGTTTGTCTTCTGGGTCTCAGCTATCTTACTCAGGATGATCGTTTCTAGTTTTGCCCATTTGCCTGTAAATTTCATGAAGCCATTTTTTTTCCCAACAGCTGAGTAATACTTTGTTGTGTAAATGCACCACATTTTCTTTATCCATCTTCTGTTGAAGGACATCTAAGTTGTTTCAGATTTCTAGGTATTATGACTAAAGCCATGATGAACATGGTTGAGCAAGTGTCCTTGTGGTAGGTATGACCAAAAGTGGAATAGGTGGGTCTTTGGGTAGGTCGTTTACGAGTTTTCAGAGAACTCACCACATGGATTTCCACAGTGGCTGTATGAGTTTCCACTCCCACCAGCAAATGAGGACTGTTCCCCTTGTTCCATATCCACACCTGCATCAGCTATCACATGTGTTATCGATCTTAGCCATTTCACAGGTGTAAGATGAAAGCTCAAAGTAGTTTTGAGATTTGGACTTCCCAGACGGCTAAGAATGCTGAGTATTATTTTTAAGCATTTCTAAGTCATTTTTATTTCAATTGATAATTCTCTGTTTAGATCTGTGCTCCATTTCATTAGATTATTAGTTTTTTATATTTAGGTTATATATTTTAAATATTAATCCTCTATTGGATGTGGAGTTGGTTAAAAAAAATCTTTTCACATTCTATAGGCTTGCTACTTTGTCTGGTTGATGCTGTCCTCTGGCTTACTGAAGCTTTTACATTTTGTGAGGTCCCACTTATAAATTGTTGATCCTAGTACCTGTACTATTGGTATTCTGTATCATCATCTGAACTGAAGAATACTGTCTCCTGTGCCAACATGTTCAAGACTATTCCCCACTCTCTCTTTTATCGGGTTCAGTGCATCTGGTTTCATGTTGAGGCTTTTGATCATTTGGACTTGATTTTTGCATAGGATGATTAATATGCATCTATTTGTGTTCTTCTACATGCAGACATTCAGGTTGACCAGCACCATCTGTTGAAGATGCTTTCTTTTTCCCATTGTGTATTTCTGGCTTCTATATCAAAAATCAGGTATCCATATGTGTTTGGATTTATGTATGTGTCTTCAGTTTGATTCCATTGATCAATGTTTCTGTTTTTATGCCAATACTATGTGGTTTTAATTAATGTAGCTCTATAGTACAACTTGAAATCAGGGGTGGTAATACATCTAGCAGTTCTTTTATTATTCAGGATTGTTTTTTACCTACCCTGGGTTTTTTTGTTTTGCTATATGAAGTTGAGAATTGTCCTTTCAATATCTGTAAAAAATGGTTGGGATTTGATTTTAATGGGGACTTCATTAAAACTGTAGACTGCTCTTGGTAGGATGGCCATTTTTACTATGTTAATCCTACCAGTTCATGAGCATAGGAGATCTTTCCAACTTCTGATGTCTTCTTCAATTTCTTTCTTCAAAGAATTGGAGTTTTTATTATACAAGTCTTCCAATCACTTGGTGGTTAGAGTAACACCAAGATATTTTATTATTTGAGGCTATTGTGAAAGTATTGCCCCTGATATCTTTCTCAGTCAATTTGTCATTTGAATATAGAAGGGTTACTGATTTTTTTTTTGGTTGTATCCACCCACTTCCCTGAAATTGTTTATTAGCTATAGAAGTTCTCTGGTAGAATTCTTAGGGTCATTTATATATGCTGCTATGTCACTTGCAAATAATAATATTTTGACTTCTTCCTTTCCAATTTGTATCTCCTTTAATTTTCTTAAGGCTCTAAGTTCAGGTACTATATTGAACAGACATGAAGAGAACCAATAACCTTGTCTTGTTACTGATTCTAGTGGAATTGCTTTGAGTTTCTCTCCATTTAATTTGATATTGGCCATAGGCTTTCTGTAAATTGCCTTTATTATATTTAGGTATCTCTAATCCCTCCAGGAATTTCATCAAGAAGCAGTGTTGGATTTAAATAAAATTGTAAATGTAATTTAAAAATAATTTTTTAAAGGAGTTGTCCATCTCTACCCAAGAAAATGGGGCTTTGCCAGATACTAGACTTGAGGCACCTCAGTCAATATTTAATATGTGCCGGTTTCCAGAACTGTGACCATTTATTGTTTAAACCAGCCAGTTAGTCTAAACTGTGCTCTCATAGTAATCAGAACTGACAAAAATGGTACTGCATTCCCTCTGTAGTTTTATAAAGCAATAATTAGTCGTGCATTAATTTATGAACATAAACTGGGCCTGAAGAGATGACTAAGCAGTTAAGAGCACACCCTGCTCTTACACAGGACACATGATCAATTCCCAGGTAGCTCACAACCACCTGTAATTCCACTTCCTGGGGATTTGATGCCCTCTGCTAGCCCCCATGAGGCCCTGTACTCACACAGCATACATACAGACACACAGGCAGAGAGAGAGAGAGAGAGAGAGAGAGAGAGAGAGAGAGAGAGAGAGAGTACAGTTGGAGCAAATCAGCACAACAATGTATAGGAGCAGGCCTCTGATTGGGCTTTAAAGATGAAAGATAAACTTGCACACTAAGACAGGCCATGTGAAAAAAAGCAGTCAGCATTTGGAAAGAAGAATAGCATCAGCAGGAAAGTCAACAGAACACAAGAGAGGTTGAATTGAGATGAATAAGGTCAGATTATACATGTGTGAAAGTGTTGTGACAAATGTTATTCTATTGCACAATGAGTATATACCAATAGAAAGAATATAGGAAAATTGGCTTTTTACATTTATTGTAACACTTTAGAAGCCTAGACACACTTATAACATAAGAGTAGATATGTGGAACTTTAAAGAAAAAAATGTATATGAATACATGATGATTTTTTTCCTGACAAGAAAAATGAAAACTGATAGATTCTATAGCAGTTCTACAGACACAAGGTTTAGTAGAGGGGAACTATCCTACTACTTATGAATAATTTACAACTATCTCATGAACACAGTACAGTCAAAGGCTCCACCCCTCCACTTAAGTGCCAATGTGCTTGGTAGACTAGAAGATGTTGAAATGACAAGTTAGATATATTCTTGAAAGAGAAGGGAATGTCTTAATTAAAGAGGGAAGAAAGTGATCAATATACTGAAAAAATCTATCATCTTACAAAATATTCAAGTGAAAGAGAAAGAGAAGAAGAAAGAAAAGAGAAATAAAGAAGGAAGAGGGGGAGAGAAAGAAGGAAATGAGAAATGTTTAACGCGGAATACAGAGCAAAGCTCTAGGCAACTGAGAGGAAATGGTTCTCCACAAAGGATCCAGAGTACCAGGTTGGCCTTAAGCTAATGAAACAAATGTTAAAAGGCTACATATCTCTCCTCACAGCAATGTAATTTAATATCAGAAACAGACCTAAGACCCTCACCACACACCTTTTTTAACATCCTTTCTATCACCCTGTACAAACTTACTTTCCCTTGCGTGGTGGTTTGAATAGGAATGGCCCCCGTAGGCTCACGTGTTTGAATGCTTGGCCACAGGGAGTGGCATTATTAGGAAGTGTGGCCTTGTTGGAGGAAACATGTCACTCTGGGGTTGGGCTCTGAGATCATATATGCTCAAGTCATGTCCAGAGCGGTACAATCTCCTACTGCTGCCTGTAGATCAAGGTGTAGAACTCTGAGCTACCTCTTCATTATCATGCCTGCCTGCATGCCACCGTGATTCTCACCAGGGACTAAACCTTTGAACTGTATGTCGGCCTCAATGAAATGTTTTCCTTTATAAGAGTTGCAGCAGTCACATACGGTGTTGCTTCACAGCAATAGAAAATCTAAGGCAGCCTGTCTTAGTCTGTTTTGCACTACTCTAAAAAATATCTTAGTCTAGATATTTCACAAGACACAGATTTATTTCTAAAGGCATTAATATTAAATCTCAGACAATATTGTGGATTATCTATACTAATAGACCTTGTAAATAGAATGAAATTAGGAAGGCCTGGGATGTCCAAGTTCTCTTAGATTTGTTTCCCAAGGGCTTTCTTGATGTGCCACTCATGCCTCCCTTCAATAGCAGGAAAGGCAGATGGAGAGAGGCTGAGGGAGAAAGAGGATACAGTAGTGAGAGAAGAAGAGGAAGAATGAAAGAAAAACTGACAGTGTGATACACAGAGACAGCAACACACAGAGAGTTAAAGATAGAAATACAGACAGGCCGGGTGGTGGTGGCGCACACCTGTAATCCCAGCACTTGGGAGGCAGAGGCAGGCGGATTTCTGAGTTCCAGGACAGCCTGGTCTACAGAGTGAGTTCCAGGACAGCCAGGGCTACACAGAGAAACCCTGTCTCAAAAAAACAAAAACAAAAACAAACAAACAAACAAAAAAACAAATCCGAAAGAAAGAAAGAAAGAAAGAAAGAAAGAAAGAAAGAAAGAAAGAAAGAAAGAAAGAAAGAAAGAAAGAAAGAAAGAAAGAAAGAAAGAAATACAAACAGGAGCATAGAGACAAAGAGACAGACACACAGACAGAGGGAACCAGAGCATGATAGAGAAAACATAAGCAAGGAATCACATGTGTGTGCAGGCATGCACGTGCACATGTGTGCATGTGACAGACAGGCAGAGAGAGAGAGAGAGAGAGAGAGAGAGAGAGAGAGAATAAGAGAATTCAGAGAGAATATGAGAGCATGTGCACATGTGTGCATGTGACAGACAGGCAGAGAGAGAGAGAGAGAGAGAGAGAGAGAGAGAGAGAGAATATAAGAGAATTCAGAGAGAATATGAGAGAGCTGAAGGTTCACCTGTTTTTTTTTTTTTTACAAACACATCCATAAAACTAAGCTACCCTCAAGTGGATAGCCTGAAATCAGTGACAGGGACACAGCCCAAAGAACTTAATCATGTCTCAAATGTCCTGCATGTCAATGCTGTTACAGATTTTTTAAAACCTTCCTTTTCAGGGACACAGTCTAACTCTGTCATTCTTCTCCTGACCACTCAATCCCGCGTCCTTCTCACAGGCACGATGCACGCATTCCATCCCACAAACTCTAGAGGCTTCACATGCTCCAGCCTTAACTCAAAAGCTCCAACATCCGGACTCTTAGCCCAGTCAGATAAGGATGAGACTAAAGGCATGATTCATCCTGAGTGAATTCCTCCCCAGCTGGGAGCCTGAGAAATTAACAAGTTCTGTGCTCCCAGAACACAATAGTGGGACACACATAGACATTTTCATTCCTTAAGCAGGAGGAGGCATGAAAGAACAACTCTTTCAAGTCTACAACCAAAGGGAAAACATTGTTAGGTCTTGGGGTTAGTAATCTCCTTTGACTCCATGTTATATCTTGGGAACCTTGGGCTGGGACTGGGCCTCCAGCACCTTCCCTATGGTTTCATTCACTCTGTCCTCCCAGCAACTCTTGTAAGTTGGTTTCTTTCTGTCTTTCTGTCTGTCTGTCTTTCTGTCTTTTTTCTTTCTTCCTTCCTTCCTTCCTCTCTCTTTCTTCCTCTCTCTTCTCTCTCTCTCTCTTCCCCCCCCTCTCTCTCCCCCCTATCTCTCTTTCTGTTTTTCAGCCTAGAGTTGAACAGTAATGGTTTACCCTAGTAGAGACTATACAGTGTACCCATGCCTATGGTGAGTCTTTGCCTGGGTCCCCCAACATCTTCTGAAATCATGGCGGAGGCCACACTGGCCCACAGTTCTTAGATACGTTGCATCTACAGAATCAGCCCCTCATGAAGGCTATCACGCCTGTGACCTGCGCCTCTGGAGTACAGTGACCCATACCTATCATCCAGCTACTTTTGTGTTGCTGTTGTACAACACTCTGACAAAAAGCAACTTGGGGAGAAAAGGGTTAACGTGGTTTACACGTCTCGTCCAAATCTGCCACTGAAAGAAGTCAGGGCAGGAACCCAAGACAGAACCCTGGAGAAACACTGATTGCTGGGAAATTCTCTGACTAGTTACCAGGCTCATGACCCACCATCTTTCTTATGTAGCTCAGGCCCACCTGCCTAAGAATGGTGCCTCCCACAGTGGCTTGGACCCTCCTGTCTTAGTCATGGTTTCTATTCCTGCACAAACATCATGACCAAGAAGCAAGTTGGGGAGGAAAGGGTTTATTGAGCTTACACTTCCACATTGCTGTTCATCACTAAAGGGAATCAGGACTGGAACTCAAGAAGGTCAGGAAGCAGGAGCTGATGCAGAGGCCATGGAGGAATGTTTCTTACTGGCTTGCTTCCCCTGGCTTGCTCAGTCTGCTCTCTTATAGAACCCAAGAGCACCAGTCCAAAGGTGGTACCACCCATAAGGGGCCCTCCCCACTTGACCACTAATTGAGAAAAAGCCATACAGTTGGATCTCATAGAGGCACTTCCCCAACTGAAGCTCCTTTCTCTGTGATAACTCCAGCCTGTGTCAAGTTGACACACAAAACCAGCCAGTACACCTCCTAAATCAGTCATCAGGAAATCCTGACACTCCCTCATTGACATGGGCCCAGGTTAATGTTATCTGGGAGATTCCACAACTGAGATTTACTCAGACCACTATAGATTATGTCAAATTGGCGGCTGGGACCAATCAGGATTGCTGGGTTTCTTGAAGTACCTGCTTGGTTTGCTGATGAATGCCATCCATGGCCAGCCGAGGTCCACAGATGTTTATGTTCTTCTGATACCCTTCTAGAAATCTTGCCCTTGAGGTCTGGATTTGGACCTGTAGCCACTGCCTCACGTACTTCTGAGATGCCTGGGCCTTTCTTTCAGTCTCAAGAATGCTTCCCTTTAGCTATAAAAATCCATGAAGCCAGCAGTTCCCAGAGCCAGTTTCCTTTGCTCTAGATACCCCTTATCACTATTTACATAGCTGATCTGTAAATTTTCCAAATATTTCCACACTACTTCCTTTTTATAAATTTTCTCAAAGCACAGTGTGTAAGGCAGTAGGGGTGGGGGACAGAGGGAGGAATTCACTCTGGCGTCTAGGTTGGCCTTCAATTCAAGGCAATCCTCTTGCTTCTGCCTCCCAAGTGCTGAGATTATGAATGTTGCCACCAGACTTCACTTAAAGACAGATCTTTAAAGCAAAAATAGGTTTCTACTGAAGGATTTATATGTTTTTCACCCCTGGGCATTAGTGGTGAGATTGAGGTGGTAAGAGAATATTACGATGTTCTTTTGTTTTTGTTTTTGTGACAGTTTCTCTGTGTAGCTCTGACTGTCCTGGAACTTGCTCTGTAGACCAGGCTGGCCTCCATCTCAGAGATCTGCTTGTCTCTGCCTCCAGAATGGTTTAAATCTCATGAAGTGAGCTCTTGTAAGTTCAGGCATCACGTCCTAAGTCTCCAGAATCTATCACTCAAAGAAATAACACAGAGACGTAGCTAATAGTTAATAACATTAAGGTGGAGCACACAGATTGTTCTGAAACAGCTGTTCTCAACCCATGTGTGATGACCCACTTGAGACTTGAATGACCAGTTCTGAGGGATTGTCTAAAACCACAGGTAAACACAGATACTTACATTATGATTTACAATAGTAGTGAAATTACAGCTATGAAGTAACAATGAAAATAAATTTATGGTTGTGGGTCACCACAACATGAGGAACTCTCAACATTAGGAATGCAGAGAACCACTGACCTAACATAAGAGAAGAAAGAAAACATTGAGGATTAACAACAAGGAAAGAGTGAAAATAAATACGGTGAAAGTAAATGCAACTGTATCAGGCATAATTATGTGTGATGGTCTAAACTCATAAACTAAAACTGGGTGGAGTGATCAGACTGAATTAGAATAAATGCTCAAGTCTATAGTGCCTGGACAAAAGTTTACACTTTCAGTAGAAGCAACTGAGGAAAGCTGATTTTAGATGAGTAGCATCACTCGAAACAAAGTTATTTCAAGACATTCAATGTAATTCAAAAATTAAAATTTCAAAACATTCAAAAATTCAAATTTTTAATTCAAAAATTAAAAATTCAAAACAGGTAATAAATGCCCCCATAGATAATAAAAAGGTACAATTCATGAATCAATAAATCAGTAGAATTAAAGAATAATACAAAAGTGGTTTAACAGTCACGTCTCTTTTCAACAACAGATGTGAAAAGTATACAACTCAAGTAGGAGAAAAGAGATTTAGGGACCACAGTCAAATTTCCCTCCTAAGTGTTTATCAATCACTATGTGAAACAACTGAATTATATGTCTTCTTCCAGTAGAAAAGAGGTAACTTCCAAGAAGAGCCATGCACAGAACACACATGAGCAAGCCATGATAGGCATGTGTCTTCTCATGGAATGTATTCTCCAAGCAACAAAGAACCAGATTAAAATAAAGGCCTTCTAAAATCTTATGTAGGAAATAGGAAAAAAAAGCATTCAAATCAATAAAATAAAAGACAGGAATGTAATTCAAAATTTAAGCCAGTCTTTTTTTTCTCCCCTTTGAGAAGATTAAAAAAACTTAAGTACTCTTTTCCAAGACTCCTCCAGGTATAATTTTGGTCACCAAGACACTATTAAGAAAACAAATGGGGGCTGAAGAAATGGCTCAGCAGTTAAGAGCACTGACTGCTCTTCCAGAGGTCCTGAGTTCAAATCCCAGCAACCACATGATGGCTCACAACCATCTGTAATGAGATCTGACACCCACTTCTAGGGTGTCTGAAGACAGCTACAGTGTACATACATATAATAAATAAATAAATCTTAAAAAAACAAACAAAAAACCCAAGTAGGCACAAATTAGAAAGCTAGCCACCAATGTCTACCTGATAAAAGATGTCTGTCTACAGATTCTCTGACTCAATGACAAACCTAAGGAAAATTGGGAAGCACAGAACAGTTGACTCACACAAGAAGACAGAGAGAGGTTCAACAAAACTAGAAAGCACACAGCACACCAATCAGGGAGAGTTGAATCAAAATCAGCGCTTGATAAGATGTCCTTATCAACCACCCAGGATTATTACATTAGACATCTACAAGAATGTGGGACAAACAGAAACACTCAGGCATCATTAACAGAAGTATAGAGTCTTGGCAGCCTCTCATGCCTCCCATTGACTTTGTAAGCTGAGAAAAGAAGATGTTCACAGGGTAACATGTATGCAAACGTTCATAGCAATTTGAACAGCTGAAAGTTAGACCGAGCTCAGTTGTCCACCGGTGGAGCTGGCGAGCAAAGTGGGCAATGAACAGAAGGGACAACTACATGTCCACTGCCACGTGGCAAAATCGGAGGTGTTATATCAGATGAAATAGCAGGATATAATAAACGTAATGAACAGGACAGAACATTACATCCCATGCAATCTCGTTTATAGGAAGTTCTAATCAGGCAAAACGAAAAGATAACAATCATAGCAGAGACTGTCTGGGGTGAGAGGCTATGGGAAGGGCTGAGGGGGAAGAGCTCAAACTGCAAATATAATCACTGTGGTAAGGACCAGGGGTTTAGGGGTTTTGGGGGGAATCCTATTCCAAGAGCCCCCCCAAAAAACCTGATGATGATCCAATCCTAAATGACCTTTTGAACATCCCAGAACTTCAGTTCCTTACTTTGAAGAACTGATCTATGGTGTATCCAGTCCACCTTCAATAACCCACTATGTGCTAGGAGGTCAACAAATAACTATGCTTCAGGGACCTCTTACACAGTCACACTAAGACCATGAGAGTGACTTATAAATTGTATGACAGTGTACAGTTACCGCAACATGTTACTTACTCGAGTAACTGAAATCCTCTCCCAGGGAGAAAATATGATATGCTTAGGGTTCCGAAGTGTGGGGCAGCTTAAACAGCAGCTATGTTTCTTTCTTTTTTTCTTTTCCCGCCTCTTTTTGGACATGAAAGAAAAGAAAATGAGCACTCGTAGATGAGAAGGAATATTTAATAAGGGAAAGTAAAAACAACCTTTTTTAATTTATGATCACAGGGGGAGAAAAAGCATATTTGTGCAATTAAAGCTCCTACGAAGGGAAAGAGCAAGTCTAAATCCTTTACTGTCAGAAGCCTAAAGGCCACTCTAAGTCCCCAAACAGCTGACCCAGGAGGAATCAGAGACAGGCAATCTAAGCCAAACCTGAAGGGGAATCCAGCGTTGGAACACGTCCGTCCTGCCTCACTTGCTTTAGATACATACCGTATGCGCAGCACCTTGGAGCACTGCATTTCCTCAGAATGAGTAATTGCTTTGTACTTGGAATTGTTTTTGTATGAAATCAGAAAGCCTGTGGTTAAAATCCACAGCTCCTAGAAGGCAGCTATGACAGTCGCCTCCCCTGAGTTTGAATCGTAACAGAGATGTTGACGGAGTGCCTATTCTGGAGGTGAGTCTTATATCATTCTAAAAGTATTTTTATAAACCTTTACACACCGCTGGTGGAATGTAGACTAGTCCATCCACCATGAGAATCCACACGGGGGCTCCTCAGAAAGCTCAAACCTATGTGTGGCCCAGCCGCTCCACTCCCTGGCCTTTACACAAAGGCCTAAAAGGAATCTCTGATACTTGAATATCCAGTACTGCTCACAAGAACTAAAGAGCAGAGCCCACTGAGGTATCCATCGACAGAGGAGTGGACAAAGGGCGGGTGCTACCTACACACAAAGGAATTGTCTGCGTCCTGAGAACAAAGTTGTGCCATTCCCACGAAAAGGACGCAACTGGAGATAGCCATATAGAGTGAATTAGGTCTCTCTCAAAGCGCAACTGCGGCCTGTTTTCTCTCAGATGCAGTTAGTAGATTTCAGTCAGGAGAAGTGGCTCTGTAAGAATTAAGGACTGATGGGAAGGAGAGGGGAGGCAGAGGGGAGGGTAGCTAGCTATAGGCGACATGTTCAGCCTACAATATACATTTGTGGGAAAATATCCTTGTGGAACACGGTTCCATGTATGATGAAAATTTCCTTAATTCTCACTATAAAAATTGTTTCAATAAATCACTCAAACTTGGTTCCTTGGATATGAATTAAGTTTTTCCACTGATTTTAGCACCTCAGCTAATTGTGCTCAGTTTTATTTAATACACACCTTTTACCCCCTTTTAACTCAGATCCTGATGAACATATTGCATTATTTGTCTAGGATGGGAGGCAGCAGTGTAGACACAATCAGAATTGGCATCAGTCTTGAGAAGGTGGATTCTCCAGGAACAACACTATCCCCTGCCCTGTCCTCACTGACTTCCCAGGAAACATTCCAGAAATAAACTCAAGTGCTAAACTCTACCACTACATCTAAGACACACTTAAATCTTGCTCCCCACGGTGACAGTGATGACAGTCATGGGGCATCCTGTGAATTTGGGAGGCCAGGACACTTAATAAAGATTCCAACAGAAATGTAAGCCAAGGAGTAACATTAAAATAAGATAAATGGTCACAAAATATCTTAAGTCTGTGAGAAACGCCCCTGATGAATGTCTAAGACAGCAAGGTATTCTGGGAGGACTCCATTTGAATATCAGATATTATCCTTTATTTCATGAGGAATTCATGAATAAATGGCAAAAATAGATTGTTTACTTTTTGGTGTTTTCAGAAGTACATGACCAGATAATAACTGCATGAGTATACATTCTTTCTCCAACATAAAAATAGGCTGGGATGAGCAACCCAGGGCACAGATGTTTAACATAATTACAGTTACAACACACATGGTCCCTAGAGCTGAACTGAGACCAGAGCTTACTATGTCTACTTGGTTAGCTTGGAAATCACTATCACTCTGTAGCCCAGGCTGGCCTTGCTCTCACAGAGATCTGCCTGC
Source organism: Apodemus sylvaticus (assembly GCF_947179515.1). NCBI lineage: Eukaryota > Metazoa > Chordata > Mammalia > Rodentia > Muridae > Apodemus > Apodemus sylvaticus. Next base: position 174,692,549 of record NC_067473.1, on the reverse strand, counting down.
CTCTGCCTCCCAACTGCTGATATGGAAGTGTACACCACCACTGTTGTTGATAACGGCACTGGGTTGAGTTATGACACTCATTCATGGGGAGCGCTGCTTCATGGGCTGAGCTGGGTGCTTGCTATCTGTTGCACATCAGCGATCACTAGGTTTATTACAAAGGTTCAAGATCTCTTCAAGTATGTGGATGAGAGCTGGTCGGGTGGGTGATGGGGAGAACTGGATTAAAGAACTTTGAGAATGCTATGAATACCAAGCCCCACTGTTTAACAAGGAGATGTGTCACCTTATGCTAATCCTCAGGATAGTTCCACGACTTCACCCAAAGACTTAGTACTGGTTACTGTATCAGCAAATACAACTGGTAATGGCAGATGGAAGATTTTCACAGATGTCACACCGTAACAGCTGTAGTATGCTGGGTTTCTGTCTTTACCACCTCTGTCACTGAGCTAAGTGAGCTGTAGTGTTCCCAGGCCAAACTTGCTCCATTCTGTTGGTAATTCCTAGCTCCAAAGCAAAACCAACCTGTGAGACTGTAGCTGAACTGTAGGTTTTGGGAGTATTCCTCAGTGTGGCTAAAAAGTCTGTGTTGCATGTAGACAGAATGGCTCAAAACTTTCAATGTTGTGTCTTCCTAATCAAGAAGGCTTCAGATCAACATGTTATTTTTTTTAAAAAGTCCTTATGTGAAAAATAAAAAAAATAAGTAAATGTGCAGGAATTAAAATCCCCAAAGTAACTAACTTATAGGTAATCTTAACAATTATATCAAAAATACAGATGGTTTAGCCCGGGTAGCTATTTTCATTATAAACACAAGTGAAAGTGGATAGAACTGAAGCTTTCTCCATACCTGCATACCTGCATACCTGCACACCTGCATACCTGCACACCTGCATACGGGCATACCTGCATACCTGCCTATATGGATACCTGCATGTGAGACAGGACCTTTTGCAGAGAACAGCCTAACTCCCTCCCACCTAAGCTCAAAAGCAACTGGAGAAGGGAACTAATGCTTCCACTTTTGATTTTTTTTAATTACCTATTTTATGAGTGGTCAGGTGCATGCACTCCTGCATGCATACATCAGATCCCTTTATTAGATGGCCGTAAACCTCCATGTGGACGCTGGGAATTGAACTCAGGACCTAACCGTTGAGCCATCTCTCCAGTACCTGCTTCCACTTTTGAAAACCATGGGGGACAACTTAGCTCTAAGCAAGGGAAGCTGCCCTAGGCTTGCTTTCCACAAGGCCCGTGTTCTTACTTCACTCCATGTGTTAGATCTCCCAAAAGCAAGCATCTATCTACCCTTGCTTAAATTAAAATAGTCTTTGCTGCTCCATAATGTCCTAGGACGTTCTTGGTGGCTCTCTTTCCCAAGCCACAACTATGGCCATCTAATAAAGCATCGAAACCTATGGCAGGGCAATCTGCCTTCACCATAGACACAAGCAAAAGCAGGAAGTTCTTGAGCCTCCAGATCTCCCCCCTCCTGCATCACCTCTAAGAGCTCCGTCACACTGGAAACTTTCATATTTCCTAATATTCCTCGGGCTGGAAGTAATCTAATTTTTCTCTGCATGCAAGTCTTTGTCACATCCTACCAAAAAAAAAAATAGCTTAATAAAAGAGACATTTAGAAGAGGCAGGCAAAGGCAGGCTTGTGCTTTGGAAGCTGCGTCTGGTACCCTTCAAATCTGAGAACATAAAACCCTTATGTGCCAGTGCAGCTCTGAACAAGAAGCAGTCTTCTACCGAGACTCTAAACTTTGCAACGAATGTTTAAATGGCAGACATCAAACTACTTGGCTGATGTTTAAACATATGGTTTGCATATGCCAAATTTGTTTAAAGTTGTGTCCAAAGGGTTTACATGTGGAAGGCTAAAAAGTCTTATTCATGGTAGTCTCCTGAAGATAAATCAATGTCAATATTTATTTGTGATGGGGTAGGATGGGTGGGTGGGATGTGGACAAAGAAGTATTGGGGGAAAGAAGGGGAAAAGATCTTGTCTTTTTTTTCTTACTCTTTTCCCTTCGTAGCAAGCAAGGAAGCAAAGTAAAACATTGAAAGGCCAGACACAAAGCAAGTCTCTGTTTTAAAAAGATTTATTTTTATTTATGTGCAATGAATATTTGCTTGCATGTATGTATTTCAGTGCACTGGTGTATGCAGTGCTCATAGAGGCCAGAAGAGGGCATCAAATCCCCTGGAACTGGTATTAGACATGGTTGTGATCTAGAGTGTGGGTGCTGAGAACCCCCAGTCCTCTCCAAGAACAGTACATGTTCTTGATCAGAAAGTCATCTCTCCAGCCCCCAAAGCAAGTCTTCCCAGTCAGAGCAGCTCTCGTTTTAAAGTGTGGCTCAAGGAACAGGCATAAATGACATGGTGACTGTCGGGGTGAATAGCAGAAGGCATATTCATTTTAAATGAGAACAATGTGTAAAAAGCCGGCAAAGCTCATTACAAATTTTGGAAGTTATGATTATTCTAGTGTAGTTTATAATTAGGTTATCGTGTATTGTCTTTGGAAGGAAAAATGCCAGTGAACCAAAATAAATGATTTTGGCCACAAATATAACATAACCCATTCTGTATATATGGGGGTTTCTACTTTTCCCTCTCTCTCTTCCTCTCCTTCTCCCTCCTCTCTCTCCCTCTCTCCCTCTCCCTCCCCCTCTCTCTTTCTGTGTATGTATGTATATATCACATAGACCATGCACATGAATGTGTACTTGTGTGTATATTGTATAGTACATGAACATAAATATGTGTATGTGTGGTGCTGGAAATACATGTGTGTGGTGTGTTGTATTGTATAGGATAGGTACATGAATGTGTATGTTGTATGTGTGTGTTGTACATGTACATAGTACATACACATGAATGTGTATGGGTGTTTGGTTGTCTGTATATTATATAGAACATGCATATGAATGTGTGTATATTTGAGTATCTACATGTTGTACAGTACATGCACATGAATGTGTATATGTTTATTGTCTAGTACATGCACATGAATGTGGGTACATGTGTGGGGGTTTTACATCCACTTGAATGTGAGTATATGTGTGTATTGTATAGAACATGAACATGAATGTGTGTATATATTGTACAGTATGTGCACATGAATGTGTACATGTGTGTGTATTATATATTATGTGCATATGAATGTATATGTCTGTATTCTATAGTATATGCACATAAATGTGTGTCTGTGTATTCTATAGTACATGCACATGAATGTGTGTGTGCATGTGTGTGTTGTATAGTACATATACATGAACGTGCAAGTGCATGTGTATCTAGTGAATGCACATGAGTGAGTGGATATGTGTCCCTGGGCAGAGGCTGGAGGCTGACATGTGGATGATTCCCTCTTTTCTGATGATCTTACTAAGTGTGGTTCCCCAAGGCTTGTCATTCAGGCGCCCTCTTCCTTGCAGCTTTGCCTTTTCTTTCTTTCATTTTTTAAAGATATATTTATTTACTGTGAATAAAATGTTCTGTCTACATGCATGCCTACATACCAAGAGAAGGCACCAGATCTCATAATAGATTGTCATGAGCCACCATGTGGTTGCCAGGAATTGAACTCAGGACCTCTGAAAGAGCAGTCAGTGCTCTCTTAACCTCTAAGCCAGCTCTCCAGCCCCATGCTTTGTCTTTGCAGAGTGTAATGTTTGTCAGTCATATTGCCTTGAATCTCATCATATCTATTGCATGTTTTATCTTGTTATATGGATTGTAGGTTTAAAAGGAAGGGAAGAAGGAAGGAAAGACAGAGAAAGAGAAAAAGATGGAAAAAAAAGGAAGAAAGCAAAGACAGTACCCTTGGTTGTTTAAATTTTATATGTACCCTTGGTTGTTTAAATTTTATATATATATATATATATATATATATATATATATATATATATATATATATATATATATCTTGCATGTATGTCTATGTAGCATATATATCTAGTGCCTACAGAGGCCATAGAAGGTACCTGATACCCTGAGCCTAAAGTTACAGACAGTTGTGAGCTCTTTGGTGGATGCTGGGAACCAAACCCCAGTCCATTGAATCTTAACCGCTGAGCTGTCTCTCCAGCCCTATTTACTAGATATTTTTTACTTTCTTGAATGGTGATACTGAAAATTCATGAAGAGTTTTATATTTCCATGGTTTCCATGTAACCTTTAAAAGGCTGACAGAAGGTACAAAGATAAAATCTAAATTAAGGATGGAGAGCTCATGTAATGACCTTTGAGGTATCTAAGCAGGAGATGAGTTTACAGTCCCTGGTACACAACGATAGCGATGCCAAATCTGAAATACCTCCTTTCTCGCAGTTGCTGGATCTCCCGACCTTTCCCGAGACAAAGCTCGGTTGCGTGTATTTGCTTTTGAAACCAGAAAAACAAGCAAGCTACCAGGCTAGTCCTTAGCACTGCATGCGGGGTCCATGTTTGCTTATGTTTCAGTAGCTCTGAGAGAGTCACTGAAAACTGGCCAGCAGAGGTTCTGCAAAGACTTTCCAAGTCGAGACCTCAAAGGATTGGACCGTGGCCATCTTGACAGGTTTTGAGTTTTCTGAACCGCCGTCCTTCCCAAAGGGCAGATGCACAAACCTTCATCTGTCGTTGCAGCCAGCATTTCCTCCTTCTGCCAAGTCTCCTGAGTTTGGACACCTGCAGTCAGATGCTGTTTAGTTTATATTCTACCATGAAGTAGAAATATTTGGGAACGTGTAATGCACTAAGCACTGGGAGCCCCACTTGGGCTCTTAGAACCATGGCAGCCCCTGCCTGAGACACTGAAGACACAAAACTGGGAAAGGGCAAAAGGTGGGAGAAGAGGAGGCCCTCTGAGAAAACCCAGTCACTGACATTTAAATACAATATCTAAGGAGTTGAGGGATTGGGTGTGAGCAGAGCTGAGAGTGGAGTTGAGGCAGCCTGTCTCAAAAACCACTGTCCTTTCTGCGAGTAAGCCACGGTTCTGCTGGCCTTCAGGAAGCCACAGTAATGGGTGAAATACTTCTCTGACTTATAACCAGAGTACAGTCACGTCACTTTGGCCCTACCCCCCTCTCCTAAGATGGTTGCAAATGATATGAATATTAATGACCATTAACAACCCTAATGTGTGAGTTAAGAACTGCTTACCTAATGCCGTGCACTGAAGCAGCGGAGTGACGATAGCGGTGTCAGCGATGCTTTCCCTTCCCTGGTGTGACGCGCGGCGGTTTATAGTCACCTCTCAAGTGTTCCACAGGCGGAGAATACAATGGCTTTTAGATGCCTGACAATGGAGACTTTACATCTGCAGAACATGTGAACTCCATAATTGACCACTGTTTGGGGTCTCGTTGAGTGTCACCGTGGGTCTCTCTGCAGCACCCACACAAACCCCTAACCCCCCAAACCCAGTACCCCATGTGCTAGAATTGTAAGCATGTGACACACAGCCTGCTCCAAGATCTTAAAGTCATTAGTGACAGGGCTGAACTCACTGGAGTGAAGGAATGGGGCAGAACACCGAGCTTCGGTTAAGGGTTGGTAACTGTCTGGTCCTGCCTAGCCATCTCAGGTGAAGTCAGGGTGTGATGTTTGGCACCTGAACAGGTTTTCTTCCACTCTTTCCACATCTTATAATCTTATAGAAGCCTTACGAAAGCAAGACCCTCTGATCATTTCAATCAAATCTCTGGTAAGCAGGGCTGTGTGACAGAAGCTTGTAAATGCCCCCAGATGATTCCAGGGGGGAGTGAGACCCATTACACCAGATGTCCATCGTCTGACTTTCCCAGTGAGGTGTCTGGCATACATGTCCAATAGTTCAAATGACCTCCCAGTCCTCTAAAAGTTACCCCCTGCCTTTTCTAAAGACAGTGGAGGTAAGGCTGACCTTCCCATAAACAATGAGAAACAGACCGAGAAAATGGAAGCCAGTGAGACTCTATGTGCCCCTATTTACCCTCTCTCAGGTGCTACAGTTCTGAAGAATGGCATCCAGGCGGGAGGGCCCGCTCAGCAGGTAAGGTTCTGGCTGGGAAACCTGGTGATCTAAGGTAGAAGGAGAGAACAGACTCCACCCCTTAGCATTCAGATGTGCCCTGAAGTACACACACACTTAAGAAATACACAAATAATGGTATACAACCTCTGTTGCAACACAGTAATCCATTTCCTCTACTTTCTGAACTGAAGACGCGTTCAAAATTAGGCAAAACTGACATACTGAACCCCCTTAATTGCAGACTAAGAAAACCGAGATTCAGGGTATAGCGGGACTTTCAAGGAGCACCCCCAACCCCTGAAGAAACAGGAAAAGAACAACACAAGCTGACCACCCTTCTTTTCTAAATCAAGATAACTCAGCTCACTGTAAAAGTCCCCATTTGGCCCACTGTAAGCACAGACTTCCGTGTCTACCTGACACTAAAGAAGAGCAAGTGAGGGTGTGAATACATTAGTTACCATTCTCTTCCGGTTCCCAGCGGAACAGGAAATAGAAACACCCCTGCTCAGGGGTCTAAGGAATAACCCAAGAGCACACAGCACACGGTGGTGCAAAGATTCCATCAACATTTTTTTTCTCTTGGGTCAGTAGGTTTTACATCCAAACATCTGGTCTACCAGAATCTACCAGAGGCATAAAAGTTCCTCATGGTGTCATGACACACTTCCTCTTGTGCCCTTGTACATTCTCCTGAAGCTCATGAAATGGACCCTTTAATGGTTGACTCCAAAATTACTTTCATGAGGATCAGAAACACTATTTAACTCAAAGTTATAGTGTCTATACTTTAAAATAACTCAACTCTACTGAATTTTTGTATTTAAAATATAGCTAATAGGTATTGAAATATAGCACAGAAATACAGTGCCAACTTGTCATGTAGAAGGCCTTTAATTCAATCCACAACATTAAGAAGAAAATATGTCCAGCAACATATCTGTTTTTACCTTGCCTGAGATTCTATCACATACTCAAATAACAAAACAATGTCATCTCTAGACAACACAGTGTCCTGAAGATTGAGAATATAAATATCCTCCAAATGTGATACTGGCCACAAAAAATTAATTATTAGTTAAATTCTTGGTGCACTAAAAATGAGTAAGATTCCATTTCTCCTCTCACCTCAGTCAGAAGATGGGGCTGGCTCCAGCAGCTACTGGATTATGGTTTGCCCTGTGCTGGTGTCTCCAAAGTTGTCATTTCTTCTTTAAAAATGTTTATGTCTCTTTTTTCTGACATAAAATAAGAAATTTGACATTATGTCATTGGCCAGATACCTATAAAACCCCTTCAACAAGCCATTGGTTCCTATGCTCAAATACCTAAGAGGAAAGTTACATCCTCAGACTTAGGAAAATCTACATCTATCCCACTGTACCAGGACATCTTGGAGCAGAAATGGGTGTGAAACATAAAGAGAAAAATGTCTTGCTCCATTATAGGCTGTGGACAGACACTGAGTTCAAAATATTGAACGCTCTGTTTCTTTCTGTTTCTTACTGCTAGGCAGTAAGAAAACTAGGAGCAGCCATGTTCCTAAGATCATGAAGCGAGGGACTAGTAACCGTTTGAACATCTTGTCTCCAACCTCTCTACTGGGAATTACAGAGCTAGAGTTAAAAACGAGGGAGAAACAGAGCCTGTGATGGACATGTGAGCACTCCTGGGAGAAAGAAGATTCTGGATCCTGGACAAGGGGGTGGGGCTCCTTTAAACACACACACACACACACAGCTACAGATGTCTGGACTGTGCAGACTGGAGTGGGGGTGTGGAGCATTTTCAAATAGCTCTTGTATGTGAATGCAGATAACAGGCCATGCTGAGTTTGGAGAGAGCTTGCTACATACATACACATACATACATACATACATATACTACATGCATACACGCATACACACATACATATATACATATACACACATACATACATACATGCATACATACATACATACATACAAAGAAAAGGAAGGGAATTAGGAAGAGGGATGGAAAACAGGAAAGGGGAAAGGGGAGATGAGAGAGAGAGGGAGAGAGAGAGAGAGAGAGAGAGAGAGAGAGAGAGAGAGAGGAGAGAGTGTGGGTCAGGAAGAGAGAGGACGGGTTCCCTTGCCCTTCCCTCCAGGATCCTGTTTTATACTCATTTCCAGAAAGCTTCCTCTGCTACAAATATGGGGTCATTTGAGTTACTGTCTAGCCACAGGCTAATTTCACGGTCCGTCAATCCCTGTGACTGCTGGTTGTGGGACTGAATCCTTGCTTCTCATGCATACTTACCATCTTTCCTTTAAGGCTTACTGATATTTATATGGTATTCTGGTGCACTCTATAATTACTTCAGGTTTTGGAACTTCAGAAAGGAGTAAGGTAGCAGGGGGGTTCAGGGCGCGGGAGCACAGGAAGAGTAGAAGCTGGTGAGAAGTGAATCAGTTGTGGAAGCTGAGTGTGTTGCAGTGGGCCCCACAGTACACCCTCAGATCCACCCATCTTCACCTGCAGATGTTCATTGCTAGGAGTCATTGGTCTGGTCTCTGGCTTCTGTTACTCTATCGGTGCTGGATCCTCACTGGGACTCCTCTCCCACATCCCAGGAGGCCATGTGTCATGGAGATCCTGAAGTTTTGGACCCACAGGACCAGCCCCTTCACTTACTTCAGCAGTTCATAGATGGGGTAGATGTCGGGATGGGCCAGCCCAAAGTCCTGGATCTGGGCCTGGGTGGATCACTCTGCCAGTTCTCCCATACCCCACACCAGCTAGGTCTATGGTCAGGGTCAGCTCTCCAACACTACCCTAGCTAGTTCACCTAGTACCACAGCCGGCACCAGGCAGGGCCAGCTCTCCTGCTCTCACGAGCTCAGCATCGGCTCAACCCCACCCCCCATGACCAGGGCCAGCTCCATTGCGTTGGCCAGGTGAGATCCCGGGCCCCACCTCCCAAGCCGGCGAGGGACAAGGCCAGCTGTCCCACCTGTTCCAGGTGGTGCTGAGGGGCACCTCTCCCTCACCCATGCTGCCTCACAGCAGTCGAGCGGCAGGACCAGACCTCCTGAAGCCGTGCCTCAGAGCCAGCTCTCCCAATGCTGCCCAGGGGAGGGGCACAGTGCTCATCCATCCACATGGCCTCCCTCAGGCAACAGCCCAGATCGGAAATATCTACATGGCCTTGGATGGTAACATAGGCCTCAGATATCAACACAGACCCCAGACTCGATAGGACTGTAGACCCAGATGTAGCCCCCAGTGACTCCATGAGCCTGGGTGATATCATGGCCCCAGGAGGCAGCACAGGCCACTCAAGATTAGATCTCCCCCGGCAACAGGACAGCCCTCAGACATCCGCATGGTCTCAGGTGGCAGCGCAGACCATGAACATCCACATGGTGTAACACTGGCCGTGGGCACTGACACAGACCCCAGCTGCAGTAGAACCACAAACCCAGGAACAGCGCTTGACGCAGCCGAGGCCAGCGCATCACCGTGGCCGCGGCGGCTGCAAGGCTCCCCACATCTCCACCACTGTGGAGTCTCCAGTTCCACTTTGCGCCACAGTGTGCAAGCCCCTCGACTTCATTTCTCTCCCACCCCTCCGCAGTGTGCGCCATCCTGCCCATCTCTCCATTCTCATTCACACACCATGATGGCACCTGCTGGGGGCACTTCCGTGTCTTTCTTCTGGCCACCCCGGGCCAGTGGACTGGGATAGACCTACATCCTTAAGTTTCTCCATTTGTAATAATCCTAACTCATTTTTAAAAGGACTTGAAAGTTTTTCTAAACGTATTTATTTATGTATTTATTTATTTCGTGCGTGCTGGGTTGGTACATTTGCCTTGGTACAAGTGTGGAGGTCAGAGGATAATTTGTAGGAAACAGTTCTCTCCTTTTACCTTGGCAGTCATGGACACTGATCTGAAACCCTAAGGCTTGATGGTAACTGTTGAGTTATCGCGAAGGCCCAATAATTTCATATACTTTGAAAGGCACCTGTTAACTTTGTAAAGCAAGGAAATTTACCTTACAAAAATATTCCTCCCAGGTTTTTGATCCTTGAATCACATGCTGCCTAGACTTACAGCCACAGGCTGTACTCTTAAGCCAGGTAGAGTAAATCACGTCCTTTCTAAGGCCTTCCTACTAACTTAATACATAGCAGTCTTTGTTCTTCCCAAATTGTTTTGAAATCTGAGTGTTAGAAAAATTTTTCTCTTCGTTAACTTCCTACTTGATATTTTCCTTGTAAAATATTTACATGATTCCAAACTGAAAATAGACAACCAGCTCCATTCAGAAGATTCTTTTCTTTGACTTTGTGTTTTTCTGAGGTTTTGATTTTGAGGTTTATTTGTGTTTCATGCACATTGCTGTTTTTTTTTTTTCATGTGTGTATTTGTGCACCGAGTGCAGACGGTGACCAAGGGTGCCAGAGCCAGGGGGCCAGATCCCCTGGATGTGGAGTTAGGGAGGCTCTCGAGGCGCCATTTGTGTGCTGAGAACTGAATTGCTGTCCTCTCTTAGAGCAGAAAGCTCTAACCACTGAGCGTCCCTCCAGACCCTTCCTCAGTTTTTAACCTTTTCTAATGTGAGGAAGGAAGGAGCTTTCTGCATCTCATTTTCTCTGCAAATGCCAGCACAGCACAGCCGCTCTCTGCTACCTTGGCTCTGGCTAGCTATGGTCTCTGGACCTGAAATAGACGGTGCATCCTTCTGAGAGTTATTCCTTTGCACAGCTCTATATAAATCCATGGTGTTGTTACCCAACCAGCAGACCGCTGGCCGATCTGTAAGAGCTTCTGAGTCTTCTGCTATTACAAATGTTTCCCGCATGGATAATACAGTGTGTGCTTATCCTTTTGTTTCTTTTTTTTTTTAAGATTTATTATTATATGTAAGTACACTCTAGCTGTCTTCAGACACACCAGAAGAGGGAGTCAGATCTCATTATGGATGGTTGTGAGCCACCATGTGGATGCCAGGATTTGAACTCAGAATCTTCAGAAGAACAGTCATTGCTCTTGACCGCTTTATGTTTTTGATTCCCCCACAATGAAATCGCTCAGTCAAATAAAAGTTTCAGTAGAATGTTCTGTGTGTACTCTCATGTTGTTAGTCCCTTAGAAAGCTGTCTGAGTTTATAGTGATCTGTACCTAATTGTATCCTCTCCCCCACCTCCAATAGTCAACCAGTTACTTCAGTAACTTTGTATTAGTCAGTATTCTCTAGATAAAAACAAAGATAAAGAAAGAGAGACTGAGCATGCGTGCTGTGGAAATCACCGAGAGTTGACATGGTGGGTCTGCAGCCTGGAGCTCTGATATCTGAGAATAAAGTAAGGCAGATCAGTTCTCAGCACACAAGTGGGCTGACAAGTCTTCCTAGCTCCAGTTCCGGGGGATCTGACACCCCTGGTCCTGACATCCTTGCTCTAGAAGAGAGAGTAAAGTCATCCTTCCTCTGCCTTTTTATGTTCAGTGTGAGGCCTGACAGTCAGGCTGGCAAGGAGGAGGGCCTTCCTCACTCAGCTCAGCAATGTGCTCCTTTACACACACACACACACACACACACACACACACACAGAGGCAGGGATGGAGAGAGAGTGTGTGTGTTATCAGGTTTGGGTGTCCTTTAATACACACAGTATTGCTTAAAACAACAACATCCTCATCCTATCCCCTGGGAATTCCTTACATCCCAACTCAGTTATAAACCAGTTTAACAAGGGACCTCATTAGATACTTCCTCACTGGCCTCCCCATGTCAAGTCCATCATCGTCAACATCACCTTGAACTGCTTTTCAAAGTGCTGAGTCTTAGACATTGCCTGTGGAAATTCTGACTTGCTCAGCATGAGTGAGACCTAAATTTCTACAGCTTTATTGCCTCCGATGTTCACACGAACTAAGAAACCAATTTATAAAATGTTTTGCAGAAATTCCCAGAGCATACGTACATCAAATATGTAACTAGTTGTTCAGTCGGACCTGGGGGAATTTCCTCCTTGAACATGTCAGGAGCAGAAGCATCTTTGAGGCACTGGAAACTGATGCCTTTGATGATAAAGAAACTTTCAAAACTGCATTGTTAATAGTTAAATCCTGGGCCAAGAGTTAAACTTAAACCTCAAAATTAGTCTATCCTAGTCCAGAACTAGCCTTCCTCTGACTTGGTTTCTATAATCACAGAATCTTCATGATAAGGGTCTTTATCGTTGAACAGAGCCCTAAATGTTATACTACCTGGTAGGGGGTTGGGCTGGTGTTGGGGAACAACAGGAACCCCACTCCCATATTAAACCCGTGTGGAGAGGATTGAATGAGAAATGCCCCCCCCCCATAGGATCTAATGGCGTATCTTCCTCATCCCCCACCACTGATGCACGGCTTTGGAGGATGTAGGAGGTGTGGCCTTGCAAAGGAAGTCTGTCACGTGGACAACATAAACTTTACCATACTTCCGGTTTGCTGTCTTGCTGGAGACTCAGAGGGTAAGCTCTCAGTTCCTTGTTCCTGCTGACAAGCATACCTACTGTGATGGAGACTTGGCCTTCTGGGATTGTAAGCCAAAATAAACTCCTTCCTTAAATTGCCTTGGTCAAGATGTTTTAACACAACAGAAGAGCGACTAATATCTCCCTTTCTTTGGAGAAAAGTAAATATTCCGCATCTACTTTTTTCTTTCCTTCGGTCAGTATGTCAAATATATAATTTTTTAAGCTCTAAATGCTAAATTTAGACATTGTCAAAATGTATGCATGTAAAGGGGTGGTCGCTCTATAGTGGAGCGCATGCTAAGCATGCGTGAAGTCATGGGTTTAATCCCCGGCACACACACACAGTCACAGGGAGGTGAAATGCTGCAGGCTCGGCTTCACACTGGGTTTTCACAGGTTCACTTGCACCTTCTGGCTCCCTGGAGCAAACGTTTTTCATATAGCAATGTTACCAGAGATGTGGTGTTGACATGCAAGCCAGTGGCTTCACAACGGTCAACAGCAAAGACTGGGGCCTTCTCACGTGATTCATGGAGCTGCGCTTGGATTTTGAACTTATTTCTGCATTCTTTTGTTTTGTTTTGTTTTGAGATGTGGTCTCATCTACACAGGCTGGCTTCAGCCTCACTAGCTACGGTAGCCCAGGATGGCCTTGAACTACTGTCCTTCCTGCTTCTGTGTGCTGAGATCAGGTGGGTGCTAGGAAACCAAGTATGCGGAGGTGCCAACAGAATTTCTGTGGGCATTGTTCTCTGGTTCAGAACAGTAGGCAAATGTTGTTACGATTCCAAAGGGAACAGTCTGTGTTATGGTTCAAACCCAGGAAAAAGGCAGAGATTCCTACTTAACATATAAAGGTGGTTCTGGCCTTCAGGTTCTCCCAGCATGCCCCAGTCCCTATCTTTTATTGGGAATGGCTGGACCAGCCCAGGGCTGCCCTTCCCCCAAGGCTCTTCCCTATATAATCTAGACATTCTGGTTACCTGCCCCTTTTGAACCTTTGGCCCCTGGCTGCTAAACCTGGTTCCCCTCTCCACCCTCTCCACACACGCCCCAGCTCAGTCTGGTCCTGTCCACTCTAGACTCCCTCAGGCGGTTCTGACATGTCTAGGCTCTCCCACATATCTATAAAAAACTTCCTCGTCCAAGAATCCTCGCAGCAGTCATTTCTTTTTCTTTTTTTCCAGTTTGTAGTGATTTCAGAGCCTTCTGTCTACAGACTTCGAAAGCCAGGTGTTCCAGCATCACCAGTTGAAGAACTCCTAAGCCTGTGTGTAAGGCCCAAGTTAACTTATAAGCCCCACCCACCCAAGGACCGAGTAACTTCCTGGAATGCTGGGAGTTGTAGTCCTGAGCAAAGACCATCTTGGTTAGTATTTAATTAGAAGCTTGGCTCAAATGGAGGAACTGATTTTTCTCTAGCGAATCTCAGTGACATTTCACACTCTACTTATTATACTTTCTTCCACCGTGAGGCTGAGAGGTGTATTCCTTTCTTCTGTTTGCTTTCTCTTAATGAAGCTTTGGGTATTGCCGCAGTGAAATGCAGTCCAACTTCCGGTGCAGCCCCCATTTCACTCTATTGAGAACTCAAGGAGACAAACAGCCTAGATAGGTTTTACTTTCTTTTTCTTGGATAAATACAGTTAACAGTACCTGCCCTGCCGCTATGTCATATTTGTTAGGAGGATAAAATGGAAAATGACTCGGGGTGGAAAACCACGGCAGAACCTCCCTTAACAGGAAAAGTTTGGCAATTAAAATTCTTTCTGAAGGCCATTGCCCTGGTGAGCATGGTTGCAGAGTGGGGAGAGCCGAGTCCTGCACTTAATCTTCCTGCAGGCGCAGGGCTTGCTCTGAATCGCTCTCCCACTATCGGGCTTTCGTGAGCACTACTGAATCTGGCTATGTTCTGTCATGTTAAGAACATCAAGCCCACTAAGAGCCTTTGCACAAACCCCACCCCAGTGTAATTTTGTGCTCAGTTCTGGGCTGCAGAAGAGCTGCTGTTGTGTCAAAGGTGACCACAGATCACCTGTTCACTCTGCTGCTTTCTGCGTCTCTGACAAAGGACCCGAGCTCTGTGAACTTGTTCTCTTCCCCTTGTCACCGACAGAGATGTAGTCGGCGACGACAGCAAAACATTGCCTGAGGCAGAGATTACTCTTTTCGGACTTTTTTTTTTCTGTAGCATTTCCCCTGATATGGCTCCACGTAGAGAAGATGGGGGCAAGTCTCTCACACAATAGAGCTTTAAAATAACTAACAACGATCTGTCTTGTACATCTTGGTTGAAGTAGAACAGATCTCTTAAAATGAAAGGAAGCATTTGGCGTGTGAAATAAGAAATTAGAAGTCCAAAGCTCTTTCCCATCCTTCCGAATTCCTACATTCCTACATTCTCCAAGGGGCCCTTAGAAGTATTCACTTGTTAAGAGTTTGGATGTAGAAGGCTCACAGCCCATGTTTTGACAGCCCCAGCAGGTGGCGCTGTTTGGGAGGACTGAGGGCGTCTACCATGTTGTGCCTACTTGGTGGGAATAGATCCATAGAAGAGGCCTTTGCTGGTGATGTCTGCCCTCCGTTCTGGCCCGTGTTCTCTGCTTCCTGTCTGTTCTGCTTTGCCTTTTGTCTCCAGCACTCTACTGGCACAGCAAGCAGTGGGCGTCCTGCTATAGTCCAGCTATAGAGCTGAAATCGCTCTGAAGCCATGAACCAAAAGAAGACCTTCCTCCCCAGAGTTGCTTCTGAAGTGTGCTCGGTCACGTTCCGGGGGAAGTAGTTATGATGACGTTGTCACACGCATTCTTACATCAGACCTGTGCACCGCTCCACAGATTTCCCTCTTGGGAAGACAGAACGAGCGATGATAATATTCTATTGCTTCAGATCGGATTTAGAAAGTTCCCCAAATGCTCGTGTACTGAGCTTAGGGGGGCACTGGAGAGAGATGGTAGAACCTTTGAGGGTTGAGTCTAGATGTAGGTCCTAACTCACCAGGGATATGCTCTCGAAAGGGATTGTGGGATTCTGCATTCTCTGGCTCTCTGGATGTAAGGTGAGAGGTTTTGCATCATCCCAAGCTCCCACTACAATGCGCTTCCTTGACAATGGACCAGAACAATGGCACTTAATCACTCATGATCTGAGACTTAAAGCAGAGCTATCACAAACCTTTTTTCTTTCTAAATTTCACACACAGATGCTTGTCACAGTGATTCAAAACATAACTAATGTTATCTCACGGGCAAGAATGCTTCCTTCCCAGTGCACAGTGGGGTTTCCAAACCAGTGGGGACTGCTCATTATCATCACCATTCACATCCTAATACTATTCTCAATGTGTTGCTGCCATTAGAATGGCCTTCTTTGAAGATACACCAATATTTTAACCCATTAACCCATGCCTTCCCCTTTATTTATACCCACACTAACTACCACCCACTGGGTGGCAAAATGCTAGTTAGTGTGCATTTCACTCCACACCAAACCAAGATTTTCAGGACTTTCCTGAGCTCAGCCATGCTTCCTCTGTATCTTTGACACTAGCATTCAGTGTCTGCCTGTGTTTCCCTCATCTTTGGTACGGTGAGAAAGGCTACTTAATAAGTAAATCAGCCATTCTTGGCAACTGGTCAGTGAACTAATGAATAGCAAGCCTGTTTTCCAAAAATGAAGTGTCTTTAAGAACAGGTAAGCCACAAGACAGAAGGTAGACCTTAGTGCGACATTTATGCAGTGTGTGCACACCCGATCTGCAGATCTTTATCTTCCTCCAAAACTGAGACTCTACAGACCAGACAGCCATTGTCTTTCTCTCTCTCCCCAGAGCCTGGAAGCTACTTTATGTTCCTGGGATTTTGATTGCTCTAGAGACCACAAATTACTGAAATCTTATAAAATTGTGTAAGAATCAAAGAGCATGCACAAGTCATACAATACCAAATGTAGAAGGAACTGTGAGGTTGTCCATCTGATCTTTAACATGGAAGAGACAGTTTTTCTTAATAGAAATTATTGGGTGGGGCACTGGAAAGGTGGTCCAGCAGTTAAGATCACACTCTGCTCTTCTAAAGGACCAGTCCCAGCTTCCACATCCAATGGCTCACAACTACCTCTAACTGCAGCTCCAAGAAATAGGATGCCCGTTCCGGTTTCTGTGATTACCTGTATACATGGCATACACAAGGGAATACACACAGTCACACAAGAAAAAGAAAACAACAAAGTATTCAGTAACAGAACCCTCCCACTTAAGGGTCCACACCCCATTCCTCCACAAATCTAATCACTAGATTCTGATACTTTCCTTCTCTGGAACTTACCCTTCTGGGGGCTGCTTCTTGAGATCACAACATTTTGACTGAAATAAAGCAATTTATGGTAATTAAGGACCTTGTCTGCCTTAAGACCTTTGGCATTCTTGAAGCCACTATTGGCTTTCTGAACCCGCTGCGTTATTCCTTGAGTCACTGAACTGTGGTTACTCACTATGAGATCCCAGAATAGTGTTGTTTTGCATACACGCTCCACTCTCTGGTTTTCAGGGGAGAAAACAGAGAAAGTACAAGAGGAGGAGGAGGAGGGTTAGCATTCAGCCTCAGCCCGAAGCCAGAAACAAAGAGAGAGCGCACTGTGGCGGCTCTGCGGCTGATGGCTGACTCCCACACTGCTGTGTTTTCCTGTAATTAGGCTCTCAGTTTCCAACTTGGTACAATCGTACTCTGCAAAGGCATTCCAGAAACAGGGACGCCAAGGTACAGCTCACTCCCTTATTTTTAGCATCTATTAATTGCACAAGGCAAAGGGCTCCTAATGACATTTCCATCCTTGCACATAATGTCCTTTCATCTATTCACAACCCCAGCTGGTCTCGCCTCGCTCTCCCCTCCCGCATTCCCCATGGTTCTTTTATTTCCCCTTTGTACTTTTATTTTTCTCCTGGATCTCAACTATGAGAGAAAAGACGGGATACCTGTTCTTGTAAGATTGGCTTAATTCGCTGAACATGGTGATCTCAGATTCCATCTGCTTTCTTGCAGGTGATAGGATTTTGATTCTTTATAGCTGAATAATTGTGTATATGTACAACATTTTCTATAGCCACCCATCCATTGATGGGCATCTAAGATCACTTCATAATTTGATTATATACATACATACATACACAAACACACACACATATAATTTCATAATATTATGAATACTGCAGTGGTAAACATGGGCACTGGGGTGTCTCTATGGTAAGCAAAACTCAAAATGTGCTTAAAATCTTAAGAATTAACACTCTGATGAGACTGGGAAGACTGATCAGTCAGTAAAGTGCATGCAACCCAGGCATGAGAATATGAGTCCCTCTTCCCTGAACCCACATACAAACAACAAAGCTAGGTGCAGGGGTGCACACCTGGAAGCAGGGTGTCAGGCAGGTCACTGGAGCTCACTAGCCAACCAGCCTATCGGGGCTCAGTGGGAGACCCTGCCAAAAACACAAGGTGGAGAGGGATAGATGAACACATCTGGTGTAATACACACATATGTGAATGTACACACACACACACACACACACACACACACGTATACACACCTATATAAACAAAAGAAAAGAAAAGGACACGTTCTTTGGAGATACTAGAGAAAAGCATACAGGAAACACGTCACTCTGGGTATTGACAATTATTCTCTTAACGGGACTGTGTCAGCTCAGAAAGTAATAGCAAGAACTGACAACTTGCATTAAACTGAATTTAAAATGCTTCTGCACAGCAAACGGGGTGATCTGCAGAGTGAAGAGGCGGCCTCCATAATGGGAGAGGCTTTGAGGGAGCATGCCGGGTATCCATCTATCAGGGGCTTAACACCCAAAACACTTGCAGAATCCAAACACTGAAAAAGCATATCAGTCACTGGACATGTGACCTGGATACTTTTCAAATTGAGTTAAACATGTCCGACAAGTACATGGGAAAACAGCCAATGTAAGACCCCCAAAAACGAGGGTGCCCCAGCATCCCACGCCTCGGAAGGCGACACCCATATCACTCTCGAGAAACGGTCTCAATGCAATAACATGAGAATTTCTTTATTCCAGAATTTTGGGTTTCACAGCCATATACCGCACAGGGCTGGAGGACTGTGGATCATGAATGCTGAATTACGACAGCTTTTATAAGTTTACAACAAAGCCCGTGAATCACAAACCAATCATTTCTTGGCATAGAGAGCCCACAAAGTGTGAGCCAATCGATTTGTACCACTCCATAGTTTTTAGGCCAATCAGTTTAAATTATTGGAGCCCGCGCTCAGTGGACCAATTAGTTTCCTATTTTCTTGGATGTCTATTGCTGCGTGAACTCCTGGATAGGTAATGGCGTAAGCAGTTTACAGAAGCAAGATAAGCTTAGCGCATTTCCAGTTACCTTATGGGATCAGGATCACCTATTCAAGGCCTTTCTGCCTAGCTCTTAAAGGGCGGGCTCTGGACTATAACCTTTACCTAGTTTCTAACAAAGAGCACAAAGAGCGGGCTCTGGAATGTGAAGTGTTTGGGGCTCCTTAGAAGGCTGGAGTTAGGCTGTGTTTTCTATTCTTTCACCAACATCCTTAGCCTGCAGCACAATAAAAAATAATAACATAAAAGAGACCATGGAGATTCCCTCTCACCTACTCACCCCTGCAAGGATACCAACAACCAAACGCTGGCCAAAGGCATGTGGAAAGGGCTCTTCCATGCTGTCGGCAGAGGTGTACCAGCAGGGCAGTGGTAGCACACGCCTTTAACCCCAGCACTTGGGAGGCAGCAGCAGGCAGATTTCTGAGTTTGAAGCCAGCCTAGTCTACGGAGTGAGTTCCAGGACAGCCATGGCTACACAGAGAAACCCTGTCTCGAAGAATTTGCAATCACTAAGGAAATGAGCATAAAGTTTCCTGATAAAACAAATAAAATATCAATAGAATTACCTTGTGCTCCAGCTACACCACTTCTGGACATCTGACCGACAGAACTCACACACTTCGGAGATTTGGCAAACAGGAAGTCTGGGAACGAGAGTGAATGATGTCCAGTGTCCTCAGTGGTGACGACTCAGTCCTATGTTTCACACTGTGTCCGTGTGTGGTCCAGTACAAAGTGGGTTAGCCTTAGACGGATATGTCTCAGCCAGATGTGAAAATCTAGACCTTCTCTCTACATCTAAACCAATGGCTGCCCTCAGACAGTCATAATCTTCGCTCTGGGGGGCAAGCACGCTGTATTATTTTTGCTAGGGCTGAACAATCAAGCACTAAATCCCTCCTTAGAATTTGAACCTCAACCTCAACCTTGATGGAGTTTCTGGAGTTCTGTTGCCTCGGCTTTTGAAGCTGCTGTTTTCAATTGTTCTCTTGTCTGCTGGATGGTGTGAGTCTAAACTAGGGAGGGGAAAAACCCAAAAGCTTCAGGAAGAGTCTATGAACACAGCCTATGGGGGAAAGTGTGGCTAAAGGGGATACGGCTATGTCTTGGAGTAGGTGGGGTGAAAATTCTTGGTGCCACAGATTTTGTGGTGGTGTTTCATAATAACAGTGATGTGATATTAGAGGAAAGCAGAAAGGGAGATATGACTATAGAGAGAGTGAGCACTCTCAGAGACAGTAGAAGTTGTGATGTGACCACAATGAAGATCCCAGGGTAAGATGTGCACTCTAGGGGGCTGGCAAGGTGGCTCAGTGGTTAAGGGCATGCATTATTCTTCCAGAGGCCCTGAGTTCAATTCCCGGAAGGTCGCCTAGACTTGCCTATAAATACAGCTCCGAGGGATTCGACTTCCTTTTCTAAACTCAAAAGTGTCTGCATTCACATGTGTGCATGTACACACACACAATTTATAAAAACAGAAAGATGTGTACTCAGGACAAATGTGGCTCAGGTGACACATGAGATAGTTGTGTGAAAAGCAGTAAGCTGAGGGGTTCAGTATTCTCGCTGTAGTGCCCTGTGTCCTGCTGAAGAAACAAGAAGCACATGACTAACTCATTCCGACTCCATTGGAGCCAGTAGCCTGAGTCCACCCTACCATCAACACAGTGATTTTAAAGAAAGCTGTCCCAGGGCTGGGGCCATACCTATTTCTCATGAACAAAGTGCTCTCCGCTGCACTGTTTCCCCTCCCGCTTCCTCCTCTGACGTCATCAGCCCTGTGCTTCCTGGTCCCTCTTCTCTATTCTCACATAGGATGAGCTAGAAGAGCAAAGACTCACTGTTCCCTTGTCCCCTGCAGTCACTTGGTGTTTGTTTCATGCAGTGGCTGTCTCAGAGATACGCTATTGAGAGAAGATTTTCTTGACATAATTATCTTCCAACACTAAGTCAATCCGAAGCAATGACATTTCTCTCCTAATCAGCACCCCACCCAACAGGGGCCACACTTCCTTATCTGTCTTCTAGACCTTCTAGTGGGGAGACACAAATGAAGAGAGCCACCAGTAGCCTGAGAAACTCCCCTTTGTCTTGGAAATTGCCAATCAAGTAAAGGCAGATCTTTGTGTATGACACAGAAAACAATTTCAGTGTAAATCAGAGAAGGGAAAAGTTAGGGAGTTTGTTAAATATGGAGAGAGAGAGAGAGAGAGAGAGAGAGAGAGAGAGAGAGAGAGAGAGAGAGAGAATGAAAGCGCACACAAAAGACACAACCTTCCCAAGAGGTGGTTGCACGTTGGTGTTCTGGTAATTGGAGATATATATGGTTTTATGTGGTTTTGTTTGTTGTTTTTGAGACAAGACCTCACACAGTCCAGAAGAGAACTCTGAACTCTTGATCCTACTGTTTCCACCTTCCAAGTTCTGGGATTGCAGATGTAGGCTGCTGGCAATTTTGTGTCTTCTAATGTTACATCATTCAGGGACTGGAGAGATGGCCCAGCAATTAAGAATACTTGTTACTGTTACAGAGGACCCAGGTTCTATTCCCAGCGCCCACATGGTGGTCTGTGACCATTTGTAACTCCAGTTCCAGATGATTTGATATCCTCTCCTGGGCTTGGAAGGCACCAGGCATGCACATAGTAAATAGACATTCATGCAGGCCAACACCCATGAATGTAAATACAACCAACCTTTCAAAATGTTAGTTGTATACAAAGGAGGACATCTAAAATACACTTTAGGGGGTTTAAGATTACAAATTAAAGAAAAATATGAGTGCGTTTGCTTTTGTCTTAATGTATTTTGCTTTACAAATAGGATTGTGAGGAAGTTGTTTTTTTAAGAGAGGTGTGAATAAGGTGGACTCAAGACTGTGAACATTGACCATTTGGGTCCCAAACGAGGTTGGTTGATTTCAGCTTCCTTATTTGAGGTCCCTTTAGGAAAACAAGCGACTTGGGCTTTATTTATTAATGTTTCTGACTCCCGGACAGACACTGGAGTGAGGGGCTTCTTTTCTTTTTGGCTTGGTTGGGTTTTGGCCAATTTGACAATTGGGAAGGAACTGTCAATGGAGAGGATGCACCCGTGGGACTGGCCAGTGGTCTGTCAGCACTGTGACTAACCATTGATGTGGGAAGTCCCAGTTCATTGTGAGTGGCACCACCTCTGGGCGTGCAGGCCTGACCTGAGTTGTATAAAGCAGGCTGAGGAAACCACAGAGAGCAAAGCAGTAATGGTCCCCCACGACCTTCAGTTCCTGCCATGAGGTCCCTGCCTTGGGGTCCTGACCTCACTTCCTTCAATAACGACTGTAACATGAAAGTGTAAGGGAAACAGACCCTTTCTTCCTTCTGTTGCTTTTGGTCCTGACATTTACCACAGCCATAGATGATCTGAGACACCTTCCAGAGCCCACTCCTTGTCCTGGCTTTTCATGACGCCTCAGACCTCAGTGTTAACACTAGTATTTTTCCACCATTCCCTGCTTGAGCCCCAGCCTCAGGTATCTTCCCTGTCTTATTAAAACATTCTGTACCAGAAGCATGACGGGTTTGTATGCCATTTTCCTATTCTTTCCCTGCTATGGAACTGCATGGTGTCCTAAGTATATGAGACCAATCACAATTGTGCCCAGCTGCAGAGGCAAATGGGACTCACTCCTCCCATTCCTCCTCATAATCAAAGTAAAATATGCATGCATGCATGCATGTGTATATTTGTGTATATGTGTAGAGATGCATACGTGTATATACATGTGTGTTCATGTAGGTGTGTATACATGTGTATGCATGTGTATGTGTGTATGAATGTGTGTATATGTATGTGTGTATGCGTGTATGAATGTATGTGCATGTTTCTAGCTACAATCAATCAAAAGCAAATGGGAGAATATTTTCAAGTCTTTAAACGTAACAGAAGCTATTTGTCGTAAAGAAGACACGATCTGTAACTTCAGGTAATCTAACGAGTACACACGAAGCAGCCGCCCTGTGGTTCCACTTCAAGTCTCAGAGGAGATCAGTGGAGAGGAGATGGGATCCAGGATCTGTTAGTACTCATTCGCTCTAAGTCTCCTTCAGGGCCTGGTCCCTTTAGCAAGGATTTGCTTTTAACAGTTTCCTGTTGACTGTCCTTGGTACTTCAAAGGAGGCTGCCTGAGGAGCTGTGACAGGACATTTGTGGGGGTCTCTGCTTCACTTCGTTTTGGTTTTGCCCTCAAAAAAAAAAAAAAAAAAAAAAAAAACCAAAACCAAAACCAAAACCAAACAAACAAACAAAAAAACCCAAAGCAAGCAGGGCATTTAAAACGTGAAAAATCAAGGTGTAATTTTGACACAAAGGGAGAGCTTTGTCTATTCCACTTCCCAGAGTCCAGGGAAATACCATTTCAAGTTCTTCCAGCTGGCTGTTTCGTGGAGCGGAGCTAATTACAATAGTCAGATAAGAAGTTCGTGCGGAAGAAGTGTGCGTGTAACCTTTATAATAAATTACTACTTAAAAACCCAACGAATTCAGTCAGACCAGGCAAAAGCTTTAAACCTTTTAGCAAGCTGCTCCTCGCTGAGCATGTTTTTTTGTCCAGAAAAATGGGGGGGGGGGGAGGGAGAGACGGAGGGAGACACAACATTACTTAGTTATATGGAAAGATGAAAGGGCGGAGCAGGGAGCGGGTACACTGCATAACCTAAGCCGTTTGTGCCACAACCCTAAGGATAAGGGGAGAAATGTGCAGTAGGGGATCAAGAGAGACAGGAAATCTAACAAGGAGTCCCCAAGCACATACCCAGGGCTTGAAACACGGAGACCACGTTGAGAACGGAGTGGCTAGTTAGATCCAAAGTTCCTCTGCAAGGCTGAGTGAGCATGGAGGCTCACGCCCTTAAACCTAGCACCTGGGAAGCTGCATCAGGAGGATTGCTGTGAGTCTGAGGAAAGCCCGGGCTACATTAGCTCTAGATTAGCCCAGGAACAGAATAATATGTCGCAAAATGAGGGGGAGGAAGAGGAGGAGGAAGAGGAGGAGGAAGAAGAGGAGGAGGAAGAGGAGGACAGGAGGAGGAGGAAAAGGAGGAGGAGGAGGACTTGAGGAGAAGAAGAGGAAGAAGAGAAGGAAAAGAGCAGAGGAAAATGACGCTGAGGAGAAGGGAGATGACCCGAGGAGGGGAAGAGGGAAGGTTTCTCTGTTGGACTGATGTACTTTTAAAGCTGGGCCAAGTCTAAATCATGGCAGATCCCAGTGGTCACTTCGAATGAGGGACTAAACACCCGGAAGTGGGCGAACACCCGGAAGTGGGCCACCTGGCGGCAGACAAGCCAACCTGAGGTCCACATCCATGGTTAAATCCTGACTGCCAGAGCGGGTAGCTACTCAGGAGAGCTCCGCCTTACAGGAGCCCCCTTTCTCTCTCGTCCCCTGTCCTTACCTCTTAACCTTTAAAGTGTCCTCTTTGGCTGAGGATTTAGGATTTGTCTGGCTGGCTCTACAAACTGCTTTGCTTTGCCCAGCTCTCCGTAACTCAGCAACAACAGCTCCACCACAAAAGCAAACAAGGACCTAACCGGCAACCAGGTGTGGTGCCTTGTGCGTGCATGAGTCACTTGTCTTGTTGATTCCACAAAACACTTGACAAAATTGACTCTGTAAAGGGAGGGTTTACGTTGGCTCCCACTTCAAGGGTGTGGTGTATGTGTGGGGGTGGGATGGGGGTAGGGGCAGGGCCGCAGGAGCACAGGTCACATCGCACCGAGTTAGGAAACGGGACAGATACGGGTGATGTTCCTCAGCTCCCTTTGTTTGAAACCCCAGCCCATAGAGTTATGCTACTCACATTTAAGGTGGATCGAAATACCCGTGTATTTGTTTCCATAACGATCGGAAATCCTGTCAAGTTGACAATCAACCTTAACTACACAGAACCCAACTGCAGTCCCCGCACTTGGGAGGCTGAGGTAGGAGTGTCAGAGTGTGCGGAGCCTCGCCTACTAGGAGCTATAGCGAGTTCCGAGTCAGCCTTTACTACAGTTCGAGACGCTGTCCTCTTAGAGGAAAAAAAATCCCCTCTCCACCTCCCTACAAAACCAAATTGTTGTGGTTCAGGAAAGATCAGAGTTCCTGATTTGTGCAACGCTGGGGCAGAGGGCAGGCTGGGAATTAGTAAGTCAAGATGAAATTTTGCTCAAGGTGAAACTGGGGTGAACTCAACTCTAGTTACACAGGATGTGCAGCCACGACTGTCTTTTTATAAGACTTCTGGGTATCAAGCTCAGCCTCTTGTGTGTGCAGGGCATGCTCTCTGAACACACTCCTTAGCTCCAGACTGGCATGTTTGTAAGAGAAGAGTGAGGGATATTTAGGCATAAAGGCATAAAGGAGACCTGACTGATGATGCTATGTGACAACTGTGACAGTCACTGCTGCTAAAAGCACAGATGCCAAGGCTTGCCAGAGGCCACCAGAGCCTTCCCCTGGAGCTTCCTGGAGGATCACAGTCCCGCCATCCCATTGATGTTGGGCATTTAGCTTCCGCATTGCCAGAGAGCTCAGAGTTCTTTTGCTTTGGACCACTCAGCATGCGGTGCTGTTATCTCGACTCCTAAGGAAATTAATCCGCCCACCGTCATAGACGGTTCATGTGTTCTCCCACTGTATGCTCAAAACGCATTGGGAGTGAAATGTCAACAGTTGCCAATAAATAAATTATAAATAAATAAATAAATAAATAAATAAATAAATAAATAAATATGCCAGAGTGAGATACTGCAAGCGCCTGAGGGGTGGGGCAGGGGACAGGTGTGCCAGCCCAGGATCTGAGGAAAGCACATAGTAGAGAGAGCAGGGCAGAAAGCAGTGGGGAGAGATCGCGTGCCTTTTCTCTTTTACTTTCTTTGCAGGGCCAAGTCAATAGGAGTCAGCTCTGCTGGTCTCTGCTGGTCATTAAACACACAAGATACTTCCTTCATAGATGATCTTAAGAGTCTCTTTCTTTAAGATTTATTTATTTATTTTATGTATATTAGTACACTGTCACTGACTACAGATACACCAGAAGAGGGCATCGGATCCCATTACAGATGGTTATGAGCCACCTTGTGGTTGCTGGGATTTGAACTCAGTACCTCTGGAAGAACAGTCAGTGCTCTTAACTGTTGAGCCATCTCTCCAGCCCAAGAGTTTCTATTACGATGCTTTAGACATTTTGTGCATATAAGTCAATGTGCCTGGAGTCAGTATCGGTTCAAGTGAAGCATGCATTGTAGACCCCATAAATATTCCATTCTTTTAATAAGTGCTTTTAATGAGCACTTATTAAAAGAATGGACCCCAGGCCCATTATCCTAGCTACTTGAGAAGCTGAAGCAGGAGGATCACAAGGTCAAAGTCAACCTGAACAGTTCCCTGACATACTGGAAGTAACACAGGATCTGAGTTGGCTCAGGGGTAACATGGTGACCCAGCGTGTGTGAGGCCTGAGGTACAACTTCGGTGTCACAAAAAGCAAAGAAGTGAAAAAAGAAAACCTTAAAAAAAAAAAAAAAAAAAAAAACCTTCACATAGAAGCCTTATAAAGTTGGCCAGAGCTGGCCACTAGCCCTGGATTTGGCCAGAAAACCCCCTTGAAACACTTATTTGTGCAAACTGTGCTTCATTTGATTTACTTTTTTTTCTTTTTTCTTTTCTCTCTCTTTTTTTATTTTTAAGATTTATTGTGTTCTGCCTGCATATATGCCTAAAGGCCAGAAGAGGGCGCCAGATCCCATTACAGATGGTTGTGAGCCACCATGTGGTTGCTGGGAATTGAATTTAGGACCACTGGAAAAGCAGTCAGTGCTCTCAACCTCTAAGCCATCTCTCTAGCCCTTCTTTTGAGTTCATGAAACTTCTTAATGGGTATTTCCAATTCTCTGTAGGAAAACAAAGTTTGGCTTCAAGTTGGTTACTTTCTTCGAATCAGCAAGTGTCTTGCCGGAACTTTGAACTCATTCGTGGTCTCATTTATTATAAAAGAAAAAAAAAGGGGGGGGGGGGGAAGCAACAATCCTGAAAGACTCTAGTTTCGTAAAGAAAGAGAGCCTGTGTTGACAATCAGGGGCCTTCAACTAACCACGGCCCACACTCTCAGATGGTGGACTCGCTCTACACCGTTAAGGCAAATGGTTCAGCTCCTGCTGATTCGATTTACTATTTGTTTATAGCTGCGTGGCATCCAACATGTTATATAAAGCTGTCAGAGTTTAGTTTCCTTTCCCATTAAATGAAAACCATGATTTCTTGCAGGGTAGCCATGGCAACAAAAATAAACTACTATATCAAAAGCATGGAGAACAACTCCTGATGCAGTGCAACCGATATTCATAATTCCTTTAGAATGTGTCTTCCCTTTCATCCTGCCTCATGCCTTTTCAAGATGAGGAGAAAGTTATCCATCTGACCATCTCTCAAAATACCAAATAAAATGTGTTGCTCACAGCAACTGCTCAGTAAAGCTTACTATTAATTTTTAAAAATCCAGTTATTTGGGGAAAAAATAAGAAAGCATCTTTTGGGAAAACATCTGTGGAGAAGACATTCCCACGAGAACGTTCTTATCAGGTTGGAAAATGCTTTTCAAACTCCCCCTCCTTGGGGGCTACATTCTTCCCTTCAGGCGACACTCTGTTCTCATAGAACAATCCGGAACATACCCACTGTGCGAAGGAGCCTCACCTTATTGTTTTCTTAATCTTCCTTCCTGTTCCAGATTTCCCTGAGAACTCTTCCTCCCAGGAGATCAAACAGTAAATTCATTACTGCATTAACTTTATTGCTTCTATCTTTGGAAGTCCTGAGGCTTTAGATCGTAATTATATTCCATTTATAAATATTATCTCTCGGAGAGAGATAATAGCTTCTTTGCGATGCACTCTTGTGATTCTGTGGCTGCTAAATTTATGTGTCTGCCACATCTTAAAGTGAATAAAGTTTATAAACTGATTCCTATAAAGTGACGTCAGAATTTCTGCTCAGATTAAAAGCTTTAAGTCCAGCAGCTAATCAGCAAGCAGAATTAAAAATATAATAGAACATTCTGAACAGACAGTAAGGACCAGGACAAATTCAAAAGTAACCTCAACAAGTGGGATTCAGATGTACTGTGTGGAAGTCAGCACGCACAGCTTCCGGGGAATGAGAAAAAGGAGACACAGCTTCCCAGATGTCAGAGAAGGGATGAACAGCTTCTGGGGGATCAAGAAGCACACAGCTTCGAGGGTTGGGGGTCAGAGAGGGAACACACAATAAAGAGTTTAAGGAATTTTAGGGAGGAGTGGGAGGAAGTAGATGGGCCAGTAGGTAGAAATATACCTCAAGAAGAAATTGTTCCCCACCACGTGGGTTCAGTGTGTAGATCCCATTTCCATACAAGGAAATGCCCACAAAAAAACTGGTCCATGGCTCGGCCCTCCCAACAAAAAGGAGCATTAGGGAGGGGTAAACAACTTCATGTTTCAGTGGAGATTTGGAAACATGGCCTCCCTGGGAGTGATAACCTGCTTGGAGGACAGAACACAGTGAATTTAATGTAAAAGAAAACAAACAAACAAAGAACCAAAAAAACCCCAAAACTTTAGTTGAACAAGAGGCAGCAGTTATTCCTTATAAAATAAATAATAGTTGTAAAACTAAATGACTTAATATGGTTGAAGTGTTTATAGCAGGACCTAGACTGTCATAGGAGATCAATAAATATTTGCTATCATTATTGTCTTTAGAATAATTACTGGGACTAATTTATTCAAGTCATTATTTAAGATCTTGCCATCTTCCACGGCCACCCAGGAACAGCTGAACTGCTATGTGAAGAGATGTTACAGTCTCATTGTAACATTCCCAATAGACACAATTCCATTGGAAGAAGGGAATTGTTTTGTAAGACTAAAAACCCAGGCTGGAGAGATGGCTCAGCAGTTAAGAGCACTGACTGCTCTTCCAGAGGTCCTGAGTTCAATTCTCAGCACCCAAAAGTGGCTCACAACCCTCTGTAATGGGGTCTGATACTCTCTTCCAGTATGTGTGAAGACAGCAGCACTATACTCACATACATAAAACAAACAAAACCTAAAGGCCCAAACATTAATTATGAAGATTATTAATATCTGAGATGATGGAAACAGAGGGACATAGTGTTCTGTTCTGACTTGTACAAGTAATTCCAAGTATGAGAGACCTGGGGCCCCCGAGGACTCTTCTGTCTCCAGGGCCCCTCTATTCTCAGAACACAAGGAATTTGGACAGTTTCCTTCCTTCTTGGATCTGTGGCTTTTGTTCTCATCCGAGATTGGCTTCGGAGGAGACTTCTCCCTCTTCCGATTCACCTCCTGTCTCTAACTGACCATCAAACAGTCTTTACCCGTCAGTGTCCCTACTAATTTCAGAAAGAAAAGAGCCTGCTAGCCTGGTGCTAAAAAGTGAAAGAAAACAGTATCGAAGTCACCATGCTCTTGGGGACCTCTGAGCTGGGGTGGGAATGGTCTCCTCTGACCAGTGCAGATCCCAGTGCCTTCCAGTCCTCTCTGGAGGGAGAATTTATCAGAGTATCATAATTTGCAAAACTTTGTCCTTTTTAATAATAAGAAAAGGCATAATTAAGGTGAACTAATTAGAGTTTTCCAAGTGAGTGGCTTGTATCTCAGAGGAGTTCCGAACATGTACCTCACATTTGGGGTCACCTATCACTGGGAATATTGCTGGATGATGGCCGTTCATTTGAGACCTCAACTTCCTGTTAGTAATCACACAGACTCTGAGTTCTGTTGTGCACTGCAATCGTTTGGAGGATTTGCTTACACAGAGAATGTTGGTCCCACTGTGGGTGTCTAATTCTGTGGGCCTGGGTTAGGGCCCAAGAATATTTGCCTTTGCAAATGTTTCAAAGAGCTGCTGGTTCTGTGTCAATGAGCTGTAGGATCCATTCATTTGCAGTCTCATCTTGGTCCTCCTGCCTTCTCTTCAAATAAAGAGAGTCTGTGCAGATTGAGGCCAGAGGTAAAAAATAAAAATAAAAATAAAAATAAAAATAAAAAACAAAAAACAAAAAGCAAAAAGCAAAAAACAAAATCAGGAATAAGAAGATTGGTGAGATTTTGTCAAGAAAGACCCATACAAGATTGTTGGACTCTAGAATCCATCAAGGTCTGATACTGTCTTCCATGCTGATTCTCAATTATACTAAAAAATATTTACTTTGCTTTTTATTAAGTTGGTATGACTGGGGTTCATACCAAGCAACAAAATAACCAACCAAAAGAAACTTAGCAAAACACAGTTAAGAAAGGGCTTCGGCAGAGCATCGCTCTTTACTCCTCTAGCTCATTGCCCACATTATTTGTAGCTGTCCAGTAGCCATGGAGAACTGGGTACCTGAAAGAGAGGCTAGAAATGAAAAAGGACAGGGAGCCGGGAGAGAAGATGAAGCCAAGACAACGGTTTCTGATCAAGGATCAGTTGCATATTGAGCACTGAATTTATATAAGGAGAGCCCACAGACCAATCCAAGTTGTTCCAACTGGATTATGTTACTTTGTTTCAGATGGATTATGTTGCAAAGAAAGCTCAGCAGGCAGTCTGCTCCTGCAGGAAGCTGCAGGTGCAGCAAGGGTGAAGACTCCACCCTAGGTCTGCTAAGCCGGGGAAGACCAACTGTGGCAAACACTTGAGGTCTATTTAGCCTGCTCAAAGCTGGGGAAAGGGCACAATTATTTGTCCACCGGAGCTTGTCACCCTCACCCACAACAATACCACTGTGACAGCCACCATCTGTTCATTTGTGGAGATCTGATGGCACTCTAAACTGACGGACACTCCTCCAGGTAAACATAGACACAGAAGGCAACGTCCAGTATGTGTTGGCTAACCCAGAGTCATCAATGCATTTACTGGACGATACCTGCTAACAACCAAAGAAGTGCTATGCACTAAGCCAGCTGCTAGAAAGAGACAGTGAATGATCCTTCTTTTCTACATGGGATGGGAGGAGTCAGCTAACACTATACCATCATTCTATAGGCATCAAATGATAAAGCTGGCTTTGAAACTCACCAACAGGGAGTTCCAGGGCCCCAGACACGTGTTTAGCTAATCATCATTCACATGTGCTAAGGCAACAGGAGAACGAGATCAGGAGGATGTTTCCAGGGAGGAATCTGAGAGCTGATCCTTTAAAACCCATACTAATGACCTGGGCTTGGTGGTGCATGCCTTAAATTCCAGCACTCGGGAGGGGGAGGCAGAAGTAAGGGGATCTCTGTGAGTTCAAGGCTAACCTGCTCTACTTAGTAAATTCCAGGAGAGCTAGGGCTCTGTAGAGAAACTCTATCTCAGAAAACAAAACAAAACTCCATACTAGATTTCATAATACTTATCCTACAAATATGGGAGAAACATGGAAGGTTAGGAGCCATAGAGGTGTGAGTCTTATATGGCTGTCATTAATGTAGAACAAGAAGATCACCCCTGCAAAGTTATATGAGAGCACACATTATGATTTACAATGGGAGGGAGGGGAGAAAACAGGGTGGAACACAGGGCTTTAGACTCAGGCTTAACTAAGAACCAGTTCCACCACCTGTCCTGAGGCATTCAGTTTTCAGTTCCATCCTCATGGTAAACACTGTCGCTGGGAAGACTGAAGAGACTAACAGGACAGTGAGAGGAGAAGGGCAGTAAGCAGGAGCCGCAGTAACTGGTGAGCAGGAGCCTCCTTCCTCCACGGCAGTCATGACGACTGGAGTCAGGCTGTAGCACCTTCCCAAGCCCTTACAGAGCCTGAGAAAATACAACTATTAACAACGTCAGATCGGTCGCTGGACCCAGATCAATGGATGTCCGCTGCAGACGTGACTGTGAATAAATCACGAAGAACTTCAACAATCTTAAGAAGGCGTTCCTGAGTCCCCACTGTGGCTTCTTCCCAGGTGTTTCTTTCAGACAGTCCCCTCTGTGAAGCTGTCGTCTGCCCCAGACAGCAGACACAGCATAATCCACAATTCACCAACGCTACACGTCTCATGTCGCCATCCCTCTTGTTGTGAGGACACTGCTTTGGGAACATGCAAGTAGTCTCATAAAATTAAGCTGCCTGGAAACGAATCAAAGTTCCCATATAAGGAAAAATATTTTTAAAATGACCAAACGTAGGGCATGCGGGACCTTGTTGCCAGACAGGCATAAGAAAGGGTAAGGGTGAAGGAGCTCAAACCCAAGGGGGGGTGGAGAATCTCAGAACTGAGAACTGCGGGAGCCACTCCCTGCCTACCTCTCCCTGCTCTGGGACCCACTGAGGTCCATGGGCCCTGGAGTTCGCCATAATAATGAGGTATCTAACATTCAGCCAATGAGCTTCTGTCTTCCTGGGTATTCCTTCGTGAGAAAGGTATTTAATCCCTAGTTCACCCCAATAAAGTGTTTGCATCAATATCCTTCAAATAAAGCAGTCTGAACAAGCAAAAATTATTTCTTCATCAAGGATCACCATGGGGGATACCTTCATGATAATGAGCCATGCCCACATCTCCTGGAGAAGGCCTTCTGTCTTCCAGCCCCTCCATATGCGCCTGGCCCTCACTCGGAATCAAACCTTGCCCCGCCCACATCTCGGTCTCTGCCTTCCCTTTCCTGCCAGGCACATGGATGCCTTGAGAAGAAGCATAGATCAGGAACCCCCATTCCTGACTCCCAGCGTATGCCAGGTACACAGGAAACTGGAAACCACAGCCTTCGTCCCCGGATCCCGCTGTTTCTCCTTCTGGTTCGGTGAAGGAAAACAGGGATTGCTGACCACCCGATATGGACTCTGCCCTGCCTGCTCCCGGTGGCATGCCAGGCAGTGCAGAAGAGAAGAGGAGAGAAGAAAAGTAGAGAAGCAGGGCGTGGCCTGGCAACTAACTATTACTCCTGTGTGGGGATAGAATTCTCAACCTATAGAAAATATTTCCCCACCTCAATATTATAGAAAGGTGTACTCTTCAAATTCATGAGTCATTTATGACCCGCTGAAAGGTGGATCATTGTCTTGGGAGAGGATACATTTGCTAAGGAAAAAGGTTAACTATATATACATGTACAGTTACAAGCACAAGCACATACATATACATATACACATACACATGTACATGCACATACATATACACATACATATACATATATATGGCCAGAGAAACAGCTTGGTGTTTGAGAGCACTGGTTGCTCTTCCAGAGGAAGGTTCAATTCCCACCACCCACAGGCCAACTCCCAATCATCTGTAGCTCTATTTCTAGTGGTACCTGATGCCCTGGTCTGACCTCCTCAGGCAATGCATGAATGTTGTATACAGACATAGAGATAGGCATAACACACAGACATATAAAATAAAGACAAATATTTCTTTTAAAAGAACATTAATCCAATTATGATGTGTTAAAAATTTATATGTAGCCACCCAGAAGCCCACATGCTGGGTGGGACTGGGGTGCATGATGTGAAATTCACGAGTCAATGAAAATTTTTTAAAAAATTGATACATAAAAAAATAGTATTGATATTCTGAATTTATTTCTATTTGGTTCATGGGTTTAAATAATGCACATCATTAGAAAAATATTTTTAAATTATAAAATTGTACTTTAAAACAAGTCGTGCATGTCCACAGCAGGTTATTAGAGCTATGAAGAATAGAATTCATAGAGGCATATGGAGCTGTAGGATCGGGGCTCTGAAGAGCATTTTTAAGCATCGGATTCTAGTTCAAGGAACTATCACAAGTTAATCACAATTAATGAATAAGAATTGAGAACAGGGATGGGGATGCAGAAGAGGGACCCAGAGGAATATAGAGATGACTCCAGATGCAATGTGCACCCCAGGGAAAGCAGAACAGACAGAAATGTTGGGTCAGAGGGGCCCAGAGGTGTTGGATCCACACCTTATCTGTGCTCCGAGGAAAGCTCACTAACCACCATGGATAAGGTTGGAGTGGGGAGGGCAGGAACACCAGCCTCCCATGATGGAGCAGGGACCCTATTGCTAGGATGCTGACAAGATCAAGGACTTCAGCCTCCAGGGTCCACCCAGGGAAGCCTAAGGGAGCCCAACAGATGCTTTTAGCAGCCCTATCCCCAGTGTCATAGAGCCAAGCACACACTGACTTGGGGTAGAGTTTCTTTGGCTTAATAAATCAGTGCTGTATCTTCTGAGACGATCTTCCATGTAAACTAAAAGAGATTTTTCTAAAGCCCCAGCAAGAAACTCTGCTAAAACCTTTGGCTTACTAACAAAGAAGCACCATCTCTTCTTGGCTGGAGAGAGGAACTCTGCTGACAGCATAATGACTCTTGTCATTAGTCATACAGAAAAACTATTGTCTAGTTCATTCATTGTCCAAGCAAGAAGTGTTTAGTGAGTTAGTCCTGTTTCCTGCTGTCCTTTTAGGTGGTAAGATGTTTGTGATGTGGAACAATGGCGGTGGTTTCTGCTCTGTGGTGGGTCCTTTGAGAAATGTCCCACATAGGTTCATAGATTTGAGCACTTGATCCCCAGCCGGGGGGGGGGGGGGGGGGGGGGGGGGGGAGAATACTGTGAGACATTTAGGCAGCCGAGCTTTGCTGGAGGTCAGAGGTCATTGGGGGTGGGCTTTACAACCTGACCTCACTTCCTGTTTACTTGCCCCACTTCCTATGAATGGATGAAATGTGCTATCGATACTTTCTGACTGCTAGGTCAGCCTCGAACTCTGTGATCTATTACTATTCCTCCCCTACTGTGATGGAATTTGTCTCTATGCAACCATAAGCCTAAGAAATTCTCTCCCCTCTAAGCTGCTTTTTGTAATGGTGTTTTAGCACAGCCACAGCAAAGAAACCAATATACTATCCTTAAGGAACTAATATTCTAACAGGGAACACACACAACAAACAAATACACATGAGATTAGTGGCGTAAACTCAGAGACTAAAGGTCTATAGGGACCGAGGCATGTCCGATCCTTTCCCGAATATGACAAGCACACCCGAGTTGCTAATTAACAGTGATCATCTCGACTCATGAGGATTAATATTCTATATTAACTTTCTTGCGCATTGCCCATTACTTCAACTGTCAGTAATTCACGTTAAGTAAGCCTCATTAACTTTGTGTCCCATAAAACATGAGACCGAGAGACCTCACAGTTAACAATTCTGGGAAGAACCAAGTCCACACCAGCAAAATCTCTGAACACTGAGGAGTGTGGGGAACCACAGAGAAAAAGACTCATCTGGCACGTTCTTTGGACCCAAGCACAACCTTGTGGGTATCTGAAGTGACCCCTCTCAAATCTAGTCAGATCTAGTGACAAGCATAAGAGCAGGCTTTTAGATGACATTAAAAACCAGAGGTGACATTTCAGAGGCCAGTCTTCCTTCTGAATCATCAGAGGCAAATCTTGTCTTTTGTAATTTAGTGTACACTTAGCTGCCAGGCTAGACTAGCATCACCCAAGCAAAGGGATGAGGCACAGACTGGAGACGCATGGGACCCCCAAAAACAAGAGAGTCAGGGTGGAGGGTGAGGGATTCTCAATACACTATCTCCTTAATAATCAGCATCCAACTTCAGTACCCTGGGCTACACAGTGAGAATCTGTTGGAAAGGAGGAGGCAGGGAGAAGAGGATGGAGGGGGAGGGGGAAGAGGAAAAGGGGAAAAGAGGAAAAGGCTTAGTTTTATCTGCCTTAATTTTTGTTCTTTGTTAAGAACCCAAATATCCACAAGATGGCAGTCTAAGTCAAACTTAGTAAGGACTTTTAAAATTCTAGTATTATTGGTTAAAAAAAAAAAAAAGTGCACAGAGTAAAGAACCAAGAGAAATGGTGAAAGAAAAGTTTAATGAGGCCTTAAGTAACACGCAACCTGCGACGTGCCCACTCAGGCTGGAGAACCCTGGGTGCCAGCCAATCGGTGTTCAGAGTTAACCACGGAGCACCGTGCCTCAGGCTTGAATTACTGTCTGCTGTGGACACTCCGTCTTCCTCCTATATCCATTCCCTCCAATACTTTTGTTTTCTTGCTCCTCCCTTTCTCCCTCTGTTTTTTGAAACTGAGTTTTCCTGTGTAGCTCAGGATGGCCTTGAAGTTGCAGTCTTATGGACTCAGCCTCTTGGGTGCTTCATGCTTAGCCCTCCAGCTAATCCTTGGAGATTTCTGGGTTCTCCTGTTCGGAAAGTGTGTGTGTGTGTGTGTGTGTGTGTGTGTGTGTGTGTGTGTGTGTGTGTGTTTTCCTCCAGAGAAGCATGAGATATAGCATATAAGCAAACAGAGACGCTAGCCCCCAGAGAACCAGTGCCCAGACTGAGAGGCTAGAATGGATGTCATGACTAAGGCTGGCTAGGCTCATTGCTCTAAGGCGAGCCCCTGAGGCTTCAGTCACCCAGGTCTCACGCTGCTCACCATTGTTCGCCAAATGTTTCATGATGATTTGAACAACAGAGACTGAATTCTGTCTTGCCCAGGGGTGAGGATGAAGGAAAATCCGAGTAGGGTGAAGCCAAGAAGGACTCACACTCCACCCGCAGCAACCACGCCACCGCTTCGGACACTAGCCTGGTGTCGTGGTTTGACGCCTGTGTTTGAACACTTGACTTGGGCTTCGGCTGGTGTTTCAGAAAGTTATGGAACCTTTAGGAAGTGGTCCTTCACCGGAGGAAGTGGGCCACTGGAGTCGGGCACTGAGGTTTATCTGGTCTGTCCCTGGTCCCTGTCTGCTCTCTGCTTCCTGTTTTGCCAAGACAGGCAGTGCTGGGGGCGGGGGTGGAGGGTGGGGGCGGGGGTGGGAGATGAGGGGTGGGGGGGCGGGGTAGGTGCTCACTCCTACCTCCACAGGCTGCCTGCCCTTGTGATTTTTCCCCCATGGTGAACTGGATCACTGTCCCGTCAGATTATGAGCCCCAATCAGTCCTTTTTATTTTTTATTTTTTTAAGTTGTTTCATGCAGGCAAAACAACAAGAAAAGTAACATAGCATAGACTTTTTGATTGTTTTCCATTCTTGCTGGATGAATAAATGCTAATGGGCTGTGTAGCGCCCCCTGTCTCCCTGTCTCTCGGGCTTCTTCGGTGTGCTCTCTCTCCACCTCCCCAAACTTACATTAACTTGTCCAATTCCCTTCTGCCTTGGGCTTTTGTGCTGCTTTCTCTTTGCCTGGTGTATTCCCATCTGTAACAATATATATATAACGTATACAGCACTCTGCCTGTGTGTGTGCCTGTAGACCAGAAGAGGGCATCAGATCTCATAAATGGTTATGAGCAACTGTATGGTTGCTGGGAATTGAACTCAAAACCTCTGGAAGAGCAGTTAGTACTCTTAACCTCTGAGCCATCTCTCCAGGCCTGTAACACCTTCTCTACAGGATGCCAGACCTGATGGTTTTACCTGGTTACTTTTCCATTGTATCCGTGTGTGGTCTTTTATGCCACAAATAATCACAGACCTACACAGATGGCATTTAATGCTCCATGTGCACTCTTGTTTAAGAAATCTTTCCACTGGAGTACCAACGGTGTGAATACAGAAACCACACCCGCATTTCCTTCTTTACACCTCTGGCACTGGCAAGACTCTGCAGCAGGAACAGGCATCTCCCACTTCTGGAAGGAGAGGAAATGTTTTGTGTACTATCGAGATCTAACACAGGAGGTTAGCGTCCCATGTCTGTGATGATATATCACCAACCGATGGGCAGAAAAACAATGGAAACAAATTCTCTTCCAGTCTGCAAGTTTTGAGGATGAAATCCAAGCACTGACCAGGCTGGGGCACCCCCAAACCAACCTCTTCCGCTTCTGTTGTCTGGGAGCTCTTTAGTTCCTGGCAGCTTGTCACCAAACTCCACCTTCTTATGACCATCTCCCCTGAGTGAGTGTGTGTGTGTGTGTGTGTGTGTGTTATGTTCCCTTTTCTCATGAGGAAACAGTCGCACTTGGTTACTGGCCCACCTTTGATTCAGTTTACTGACTTCAGGACCCTATTTATGCTCATAGCTACCAAAAGATTTGAATGTATTTTTTCCTATCATAAAACACAAGCCAACCTGTAACGCTAGTATTTAGAAAAAAATATAGTTGATACCAAAGATTTTATGATATATATATATATGTATATATTAAGGCTTATGAAATTACACAATATTTGAACAGAAATATTTTTGTATAACTGACTAGATTTTAAGTAAAGTCAGTCATACCTTGTTCATGAATATACTGGGAACACTCTTTAATAATTCAACTGTTAAATTGAACTTTGCAAATTAACTTAAGTACCATTTAATCTTATGCAAGCAGTTGTTATAAGAAAAGGAGATTTTCAATTAGCATCTAGTGGCCAAGATTTTAATCATAGTTGTGCTATTTAACTGTCGATAGATCTGATTCTGTTGTGGAAACTGGCATCAATAATACTCAGGATGATATCATGACCAAATAGGATTCGTGTAATTCAAGTGCACCAAGAGTTGTCAAATATTAATTTCTTCTTCCTTTGTGAAATAAATTATCTTGTGCATTGTAAGAGAAGATACACACATACTACATACTGACATGTTTCCCATACATGGGAGGGGTGTGTGTGTGCGAGAGAGAGAGAGAGAGAGAGAGAGAGAGAGAGAGAGAGAGTATGTGTAAAGAGGTTGTATGTTCTAGTTTCATTTCTGTTGCTATGATAAAGGAGGACTTGGTCACAGCTCACTGCGCTGGCCATGGTCCATCCCTGTGGGACAGTCAAGGGAGGAACCTCAAGGAGCTAACGACACCACGTCAGCAGTCAAGAGCAGAGGGGGTGCAGCACGCCTGCTCACTTGCTGCCCGGGCTCAGCTCAGCTTCTCCTCTTCTCCACAGCTCAGGACCCCTGCCTGGGGAGAGAGGGCTCAGCAGCTAAGGGTAATTGCTTCTCCATCATGAGGACTGGAGTTCAGGCTCCAGTGTGTCTGTAAGTCCAGTAGCAAGGAATCCAGTGCCCTCTTCTGACCTCCATGAGTATCTGCACACACGTGTACACACACACACACACACAAACACACACTCACACACATACACTCACACAGAGAAAGAAAGAGAGAAAAACCCTTTTTAAAAATCTATTGAACAATACTAACAGAATAACAGAATCTAAAACCTCATGCATTAATCCCATAATTATCATTACACCTCTTCACAACTCCCCACCAAGACAGTATATGACATAACAGAACTAAAAGTAGAAGGTACTATCTGCTAAAGTCTGAGTGCTGAATCAAAAACAGAAAGATTCATTTCAAAGATAGGAAATCCTGACAACAAGAAGCAGAAGAATTCTGCTAACCCAGTAAAATATATGCAATGGGCACGCTGGTAGGGAGCCTGGGTGAGCTGCATTGCTTTCAGGGGACATTCCTCTAAACTGTGACAGTGTCAGCTGAACTCAGAACTCTACACTTACGCTGTGCAGATCAGCGGAACATTTCGAAAACTCTAGTGAGTATTCAAGAAGAGAAGGACAACATGCAAGAGGGCTCCCTTTGGCTAAGAGAGGCTTGCCAATACTGATGTGTGTGTGTGTGTGTGTGTGTAAGCCAGAGGTGAAACTCATGTGTTGTTGTCAAGTTCTATCAGCTCTGTTTTCTCTGTCAGTCTCACACTGGAGCCTGCAGATCACTTCAGGACAGGCTTGTTGGAGTCACTGTTAGAGGAACAGCAACATTAGAACTCATGCAGTGAGGCCTGCCGGTTAGTTAACACAGTCATGATGCATGTGCTGTGGAGAGGCAGAGCTCCAAGGACTCTGTGTCCTGAGGACTTCATGCGGTTGGGGAGTTCTCTGCTTGTTGCCCTCAAGTCCCTCCTAATCTAATGAGCTGTATGAAAACTGTAAGGGGGCTTCCAGCCCCTCACTGGGCAGTGTCATTGGCACTTAAAATAATAACGCTTGATCTTCTTCAAGGATTGCCACCACTGGAGCAGATTCATGATTCATCCACCACCCCCAGAAAGGACTTAGAGGTGCAGATTGTTAGTAGTGCCCACTGCCCTTAGAAATTTGAAAATATGGATTGTTATTAAAGTTAGGTTAAGATGTTTTTGCTGGTGGCTTTGATGTAGAAAACCTCAGGGAACAATTTGAAGTTCAGAAAGGCGTACTCCTAATAGCTGAGCTAGGGATTTTTTGAGGCCAGGGAACAAGAACAAGAACAGAGGCACGCTGACTAGCTGATGTGCCTGTCTTGACAAAGCTGGGCTGGTGCTCAAGGCGATGGTTAATTTCTTGTGCCCATTTTTGCCCTCAGTTTCCTGATACGATTTAATAAAGAGCTGTTGCTAAGTAGATGTGTGCCCTGAGGATTTGAAGTTGAAATAGAAATGACTGATTTTGTTTATATATAAAAATTTAGATTTGTGATTCCTTTAAGATTTTTATATTTATTTTTAAGATAAATAATAAAATAATTGGTCCCTTCTTTGTAGCTGCGGATTGCGGCCTGCCAGTTAGAGAAGCTGGCTGAGAAAACTACAGTGGTGGTTCACACGTTACTGATCACGCAAATTGCTTAGTTACGAGCGTACACAGGTGCTTAGGAACAATTTGTCTTTTACCTATATTATGAAGAATGTTTACCCATGGAAAGGTATTCGAGAACTTTCTGTTTTTAATAATCTTTCACTAGAAGAAAAATTGGATGTAGTCACATTGTGGTTTTTGTACTGCTTAAAAGACTTTGCTGGCATGTAAAAGCTTTGGGAGAAAAAAATAAAGCTGTTTGAACCTTGCTCCCTCTACCAAATGTGCGTGCGTGTGTGTGTGTGTGTGTGTGTGTGTGTGTGTGTGTGTGTGTGTGTGTAAGGTGGTTTGAGCTTAGTGGAGTCTTGCCTCATACATTGTATGCGTGTGAGTGTTAGTGTGTGTGTGTGTGTGTGTGTGTGTGTGTGTGTGTGTGTGTGTTGCCACACCCTTTTTGCCTGTTCCAGAGAGTATTTTTCAGGTCCCAGGAGTTTCTTACAGGGAGTATTTTGCCAGCTCCAGAGAATCAAGCTTTGATCCCTCAGAGAAAAACTCTGCTCAGTGATCAATCGCCAACTCTATGCCCCACCTCAGTTTTCCTGTCAAAACTGGTCTTTGACACAGGCTAGTCAGTGAGCTCAAAATATCTGCCTCCTCAGAACTGGAGTTACAAGCGTGCTCCATCATGTCCCATGGGAGCCAAATTCAGGTCCCTGTGGGTAAGCAGCAAGCACGTCACCAAGTGAGCTACCTCCAAGTCCCAGGACCAAGTCTCTTAATTCACCATTTATCTGTTCATTCAACAACCATCTGCTAAGCAGTGACTGTCTGCCAGGCGCCATGCCAGACAGGCAGGGAAGCAGCTGAGAATGCCAAGGTCACGGGTCTTACAGTCTATGCTCTTGATTGACAGCGGGAAGCCAGAAGATGGCTGCAGTGCAAAGGATGGGGTTAGCAGATAGGACGAGGACAGGATGTTTACTTACCAGCACTGTTGTAGTGCACTCAGGAGGTGATGGAGCAGAAGCAGCGAGGAGATTCAGCTAAGTCATCTGTGCAGTGCTCATACCTTTCCTGCTACACTGCACCTCCCAGCAATGACACTCCTCCTGTAAGCTCCCCAGAAACAATGTATCTGTGCTAGACTAGCATTACATTGTATGTAAAAGATTCATAGTCACAGGGATAAAAATGACTATAACAAACACAATATAGTCACTGAAAAGGGGTCCAGCTGCCTTCCTGCTCCTGTTACCCCGCTATTGACATGCCTTCCCAACAACCCTGAGCGTCAACTGTCTGGAGTGGGAAGGTAAAATAAACCATTTCTTCCTTAAGTTGAGTTTGATCATGCTATTTTGTCACAGCAACAAAAAAAGTAATTAATAGTTTGTAAGAACAAATTGATCTTTAGATGCTGGTTACACGTGCTGAAACTTTTGGAAGTATCTCTTCTTCAGAGTCTGAGTGAGGTCTTTGGGGTTTATAGATTTAGCATTATGCTATCAATAAACAACTGTCCACTTTCTTTCCAGTTTGCATGTCTTTAATTTCCTTTTCTTGCCTAATATTTCTGAATAGAGTGAATTTCATTCTCTCTCTCTCTCTCTCTCTCTCTCTCTCTCTCTCTCTCTCTCTCTCTCTCTCTCTCTCTCTCCTTCAATAGCTTTTTGAGACTCCAGAGTCTCGTCACATGCCTGAGGCTGGCTTCGAACTCACTACATAGTGGAGGGTAACTTTGCACTTAATACCTTTCTGCCTCAACTTCCCAAGTCCTGGGATGACAGGCATGTGCCTTGCTTTGTGAAGCAGGGGGGACAGGCCCCTCATCTTCCCTGCATGCTAACCAACCTCTCCACCCACTGACCTCTATCCCTGGCCCAATCCCGATAGCTTTCAGTACTGTTTGGATGCAAGTCGGAGAAGTTAGTGTCCTCGCCTCTAAGGGAGTGTGGTAGCCACTGCGGACCTGACAGAGAAGGTGTTGTTGCACCGAGATGCATTCTTCCCGGCTTGCCAAGAATCTTGTCACGTGATACACCAACATTTTTCTTTCAAGTGTCCTTCTGTGTCAATTGAGACAGCCATGATGTTTTTATCCTTCCTGTTCTCGGCAGGGTTTACAGTCTCTGCTGGTTTGTCCATCTTATAACTGAATTTTTTATGTTGCATTTGCATCATTCAGTCATTCATCCAACAAACAGCCGCTGAGTGTATGGGTATTCCACCACGGGCTTGCTGAGCTGGGGCTCCGCAGCACCCTAATGGCTGCTCCCTCCCTCTCTACCCTCCAGCCGGTGCCCATGCTTCCCCTTGACACCACCCAGGTCAGAGATACAGTCTCCGTATAAGAGGACCGGAAAGTAATGGGATATATGATTGTTTTAGTGAAAGCTTTTCGAATCATTCATTATATTTGGCCCATTACTTATAAGCAGATATTGTAGACTAAACAAATAACTAGATGGAGCCTTAAGATGATGGCAACTTTTCTCCAAGTAATAAGACAGCATAATAAATAATGATAAATGTGTCAGAGAATATCTGTTTGGGGGATAATGTATGTATGTGTATGTGTGCATGTGTGCGTGTATGTGTGTGTGTGTGTGTGTGTGTGTGTACCTGTTCAGTGGGTATGAATACACATAGATGCTTGTAGAAGCCAACATCATCTCTCTCTGTCTCTGTCTCTGTCTGTCTCTGTCTCTGTCTCTGTCTCTCTGTGTGTCACTCTTCACATTTATTTATTTATTTGTTTGTTTGTTTGTTTGTTTGTTTATTGTCAGTGTCTCTTACTAAGCCTGGAGTTCATCAATTCAGCAAAACTAGCTGACCAGCAAAATCCATGGACACCCCCCCATTTCTGCCCCCAGGCATAGGACTGCAAGGTACATGCCACCAAATGCAGCTTACCCTCTGTGTGTTAGGAGTAAGATATTAGGTTCTCATGCTCTGGTGGAGAGCCCTGTATCTAATGAGCCATCTGCCTAGCCTCAAGTTATCAAATGATATAATAGTCTAGGAACCCTTTAAATCAAATGAGTATGCAGTCAAGATAGAAATATTGATAAGGGTTGATAAATTTCCTACCTGTGAATAGCAATTAGTTAGGAATTATGGTGTTATTTGACATCAAAATGAAGTGTTTGAAAATATATGAATTCTGTATGGCCCGAGCCTTAAAACATTATGTGGTACATTGGATAGCAATGAAATCCACCCCGTACCATGTTGACTGTTCAGACTTCTAATGTTCACTGTGTGTGGATTCCCTTTCCTGAATCAAGTGTGCAACAACAGTCAAATTTGGCAGCCAAACTTAGCTTCATCCCATCCGTTCCTGATCCCTCGGAGAATCGCTGGAGTGTGCTGAAGGAGTGTGCTGAAGGAGTGTGCTGAAGGAGTGTGCTGAAGGAGTGTGCTGAAGGAGTGTGCTGAAGGAGTGTGCTGAAGGAGTGTGCTGAAGGAGTGTGCTGAAGCCCATCTGAGATTATCTGTCTGATACTTAACGGTGAGGGGTTTTTTTTTGTATTAAAAATATTTTATTTATTTTTTATTTGATATATTCTTTATTTACATTTCAAATGATTTCCCCTTTTCTGGCTCCCCACTACCTGAAAGTCCCATAAGCCCTCTTCCCTTCCCCTATCCCCCCATCCACCCCTTCCCACTTCCCTGTTCTGGAATTCCCCTATACTGCTACACTGAGTCTTTCCAGAACCAGGGGCCACCCCTCCGTTCTTCTTGTACCTCATTTGATGTGTGGATTATGTTTTGGGTATTCAAAGTTTCTAGGCTAATATCCACTTATCAGTGAGTGCATACCATGATTGATCTTTTGGGAC
Organism: Apodemus sylvaticus; assembly: GCF_947179515.1. Classification (NCBI taxonomy): domain Eukaryota; kingdom Metazoa; phylum Chordata; class Mammalia; order Rodentia; family Muridae; genus Apodemus; species Apodemus sylvaticus. Next base: position 174,648,264 of record NC_067473.1, on the reverse strand, counting down.
TGGGTTACCTCACTTAGTATGATGTTCTCCAGCTCCATCCATTTGTCTAAGAATTTCATAAATTCATTGTTTCTGATGGCTGAATAGTACTCCATTGTGTAAATATACCACATTTTTTGTATCCATTCCTTCGTTGAGGGACACCTGGGTTCTTTCCAGCTTCTGGCTATTATAAAAAAGGCTACTATGAACATAGTGGAGCATGTGTCCTTATTGCAAGCCGGGGAATCCTCTGGGTATATGCCCAGGAGTGGCATAGCAGGGTCTTCTGGAAGTGTCATGCCCAGTTTTCTGAGGAATCGCCAGACTGATTTCCAAAGTGGTTGCACCATCTTGCAATCCCACCAGCAGTAGAGGAGTGTTCCTCTTTCTCCACATCCTCGCCAACACCTGCTGTCTCCTGAGTTTTTTACCTTAGCCATTCTGACTGGTATGAGGTGAAATCTCAGGGTTGTTTTGATTTGCATTTCCATAACGATTAATGATGTTGAACATTTCTTAAGGTGCTACTCAGCCATCCGAAGTTCTTCATGTGAAAATTCTTTGTTTAGCTCTGTACCCCACTTTTTAATAGAGTTTTTTGGTTCTCTGGGTTCTACTTTCTTGAGTTCTTTGTATATATTAGATATTAGCCCTCTATCGGATTTAGGGTTGGTAAAGATCCTTTCCCAATCTGTTGATTGACATTTTGTCCTTTTGACAGTGTCCTTTGCCTTACAGAAACTTTGTAGTTTTATGAGGTCCCATTTGTCAATTCTTGATCTTAGAAAATAAGCTATTGGTGTTCTTGTTCAGGAACTTTTCAGCTGGGCCCACATCCTCAAGGATCTTCCCCAGTTTCTTTTCTATTAGTTTCAGTGTGTCTGGTTTTATGTGGAGGTCTTTGATCCACTTGGAGTTGAGCTTAGTACAAGGAGATAAGAATGGATCAATTCACACTCTTCTGCATACTGACGTCCAGTTGAACCAGTACCATTTGTTAAAAAGGCTATCTTTTTTTTTCCACTGGATGTTTTCAGCTCCTTTGTCGAAGATCAAGTGACCATAGGTATGTGGGTTCATTTCTGGGTCTTCAATCCTATTCCATTGATCCACTTGCCTGACATTGTACCAATACCATGCAGTTTTTATCACTATTGCTCTGTAATAATGTTTGAGGTCTGGAATACTGATTCCCCCAGAAGTTATTTTACTGTTGAGAATAGTTTTAGCTATCCTGGGTTTTTTTGTTATTCCAGGTGAATTTGAGCATTGCTCTTTCTAGCTCTATGAAGAACTGGGTTGGGATTTTGATGGGGATTGTATTGGATCTGTAGATTGCTTTTGGCAAGATGGCCATTTTAACTATATTAATCCTGCCAATCCATGAGCATGGAAGATTTTTCCATTTTCTGGGGTCTTCTTCAATTTCCTTCTTCATAGATCTGAAGTTCTTGTCATATAGGTCTTTCACTTGTTTGGTTAGAGTCACCCCAAGATACTTTATGCTATGTGTGGCTATTGTGAAGGGTATCATTTCCCTAATTTCTTTCTCAGTCTTCTTATCCTTTGAGTATAGAAAGGCTACTGATTTGCTTGAGTTGATTTTGTAACCAGCCACTTTGCTGAAGTTGTTTATCAGCTGTAGGAGTTCTCTGGTAGAGTTTTTTGGGTCACTTAAGTATACTATCATATCATCTGCAAATAGTGATAGTTTGACTTCTTCCTTTCCAATTTGTATCCCTTTGACCTCCTTATGTTGTCTAATTGCTCTAGCTATTGCACCTAACACAATAATCGTGGGTGACTTCAATACTCCACTCTCCTCAATGGACTGATCAGGAAAACAGAAACTAAACAGGGAGACAGTGAAACTAATTGAAGCTTTGGACCAATTGAATTTAACAGATATATATGGAACTTTTCATCCCAAAGCAAAAGAATATACCTTTTTCTCAGCACCTCATGGTACCTTCTCCAAGATCGATCATATTGTTGATCACAAGACAGACCTCAACAAATATAAGAAGATTGAAATAATTCCATGCCTCCTATCAGATCACTATGGAGTAAAAGTGGTCTTTAATAACAATAAAAACAACAGAAATCCCACATACACATGGAAACTGAATAATACTCTACTCAATGATACCTTGGTTAAGGAAGAAATAAAGAAAGAAATCAAAGATTTTTTAGAATTTAATGAAAATGAAGGCATAACATACCCAAATCTATGGGACACAATGAAAGCAGTGCTAAGAGGAAAACTCATAGCTTTGAGTGCCTCCAAAAAGCAATTGGAGAGAGCACACACTAGAAGCTTAACGGAACAACTGAAAGCTCTGGAACAAAAAGAAGCTAATTCACCCAGGAGGAGAAGAAGACAGGAAATCATCAATCTCAGGACTGAAATCAATCAATTAGAAACTAAGAGAATCATACAAAGAATCAACAAAACCAGGAGCTGATTCTTTGAAAAAATCAACAAGATAGATAAACCCTTAGCCAGACTAACCAAAGGGCATAGAGACAGTATCCAAATTAACAAAATTAGAAATGAAAAGGGAGATATTACAACAGAAACTGAGGAAATTCAAAAAATCATTAGATACTACTACAAAAGTCTGTACTCAACACAACTGGAGAATCTGAAGGAAATGGACAATTTCTTAGACAGATAGCAAATACCAAAATTAAATCAGGATCAAATAGATCATCTAAACAGACCCATAACCCCAAAAGAAATATAAGGGGTCATAGAAAGACTTCTGACCAAAAAAAGCACAAGACCAGATGGTTTTAGTGCAGAATTCTATCAGACCTTCAAAGAAGACTTAACACCAATACTCTTCAAACTATTCCACCAAATAGAAACAGAAGGAACACTACCCAACTCCTTCTACGAAGCCACAATTACGCTGATACCAAAACCACACAAAGATCCAACTAAGAAAGAGAATTTCAGGCCAATTTCCCTTATGAATGCAAGGGAATGATTTCCCGATGCAAAAATACTCAATAAAATTGTTGCCCACCGAATCCAAGAACACATCAAAACAATCATCCACCATGATCAAGTAGGCTTCAGCCCAGGGATGCAGGGATGGTTCAATATAAGGAAATCCATCAATGCTATCCACTACATAAACAAACTCAAAGAAAAAAACCACATGATCATTTCATTAGATGCTGAAAAGGCATTTGACAAAATTCAGCATCCTTTCATGCTAAAAGTCTTGGAAAGAACAGGAATTCAAGGCCCATATCTAAACATCGTTAAAGCAATATACAGCAAACCGGTAGCCAACATCAAACCAAATGAAGAGAAACTTGAAGCAGTCCCACTAAAATCAGGGACTAGGCAAGGCTGATCCCTCTCTGCATATGTTTTCAATATAGTTCTTACGGGGGAGTTTTTAGGTTTCTTAGAAATTGACAGTCAAATCGATTTACAAATGTGAAAGTGCTCATTCCTGCCACCAGGCGGCAGTACCACAAACAATTTGATTTCACTCTGGGTTATGGGGCTCAGTGAAAAGAAAAGTAGTAAATACTCCTAAAAGGAGCGGCAGGCCAGGCCCTGTGCCTGAGGACTTCTGGCCACAAAAGGGAACATTTCGTTCATAGTTAAAGAATATTTAGATTTATTCCCTCTCTGTTATGTTTTTTAATTTGTGGTCAGAGAAACTTTAGCAAATCCAAGATCCCAGCTTTATTTTTAAATATTTCATTTTCAAGAAGGAAAAGGAATTAAGCAGTTATACAGATACTCACTGGCAGAACCAGGAAATGCTCCAGTCTCTTAACTGTTCCTGCCAAATGCAGGCAGCATGGCCCATGTCTGGAATCAGTTATAGTTTATGCTTTTAAGTTCTGATGATCCCAGCACCAGCATCTGGGAGGGCGAGGCAGGAGAACCAGCACAGGTTCAGGGTCAACCTGGGCTAGGTAGTGAGTTCCAGGCCAGGGCTTTAAAGTTCCCATGATCCCAAATCAATAACATTTTATCTATCGTCGGCGTCATGAAGCTAAGAAAGATGAATAACTTGTGGTGGCAAAAAGCATTTTACTAGTTTATGTATCATTTGGACAGTCCTATGACAGTCCATTTGCTCCATGGACAGCCTGGTTTTTTTTTCTCCTTTTATAACCACTCCCTTCTCTGTCTCTGTCTCTGCCTCTGCCTCTGCCTCTGCCTCTACCTCTGTCACACACACACACACAAACACACACACATACACACACACACACACACACACACATTTATTTCCGGTTTTGTCTGTGTTACTTCCTGTTTCTCTTAGGCTAGGTGTTGGTCCTGCCAGCCAACCGCACTTCATGCCTTTTGCTACCCAGAGAACCTTCTCCTTCCTTCCTTCTTCCTTCTTCCTTCTTCCTTCCTTCTTCCTTCTCTCTTTCAGCTTAAGCTTCTCCCTGACCTCGCAGCAGCGGTCAACCTCATAAAGGACCAAAGCCCCTATGGATGAGATGAAGGCCCTCTTCCAGTGCTGTTTTCCACCTGTCTGGGGTACTCTTGGGTTTAGGAAAGGTGTCAGTGTAGAGACTATGGGTAACACCACCCTCAGCCTCCATCCAGTCCCAGGAGCAGGCTGGGAAGTGTGCTCAGTAGCTTCCTCGCATCCTCTCCTGGTCTTTCAGAGGACCACTGGAGTGGGTTGGATCCCCTGTCGCTGTGTGCCCTCTCTGGTTGTTACAGCTAATCGGATGTCTTGGAATTCTAGCTACCACACTGTTGCTGTACCCAAATGACTGTATTCACCTTTACTTTCAATTCCCTAAAACAAACAAACAAACAAACAAATAAACAAAGGTTTTTTTTTTAAGTTTTTTGTGTGGAGTAGGGGTGGGGGTAGGGATGGTTCTCGGAGACCAGAGAGGGCACCAGATCTGCTGGAGCTGGAGTCATAGGCAGTTGTGAGCCTCCAAATGTAGGTACTCAGTTCCTCTGCAAAAACAGCAAGCATTTCTGAGCCATCTCTCCATCACCCAATCCAGCCCCTTTCTTCAAACCTCTGCATTACCCTCTTTGAATTGGGCACCTCTGTAGTCCCAACGCTGATAATGTCTATTTTATTGCTTTCCTAAGTGCTGTTTCTACAGTAAAGTGTTGCCTGCTTATTATTAGCAACAATGAAAATGGTAGAACAGGAGCTTATTAAGAATAGAAACAATGGGACTTGAGTCTGAATGCTGCGCTGGACAGTTTTATGCCAACTTGACAAGCTAGAGTCATTCAAGAGGAGGGAACCTCAATTGACAAAATGTCTCCATAAGATCAGGCAGGCTACAAGCAGGTCTGTAGGTCAGTTTTAAATTAGAGATTGATGGGGGAGGGTCCACCCAGGAGGGTGCCATCCTTGGGCTGGTGGTCCTGGATTCTAGAAGAAAGCATGACTTTAATCCCAGCACATTGGAGGCAAAAGCAGATGAATCTCTGTAAATTTGAGGCCAGACTAGTTTACAGAGCTAGTTCTGGTACAGCTAAGGTCACACAGAGAAGCCCTGTCTCAAAGGAAGAAGGAGGAGGAGGAGGAGAAGGAGGAGGAGGAGGAGGAGGAGGAGGAGGAGGAGGAGGAGGAGGAGGAGGAGGAGGAGGAGGAGGAAAGGAAAAGAAAGCAGGCTGAGCAAGCCATGGGAAACAAACATATAAGCAGACACACACACACACACACACACACACACACACACACCATGGCCTGTGCATCAGCTCCTGCCTCCAGGCCTCCACCCTGTTGGAATTCCTGCCCTGACTTCCTTCAATGATAAACTATAACGTGGGAGTGTAAACTGATGAACTTCCCTCCCCAACTTGCTTTCTGGTCAAGGTATCACAGCAACAGAAATCCCGACTAATACAGCCGAGATGCAGGCTCCCTCAGCTCCTGCTCACCGTCCTGGGCTCGCCTTCTGTGTGGCGTCCGCTACTCTGCTTCCCCGATAGACATTGGATGGTGGCTGCCAGTTTCTGTTCTAGACTCTGTGTCATCGATCCTTCCACTGTCCCTCCTGTAGCATCTTGTCCTGATCCTTCTCCTCCCTGGCCACTGGAGATGTGTGTGTAATGGTTGGCCCTGGTTGTCAACTTGGCTAGTTAAGGGATAGCTAGTGGATTAGAAAGGCATGTGTCTGTGATAGTGTTTCCTGAAACAATCTGATGATGAAGACATGAGATACTGAACAGATTAGTTCCATGATCAAATTATAATCTGAGAGTGTATTGCGAGGTGGTGAAAGTGTGGCGAGGTATCTAGTTGGAGGAACTAGGGGCATCCCTGGGGTCTATATAGCCCTGTATCCCAACTCTCTCCAGGCTTTCCATCTGCCACCATAATGTGAGCTGTTTCACACAATGGACTGAATACTCTAAAAATGTTGGCTGAGATACATAAGCCCTCCAAGTTGTTTCCAGTATTCTGTCCTGGCTAAAAGAGAGGTAGCTAACACAGACTCTTTTCTTCGGTATGTTTTGTTGACATTGTTTCGTCTTTAGGGGAAAAAAAATCCCATCCATAAAATAAAGTGTCAACCAGGGCCTTGTCTGGCTGAAGAACTGGACCTCCCTGCCCGGAAGACCAACCACACCCACATGGCAGGACTAAGGGGTGACTGTCAGGTGCCACAACTGCTTCAAGGTGTCTGGAGGGAAGACTGGGGGAGGGGCCCTGCTCCAGGGCAAGCTCACATTCCCCTGCTGTCTCCTTCAATAAACACTTCCACTCTCCAGCTTATATTTTGCTTGTTCTTGTCAATTTCTAGCTTTATGGCTAGAAGATTACCCAGCCATTAAACAAATTGTCATAGAACCTGGGGCAGGGGACAGGCTCTGAGATCTGACTCCTTCTCCTGAGTCTCCCCTTTTCATGCTCTGGTGCTGAGGGCTACAAAGCCATTCATGAACTCTGAACCACTGTGAACATCAAATTATGGAATTCAGGCAAATTGGAGGTTCTGGGTGGGGAGGGGTACTTCATGCCTATATGTGTAAAGCAATTCACCGGTGGCCTCAGGACGGAGATCCGAGCCTTCCCTACCCATCCTCCTCCCTCCCTTCTCTCTTCAGTTAATTTACTCCATTCTTTTACCACAGGTTACAAAACTGAAATGGAGAAATTCACATTCTCTGCGGCAAAGCCTAAAGCCAAAGGCGGCCCTCGCTTTCATTGCACAACTGCCTTAAAAACGTTGTGGAAAGACAGCTATGTGCACACGGCTTTTGACACAACTTCTGGGGTGAAGCAAACCTGCACTTTATTTAGAGGGCCCAACTACCTTTTGTGTCCCAGTCTAAACTTCATAGCCTAGGGAGTTTTCTCACTGATGATTTAAAAGTGGTTTGTTATAGATTACAGAAAGCCAATCAGTGGGTATTCTGACAGCTGTGAATCTCAGTATGAGCCACTGGGCAGTCATTTTAATGAATGAATGAAGGGGAACTTTCTGGAACCGGAGTCCTAGAAATTGAGAAAGGAAGCTCACGCCGTCAAGGTTATAAGTTTAACTCTTCAGTCTTTCAGACTGAGTTAGAGCAGCAGGCAACCTCTGAGGTAACCTGCTCAGTAAAGGATTTTCCCAATTGCAAAGCAGAATTATTGCTTGACTTTTAACACTAGGCTCTTTTGTAAGCCTTGACACCTACTTCCTGTGTAGCCATAGCTCCATTAGACATTTGCACACAGTGTTTAACACAACTACACTATAAAAGTCGAGACTCCTCTACAGATAAGAGGGGAGGTCTGTGACGTAAACTGTTACAGAATACTGTTCTCAGAGCATGATATGACTATTGCCATCTTAAAATCAGAAACGCTATGATGTCAGCTGTCATTAAAAGACTGGACCTTAAAATAGCCCTTCATGGAGATGGGGGCGGAATCAGAACAAGGCAGTGAGGCCTCATGCCTCCTTGGCATCTCAAGGGGAGACGGTAGTGTCTACTTCAGTGCTATAACTGCCTGTAAGGTGCCCCTGGGAAGTAGCCCCTTACTCAGAGTCCTAGAAGTAGTCATAATTAAAGTCACCAATTAAGTGACTTCAACTTGAGTGGACTTGTCTCCCATGTGCCACTGGGGCCATAGCTGGTTCAGAGAGGTTTGCTCAGATTGGCCTCTGATGTATTATATTGTAATTTTGTTTTGTTTTGTTTTGTTTTGTTTTTTGTTAAGGGATGGTCTCACATCTAGATAGCCTGGAACTCTCTAGGTAGACCAAGATGATCTATAAGAATCCTCTTACCAGAGTCTATGAAATATATTAATGCTATACTATAATTCTACTACCAACAGAATGAGTGCCCAGCCTACATTTAAACAGAATATAGAGAAATATGGATGCCTTCAAAACAGCAGATAGGACAAGGTGTAAAGCTGGGAAAACCCCAACCAAGGCGGCTTTTTATTCACGGTTGGAGCTACCATGAGGAAAGAACACGTACAGTAACTCATGGGTCAGATGGGCCAGGACCATAGGTGTCAACGAAATTCCTTCCAAATACTGCGTTTCAAGACTCAGAAAGACCAGTTAGGTAAAATCAATGACCCTCAAGAGCAGCAGTTGCTCTTGAGAGCCCCCGAGCCTCCCGACTCTTCATATAATCCCGAACTGGGCCAACTCATGCAGTTCCAGGTGGCTGAATGCTTCCCAGGGACAGATCACCGTGATATCTGCAAGAGACAGAAGAAAACCTCAGCCAACCGCTCACCAGAAGGAACCTCTCCTGCAAGAAGATGGAGACACTCTCTGAACAGTTACACTCCTCCACACGCCATTCCTGGGGAGGCCTGGGGATCGGCCTCACAGCCAGGGGGGTGCAAGCACATAACTCACTCTCTCTCTCTCTCTCTCTCTCTCTCTCCCTCCCTCCCTCTGCCTCAGCCTCTCCCTCTGCCTCAGCCTCTCCCTCTGCCTCAGCCTCAGCCTCTCCCTCTGCCTCAACCTCTCCCTCTGTCTCTCTCTCTCCCTCTGTCTGTCTCTCCTCTCTCTCTCTCTCTCTCTCTCTCTCTCTCACACACACACACACACACACACACACACACACACACAGGAACACACAACCATTTTATTCATGAATGCTAATACTCGAAAGAAATCAAGATGTTCAATAGAATACCCTTAAAATAGAATTCAGTGAGCTATTGAGGCTGGAGAGACTCTTTTTTCAGTGGTTAAAAGCACTGGCTGCTCTTTCAGAGATCCTGGGTTCAGTTTCTAACACCCGTATAGTAGCTCACACCCATCTGTAATTCCAGTTCCAGATTACCTGACTACCTCTTTTGGTTTCCAGGGGCACCAGGCACACACATACATAAATGTAGGCAAATATGCATGCATATAAAAGGAAAATAAATAAAGAAATAAAAGAAACATACAATTGAACCGTAAGGAGATACTGAAATAAATATTGCTAAATGGGAAAAGCCAGGATAAGAAAGCTTAGTGCTGTATTATTCTAGCTCAGTAACATTTCAGAAAATATGAATGTTAGACCCAGTAAAAAGTCCTTTCATGTTAGGGGGGAAGGGGACATGCAGCTGGGGGAGGAAGGAGGAGGTGGAGGTGGGGGAATGTTTAGGGTGATGAAACTAATCTATATGTCACAATAATGACAGTTGCACAACCTTACACCAGTGTTAAAACCCTTAGAACCATACAGTGCCAATGAGCCTAAAACTATATGTGCTATGGGCTTGTGTTAATACGGCAAGAAAGGCTGGGCAGTGGTGGCCATGCCTTTAATCCCAGCACTTGGGAGGCAGAGGCAGGCAGATTTCAGAATTCGAGGCCAGCTTGGTCTACAGAGTGAGTTCCAGGACAGCCAGGGCTACAAAGAGAAACCCTGTCTCGGAACAAAACAAAACAAACAAACAAACAAACAAACAAACAAACAAAAAGACAGCAAGAATGATTGACAGATGATGGTTCATCACACTTGATGGGTGTGCCAGATTCGTGCATTGGGTTAATTACGGGGAACTGTGAAAAACAGGAGCGATAGTGACAATTCTGTGGGCCTTCTGCTAAATTCTTTTAGAAATCTAAAACTTTTTTTTAAAAAGGCTGTTAGTATTTTTAAGTCATTGTCTTATCTAGTGAAGAAAAATAGTCCAACTAGCTAAAGAGATTGTATCACATGCACTCAATTTGTGCACCCCGTCCCTGGTGCTGTGTGCACCCTGTTCCTGATGCTGTGTGCACCCTGTTCCTGATGCTGTGTGCACCCCTGCTCCTGGGTGTGCACCCCCGTTCCTGGTGCCACAGGATGGGAAGAAGAGGAAGTTGGTGAGTAGTGGAAGGGCTCTCTAGACCCTGTCTTTTTTTCCAGTTCCTCGAGCTGTGGCTTCACACTGGCATTCAGTCTGCCTCAGATTCCTCTTCTGAAAAATGAAGTTGGATCGGCTCAACTCTAAGCATCCTGCACTTTACAAGCCTACAGCCGGCTGCAGCAGGCACTCTTGCTTAATAAACCAGCAGAAACCATTACCTCAGGCTTATTCTATATCTTTTATCATCTTTGCACCTAGGTACGCATAGATTTAAAATGTTAAATTAAATCGCCATCTGTCATCTTGTCTTCAAACGATCACATGCCACAGATGCTGTAACTTTAAATTGTCGCTTGAAGACGGAAACATCAAAGGCGACTTGCTCAGTTAAAGGTGTCGTCACTCACCTGTTCCTAGCCCCTCCATGCCTGGGATGTCATCTCCAAACCTGTGTAAAACAGTAGATGAATAGAACAGATAAGTACTAGCTGAGGGCAGAGGCGAGGGGTCTGAAAATGCCTCCAGGGAAAGTGTCCTCACTCAATGGAGAAGATGTCCTAAGGGTTTTTATTTGAGAAATTTTGACCACATTGAACTAGGTCCAAGATGTCACTCTGGGGGGGCTTCGGCGTGTCCTCAATAGGAGGTGTGTCTCTTACTGTCAAGAGACAACAAGAGACGAGAGGGTGCCCTCGGACCTGAATTTTTTTATTGTCCTGATCTCCAGTGTTCTGGGATTACAGACAAATGCTCACAAACCCAGTTTACACAGCACTGGGAGCTGAACAGAGAGGGCTGTCTTCAGGGCAGGCAGGCAAGCACCGTACCAACCGACCCCGAGTTTCATAGAAACATTTGTACTGTGGTGTGTCTGTCTCTGTGTCTGCATCTGCTTGTGTCTATGTATGTGTGTATTTTGTCTGTGTGTGTATGTCCATCTGTGTGTGTGTCTGCATGTGTGTGTGGGTGTATGTGTGCATGTCTGTCTCTATGCCTGTGTATGTGGAGGTCAAATTAACTTTGTGGTGTCAGGTCGGTTTCTTCCTTTATGTGGGTGAGCTCTGGGATTTAAACTTTGAATACCTGGATTGCCTAGCAAGTGCCTTTACCCACAGAACTGTCCTATGAGCCCTCAATTTTCATTTTTAAAATTATATAGATGTGACTAAGCAGTAAGACATTGGCATTAGCTAATTAATCTACTGCATTCCTAGCAACACATTAGGCACGGAGAATTAAGGAAAAACCAATTTCCTCTGAGTGATCTTAGCCCCAGTGAAAGTGTACTATAAACCAGCACAAGCTATGATGGCGGAAGGCATCATTATAGAAACACGAAAGTGATGATGTAATTTAAGCGTCAGTAAAAGAGAAGTTAACTTGTGGAGCACGTGTTGAAAATAGGATTTCTCCAAAGAATGGCAGAGTAAAATGGAGAACTGAAGAAATAAGACATGAAGATTAAAAAAATACCAAAAATAAAAATAAACAACAACAACAGTGTTTTCTGGAAATGACTGAGGATTCAGAATTCCCGATTAAAGCACGGGTTATGTCTGCATAAAAGATCAGAGAATGGATGGTTGTGCTGCCTCAGTGGTTAAGAGCACTCGCTCTCTTGCAGAGGACCTGACCTCTGTTGTCATTTTTCGAATTGGGCAGCTCACTATAGCATGTAATTCCAGTTCCACAGGATCCAAAGCGCCCTCTGCTGGCTGCTTCTGGTATCTGCGCCCAAATGCATATACCCCAACCCAGACGTACCATTCACACACATAATTAAAATGAGTTGGGTTTTTGTTTGTTTGTTTGTTTGTTTTCTTTTTTCCTTTTAAAACTGGGCATTCTCCCCGGGGCTTACAATGGAAGGGATTCCAGGAACACGGACAGGATTCTGCAAGGATGAGCTGGAGAGGCAGATGGAGGGGCGTGGCTGACGGCTCTGGGTCTGTGTGATCGATAGCCCTGCCTTTACATCTCACACGTACCCTTTCACCCCTTTCTTGGGCGGCTTGCTCTTGAACTGTCGAGTCTGCCTCTGCTTGAATTTGGGGGGCCCTTTGCGTGGGGTAGTAGGACCCTGGCTTGGTGCTGGAGGACTCAGGGAAGGGCTGTCGCTCATCTCGGTCCTCGGAAGGCTCACGCTTTGCTTTCAGGCTCGCCGGAGAGTGGAAGGAAACGAAGACCCTGGCGGCAAAAGGACTGTTAGTTGTCCTTGGAGCACACTGACTCAGAAGCTTGGCATTTGTGTTGACACAAGAATGCCGGAGAAATTATAGAAAATATGCTATAAATCAATGAAAGTGTTCAATAGAATGCAATGAAAAACAGTCACCTAAGAGATTTTGTCAACTAAAAGAAAATTAAAAAAAAAAAAAATAGATCTATGAGGGTTGGGCCATAACTCAGTTGATAGTGTTTGCCCAGCACATACAAAGACCCGAGTTCAATTCCCAGCACGGAACACTCAGGTCTGGTTGGATCGCACATACCTGTAATCCACGTCCGGAGCTGATAGATTCAGAGGATCTGAAGTTCAAGACCATCCTCAGCTATTTAGCCAATTTGAGGTCAGATTCAAATACAGGAAACCTTGTCTCAAAATTTAAGATCCAGGTATATGCCTCTCCCAAAATAATCCAATAGCGTTTCATTATAATTTCATATTTCCTCTCAAGGAACCCCAGGAAAGGAAGGAAATTATCTGAATGCTATGATTATAATATTTATAGATATTTGAAACTTTATATTCCTCATCCCGCTGCAGGCTAGCCCGCCTCCAAAAGATGTTTTCCACAATGTACTCTTTTCCTTTATATTATTTGCTTAATCTTCAATTAGCTCAGAGATTTTTCAGTTAGTTGTGATTGTGGTAACAGGGCCGTCTGGACAGAAGCATTTCTAGACTGTGGACAATAATGGATACATTCAATGTGGCCTGAAACAAAGTAGCAGAAGTGGGGCAGTGGCTGCTGGGGATTGGCCAACCAATGCCTTTGTTCCCTAGCCCCACGTCCACAGAGAGTCCATCAGCCAAGCACCTCTCTGATGTCTTCAACATTTTCTCTCATGTGAACCATGAACCTATCTAACACTGCATACCCAAACTAGTTTGGCTGCAGACTTACACCACAGGGGGAAAGTTTACATAGACTGATATACTTCCCTCTATAAACATAAACCATAGGAGAAAAACCGACAAAGGTAGACATAAAAATTTAAGCTTCAAGGCTAGAGAGAGCGAGCCCAGAGGTTAGGAGCACGTGCTGCTCTTGCAGAGAGCCAGGGTTCAGCTCCCAGCATCCTCATGGAGGCTCGCAAGCACCTGCAACTCCCAGTTCCGGGATTCTAGCCTCCTCTTTTGTCTGCCGACGGCAGCAAACATGCACACACAGACACTCGTGCGCACAGACACTGGTGCAGGCAAAACACCTGTGATCACAAAGCAAGCTGTAAAATAAAATTTTAACCGCTAAGTTTTAACCTAATGTTTTATTGTTCCTTTTCTTTCTTGACATTCAAGAAAGTGTACCTTCGGAAGAAGTTTCAGAAAAGTTCCAGAGACCTCAACAAAAAGCCTTAAGCCCTTCCTCCAAAGCAACATGTTCCAGTGCCTGGGAGCCCCGCTACATGAGATTAACCTTCCACAAGATAATGCCCTGTCCTGCTTTAACTCGGAGTATTTACTCCACGAGTCCCCGCCTCACTCTGATGCCCTCTGACTTTGTCATCTACATGGTTTCCACTTGGTGGTCTTTTCTTTGGACTATCAAAGCACTTTGTCTTTGATTCTTCTTCTTCTTCTTCTTCTTCTTCTTCTTCTTCTTCTTCTTCTTCTTCTTCTTCTTCTTCTTCTTCTTCTTCTTCTTCTCCTCCTCCTCCTCCTCCTCCTCCTCCTCCTCCTCCTCCTCCTCTTCCTTCTCCTTCCTTCTCTCTCTCTCTCTCTCTCTCTCTCTCTCTCTCTCTCTCTCTCTCTCTCTCTCTCTCTCCAGCCAGTCTGAGAACAGTGCCAGGAAGGAGCTGGGCTGCTTTTATCCTCCTTCCTCTCTGCCTTTATCCTACTGGGATGCCCTTCACGTGTCCCCCTTTCCATCGTGGAGGAGACATTGCTACAGTCTCACTACCTGCAGTAGTAATTGGCCTTTAAATCAGCTTGCTGTGAGGACTGTTGGTTGAGTGGGTGGATAAATCAGTGTGGGGATTCAGGGACCATCCTTGACTGTGAGTAATGGTGCCTGACCTCATGACTTTTCCATCAGACCGCAAAGGGAACAGTAGCTGGCTACGCCTCACAATGCCCTCAGTGGCTTTAGGGAGAACATTGCTTGCTACTCTAATTACTGAACCTAACTCCTGTGCAGTGAGCCTGCTCTGCCCCTGTCAACAGGCAAGATTTGCGACTCTCCAAAGTGTGGTTGGGAAAACAGGAGGCAGCGGTGAGCAGCCAAGGGCAGCATAGCTCTCAGCTTGAACGACCAGTGCCAAAGCCATGGGGTGGGGTGGGGGAGGGGCACGAGAATCGCTCTCAGAATGTTTGAACTCTCCAGGTCTTTCAAAATAGCAATAAATCATGAACCCTCCCTCCCCAAGTCTGGAGAACCTGCTAGAATTAAGATTACTAAATAAATAAGTAAAAAAAAAAAAAATTAGTGAAAATATATTTAAAATTTTATTTTTCAGAAATTCAAAATTACCTGGGCATCTTATATTTTATCTGGAAATTTTTTTATTGGAAACAGTTCAAAATATAAAGAACTAAGTTAACTTTCATTGGTCAAACTCCTGTCTAGAGGTAATAGCAGGAGAAAGAGTGAATTCTTTAGGACCAACTGCACGTGTAGTTTTAAATTCCTGCCCCACAAAAACTAGTTGTCCTTGACAAACTTGACAGTCCTTTCTAGGCCCCATTCCTTAAAAACGAATCAAAGAAAATTAAAGGATCCTAATGTTAGTATTTTGGCTGATTCGAAGTGTTCAAAGACAGGAAGTCTATACTAGATCCTTGAGAGAACAAGAAACCTTGCGAACAGATGAGGGTCTGCAACATGTGCCCCCCCAGTCCCCTCTTTCCCAGAGGAGTGCTGAGGGGGTCCCTGCTCTGCACTGCAGTGGAGACTAACTGTCGTCAACCCTCATTGGTGGCTCCTTCGAATTCCCAAACTATTAACTTATTTGGTCTCTAAATTCTACTTCGAGATGCTTTCACTGAACCCCTTAGACTCCTCAGAGCATGGCCGGGAATTAAAAATTTTTCGGTCGCACCCCTCAGCATCCTTCCTCCTTTAGCACAAACTCCCTTGGCATGTTTATGTCATCTTGAAGGTGCACCACGCCCCTCTACGCTTGGACAGTAGAACTCACTTTAAGGTTTACTGTGTTATATAAATAGGACTTGGGCTGGAAAGACGGCTTGATGCTTAAGAGTGTGGACTCTTAAGTGTGGCTGCCTGTACCAGCTGCGTGGATATCCAGCGCCTCTGGCCTCAAGTATCCATGGCTTCCAGACCCCCATGGACACATGCACACACTTGCATGTACACAACACACACACACACACACACTAAAATAATAAAAAGCAAAAGCAAGGAATCCTCACAAGCCTCCATGGAACTCATCATGCCGACCCTTGGTGTTTGCTCTGGGAAAGACTTCTGCTCTCTGAGCTTCATGTGAACGCTGCAATGTAGAAGAGATGAGAAGCCCAGCTGATCCTGATGGAGTTTCTGTAAGACGATTTACCCTCTAGGTCTCTGCAAAGCCTTTGGCAAATATGACAACTATGACCCTTTCTTTCCTTGGAAGAGAGTCCTATTTGCTATAGATATCACGGAAGGCTGAGTTCCCCTGCTGTGACTTCTGGAATATGTGTGCGTGCGTCATGTCAGTCCTGCAGTCAAATGTGCCCACACGGAATATCAGACTTGGCTTTGGTTCCCACGTAGGTCCCTCCAAGTGTCAAGGAACCCATCCCTGTGTGAGAACCTATTTTCCTGTTTGTTTATTTTTTAATGTAATATTCATCCTTCCTGCTTCAGAGATTATGAAACGCTCTTCTGCAGAGAGAAGTGGTGTGTCAGGCACTGTGTGTTGGGTATCCAGCTCAGGGACGCTCAGCTGTGCAGAATTACCTAGCTCAATCTTTCACTAGAAACGCACCTCCCCCCCAAAAAAAACAAAAACAAAAAAAAAAAAAAAAAACCAAAGCCATTGTGGAGGGATTGACACAGGCTCTCTGATGCTCCTTCATTACCCACGACCTCCAGATCCCCTCCTCCTCCTCCACAAAGATGTATAGAAACATAAACAGATGCACCGTTAGTGAACTGAAGAAAAGAACCAGACAGGGGTACTAGCATTTCTTCCCCTGATAGGTTAGGCCCCTAGATGTTACCCAGGGTTTCTCTGAGACAGAGAAAATCAAGTTAAAGATCCAAACAGGGGCCAAAACGAAGCCATTCAAAGACAATCCAGCATGGACCTTGCTTCAGAATAGAGCAAGCAAGCATTCTAACCTCAGAGGGAGACAGCGGCGTCACCCACACTGACCTGTGGTAACCCCACGCTTGCTCTCCCCATGCTGACACTGTCCTGTCAGCCTTGAGATCACCCAGGAGTAAAGCACTGTTTGTGCTGTGGTTGTGTCACACCTCAGATCTGTCCTTTTCCAGAAAACTGTTTGCCAGGAAGCCACAAGCAGGGAGGGTCCTTCTCGGTTCCTTGTGAACAAATTCAGTAATCAAGGTTTGCAGTGAACTGGTAAAAACCGCGATTCACGCACCAGTTTGTCACATGACATTATGAAAAGGTTTGAGTGTGCTCTGTCCTGTGTCCAACCCCTAAACTCAGGTCAGACCCACAAGTCCAGAGTGTTCTCTTTTTGTATGATTTGTTTGTTTGCTTGTTTTACGGCCAGACCAGCCCTCCAACATACTTAGTTAGTTATTATTGCGTTCAGACTTACCGCGAGTTGAAATCTCCCGGAGCTGAATGTGTTCCTGTAAGTTGTCTAACCCCCTTTCCGACAGCTGACACAAAGATCTTTGCATCCTAATATATATTCCTCCTGCCTCTTAAGCCCAGCGTCATAGGCTTAGGGCACCAATCCAGATGCAAGGAAGGTGGGGGGAGGTGGGGTGTGACTGACACAGACTTAGGAGTTGTCTGATAAGGACGCTCTTACCAAATGACAGGGGCATTGTCTTGCAGTGAGGAGACTTAAATTCACAGACCCACAAAATGTTGATAGCACAGGGCAGATGCTCAGGCTTTGATTCAATATTATTTTTGCTACACACACACACACACACACAAACACAGACACACACACACGACATGATTCTTATAAGACTGTACATAAGTAGAGAAAGCTAACTCTCATGTCCTCTTCAATTGTAAAGATTCTGAACACAGAAACAGTGAAATGGAAGAGTACACAGTATCTCTGGTTATATGGCATTGTCTATACTCCCTCATAGACATGAAAGACATAAAGATTAGTCATTGTACCTTGGTGACATTTGACAGAGAATGAGGCCAAGAGATTGCCAGGACCTTAGAACAGGTGACATAGAAAACCAATCACTAGATCATACATTTTCATGAGTTGTACAGGCTATCACCTACTTAACTACCACCCTTGGCTCAGCCCTCACATAGCATTTAACAACTGGTATTAATTTGTGTGTTGCTGTACATAAATCCTATGTGGACCTTAGCTCACAAGTCATTCATCCTCTTTGATAATTCTGTCATAGAGAAAGTCAGGGGCACATTCAAAATTGCTTATAAGGTTGGTAGTGGAGTCCGGAGCAAGGTGGATACTTGTAACACCCTGAATATTCAATGGTCTCTTGACTATGTCCTAGCATCGCAGATAAGGAAGGGAATGCATATTTTCTGTTCATTTCTACCCTTGGCCTTAGAACTAGAGTGTGCCTTCCTCAGATTTCTACTTGCGAGAGAACCGCACTCCTCACGGTGATAAAGATAGAAAGCCGTTTGTCCCCCCCAAGGCAAGGAAAGATTCTTAACCCACAGCCCCAAGCAGATCAGAAGAGGAGCTAAGCAGCTTAGGAGTTGTTTGCATGCTCTCCTGTGCTCTTTACCAACATTAGTGCCATTCTGAAAGCAACAGCTCTTATGTTGAGCAAGCAGAAGGTTTAATCCTGGGCTGGGTTTCCTCCTCTCTCCTCAGTGACTCTATGACATGTCCAGGAACATGAAGTTTAGATGATTACTTGATTTTTTTGTTCACTTCCTGAAGTGAATTTGCAAATACGGTGTGGGGAGCTGTGAGGTGAGCAGGTACTCCAGAATGCTGGTACTCAAAGAGCAGCACCCTGGAGAGATGAGGAAGTAGGTAAAAATTATCTGCTCGCCATCCGTGAATGGGGGCCTGAGTGCAAATATCCAAAGTCAGGGAAAAAAACTGGGCGTGGTCCAGTGTGTGTCCGTATCCACAGTCCTGCTGGGGGCAGACAGGATGCCTGCTCAGGTTTAATAACCACTAACCAGCTCGAGGCTCAGGGAGGGACTCTGACTCAAGGAAATAAAGCAGACAGCGAAAGAGCAAGGTACTTGATATCCTCCTCTGTGGTCTATGTCCATAAGTGCGCATGCTCACACAAACACACATGCGCTAACAAAACACACACACACACACACACACACACACACGCACGCACGCACGCACGCACACACGCACGCAATAAAGCGCACATACTCATACAGTACTTCCCAGACTCCTGATAGGCTAGGTTGGCATTTTGTCTAGGCTCCGCCCCACAGTTACCTGGCAACAGTCAGGTGTGACTGACTCAGGATAAAAGACCTGCTCACCCCCTCCCTCCTCTCTTGCTCTTGCCCTGTCGCCTTGCTCCTGCTCCCCCTCTCTCCTCATTCCCATCCCCCTCTCCCTCCGTGCTCCTGTCTGGCCTCTACTCCTGTACTCGTTCTCTCTGCCTTTCTGTCTCTGCTCTCTCAACTTCCCTCCCGATGCCATAAATAAACTTTATTTTATACGATACCATCATGTGGCTGGTCTCGAAGGGGGAAGGGACACCTCATCATGGGCCCGCGGAGGCACCCCCTTCCCCCACACAAGTCTACACATCCACCAAACATATTCCTTCTCTCTCTGTGTCTTTTTATAAAACACAGCAGGGTGGGCTTCACTGCCGACTGCAGACTTTCTGAATCCACCTGCATTATGCCACGGTCTACACTGACCTGTTAGCGTGCTAACATTTGAGAAGTGCTGTCCCAGGCCTGTGCTCAGGTCAGATGCAGCACTTGCTGCTCTGTGTGAAGACTGTCACCTTTCAGAGTCGCCATTTTCGTCTGTAAAAGAAATGGTTGGCAGTGGCAGGCTGTCCACCCAACCCTCTTAGGACAGCCCACGGCCATGAGAAAGGATGCACAGCGCCGATACTTTGTTCGAGCTTTAACTGGTGTTAACTTTTTAGTGGTGGGTAAGTGTATTTAATAGTGAAAGAGTAAAATCCAATGGGAAGTTCTAGAGCTTCTAAATGGCTGTTCTAACCACATAGAAGTCCATTGAGATGTGTGGACTTTGGGTCTGGTTTAATTTTAGTGCATGAATTTTTCTTCTTGATAAACACTGAAGAAGGTTTACATTAAAAAGTAAAAACAGGAGCTAGAGAGATGGCTCAGCAGTTAAGAGCAGTTGACTGTTCTCCCAGAGGTCCTGAGTTCAATTCTCAGCAAGCACAGGGTGGCTCACAACCATCTATAATGGGATCTGGTGCATTCTTCAAGTGTGTCTGTGTACTCATATAAATAAAATAAGAAATATAAAATTAAATAAATACATTAATAAAACAGCTGGCAGACCAGCGGTAAGCCTTGGGACCCCAGGAACAATAAGGCTGTAAAGTTCCTGCATTTTCTTTTTCTTTTGTGGATCCTGACCCATGTTTGTGAAAGTGTGGCAAACAAAACATTCCAAAAGCAGTGAGCACATCTCTCTAGACAAATGAGCAGGCCAGGTGCAGTCCAGCATAATGGAAAATATTTAGATAAAAGCTCTACTACCACCAAACATGGAGGCAATGAAACTTCAGGAAGATGGCGAGGAGGACCCACACTGCTGGCTGCCTCAGCTCCTTACCCGTCTAGCCAATCCTAATGGACCCTCTTCTCTCTGTTACCTAAAGGGTGTCAGTGATGCTTACCTGCAATTTTGATTTTATCTTTTTAACCTCCAGTAAGCAATAGCAAAGCATCTAAAGAAAGAAATTTAAAAATCTGATGCATATTTTAAAAGAAAACAACAACAACAACACAAAATGTGTTTGCTGGGTAAGCTGAGCCACAGAACACAGACCCAAGGAGGTTAAAACAGGGCTGTAGAGACAGTCAGTGCGAACAAAGCAGGTAAGTTCATCAAGACAGCTTAACAAGAACTCAGAGTCCAGAGACTAAAGGACACAGCACCGTCAGCATCTGTGAAGGAAAGAGGACAAAGAATGCAACGGAAAATGGCATGAAGGCCTGGGTGACAATTTCACAAACTGGGTAAAGGGAGACATACACACTGGAATCGAGAGCCTTACAAATCCCAAAGGATTAAACACACACACACACACACACACACACACACACACAAACCTATGCCAAAGTAGATCATAACCAGATCCCAGGAGCATCAGGAGGCTGTCTTCCAAAACTAAAACAATAGGAGAAACAAAATACTATTCCATTAGGGAGTAAACACCTCAAATAACAGTGGAATTCTCATTGGAAACACAGATGGTTCAAGTTTTAAAGAGAAGTCTAGCAACCTTAAATTCTATATGGAATGAATATAGCCTTCTGAACTAACAGAATATAAAGACACTGAGGCAAAGGACAATTAAGCATGTGTGTAATCAATTAAAAATGTGTATGTTGGGGTCTGAGAACCATCACACAAATCACTCAGACAATGATCTTGGTCAAACAGGGCTGGTTTATTGAATGCACAAACCCGAGACTAGTGGATCAGGGGCGCAGTGCAGGCTCAGGAGCTGAACCCCTAGCCAGAATTCTACAGAAATCCACAAACATTTGTGCCAAGTTATTCCACCAATCAAGACTTAGGGCTAAGAGACTTCTTTAGGAACATGTCTTTGTTGTACAGTTAGCCTGTTCTCATTGGTTGGAGTATTCAAACATAGCGGGGGACTTGTCTTGCCTAGCACCCATGTCTTAACTTGCCAATCAGGACGTCAGTTACCCATGTTAATAATGTCTCTTTATTTTAAGTAGAATGTTAATTCCCAGGGAGGTCTTGGGAAGTTAAAACTTTATTAGACCCCTGACTCAGAATAGAAGTCTTATTCCAAATGGTTTCTTATATTGGTGTAGGTGTCTCTTTTATGATAAGCTGTCCATCCCAGGGACAGCTTATCATACACAGGTTCAGGAAGTACTACTGGGTAGTTGGTTCAGGTCGAAGCTTATTGTGGCTAACTGTGCAAAGCAGTTCTAACTGACTTCCAGTGATTGGTTTCCATGAACACCAAAGCACAGAACACAACAAAGTATCCAATCAACTCTGGCATGAGAATGTTTCCTAGCAACATCAGTAACAGCCCAAAATGGCTGGCTGGACAGCATCCATTTTCCAGACCTTAACAGTTTACTAAAATGACTGAAGTCACTAATCAAAATAAAAAGGAGATGCAAACAGAAGGGATTTGGGAACACCAGGAAAGAAAGGAGCAGCAGCAAAGGAGTATATGCAAAGGGAATTGTGGGAGGTAAAGAGCTCAGCCTCCTTCAGCAGGGCTGGAAGGAGGAAAAAACCATTGCTAGGACACTGAGATTGTCTAAGGAGCATAATGAATGTGCCCATTGGTTTCTGTGCAAGGTGCTTCTCCTTCTGTTTCCTTAACAAGAAACTAAGTCTCAGCTTGTTGGAGAAGGCTGGTGTAAAAACTTTAATTTTTAAAATTTTTAATTTTTAAATCTTATTTTTAATGATGGTTCCTAAATGCGTTAACCTCCCTTATAGCCCACCAACCACCAGAGGTAGTGGGAAAGAAAGGATATGGGGAAAATGGACCTGTTTAGAAAGGAAATCTGCCTTAGTCTTTCATCTGTGTCCACATTAATGAAACGTTCCTTCATGTGTTTGCCCCAGCAAAACACTATACAAGCAACTTTCCAAAGAACCCCACTTTAAGCTGGTGCACTGGCAACCATAAGTGCTATCCTTGTTGGATGGAATTATTCTACTGATCACATCACTGGTCACTAGCTAGTGTAATTTTAGAAGTCTTCAGGTGATGCAATATATGATCTATGAACCAGGCACTGAGGCCAGGACTGTAAGCAAGGTGACCAATCAGTATCGGATTCAGGATTTTGGATGGGCAACAATCATCCATCTATGATTTTGTATCAAGAAGTAAAACTGGCAGGAATCTCATTAACCAAAACAGGAAAAGGAAGAAAAGAAGTGTGTGTGGGGGGAGAGACTATTGATGGTTACAATGGTATATGATTTGCATTGCATTAAAATATCTATATTCTCTGGTTTCACTGGTAACATTCTAGCAAGTCAGAACTACAGCCCTAGAAAATAAACAAGAAGTTGAACAAGGTAGTCAGTACTGCAGAAGGAAAATAAAAAGGGATATTTTGAGGCATAGAGAACTCGGTTCCTGATATATAACTGATGTACGTACCAAGAAAAGTGCACCACAGAGAAAGAATCATAATTTTGTTCGTTTAAAGTTAAACGTAGTAAGCCAGAGTTTTAATCTATGGGCCATACATTTATAATCTTTTTAACTTTTGATCCTTCCTGACAGAAGAAGGATTGTTGATTCAGTGTGGGGAAGTCATTACAGGGCAGGTAGCAAGGAATTAAAAGATTAGCTGGACCATAAGCTGCTTAACTTCAGGGTTAATCTCTAAGCTCTCTTTGGCATTTCTGAAAATATCCATGAGTACATGGGTTCAAACCATGTTTCCTTCTGTTTGGAGTCCCCTAATCCTACAGCCTGGGTCCCTCTTTCCATAGTGTCCCACATTCTGATTAACCAGAATAGAAATTTGCACCTTGAAAATGGGAAACTTGCTGCTTTAAGTATAATATCTGTTGTGATCATAAAAAGATAAAGAGGTGTGAGGGAAGTGTGGGAGAAGGGGTGCCTCAGCTGGCCCATGCCAAGGCATCCCTCCCCCTGAGGGACCAGCCACACAATGGTATAGCATAGAACAGAGTTTATGCAGAGCTTGGGGAAGGGAGTTAGGGGAGTAGTAGAGTCAGAGAAAGGCAGAGAGAGGGAAAGAATAGAGAAGTAGAGGCCGGCCATGACCATGGAGAGAGAGAGAGAGAGAGAGAGAGAGAGGAGGCAATGGGAAGGGGGGAGCAAGGGGGCAAGAGGCAAGAGAGAGAGACAAGAGAGTAAGAGAGGGAGGAGGGGCCTAGCATCTCCTTTTATAGTGGGCCTACCTGGCTGTTGCCAGGTAACTGTGGGGGTGGAGTCCAGACAGAGTACCAACAATATCCTCTTCTAGAAAGGACAGGGTGGAGAGCACATCAGAAGTCCTTCCATGAGGTCTGGTTTCCCAAAGCATCAAAATCAGAATAGATGGCACAAAACCCTGAAATGTACAAACCAGTATCTTTCATGGATCTAGAGACAAAAATGCTTAACACATCAAATATAGCAGAACATATAAAGAATAGTACTCAGGGTGTGCTGGCATCTAGTCTAGGCTCTGCCCCATAATTACCTGACAACCGCCAGGTGTGCCTGACATGGGCACACAGAGGTACACTCTTCCCCCACACCTTCCCCTGGCCTTCTCTATCTTTTTTATAAAACATAACATGATGAACAAGTGTATTGATTGAAATCAATCAATGTAATTCATCCTATTAACACACTAAAGAAGAAAACCATTATGATCTATCCATTGATGAAGTAAACACTTTGGGACTGATTACAAAAAACAAAGGGTGTGTGGAAAAAGTCATATGAATCCTTATGCACTGTTTATCAGGAGGCTCCAAGGATCCCAAAACAAGAGGGGCTTTTGCCATTTCCCTTGGTGACCAACCAGAACTGTGTGGTAAGACCCTACAGCTGAAGACACCATGTGCCTTGATTGTAAGATATAGAGAAATCAAATGAGAACTGAGCTGGCAAAGTCTTCCCTGGTGGTTATCTTTCGTAATTGAAGGTGATGTGCAGGCTGCTGGGAGCGGGGAGGGGGTAAAGGGCACTGCAGTCTTACCCAGCTGTGAAACCTCCAGCTTCCAATATCAAACCAAGAGACAAGGTGTAGCAGAATTGTAGCAGAACCACTGTATCTGGCATGAATTTTAAGTCATTGCCCTAGGCTTAGAAGAAGCCTTTCATCCACAGCTGTCATCTGAGATTTCATGGGTTTGTTCTTTTGAGGGATTCTCGAAGCCTTTGCATAACTTACAGATGTGCCAGACCAACCAAGAAGTCTCCGATGGCTGACAATTGCTTAAGGTGATGATTCTTTCAAGATGATCTCTAGGTCAGCTAAGAGGCTTTGGTATGCAGAAATTGACTTGCTAAGGATGCCTTCCGTGAAAAGATAGAGGCTGTGCAAAATGGGCCTGGCATTCAGTCCGTGAGAGGGTGAACACACACCCCATCCCCCCACACCCACAGCCACCACTACAATCGATCCTCTCACATAACCCAGAACTCCATAACATAACATAACATAACATAACATAACATAACATAACATAACATAACATAACATAACATAACATAACATAACATAAACCAGACAAGAGGTTTCCCCACTGATTTAATAGTGGCACAGCTGTTATGGAAGGGATTAACTGTTTTCCAGGCCCACTCTGCATAAACGAACCCATGCTTGGTACCTTTTGGGTTTTTTGTTTTGTTTGCTTTGTTTTGTTTTGTTTTGTTTGTTTGTTTGTTTTGAGACAGAGTTTTTCTGTATAGCCCTGGCTGTCCTGGAACTCACTCTGCAGACCAGGCTGGCCTCGAACTCAGAAATCCACCTGCCTCTGCCTCCCAAGTGCTGGGATTAAAGGCGTGTGCCACTACTTCCCTACTTGGTACTCTAAACCCAATTTTAAAAGCTCTCAGCTGTAGTGCCCTACCGGGAATTTACTACTATGCTACGGAATAGAAATGGCATCAAACCGCCTTCCAGACACCTAGGAGTGTGTTAGGCAAACACTACTTTAGGCCTTAATGGGAGGAATTTCTCTTTCTAGTAAACAGCAGTGAATACAGGGACTCCTGTCTACCGACAGTTCTGGGGAGAGAGAGAGAAAGAGAGAGAGAGAGAGAGAGAGAGAGAGAGAGAGAGAGAGAGAGAGAGAGAGAGAGAGAGAGAGAGAATTGAATACGTCTCTCCTACACAGGAAATGTATACCACCAGTGTCAATTCATTTCAGTCCCTTTAATGGACTATCATGAAGGTTTTCAAGAGACTGATCGTAGGGAAATGGACTGTGAAACATGATCTTCTGGGGATGAGAGCAGCCGAGGTTGCCTGAACTGGCCCAGCACAAGACCGGCACTGTCCACAGCTCATGGCCTTGGTCAGAACCTTTGTCTTGGCTCCATATTTCTCCCATCTTTCCATCCTATTTCATCCCCAAACACCCTTCCAGGTGTCCCTAGTTCTCCATGGCTGCTGGATGGCTACACTAGAGAAAGAATCCAGACATTCAAACCCTCTCACACAATGGACAGAATTAGTTTTTGACCAAAGCGCATAAACAAAGCAATGGGGTAGGGGAGGACATCCCTTCTAAGACATTGTGTGGAGGATCGACGCCATGCTTACAGAACCACATGTGTAAGACTCTGAAGAGCCGGGGCGCCCGAGTGAACAACTCGACTGGAACCAGTGATCGGTGCAAAAGCAACTAGAATTTATTGTTCCAGCATGCTGGGGTCATCCTGCACTGGAAGGAGAAGTGGCAACCCGTGAGGCCTGTTCGTCAAGTTTTTATACAGTTTCCAGGGGCAGAATCATCAACTACTAGGTAGAATATGTTTGGTAGAACAGTGTGACTTTTAAACTGATTGGTCCTTAGTGAATGATGAGGTAGCGAGAGCTTCTGTCATCTGTAGGGAGGGGTAAGAGGTGAGGGAGGCAACAGTCCGTCCCCCTCTGTGGTCTTTCTGAGGAACATAAAGAGCCTCTCCCTTCCAGAGGGGAGGGTGCCCATGACCTCTCTTCCAGGAGGGGAGGGGTGCCTGGGGGAATTTTCCAAAGGTACTGAGCTGGCCTCTTCACTTGAATCCCCTCTAAGACATCATGCTGGAGGATGGACCCCATACTTTCAGAGACACATAAAACAAAAGTACTATTAAAAAATATTTTAGTCTACGGTTCACACACTTTCTGTGCTCAAAGTTTCACATCTACCCCTTGTATCCTGTACAAGAATCTGCTCAAAACGTATTACAAACATAAATGTAAAACTATGAAGCTTTCAAAATCATTTCATATATATATGTGACATATATTTATACATATGAAATATATATGATATATATATCATATATATGTGTATATATATGTGTGTATATATATATATATATATATATATGAGACAGCATTTAATTGGGGATGGCTTACAGATTCAGAGGTTCAGTCCATTATCATCAATGAGAGAACATGGTAGCATCAAGGAAAGAACGGTACAGGAGAAGCTGAGAGTCTACATCTTCATCTAAGGCTGCTAATTGAAGACTAACTTACAGGCAGCTAAGATGAGAGTCTTAAAGCCAACGCCCACAGTGACACATCTACTCCAACAGGGTTACATCTTCTAATAGTGCCACTCACTGGGCTGAGCATATATAAACCATAACATTCCATCCCCCAGCCCCCATAGGCTTGTTCAAACATATGAATCTGTGGGGGCCATACCTAAACATAGCATAATGGAAAATACATTTAGTCCAACTTCAAAAGTCCCCACAGTCTAGCAGTATCAACAATGATAAAAGTCCAAAGTTCAAAGTCCCTTCTGAGATTCATCCAATCAATTAACAGTAATTCCTAAAGCAAAATAGGGAACCAGCTGGGCAAATTCCATACTCTGCATCTCCGTGGCTGATGTCAAAGCAGTTTTCAGTTCTCTAACTCCCTTTTCATCTCGATGATTTAAAGACAAGTGGCAACGAGAGAGAATTATGACAATCACATACTCAACAGGGGACAGGTTCCTAGAAAAGATAAATACCTGGTAGTCATATATGATGACACACAGTTTTAACTCCTGCACTTGGGGGATAGCAACAAGGCAGCTGGCGTTTAAGGTGTTGGACAACGTAGCATCTGTGAGACAAGATGAAGATCTGTGTGAGCCTAAGTAAAGAGAGCCTTTGTCCTACACAACAACAATAGCCAACCACCTCTTGAAAATTCAGTATCAAATAACTAAGCAATTAATCCCACTTAGAAGGGGGAACAAAATAATCACAGGAGTCAGACAAAGGAAGGGACTTGGTGGGAGAAGGGAGGGGAAAGAGGGTTAAGGGTCAGGTATGGGGAGAGACAGAAGAGAAGCCTAGAGGGTGAGGAGAATGAATGAAAATGTGCAGTTGAGGGTGATTGGGGGGGGGGACCTCTAGAAAGTCCCAGAGACCTAGGATGGGGGAGGTTCCCAGGATTCAATGTGGGTGACCTTAGCCGAAATGTCCAACAGTGGGGATATGGAATCTGAAGAGATCACCTCCAGTAGTTGGGCAATGCCCCCAGTGGAGGGATGGCGACACCAAGTCACCTTCAAATTTTTCTACCCCAAAGTGCTTCTGTCTAAAAGAAACACAGGGACAAAAATGGAGCAGAGACTGAATGAGTGGCTCACCAATGGCTGGCCCGACTTGGGATCCACCCCATGGGTGGGCACCAAACCCCAACACTGTATTACAGACGCTATGTTGTACTTGCAGACGGGAGCCTAGCATGGCTGTCCTCTGGAGGCTCTACCAGCAGCTGACGGAGACAGATGCAGATACTTACAACCAACCATTAGACTGAGGTTGGGGACCCTTATGGAAGAGTTAGGGGAAGGATTGAAGGAGCTGAAGGGGATGGCAACCCCATAGTAAAACCATCACTGTCAACTAACCTGGCCTCATGGGAGCTCCCAGAGACTAAGCCACCAACCAAAGAATATACATGGGCTGGTCCAAGGGTCACAGCACATATGTCGCAAAGGACTGCCTTGTCTGGCTTCAGTGGGAGAGGATGTGCCCAATCTTGAAGAGACTTCATGTCCCAAAGAGGGGCGAGACCTAGGGGTGGGATGGAGGGGACCCCCTCTCAGAGGCAAAGAGAGGGCCATGGGGGTAAGAACTCTGTGAGGGGGGATCTGGGGGGCAACATTTGGGATGTAAATAAATAAAACAATAACAAGTAAAGCCTGCCTTCATGGTACATAGCAGGCTGAAAAAAGAGAAATTCAAGCCCAATCTGACTACATTGCATGACATGTCCTTTTAAATAGGCAAATACTATAAAAACATTTTTAAACATTCCATGTCAGTAGCTACCATAGGAATGCAAATTAAAACTACTCTGTTATTTTTAATCTCTTCCAAGCAAACAATACCAAATGCTAGTAAGGATCTAGAGAAGAGGAAAAAGCCCTTATACATTGATAGTAAAAATGTAAAATAGAGCAGCCATTATGGAAGTCAGCATAGAAGCTCCTCAATGCACTAAAACCATGACGGGTGGGAACTCTCCTGGATATGAGCTGAAGTCTTACGGGTTCATACAACACAGAGAAACTTGCACATCAGTGTTCACAGAGGGTTAGTTCACTGTGCCATGGGAAAAATCTAAGTGTCCTCCATGGAGGAGTGGATGAGGAAGATGAGGAAAATTTACAGGAGGACTGTTGGGGCCACAAAGAAGAGTCAGCTTTGTCATTTGCAGCAAAGTGGACAGGAATGGGAATTACTACATTAAGCAAATTAAAGCTGGTCTCAAAAAACCAGGCATTGTGTATTGTCTCTCATTTTAGATCCTAATTAAGTGCGACACAGAAAGGGAGGAAAAGTAGAAGAACAAAGACAACTAACCAGAAGGGGAAGAGGAAGAAAGAGAGGAAGACTGGCTGGTGGGGGCGGAGCACACTCAAGGCTCACGGCACATTACTACGTATTTCATGAAAATGTCCTTAGGAAACCCAGCATCACGTACAAAGAATACATGTCAGCCAAACGTCCCATTAAAACTGCAAACAATTGAATTAGAAAATGAACAAAGAAGCACTGACACTTCACAGCAGGCGATTCTTAAATGACAAACACGCAGGATGGTCACTGGAGTTTCACACTACAGATGTGTGGAAGAACTGTAAGATAGGAGCAATGAGCATCCCTAAAAAATATGGAGATGGTAAATGCTGGCCAGGATGTAAAGAAACTGGGCTGCCTGCCGATTGCAAGTAGAACAGGAAAGATTCCAATCACTGGTTTTGGTATTGGCAGACGTTTTATAAGTTTTCTAATGTTAAGCATGAATGTACTATAAAATCTAGCAATTACGTTCCTAGGAATTAGTCTAGGGAAGTGACCTAGTAACTTGTACCCAAATGTTCTGGAGGCATTTTTTTTGGAGGGGGCGTTGAATTTGGGTTTTTCGAGACAGGGTTTCTCTGTATAGCCCTGGCTGTCCTAGAACTCACTCTGGAGACCAGGCTGACCTCGAACTCAGAAATCCGCCTGCCTCTGCCTCCCAAGTGCTGGGATTACAGGCGTGGCCACCGCCACCAGGCAGGTGGTGGCATTATTCTTACTTGCCCCAAACTAGAACCTATGCAGTGTTCAGACAGGTAAACAAACTGTGATGTTTGCACCATGCAACGCTGAATGAACAGCCCTGAAAGAGGCTCAGAAACACACACACATACACACACACACACACACACACCTTCATACACACTGTTGACATTTTGTCTAGGCTCCGCCCCACAGTTACCTAGCAACAGCCAGGTGTGCCTGACTCACTATAAAAGCGGCTGCTTGTCCTCTCCTCACTCTCTCCTCTTCTCCTCCTGCTCCCTTATCCTCCTCCCCCTCCTCCCCATTCCTCTCTCTAGTGCTCATGGCTGACCTCCCCTCCCCTCCCCTCCCTCTCCCCTCCCCTCCCCTCCCTCCGTCCCTCTCCCCATCTCTGCCTTTCTCTCAACTCCCCATGACTGCAGACACAGCCAAAGAGGTTGTGTGTTTCTTTACAACTTGCTGTGAACATATCATTATCTTACAAGCACAGCACGCAGATGCTCTGAAAGAGTCCTAAAGGACTTAACAAGGAGACGAAGAAACATCAACAGAGAAGCAACCGAGTCAATGTTTGTGCAAAGCCTGAACGTGGGTGGTCTGGGTCCATTGGCATGCCTGCTGGCCTTGCTTCTCCTTCACTTCTCTGACCCACCCTGCCCTCTCCAGGCCCTCTTCCTCTGCCCCTGGCTCGTTCCCTTCAACT
Source organism: Apodemus sylvaticus (assembly GCF_947179515.1). Classification (NCBI taxonomy): domain Eukaryota; kingdom Metazoa; phylum Chordata; class Mammalia; order Rodentia; family Muridae; genus Apodemus; species Apodemus sylvaticus. Next base: position 174,617,512 of record NC_067473.1, on the reverse strand, counting down.
TCTGCTTTCAGGGACCCTGCCCACAGTGTGTTATTCTCCTACGCTCATTCTGCCCTGTTTATTGATAGTGTGAACCGTGTTCTAGCCCATGAAATGAAATCATTGTTGCAGGAGAGCTCTCACTCTTGAGGAGAAATAATAGTAAACCGAGGGGAATACGTACAAAAAACGTTTAGCTATTTCATGTTATATATAAAAATAAATCTGAATAATCTCACGGCACAATTTTTACTTATTGGGGGGGGGAAGCATGTGTGCTATGGTGTGTGTGTGTGTGTGTGTGTGTGTGTGTGTGATTGGTGTGTGTCAGTTCTCTTCCTCTGCCCTCTGGATGGAACTCGGATTGTCAGGTTTGACAACAAGTACCTTTCATGCTGGGTCATCCCTCTAGTCTTTAGTCGTGTAGTTTGAGAGGGCCTCTTTGATGGCTTAATATTTGAATAGAAATCTAATAAAGACAGGAAACAAATTATGTACAAGAATCTAGGAAAAGAGTCCTACATCCTGCAGAGAGAAGCGCTTCCTACACTAGAAACAACTTTTGGTAAAGAGAAGAGAGAAGCAGGAGCTCGTGGAGGAGGATTGACCAGCAGACAAGGGTAGGGATGAGTATATTCTAGGAACGAGAGGCGAGTGTATTGGTTAGCTGTTGCCATGTGATGAACAAGCCCCAACTTGAATGGGCAAAACAGAAGTAATGATGTTGTCTCTTCTGAGGATGTCTCAGGGTCAGTTTGTTTCACAGCTGGGTGGTTTCTGTTCAGGGTCTTAGATTGTAACAAGGTGTCAGCCAGGACTATATTCATCTGTTCAAGAGATTCATTTCCAGAATGGCTCACTCATGTGATCTGGGCAGAAAGCTGGAGTTATGCATACATATATTCTTAAATATGGACAGCTCGGTCTGCATGTTACCTGCATTGTTCTGTCAGAACTGTTTTGACACTGCACAAACCATTGGTGTGCACCTCTCCAGGGAAGACCATCTCTCCCATTCCCAGCTCTCCTTGGTTGCTTGTGGTTCTTCGTGTGGGGTTGAGGCCTTGTGGGCTTTCCCCAGTCCTCTTCGGCGTGCCCTTGACCGTGTTCTTGTTAGGCTCATGCTCAGGCAGTCATGTTTGTGAGGCTCTCTGGGTGCAGGTTCTGGGGTTGCTAGGAGACACAATCTCACATCAGATCCCAGCCCTCCTGGCTTTCATCACCCTTCCACACCCTCTTCTGCAATGTTCTCCGAGCCTTAGATGTGGGAGTGTTTCGTAGATGTGTTCATCGGGGACTGGGCTCCACAGCTCTGCATTTTGATGGGTTGTGGTTTTCTGTAGTGATCTGTGTCTGTTGCAAAGAGAAGTTTTCCTGATGAGGGATGAGGACTACATTTATCTGTGGGCACACTATGGACAGACATTTATGGATGGTTGTCAGGGATTACGCTTTTTTAGTAAGTGGTGGTTGTAGATTCTCCACCAATAAACACGACTTCTCAGCACTGGGTCGGCAGCTATGTTTCCAGCAGCAGTGTGGTCTCCTCGTGTTGAGGACCTTAACTCCAATTAGAGGGTCTTTTTATTTATAGCACAACTATCCACTATACTTAAAGGGTTATCTTCTACCTACATATTATCTTGCAATTTATACAATAGCTCTGTTTTGGGGTTTTATTTTTGTTAGGTGTAATTATGTACTGTTTTCTGTTTACTTATTTGTCTGTTTGGCACTGATGAGAGGGCTTTACTGTATAGCTATGTAGCCCTGGATGACCTCGGATCTGAGATCCTCCTGCCTCAGCCTCCTGCATGCTGGTTTTGAAACTTGGACCCTGTCTTAGTTAGGATTGCGATTGCTGTGATGAAACACCGTGACCAAAAAAAAAAAAAAAAATGGGAAGCATAATGGTCAGGATTCTCTAGAGTCACAAAACTTATGGGATGTCTCTATATAGTAAGGGAATTTATTATAATAACTTACAGTCTGTAGTCCAATTAACCCAACAATGGGCAGCTGTGAATGAGAAGTCCAAAAATCTAGTAATTGCTCAGTCCCACGAGGTTGTTGTCTCAGCTGGCCTTCTGTCTAAGCTGGAATCCTCATGAAGTAGTTTCCAGCAGATGTGCTGGTAAGTGAGTGCAAGCAGGGGAAGAAGAACGAGTCTTTCTTCTTCCAATGTCCTTACCTAGGCCTCCAACAGAAGCTGTGGCCCATATTAAAGGTGTGTATGCCATGCCTGGATTCGGAACTTGCTCTGTCCCAGGCTGGTCCTGAACTCCATGATCCACTTGCCTCAGTCTCCTGGGATTAAAGGCATGTACTACCTTGCCTGGGCCTTTCATGGCCACTATGCCTCAAGATCTCCATGTCATGATCCAGGTCAGAAGCCGGTGTCTTCCAGCCTCAAGATCTGGATCAGAGGTGTGCCCTCCATTTCTGGACTAGTTCATTCCAGATGTAGTTAAGTTGACAACCAGGTAGGAACACCTACACAAGAAAGAAAGGGCTATTTGGCTGACATATCATACTCCATTAAAGGAAGAAGCCACAGCAGAAATTCAAACATGGGGTTTGGGGGGAACCTGCAGGCAGGAGCTGGTACAGATGCTATGGAGGGTGGTGCTTACTGGTGGATCCTCATGGCTTGCTCAGCCTGCTTTCTTATAGAACCCTGAACCACCAGTCCAGGGGTGGCCCCACCCACAATGGGCAGGGCCCTCCTTATCAAATGGAGGTATTTTTCTCAAGTGAGGTTCCTTCCGCTCAGCTGACTATAGCTTGTGTCAAAATGACATAAAATCATCCAGCGCACGGCCCACAGTGCCCCCTCATTTCCGTCTTACGCTTTCCCTAGGTCAGAAGCCTGTGTCTGACCCTGTGACCGCCCACCTCTTGGTTGCTCCAGTTCTACCTACCCTAAGGACATAGTGTAGTCTGTCCATTGATATTATTAAACTCTATTAGTTATTAATATGACCCAATCAGTCCCCCAAGTAATCAAGGCAAAGTCCTATGGATTTATTTAATCGGCTTAGCACAATTATTGGGGGGGAGGGCAGCCCTACTCTATTTTTCTACACACTGAACTGTGTACTTTCCCAGCTGTGACCCTCAAGTAGTTGATGTGTGAGTCTCCCCTGGGTTAGTTCTGCTCCATTAGTCTATCCTCAGGGGACATTTCACTTGGCCACATGCTCCCAGTCTAGGACATCTAATGGAAACCTCCTGTTTTCTTCCTCTCCTTCCCCTCCCTCCTCCTCTCTCCCTCCTCCTTCCTTCTCTCTCCTTTCCTCGTGGTCCCCGCCTGTGACCCTCAGCCTAGTGACTGAAAACCCACTTACCTCCATTCTCCCCCAGTAATTGGCTCTAACCACTTTCATCTCACCAATAGTTTTAAATTGGGGAAGGAGATGTACACTTGGTCCGCTGAGAATCTGCTTGTGAGGGGCCACCAGATCTTGGTGGCCAGTATTTAGTGTGTGAATACATCACAGCACCAGACCCAACAGTAGTGTCGCTGACTGTGACTTTCAAAATAAAGGAAGAGCATGCAGCATATTTGGATGGAGAGAGAAGAAGCGTGATGTTCCCCCAGTGCCTCTGTGGAGGTGGCAGTCACTAAGTGAGCGTATTGGTGCAAATACTGATTATTGAAACGTTAGTATAAATGAGCATGCCTTGCTGACCGCAGCCATAGGAGCGGTCTCACGTTAGAGTAAGTGAAATGTATACACCACAGCCAACTGTGTCTTCAGCGGGATTGCACAAGGGGTTGGCAACTTGTTCTCATTTAAATTTATTCACAAGCCAGTCCCCAAAATAGCTGCAAAGTCAATTTTAGCATCCATGTGATTGCCACAGATTTCTGCGTTAGAAGCGGTGAATTAATGAAGCTGAATTTTCTTTTACAATCTGCATTCCTAGATATAACCAACGGTGTTTGTTCTTGTTTTTGTTTTACTTTTGTTTATTTCGTGTGAAGGCTTGTGGTACAGGACACAGCAACATCTTCACATTAGAACCAATAGATGAAGCTCTAAAAGAAAAAAACCCTGTCTGAAGACCAATTATTTAAATTTAGCGCCTAGTATGTCCATTTAACATTCATAATTTCTACTCCTCACTTCCTGTCAGCAAGAAAGCTAACAGGGACCTTATAGGAGCAGAACTTTGTAGCACACAATAAATCCTATACAAATGTATTACTTATGTTTAGGGGTCCTATGTCTCTCCCCAAGATTATGACTTTTACACACACACACACACACACACACACACACACGACCATTCAAAGTACACTTGGCTACAGGGACCCTCCCCCAGCATGCACACTCATGCATCTATGTCACATGGGCTGATTCGCTCCACATGTGTCATTATTTGTCAAGAATGCTGCTCAGACGGCTGATCGGGAGATAGGCAGAGCAGGAATCGAGACAGCCCAGGGTTTCCTCGTCAAGTAGGTTTAAAACATTTTTTTCCTCTCTCGCGTTTCTCTCTCTCTCACTAACTTCCTTCCTGTTCTAACTGCCAGTACTCAGAAGTCAGAGTTGAGAGACCGACCGAGGTAACCTACAGACACTCAGGGCCGCCTGGAAGGTAAGTTGAAATGCCTGAGGTGGGGGAGGCTGCAGGTGGGCGCAGAGTCAAGCAGGAAATCTCAGAGCCACCCTACTGCCCTTGCCGGGGGAGCTGTTGCTGTTTTTAAGAAGGGCGGTTCTTTAAACTTCATGATAAGAAAGTGCTAACGAGATTGCTGGAGCAGAAAAGAGGAAGCCAGCCCTGAGAAGGGGAGACAAGCTGAAGGAGGTAGGAGAGAGGACCCCGCCACCAGAAGGTTCTAGAGAAGGGATCTGGGGATACCTGGAATGGGGGCGGGGCGGGGTGGGGCTGCGGGTGGTTTCCTTGCTAGGCAGGAGCTGGAATTTGGCTAAACTCAGGAAAAGGAAAACCCTACCTCTGAGCTGATATGGACTGTGTGGTGGATGGCTGCTGTGCTGGGGTGGAGATGTGCGGTTTCCTGTTTTGAAGCACACTTTAAAGAGACTGTTTGAAAAGAGTGAGAATATGGCGCAGAGCTGTCAAATGCTAAGCCATTAGCAAAAATGGGGGAATTAAATTCCTGCAGTGGGATGGGCAGGAAGATATTCACTGTGACTGCCCAAAAAACTAAGCAGCCCTCCCCATCAAGGGGAACTGGCGCAGACCGGGAAGATGTGGAGAAGACTGTGGGAGAGTCACTAGGAGAGCCTGCTTGGGCCCAGCTATAAACTCAGTGCTCGGTGGGCCTTTCAGCTGTCGTGGTCTGAACTTTGGCCTTGCCAGCAGGCTTTAGACATGACTTGGCATGCTGTCCTCCCTCGGTCGAACTTTCCAGGGAGCAAGTGCTAAAAGCCCCATCGGGGTAACTTGCAGCATAGGTCTGAGAACCCCTGAGCAGTTTTTCACTGAGTGGGGGAGTCAGATGACCCTTACAGGAAGGCCCCCAGGCCACACCTTCACAAAGACACTAAGAGCCTTCTCAAGTCAGGCTTGGCACCCTGGATTCCCCACATGAGAAGGTATCAGCGGTGACCTGCTGGCTGAGAATTTGTCACCAGCAGGTGCCATGTCTCTCAGTGATATTTCTAAGAGTGTATCCCTGCCCTTTTCAAATCCAGTGACAAAACAAGCTGATTCTATTGTGAGTTCTTCAGGTTTCTGATAGAACATGATCAACTTTCTTTCCACACTGCCCACACTGCGCCAGTGAGGAACAATCTCGTGGGCATCTTCTTGCCTGTGGAATTTGGCCCTTCACCATTTTGGAGACTGTGGGTCTGTCCCAGGGAGACGTGCATTGAGCAGCCGCACACTTTGGTTTCCACTGGAAGCTCAGAACACGGCAGAGTTATTCTGAGGGGGATTTACGGGAATATGATACGTGACAAACTTGAGCTAACAGGAAAGGGAGAAGAAGCCCTGTGGGCTGAAAATTAAGCAGAGAGGAAAGACAGCCAGTGTTGGCCCAGAGCCCTCTGTGTGCCAAGCCTGGTATTGAGAAACTCAAGATTTTCATATTGAGAGAATGGAAAAGAATATTAAGGAAGCCTTCAGCAGTTCATATACTGTTACAGTAAAAGAGCTGATCGCCTTAGACATTGTCCACGGAAGAAGATTTCTCTAATCACACATGTGGGGTGCCTTTGTTTGGACAGCAGCTTCGCCGCTCTGGGGTGGACTACACTGGTGGATGGTGGCCCGAGTCCTAGGTGGAGTCTTGCAGGCCCCAGATCTTGCCTGCTCCTGAAAGATCAAACAATAAGATCTTACCAGGCTGGCCTTTATTGATAATACTCTGGTTTCCTCAACCGAAGCTGGCTAAAACTACACAGGGCCTTCCTCAGGGGTCTGATAATATAAGTTCAAGTGTCCATGAAATCTCTGACGTATCAAATTAATTTAGAGGACCTTCAGTGACTGTGACTGGTTGGTTTTTTTTTTTATTTTATTTTATTTTATTTTTTTATTTATTTATTTATTTTTTTTTGTGCCTAGTCATGGCTCCCAGAGAGCAGCTGTCTTTGAAGATTATTTAAAGTAGTGTTTGGGAAAGAAGAGTGTCACACGGGGGTGGGGGGAGCTTAGTGAATCTTATTCTTATCTCTTTCTGCACCAAAGAACAGGCTGGAAGAGCGTGTGGAATGCACAGGCCGGAAGTAATGGGCTGTTTCTCTCAGGGAGAGAAAGGTGAAGCTCTGGTTCTCAGAGGGAGGGAGTGGTGGGGCCTGACATTAATCCCAGCATTTGAGAGGCAGGGCATCTCTGTGAGTTCCAGGTCAGCCAGGGATACAGAGTGAGAGCTTGTCTTTTAAAAAAAGTGTGTGTGTGTGTGTGTGTGTGTGTGTGTGTGTGTGAGAGAGAGAGAGAGAGAGAGAGAGAGAGAGAGATCTTTCTAGAACTATGTCCCCTTCATTGCATCATACAAGACGAGTTCCTCTCAGTCACTAGCTTGGAGCATCTCCTCCAGTTTTGGATGCCCATGGAGCTGCCTTGGTAGGAAATGGCCTTGGGATACCCCAGAAAGGACCAAATCCGCCACGTGACTAGAAATACTGAAGCGGTTCCTTCAGAAGCAAGAGAAGGGGCCCTGTGGATGTCCTGGTTGATAATCTGGGGTCTCCTGAAACCAGGCAGCAGCAAAGCCAGCACATCGGGCTGCGACATGTGATATTCGCAGTTCTCAGCAAGAACTCCTCTCTGGGCTCTGGGTCCTACTGTGGGAAATCCCCTGCCTCTGCTCTTCCCACCCCCACTGCACACACACACACACACCTCTCCATTTCTTTCCCTTAGTGACTCAGAGGTGCAAGGTGAGACCCCAGCCCACCCAGCCTTCCAGTGTAGTCAGATCTTCCTGCATTTTCCCCCAGAGCCAGAGGCAAGGTTGTCCACTAACGGCACTCTGGGCCACTGACTCATCTTCTCATTCGGAGCGAACCTCCTGTCAGGCAAAAGGTCAAGAAATAAAATCGAGCCGGGCGGTGGTGGTGCACGCCTGTAATCCCAGCACTCTGGGAGGCAGAGGCAGGCAGATTTCTGAGTTCGAGGCCAGCCTGGTCTCCAGAGTGAGTTCCAGGACAGCCAGAGCTATACAGAGAAACTCTGTCTCGAAAAACCAAAAAAAAAAAAAAAAAAAAAGAGAGAGAGAGAGAGAGAGAGAGAGAGAGAGAGAGAGAGAGAGAGAAATAAAATCGAAAATGGAATTTTTAATGTGAGGTATTTGCTGTCAAAAGAAGGGCAGTAGTTACTGTCCCATTTTTACATTGGATTTCATTTATAAATAATCCTCACAAGTTCCTAAACATCAGGTCCTGCCCTTACATGTCAGAGAAAGGCATACTGAAGAGGAGGGTCTGTACTGGAAGGTCAGTTTATACCCAGGGGAAGCACTTCCTCCTCAGGACTTTATCTCCCACAAAACACATAATGGCAGGGCCAGGGAGGAAGACAAGGAAATGAATTAATATTAATCACCTACTGGCCAGTACAGCCTCCAGCTCAGCCTTTTGATGCTGTGGGGAAGGCTCATTTTCCCTGCATCTCGGGCAGATGTTAAGGGCTTGCTCAGGTCCTATGAGAAGTTGGTTTTGGAGCCAGGCTTTGGGCCCCTGGTTCACCTTCCTCGAAGTTCAGGCTTTATCAAACACGAAGGTCACTTTGCTAAATTCACCTGGGATGGGATTTATTTCCTACAAACGTAGGATCTCATATTTTTATGGTCATCAACTTGTAGAAGCTATATTAACAGCCAGACGTGTACGCTGACCAGAAGTTAAGTCATTTCCTACTTCTCCTGCCTTCTTCTGTTCCTGTAACATGAAGCTTACATTGTCTCCCGCATAGTCTCTGGTGACTCCTCGCAGTAACTCATGGGATGCACCAACTGTGTAACTGCTAAGTTTGGACTCAGAACAGTTCAGTAACTGTTTTATGATAGTCTTTGTGATACAAAAAGGTTTAGGTAAAAGAAAGGTGATTTACGTTTTAGGGAGAAAAAGGTAGGTTATGTATGCTGTGTTTTATAAAATGGCCATATAATAAGGCGGGAGGGAGCACCTCCGTAGGCCCTGCCGAGGTGCTTCCAAACGAATCACCACCATAAGACAGGTCTAGTACCAAAAGAAGTTTATCAGGGAAGAGAAGACCTAGAAAAGGGGTAGAGATGGGGTAGGGGTGGGGTAGAGGACAGAATGAGAGAAAAGAGAGGGAGGAAGACACCAGCTGGGAACAAGTGAGGAAGAGAAAGAATAGGAGATAGGAAATGGAGGGGAGAGAGAGAGAGAGAGAGAGAGAGAGAGAGAGAGAGAGAGAGAGAGAGAGAGAGAGGAAGAACAGTATTCATACATTTGGCTCCTGGCTCGCACCTGTCAAATGAAGACCACAGCTGTTGCTAGGTAACTGTTGGGCAGAGTCTAGAGGAATGGCCAGCCATGTAAAATGTGGCACCTTTCAGAAAATGATATGAAATCTAAATAATTAAACACTTATCCTCTTCTCTGAGGTGTAACGGAACAGTGTGACTCAGCTGTCACACAACTGCAGGCTGTGAGGTACAGAGAGATGCTGGGGACAGGGACTCATCTAAAGACCATCTCTCAAGGTAAAGAAAAGGAGGATCCTCGTCCCTGAAACATGTGCCCCAGAGTTCACTGCCAGAGAGCCAGACCCAACCTCCACATGTGAGGGGGGCTGTTTAGTAAGGAGATGATCACCTGCAAATCAATAGATCTAACCACTAGCCTAGTGGCTGCACTCATAAGGCCCAGATGTCATCTGATAACCTCTGGTTCTGTGTATCCAACATTTTGGGTGGATAATTACAGTCTTGGTTTTTGGGTTCAATCTCAACCAACCAGCAAGGCCTCAGGAGGAAGGGGGCTTCCTCAACAGCAATCAACTGGCCGGCATTCACCAGGAAGTTACAGGTTCAAGGTCATGCTTAACCTTAGCCGTAGCCTTAGACAATGATAAGATTATGAAGGATCTGGGGACCTATGGACTAAAGGAATAATGAATCAACCTTATTATTTTCCTCTTTGGTCTGAAAACCAGGATGATTGCTATATTTTCAAAGAGTTGGTTTTTTTAATTTTTACATGTATGCGTATGACTGTTTTGCATGTAAGCTCGTGTGTGTACCACAGAAGCAAGAAGAAGGGGCTGGATCTCCTGACCTAGAGTTACAGGTGGTTATGAGCTACTGCATGGGTGTGGGAATCAAAACTGAGTCTCTTGGGAGAGCAGCTGGTGCTCTTAGCCACTGAATCATCTTTCCAGCCTCTGCTTAGCAGATTTTTAAAAGAGTCCTATCATCTCCAAAACATGAAGAGTCACCAATAGGACCAGCTGGACCTTATAGAAATTACCAGCTTCTATTTCCTCCCTGGCTCTGACCAGCAACTTAAATGTCAGTGTGCTCTGACAGAAAGGGTTTGTAAACGGTAAGAACTCACCAACAAGCTGTGACTTGTGCAGCTTTGATAGAGAATCACCCGTTCAGTTATTTTGTGTTTATTTATCGTAATAGCCACCTTTCCACAGTGAGCGACTTTGGATCATTCGGTCTCCTATCTTTTTCTTATGCTACAATTGTTGTCAAATTATTGTAATGTGGCTCGGAAATTCCTGCTTCTCCGGCCCCAATTCCAGACACCATACATTGCCTTCTATTCTTCAATGTCTTTAAGAAAATTGTCTCAGTTTTATGAAATATTTATATGTTTGCAATTAATTATGAAAATTCAAATAATAAATTCAAATCATAAATAATTGGATTTCAGAATAAGATTAAAACCCAGATGGAAGAATCGATTTGGCAATGTCCACACAGTAACAAGTTTGCAAGTCCTGTGTCAGCCTCTCCTCCCTCTTTCTCTCTCCCCCCCACCCCGTTCCTCTTTTCCTCCCTCTTTCTTCTGCTCTTTTCAAGAATTGGAATCTACAACTTTTGCAAGGCAGTGAGATCGTGAACTAATGACTGGGTGTAGTGACATCATCCATGAGTGCAGCGTTCAACGGGGACCTGTTAGAACTGTATTCCAGAAGGTTCTTTCCTGTGAACCAAGCTGCGCTTGTCCATACAAATCCCCTCGTGCTCTGTCCGGTTGGCCACGGACTCTCCACTCTGGTTGTCCGTTAGGCTGTCGTGGCCACCAGATGAGAATGGGTGTCATCTGATTCGTCTTATCTAACTGATAACTTACATTGGTCCCTTAGAGGTTGTCCTCAAATTGCAACATCCAGCAGCTGCAGCCTTCCTAATTTCTACTTCCGGTTCATTCTATTCTTTCTCTGCATGCTGTTTGGGATATGAGCTGAGTTAGTCACGATGCTTTCCCTGGTGATCTCTGGAGTCTTGGCTGCTCATCTCTGGAGTCTCATCTTTGAGCGATGCCAGTGGTTTAAGTGAGACAAGGGTTGCCATGGTAACTGGCCTATCTACTTCCTTTCTGTGTAGGAAGTGGACCTGGGCATTGCAATGTGGTTTTCAGAGCTACTTGGGGCTTTGGTGTTCGGCCTGACGTTTTGCTGGAAGACAAATGAGGAGGACCCTTGTTTCTCTCTCTCCCTTCCTCCGTTTCAACCTTTCCTTCACCCCCTCTCCACGCTCTACCATTTCCCTTTCTCTCGTTCTGCAAATTTGCTTTTGTTTGCCTTCATTTCTAAGCTATTTTCCTTCTTGTTGCATTACTAACATTGAGCCACAGAACTGCAATCAGACTGGTCCATCAATTTCCTCATCCCCAGAGAACTCACAGACTTTCCCAATGTCTCTATGGATAAGATGACGTGATGGAGAATGCCTTAGGTGTGTGACTTATGAGAAATGGAGGCTGTGACATCCTTGCTTGGGCATCACCCAGGCAACATGCCCCACCGCCTTCAGCCACACACTAAGACATTCACAGCTGTGCCATGAGGAACCAGCCTCTTAGCCCTCGGGTCTCAATTTTCCCAGTGAGAAGGTGGACTATTTTACCTCTCAACCTTGTTTGGACTCTGAAAAGCAGTATTGACAGATGCTCACCAACACTCATACACACAAAAAAGATATTACTCCATTTCCTTCTCAGTTTTGTTTACGCAAGTCAAGTAAATGCAGACACTGATTAGAGAAGGAATGTATCATGATCTGCCCAGGTGAGATTTTGTTGGTGCGTCCAACCTTTTGACAAAGTTCCACTATGTTGTCACATATAAATGTTGTGCCATTGAGTTAAAAAAAAATTCAAAGAAAAATCTCATGATCTCGTAAGCTGACAATTTTGTATTAGGCCACACTCATAATTAACCTGCAGTGTGGAGAGAGCATGAGATCACTAGAAATACAGGGAAATACAAAAGAAAACGGGAAGCTGGCTGAAGGCCCCTGATGACAAATTTGTACTTTCTGTCTCACCTAGAGGAATTTGAGCCCTTTGCTATTTGGTGGCATGTCAAAAGAACAAGAGATACAGAGTGAAGGATTCCACTCGGTCACCAATAAAAATCATAAATTGCAGCACTGCAGGGGTGTCACGGGTGGGAGAAACCAGAGAACCCAAACAGTATCTGCTCTAAAGCTATGATTAACAGCATGGAGACACTTAGGACACCAGGCAGGCTTTAGAAGGCTGCTTTCCCTTGGGTTCCCCTTTAAGGTCTGGTAAATATTCAGGGAAAGAATATGTCAATGAGAAGAAACCAGCAATTTGGATACAGATAATCAACCTATATCCATAAGTCAGCAAAACTCAGACTGCGCACACTGGGAATAGCACCGGAGCAAAGCTAGAATGGTCGGTCGCTGAGATTGTGTTACGTTTCTTCACTGTAGTATGTCACTCACAAGAAAGTTGCTTAGTCTTATAGTTTTATTCTATAAACAAAGGGATGGAGAGATGGCTTAGAGGTTAAGAGCACCAACCGTACTTCCAGAGGTCCTGAGTTCAATTCCCAGAAGCCACATGGTGGCTCACAAACATCTATAATGGAATCCGTTGCCCTCTACTGGTGTGTCTGAAGACAGAGACAGTGCAGTCATATATTCTATAAACAAAAACTAAGACAAGTCAGAGAAATGACTGCAAATACTATATATTTCATGACGTGTTGAGGAATAATTTGAAAATCACCGATGAATACAGGTCTCCAACAAGGTGGCATCAATCGCAACCCTAATGGCTAATGGACCATCCTTCTCTCTCTGAAATACAGAAGAGTCAAGATGACAGAGGAGGAGGCACGGCCACAGCTGGAGGACGGAGAGGATGATCTGGACAGCAAGCTCAATTACAAGCCGCCCCCTCAGAAGTCCCTGAAGGAGCTGCAGGAGATGGACAAGGATGACGAGAGTCTAACCAAGTACAAGAAAACACTGCTGGGAGATGTCCCCGTGGTAGCAGGTGTGTACGGGAGTGGGGGTGGGGGTGGGGTGGGGTGGGGCGGTGGGGGGACAGGGCGAGGCCTCCATGGGGACATGCACTGCTGTCACCCATAGTCAGGAGCAGAGGGCTTCCAGGATAGGTGGGTGAGGCACCCTCTGTACATGCTGCCTAAGGTCATGGACTGTATAATTAAGTTTTCTTTGGAGACTGTGTGAGAGTCAGAGGTGAGGCAGACAAAAATCACCCACGTGGAGCAGGTAGAATTTCAGACCACAGCTACACTCGATTCCAGTCTCCACCAGTCCCAACTGTTTCTCCCCCTCCTCTCCCCCTCCTCCTCCCTCTCCCCTCCCCTCCCCCTCCCCCTCCCTCTCCTTTCCCCCTCCCCTCCCCCTCCCTCTCCCCTTTCCCTTCCCCTCCCCTTCCCCTCCCTCCCACCCCCCCTCCCCTCCCCCTCCCCCTCTCCCTCTCTCATTCTCTCTCTCTTGGATGTTTCTTAACTATTCCTCTGTCTCAGACTCTCTGTCTCTGTCTCTCTGTCTCTGTCTCTGTCTCTCTCTCTCTCTCTCTCAAACACATGCACTACACACATTCTCTCTCATACACACAGATGCACGCATGCAAAGACACATGCACACTCCCATGCAATGCACTTGCACACACACACACACACACACACACACACACACACACCATACAATGCCCTTCTGTGTGCTTACGGTTTCTTTGAACTCTGCAGACCCAACAGTTCCCAATGTGACTGTTACCCGGCTTAGCCTTGTTTGTGACAGTGCACCAGGACCCATCACCATGGACCTTACTGGTGAGTGAACTCATCTCTACTGTTCAGAGGGGTCTAAGATGTCACAGGGAAAATTTGATCCCCCAATTCCCACTGGAGAAAACTAGTCAGGTGGCCCTTGGAGATGCATGCGCTGGGACCAGTCCACAAACCATTGCATTCCCAGTGTCCACTGCTTGCTCGTATTTAATGAAAAACCCAGCTCCTGACTCAGTGTAGTGGAACGATTGAGAGTTATATACCTTTGGTGGGTATGTGTGTATTCGTGCACTGTTCTGATTCTGTATTCATGTTCATGTGAAGAGTACATATGTGGACGCAAGTTAACCTCGGGTATCTGCTGACTGGCTTGGCTTGCTCCCCAAAGTGTGTTCAGCATGTTTTCTTAAAGCACCAAGACCACTAGCCCAGGGGAACCGTTCGTGGTCCTCCCACAGCAAGCATCAGCCATGAAAGTGCACCTCAGGTCTCTCACTAGGGCGAGTCTGCCTGGCTGGTGAGCTCCAGAGCCAGCGTGCACAGCTTTATTTATTCCCGGGGGGGGGGGGGAGTAATTTATTTATTTCAGAATATTTTAAATGTGGGTTCAGGAAATCCTCCTGCTCGCGTGGTAAGCGTTTTACTGACCGAGCGAGCGGTCTCTTCATTCAGGTTACTCACTTGATACTGTGAGGCATTTACCTCAGATCTGTGTTTCCACGTGGTCACAGAAGAAACAGCTATTCTTGTAGGAGACAGTGTGGGCGGAAATGCTGAGACAGATGCCGTGTATTGCTAGACTTACAATATTTGTACGGTTTAAACACCAGTGAAAGCGCTGATCTTATGCCAGCCATGGCCTCAGTGGAAGGGGAGGAAAGCCCAACACCTCCTGAACAGACATCCCCTGCTCGGCCCACCCAAACCTTAAAACTCCGTTCCTAAGCAATTTCTCCGACAAAACCCAAAAATAATCATCGGTGTTTATTTCACCTTTCGTGACCAACAGCCAACTGTTTTCATTAGCAGGTCTTGGGGAGATGAGCAGAAATTGGGAAGGTGGGCTTCATGGGAAAATAATCGCCCATTGGGGGTTGGGAAAGGGTCATGAATCCAAGTCAGGGGCATCCAAGGCAGATCTGGAAGGGACCTCTGTCGCCAGTCAAAGCTTTGCAGAAGCCGGAGAGGAAAGCACGGTCTGCAGCGGTGTGTTTAGCCGCAGAGCTTCCTCTCTCAGGGCGTGTGCGCTTTACCTTATATGGATATTTCTGTCCGGGGAGGAGAGCGGGGCCTGAGAAGACAGGCTTCCTGTTCAACTGAAATCAGTAGAGCAGACACCCGGCAGGCACACGCTCATGGCCCCACGCTGAAGCATTACCCCTGGCGGGCGGGCGGGCAGGCGCTCCCTCTCTCACCAGACTCAGGCCTCCTCCTGCGCTGCTGTGTCACGTGGCCAGGTGACTGACAGTTTGCCAGAGTAGGCCTGGCGCTGCTGAGGACAAGTCCAGACGGGAAGGAGGACCAGGCAGGAGAGCTTGGCCTCTGTCCTCCTTTCTCAGAACAGAAAACAATAGTGGATTTGGTTTCCCGTCCTAGAGAAAGTGCTGAGCTAAAGTCATAATAGTTTATGAAGCCAAACACTTACCCAAAGTGTACATATATACATGCACATACACACATATGTACATATGTGCACAGGCACATATATGTATATGCACACATACACAACTGAGCTAGCTATACAGGAGTCTATGAAGGAAAGACTGAAGAAGGCATCACAGATTCCTTAATCAGGCCTGAGACTTAGTGGCAGATCTCAGGGTTATGAACCCTAAAGCTGTTACAATTGGAATCATCTTCCTTTTAAAAATGTTGTAAAGGCAAGTCCAGTAAGTCCAAAGTGAGTGCTTATTTAAATAATTACAAACATTTAAAATTATAAAAATTATATAAAATTTTAAAGCTAGAAAATACTATATATTATTAATTGTTAATATCAATTGTTAATATCAAATGAAGGGACATTTTCTTGAAGCCTATAAATTCTTTGAAAGCCAAAGGCTGATGCTCTTACATACCTATATTTTTATATTTCTTTGAAAGAAACCCTCATGTCTCTATCTAGCTATGTATATTTGTGAAGTTTCCAATAGACAGTATATTAGCTCACTTTCCTCTAGGCTGGTTGGCTGATTGAGACTTTTTTGTTATTGACAACAATAAAATATACTTATCTTCCTGAGTATTGATTGGAAGTTGTGGGGGGAAATGGAGATTTATCTTCACAACTAATTATGGGAAGGAAAGTATATTTTGGGCATTGACATCAAACTTATAGGAAAACCCTTTACTATGTTACTGTGGTTTTTAAAACTAACTAAGCTGTAAGATTTCAGCTAGTGTGTGTGTGTGTGTGTATGTGTGTGTGTGTACACTAATCTCACATGCTTTCTGAATAGAACCCTGATGAATCATGTAATCCAGATGTGCCCAGTGGAAGGTGTGGAGCCTTCACTTTCATTCCTTATGTGGTGGTTGCTGGGGAGAGTAACTTTGTAACTCCTTTTCTACAGGTGATCTCGAGGCCCTCAAAAAGGATGTATTTGTGCTAAAGGAAGGTATTGAATACAGGGTCAAGATTAACTTCAAAGTAAGTACCTCCCACATGTGCTCTTAACTTTCCTACAACCCATTTCTTGCAGTATTGTGCTGGTGTTCTGTTGACATCACTTTTGTTTTGGTGGTGGTTGGTGGTGTCCTTCTCCACCTTGAATCTTGAGTAAGCTGTTTCTGACCTCTTCCTGTGGAGATCCACCCTTCCTTGCCACTAGTCCTTAGGGGGGACACCATCACCCTTTCTCAGGACTCCCTCTGCTAATGTCCGTGAGGCACACACTGCTGGGTCTTGTGCTGATTCCTCCTTCCACAGCCTAAGCACCCAGAGGCAGGCTAAAATCGTGTGCCCCTTCCTTCTACTGTTCCACAAGACTTTGTAAATGGCAGGTCTTCATGGGTCTATGGCAAGAAATGGACAAACTAAAAAGAAAACAGGGTATCCCAACTGCTCAGTGATCATTCAGAGGCAGGAACCGTGGTCCTAACAAAGTAGCTAGGAATGGCAGCTATGGGCCAGATAATAGCAAAACTAAACAAGATATAAGCTCACTGCTCATGAATAGACATCTGTGAGTAATTACGGATTCTGGAAAAAAACAACCTTGACTTTTTTTGAAAGCAAATAAGTGAGACACGCACTGTTTTGCATCTCAGGGTTTGTTTGGCTTGGCTGTCTGTCATTTCTACTCAGTCATGTTCCCCAGGGCTCCACCAGGGAAGACCCCATGTGCTCTTTCTGGCCCACACTGGGCCCATCTTTCTCCTGGGTGTGGGATATGATTCAAGGTGTCTCGTGAGCCACCCCCTGCCACATACTAAAATACCTAAAGCCTCTTCATCCTGGAAATGTTCGTTGACACCTATACAGCCATCACTTGAGCTGTGGATGGATTTGCTTCCTGCCATGCTGTTTATTACTAGAGCACCTGGGAAGGTCTCACATCTAAAATGTGCAGAACAAGTTGACAGCCATCTAGAGTTTAATCATTTACACTGCGGTGCTGCCAGTTCAGAAAATGCGTGTTTACAAATGAAATCCTACCTTTTGACTGAATATGAAGATGAGCCCAGAGGTCTATGAATATAAGTGACTCTGGAGAGGCCTGGGCTACACATTGTTAGGATTCAGTCTAAGCTCCACCCCACAGTTACCTGGCAACAGCCAGATATGCTCCTCCCCACAATTACCTGGCAACAGCCAAGTAGGGCTGGCCCACTATAAAAGGGGCTGCCTGCCCCTCCTCTCTCTCTCTTACTCTCTTGTCTCTCTCTCTTGCCCTCTTGGGCTCTCCTCTCTCCCCATTCCCTTCCCCCGTCTCTCCAAGTGGCCATGGCTGGCCTCTACTTCTCTACTCTCTCCTTCTCTCTGCCTTTCTGCCTCTACTACCCTCTCAACTCCCCTTCCCATGCCCTGAATAAACTCTATTCTATAATGTACCATGTGTCTGGTCCCTCAAGGGGAAAGAATGCCTTGGCCTGGGCCCGCTGAGGGACCCCTTCCCCCACACACCCACAGAACATATTCTTACTCCGCTTTCTCTTTTTATGATCACAACACTCATCAAGGTGCAAAGGAGCCCCTGAGTGAAATCCTCTCTAGTTCGCCTCGGGCTCCACCAAGGTTAAGACCACCTCCCTGTACCCAAGCAAAGCTGAACCAGTCTCTAGCTTGTCCCCGCTTGGAGTTACAGTCAGAAGGCACCCGATCACAGTGAAGAGTAATGAAAGAGCTATTTAAAGCTTTACTGACATTTCTTGACAAATGTTCAAGGACACTGCGTTTATAATAGCAGTTACCTACGATCCCCCAGCACTGTTTCTCTCAGTGTTCTTCTTCTTACTCTAAAATTGACAAGAGCCTAGAACCCCGGACGAGGGTGATTCTGTGGGTCCCCGCCCCTGTACTCTGCCTCTTAAGTGCACGAAGCATCTCTGACCTCCATAGCCCTCAGGTTCATTCCTGTCATCCAAACTTCTTGCTTTGGGGGTTGGGGGTAGGGAGATCCAGTAGCGATATATATATATAGATAGATAGATATAGATATAGATATGGATATGGATATGGATATGGATATAGATAGATAGATAGATAGATAGATAGATAGATAGATAGATAGATATGGATATAGATATAGATATAGATATAGATATAGATATAGATATAGATATAGATATGAATACAGGTATAGATATATAGATATATAGATTATTAGATATATAGATATAGATAGATAGATATTCATCTTTTTTTTCCTGCCCTAAATATGTTTCTATTAAGTGGAGCAGCAGTCACACAGCAGATGCCTCTTTTTAAAATTCTTGCTACTGCCGGATTGTCTTTCCTGCTATGTAGTCCCACTGGGCCCAAGGGTCAGGCTGAAGGCTTGGATAAAGATGCATTCATTTCTCCCGTTCCCTTGGGCTAGATGTACGAGTGGGGGTGATTAAGGAAGTGGGGGGCTTCATGTCATTACCGTCTCTCCGCGCAAAGTTGTTTTCGTTCCAGCTGCTTTGGGCTGTTGCTTTATCACCCGTGTGAACCTAGCTGGTTTAGACTCTAAGGTGACAGCCTTCAGTCTTGGGCGGTTTCACCATCAGGAGAATGAAGACAGCCCTGGCAGTTTGGTCTTAACTATTGTGCCCGCTCTGGGTACAGAGAGCTGTAATGATTCATGGAGGAAATTATGGAGATGCGTTTGTTCTTCTGGTGTTGAACGTCTCCCGAGGCCTGCAGCGAATGAGGCAGTGTCCTCCTTGACTTGTTTGCATAGACGTGACCGCAGTGGGAACCTAACAGACAGCTCACTTCAGGCCCAGGTATAATGAGTCATGGAAAACAAAACGCCAGGCTGTCTGCAATTCCATTCTGTCCTGGTGGATTTTCATTGAGCATCTATGGAAAGTCGAAATAGCTCAGAAAATGTCCGTGGTGAGAGAGTCTGGAAGTGTGTGCTGGGTACCAGTGGGCGCCATCCATTATGAATGGGAAAGGGTGTTTGGGTGACCCATAACCTTCCCACTAGGCTGCAGCCTCAGTGACGCAGCCTCTCCCAGGCCTGACTTTCCATTGCCACTTTGCTCTCTCTTGTTTGTTTTTCATAGGCTAGGTGGATCGTTTCTGAGGATATGGTGTTCACAGACTGACATAAAATTTTCCATTGGTATTTTTATAACCTTCTCTGAGACAGAGGCCATGTTTTCGCTAGCAACATCAAGCAACAGGGCTAGAGACTATTGCCCAAGCCACCAAGGAAGGAGAAACATGGGGAAGAATACTGAGATACTGTTTATATTAACACCCTCCTCAAAAGCAATTAGATGGAGAAATATTACAGCAGTCAAGGATGAGACCTGCATTGGCAGCATCACGTCTCGTGACTGGGTCTCTCCAATTTCAGTTTAGCTAGATGGGACAGGCAGGAAATATAAAAACAAACAAGCAAAAAGAACAGAAAAACCGGACAGAGTCTCTAATCTGAATTGCTGTGGGCTTCTCCTCTACAGGTGAATAAGGATATTGTGTCCGGCCTGAAGTATGTTCAGCACACATACCGGACTGGCATGAAAGGTAAGGGATTGTCTGCAACTACTTCTCTTTCCTTGTAAACTTATAAGTGTGGCTACAGGCATAGGCATGTATAGGTATACGTAGATGGCATGTCCACTCTAGAGAAAGGGAGACAGGCACATCAGACCAAGACATAGAGACCATTATTCAGAATGCCAAGTTCAGATAAGGCAAACTACTGGCCTTCAACATTCGGAGTCTGGATTTAAATTTGTTACAAATATGGAGAGATGAATCAAGATGAATTGAAGCCAAAGTCACAAAAATATTCATCAAAAGTGAAGAAGTGGAGGAGGAAATAGCCCTGTTGGTAAAGTGCTTGCGTGAATGAATGAATGCCCAAGTTCAAGGCCCTAGAACAGACAGAAGCAAGCCAGCATGGTGGTATGCATTCCAGCCTGGAAATGCAGAGACAGGAGGATCCCAGAGCATCCCTAGATGGCCAACATAGACTAAGTGGTAAGTTCCAGACCAGTAAAAAGATCCTGTCTCAGAAAGTAAAACAAACAGACGAACAAACACTGAAATGGATATTAGCTGGGAAGAACACCTGAGGTCAGTTTCTGGCCTACACACATGCATACACACACATACACCACCTACACATGTGCGTGCATACACACACATACAACCAATTATTCAAAACTGAAAGCAGTTCACAGTGTGAAATCACAAAAGGAAAACAAGAAAGACAGTGCCCTGGGCTTGTGTCCTAGGGGTGTCCTTGTATCAGGACTTCTATGAGGACTGGAAGAGCAGAGAGGTAATGTGTTGGGGTGAGTTTTAGGGTATCATAGGAAGGAGGGGTAGAGAGACAGTGTTGGGGTTAGCATCAGGGGTGCAATATGGAGGAGAGGCAGAGAGTCAGTGTTCCTGTCTCTTAACAAACAAGTGAGGAACATTTCTCTCTAGAGCTGATAAAAAGCAGTGTAATTGAAGTATAAAACCAACCACATATTCTTTCCGCTGTCATTCTGGACATAGCTTGGGTAGAAAAGTAACCCAAACAGTTCCACATTCCTTCCTGGCCCTTCTTCCTCTCTGTGCCAGATGTGGGAACAATTTAACAGAGCCCAGTCCCCAAAGCGACCAAAGGGCCGAGGGTAATTATTATTTGATGTGACTGCAGGACGTAGGAACCAGTTTATTCAATTCCAGAGAAGGTTGTGGGCCTGAGAAACACTGGTTGGCCTGCTCTGGTGAAAACCCAGCTCAATTTCCTACTTCCTGCAAGCCCCGCGGTGGTGCTGACTCATGTCGCGAGCAGCCCCTGGCATGCATGCAGCTGTCCCTCTAAAGTGTGCAACAGTTAGAAGGGCAGCTGTACCCGACCGCCCCGCTACCCGCCGCCATTTAAACCCCAGCTGTTCTGAATTCACACCCCGGCGGTCCCCTCCCTCATAAGTACAGTTGGTTGACCACTTGTACCAATTCTCCATTTTTAAGCTTTTAATCAATTTGCTGATCTCCCCTCCCCTCTAATGTTAGAATTCCTAAATTCTACATATCCTCATCCCCACATGTTATAGGAACCCTCTCCAACTAAGATGCTTGTAGAATGACTATAGGTAAGAGGTCTCTGAAATCTGTTATATAGAGAAAGAAAGAACGCCCTCCATGCTGCCAGGCGTGAACAATTTCCAGACTGGGGCCAGAATGCAGGTCTCTACTTGTTTGCCTACCTGACTGTCGCCTGTCAGTTTTTAATGGTGCAATCTGCTACATCTCTGTAAAGAGACTTCCAGTCCATGGACTTAAGTTGCCTAATACTCTGACTTAATAATCAGAATCAACCCTGATACTTGTACTGAACCTCTGCCCCCCAGTATGGGGAGTGGTGAGGTAAATCACATTTTTCAAAGGAATTAGTGGGGTTTTAAGAATGCTTGAATATAGATCTGTCTGGAGGGATTGTTTGGTCGCTGAGACAAGGTCTCCTGGGTGTGCAGCCCAACCTGGTCTTAAGCTCATTCGTACCTTAGCTTCCCTGATGCTACAAATGGGATTGTGCACACCTGGATTAGTTAAAAAGAAAAATAGGAAAGGGAAGGACAAAAATGTCCCAGGTAGAACCGGCGTTCAGCCAGGCCTGGGCACTGTTCCTTCAGCCTCCACCCCTGTGAGCTGCGTGCACTCCCGGCTCTCCTGTTTTTAGTGTGCGTTTCTGACTCCAGACTCTCACACTAACGGACCTTTCTTTCTTCCCAGTGGATAAAGCTACGTTCATGGTTGGCAGCTACGGGCCTCGACCGGAGGAGTATGAGTTCCTCACCCCGGTAGAGGAGGCTCCCAAGGGCATGCTGGCCCGAGGCACTTACCACAACAAGTCCTTCTTCACCGACGACGACAAGCAGGACCACCTCACCTGGGAATGGAACCTGGCCATTAAGAAGGATTGGACAGAATGAGTGTGTCTGTCCATCCCTCCCGCCACCTTCCGCACCAGAAGAATTCTCCCGACCATGCTGATCATCACCACCTCCCTCCTCCCTCCCTGTTCCTAGCTGGGTCCTTTCTCTCTCTCTCTCTACACACACACACACACACATACACACACACACACACACACACACACCCCTCATCACTGATATGTTTTATCTTACCCCATCTCTCAGAGTGTTCCCTGCAAATAAGACTTAAAACCCTGGCCTTCTCTCTTCTCCTTGTTTTAGTCCTGAAGGCCAAGAAATGGGCAAGCTACCGCTGATGGTTCCTTGGCCTTCTGTTCAGTTTATTCTTGCCACTGGTTTTTTTCTGGTTTGATGAATCCCGTTGTCTTCTCTGCCAATGGGAGCTCTTCTTTTGTGGGAGACACTGTAAACAACACCAAAGGAAAAGAATAAAATCGTGTGTGTGACTGAGAACCTCATTTGCCTTCCTTTTTCCTTCACACAAATATGGTACCGGAAGTCCCACATTTTGTGTTGTCTTATGTTTGGGAGTATGGGTAAGAACCATGGTACAGGAGATATTTATGTCCTTGTCAACAGGTTGTCACAATATAATGGTCAGCGCATGTTAATAATACAGAGAATGAACATTCTAAGTTTCGTTTATTGTAGAATATTTTCTTAAAATGGCTCCATCTAAGATTGAGATGTATGCCCCACTACCTGTAGAAATCTCTTCCTAAACTTGATTTGTGGGTCAAATCAAACTGTCTCCTGCTGCCTGCACTCCCAACATCTACTGAGAGAAGTTGAAGCTTCACTTTTTTATTACGTCACATAAAGGCTTATCACAAGATGGCCTCCCCATCTATCGTTCTCTTCCTTCCCACAATTCCCAGCGACTCAAGTTTTTTCACATTCTATTTTCACATCTAGATTTTGGCTCTTCCCACGAAATCCCTTGTGAATGGTTAACAGTGATTGGCAACTTGACAAACTCTAGAACCACCTGGGAGAAAAGTCCCTAGGCGTGCTTGTGAGGGGGTTTCTAGCCTAGGTTCACGACGGTGAGAAGACTCACCTTACCTATGCACAGCATCATTCCATGCTGGGACCCCGACTGATTACAATGGAGAGAGCAAGCTGGACACGTCTGTCACCCTTCCCGGGTTCCTGGCTGTGGATGTAGTGTGACCGGCTGTCTTGCTCTCCTGCCTGGTGCCTTCTCCACCCTCAAAGTGGGAACCAAAATAAACCTTGCCTTTTTAGCTTTCTCTTGTCACTTATAATATTTTTCTCTAATCAGAGAAAAGTAATACATGTCCTTTCAACATTTCGATGCCTGGAGCCTATTCATCCAGCCCTCTGTCTGGAATCACTTAGAGGCAGCCAATCCTCCATCAAACCCTACCTGGCCCTAAGAGTTCTCCTTCTCTCTCACAGCCGCCTATGAATTTTTCCATGTTTTACCCCGCTCTGTTAAATGTTTAAATCACGGATTTTTGTGTCCTCCTCTCCCATCAAGAGTGTAAGCTGAGAGACACTGGGTCAGCCCACAGCCACAGTGACAGCCTGCTTAAATCAATAAGCGGCATGGCGTGCCTACATATTTTTTTATTATTTAAATGAATGGACCCAACTTTTTCTGGATATGTTCCAGAGCCCTGCCACTTTGAGCCATTTATCACAGAAGGTAAAGGTTCCCCTGGAGCCAGCTGCAGGGTTCCCAGAGCTCTAGTAAGGTACAACCACTTCAGTTCGTCCACCTATCCTGGATCGGCACCCCCACACCCAACACCCGACGTCGTCTATGGTCCGCACAGGAGAAGAACAATGAAAATCAGCAGGTCTAGATGCCTAATCCTCTCATTTGTCCTCGTGTGTGGGCTGTTTCCAGAGGTTCCAGCAGATGTTGAAGAAGCCTCGGGTAAAAGAAAGGAAGAAGGGGGGGGGAGTTGGTGGGGGGTGGGCAGTGGTGTGGCCATAATGATCCTTGTCCTGAGGAGAAGACAGGAAAATGTGAAAATACCACGAGCTGTATTTTCATTCCAAACATAGAGGTTTCCGGAAGTTTCTGAGTTAAGGTGGTGTTGCGCACACACCCCCATCCCCCTTTACTGCAGATGGTCTCAGCACTGACCGGGAACCCAGATGGCTCACAGACATCCCCGCCACCAAGGAATTCATCGCTGCTGCTGAAGTGGCCGTCATAGGCTTCTTCCAGGTTGGTGACACACCCCACCCGTAAACCCCATTGTCGGGCACGCACGGCCTTATGGTAGTCAAGCAGGGGCCTGCCGGGCTGGTGAGGTTCAGACCCTGCTTTCGGGTTATCAGGGCTATCATCCGATTGTTTTAGAGCAGTCTGTGCTCTGCATGAGGTCTTCCTCTTGCTTGCTTTAGGATCTCTAATCTTCTCACCTGTGGACACTTTGAAAGAAAGCAGCTGTCAGCAGGAAGTCAGTCAAATCTGACCATTGTCCCAAACACCCTCAGTCTGTACCCATAGTGTCCTGTCCATAGGCAGATGTGAAAGCAAAGGCACTTTTAAAATTTATTCATTTATTTATTATTTGAGATAGGGTCTCAAAACTAAGGCCGGCCTAGAACTTTCTTTTCACAAACTGACAATCCTCCTGCCTCGGTCTCCCGAGTAGTGGGCTAATGGGACCATGCCATACACTCAGGCTAAACCAATCTTTTATGACTAGGAAACACTTGTCACAGGTTGTGCTAAGACAAATAGGAGGCCGTCACTCATCTTTCTTGCCTCTCTGAATACTGAGGAAGGTGACAGGAGTACTGACAGCTTCCACGTTGGCTGTTGGCTAATGCAGACAGTCTCACATGAGAGGGTCTCATTCTGGCCTTTCCTTCTCTCTCTGGTAATAGCAGCTGGCAATCCTCACAGCTAAGCCAGCCCCTATTCGGGGCTTCTTGTCTACTTGCATTCCTTGATTCCAGCCCACAGTCGACCTGTCCATCTGTGTCCACAGCTGGAAATGGCGGCCAAGGGGTGCCAGCCGGAGTCAGGTTTTTTTGTTTTTTGTTTTTTTTTTTTAATTTATTGATATATTTACTTACATTTCAAATGATTTCCCCTTTTCTAGACCCCCTCCTCCCCGAAAGTCCCATCAGTCCCCTTCCCTCCCCCTGTTTTCCCACCCAACCCTTCCCACTTCCCTGTTTCTGATTTTGTTCTATACTGCTTCACTGAGTCTTTCCAGAACAAGGGGCCACTCCTCCGTTCTTCTTGTACTTCATTTGATGTGTGGATTATGTTTTGGGTATTCCAGTTTTCTAGGTTAATATCCACTTATTAGTGAGTGCATACCATGATTCATCTTTTGAGTCTGGGTTACCTCACTTAGTATGATGTTCTCCAGCTCCATCCATTTGCCTAAGAATTTCATGAATTCATTGTTTCTAATGGCTGAATAGTACTCCATTGTGTATATATACCACATTTTTTGCATCCACTCTTCTGTTGAGGGATACCTGGGTTCTTTCCAACTTCTGGCAATTATAAATAGGGCTGCTATGAACATAGTAGAACATGTATCCTTATTACATGCTGGGGAATCTTTTGGGTATATGCCCAGGAGTGGTATAGCAGGATCTTCTGGAAGTGAGGTGCCCAGTTTTCGGAGGAACCGCCAGACTGATTTTCAGAGTGGTTGTACCATTTTGCAACCCCACCAGCAGTGGAGGAGTGTTCCTCTTTCTCTACATCCTCGCCAACACCTGCTGTCTCCTGAATTTTTAATTAGCCATTCTGACTGGTGTAAGGTTGTCTCAGGGTTGTTTTGATTTGCATTTCCCTAATGACCAATGAAGTTGAGCATTTTTTAAGATGTTTCTCCGCCACCCGAAATTCTTCAGGTGAGAATTCTTTGTTTAACTCTGTACCCCATTTTTTAATAGGGTTGTTTGGTTTTCTGGAGTCTAACTTCTTGAGTTCTTTATATATATTGGATATTAGCCCTCTATCTGATGTAGGGTTGGTGAAGATCTTTTCCCAATTTGTTGGTTGCCAATCTGTCCTTTTGATGGTGTCCTTTGCCTTACAGAAACTTTGTAATTTTATGAGGTCCCATTTGTCATTTCTTGATCTTAGAGCATATGCTATTGGTGTTCTGTTCAGAAACTTTCTCCCTGTACCTATGTCCTCAAGGGTCTTCCCCAGTTTCTTTTCTATTAGCTTCAGAGTGTCTGGCTTTATGTGGAGGTCCTTGATCAAGGGGTCCGAGCTTCACAAAGGGAAGAGCAAGGAACTGGAAGGGTGCAGTAACAAAAGGAACCACCAGATGGCGCGATCGGGTCCTTGAGCAATTCGATTCAAAAGCCCTCCAACAAATGTCCAAAGCTTCTAGGTGAATAGAAGCTCTCATTTTTTCAAAAGAGCAAGCCGCCAGTTCTGTCTTGTGATCCCAGATGCAAGAGCAGCAACCTTCCCTTCTCCTTTCACACGGCCTTTAGCTTATTGAGATGCAGGGAAAATAGGTGGACTCTTGTGTACAGCCCGGAGCTTCTGTGGACAGCCAGCCTAACAGCAAAGACTGCAGTGCTAATGTCTGTGGAGGGGACAGAAGCCATCACTAATGACCGGCCTCCCAGCTTCCTAACTGCAGGTCTGGGATACAACAGGTACACAGGCCGTTAAGTTCCTTCACACACAAGCATGAAGGAGAGGACACGTCCCTTAGCTCCTGCATATCCCCCAAGGACCACGCTAAGTACCCACTCCTTAATGTTACATTTCCGTTGCTTCACAAATTGTTCCGGAAACATTTGCCTCTCTGGGTGCATGAATGGCTGTCTTGTCCAACTTCACAGACCTCTGGACACCAAGGCTTCCCTCAGCTACAGGTAGAAATTCAGGCTGTATGATATGGCCACACAATTTTTATAATATCCTATCTTCTCACAGAGCCTGGGACACTCAAAAAATGTCACGGTAGGTAGCGTGCATGTGCCAGGATAACGTTTGTTTTACGAGACTAATCAAACCTTTAACTTCTGGCACGGGCATGTTTTTCTTCCCTCTGTGTCTCTTCTCTCAGAAATGACCTGTGGGTTTGTTTTGTTTTCAGGATTTGGAAATACCGATCGTGTCTGTGTTCCGGAGCTTGGTGCAACAGTTCCAAGATGTTTCCTTTGGGATCAGCAACCATTCTGAGGTCCTGGCCCATTACAATGTCACCAGCAGCAGCATCTGCCTCTTTCGATTGGTAAGCTGGGCAGGCAGCTCCGCCTTCTGCGAGCTTTCCCTTGTGAGACATGAACGAACTCTCTGTCTTTGACAGTAATGCTGGTGCTAGGTTCAGCGACCTTGTCGACAGGACAGTGACTCAGTTCAGGCTGGCAAAACAGGTGGGGATGCCGCTTGCCACTCGCCGAGAACAGGGACTGAGAGCCAAGATGTGGCACTCAAGGTGCTGCTTGGTCCCTTGCCAGAAAAATGGGGTGGGTCAGTTGCTTAGTGTTTATTAGCTTCTTATATCTATAGAATAAAAGGTCCAACTGTATTATCTCTAAGGTCATGCTAAACAGTGAAGTTGCATACACACACACACACACACACACACCAGGGATAGTATGACAGACAGATAGACAGACAGAGACAGAGATCAGGAGTCTTATGATATAGATCATATATATGCATATGCATATACATACTTATGCATATATGATGTGAGTTTTCATGTAGCTCAGGATGGCCACTTGATTCATAGATGAAGATTACCGTAAACTTCTGATCCTCCACTTTCCAAATACTGACATTACAGGCACATACTCCACCTACGCAGTGCAGGGGAATCAAACCTGGGGCTTCATGTGTTCTAGGCAAGCAAACTACCAATTGACCTACACGCCCAGCCCAATAATTTTATATATTCATATGCTTATCAGTTGACTTAAGCTTATCAAACATGATTTTAGACAGCTCTTATGTCTAAGGAGCTAGTGATAACATACTGAATATACTGTCTGCTTTTGTAGATCTTAAAATGGAGTGAAGATTATAATCAATATACTAATACTGGATATCACAATAGTAAGGTGTTGCAGGAAGAAAAATAATGTGGGAATTTAGAAAAATAATACAAAGGGAACAATTAAACTGAGAAATACTTGTTGGATAAACTTGGGTTCTCTCAAGGAGGATCATGGCCAAAGGAGAAAAACTAAATGTACTTAAGATCATTGATGGCAACTGAATCCCAAGGCACAGGGTACAGGGAAAGGCGTAGAAGACAAGGAGGATTTGTTAGAACCATATTTGTGCTAAAACCACAGTACTAGTATCTTAGATTTGTACTTAATTAGTATCCAGAAGCCCCCAAAGCCTTTGACTAGGGAGACTAACATGAACAGGATCAAGTTACAGCAAGGTTATTTTGGAAACAAAGTATAAAATGGATTATTAGGAAAAGATATATGAAGCAAGAGACCTTGCTAGCTAAGCAAAATAGACTATGTGAAGATTGTTAAGCATCTGTCATGGCTGGAGAGGCAGCCCAGAGGCTAAGATTGCTGGATGGTCCTGCAGAGGACCTGGGTTTCATTCTCAGTAGCCACATTGCATCTCTGAACTTCAGTTCCCGATCTGACTCCATCTCCTGGCCTTCTCAGACACCAAGGACACATGTGGGTCACAGACTGACCCGCAGGCCAAATATCCACCCATACATATTTTTTAAAATGAGACATAAAGAGTCTATAGTGGAGAAGTAGCAATAGAAGGAAAAGGAAGGTGCTTTGCCAAGCTAGGAGATGCAGCCCTGAGAGCCCTGCAGTCAGGAGTCTAAGGCAAGAAGACCACAGGTTCAAGACCACATCCCACCCCGCTGCCAAAGAGCTGAGCAGTCCTGCTGGTAGTGTGAACGTTGCTTACAATGTATTCTTTATAAAGCCGTGTGGATGGTTCTTTTGAGCTCTGCCCCCTTCCTTAGCATCTCTGTTTTATGTCAACCACTAGTGACAGCCCTACTTTGAGTGAAGTCTTGGAACTTTGGTGGACAAAATTCATGTGCCATCCCAGAAAATAAACAGACTGGTTTTGTGCCACCTCCTTGGCAGTACTGAGAAAGAACCGAGTTTTCGGGCCAGTCGTTACATAAACACTTTTCTCAGTTTATATTTCCAAAGGTTGGCTACCCATGACAATAGGATTATCCTTCGGGAGTTCAGGATAACTTTAATAAAGGAAAACAGGGACCATTTTATTTTGCACTGGTGAACACAAGCCCATTGCAAACTTTCTGGGAACTTCTTTCAACTTAGATCCACTTTTTATCATTTTCGGCTTTTCCTCGGTTTGCTTATCTTTTCCGCAGTTTGGAGTGTGTGTGTGTGTGTGTGTCCATCTCCCTATCTGTGTGTATGACTGTGTCTGTGTGTATCTAATCTGTGATAGCCACTACTATAATTCTCACAAAATATGAAGAAAGAACATGGCCTGTGAATTTTCGATGGAGATATAAAACTTCAGGTAGATTGGTGCGACTTGCTTCACAGCTGCCTGGTAGCACCTGACTCCGTACTCCACGGCCCCTGTCTACTGCACTACAGCGGCTCTCTAAAGCCCTTAAGGAAAATCTCTTTAAAACTCCTGCAATGATTCACTTACAGTTAAGTGTGTGTCTATCTGTATGACCTTTTGAGTGCTGCAAAGGCTGATATCCACTGGAGCTGGAGTTACAGGCAGCTGTGAACCATCTGAAGTGGGTCCTGAGCCCTGAATCTGGATCTTCTGCAAGGGTCCCAAGCATTCTTAACCACCTAACCATTTCTCTAGCCCCAGAAGAAAATCTCTATTTTTCCACTAGGCTGTATTAATTTAATGTTCCTTATTCTGTAGTTTTCATTTTCAAACCTTTATCCCAAACCATTTCCCTAAACCCCAGGTATTAATTAATCGAGCCCAGGGGTTAGATATCAGAATTTAATTTAGACCCTATAGAGTTTGGTAGCAAAGTTTCAGAATTTAGAGTCACTGGGTTCACGACAGTAAGAACATATTTAAAGATAAGAGGAAATCAGGGTTAAGTAAATGAAAGCTGATTCGTTATTATTGAGCCTGCAGATGCTGTGTTTGTGGAACCGTGTTTGTAAGGCTTTCTATTGCTGTGGTGAAGCACTATGACCAAAAGTAACTTGGAAAAGGGGTTGTATCTTCTTCGACTTTCGTGTTACAGTGCACCGGTCGGGTAGGCTCAGGCAGGAACCTGGAGGCAGGGCCTGATGCAGAGGCCATGGAGGGTGCTGCTTCTTGGCTTGCTCTCCATGGCTTGCTCAGCCTGCTTTCTTATATAACTCAGGACCACCACCTGAAAAAGGCAATTCCCATGGTGGTCTAGCCCTTCCCACGTCAATTATTAATCAAGAAAAGGCCTGACAGTCTTGCCTATACCCCAGCCTTAAGGAGCCATCTGTCCAAACGACTCTATCTTGTGTCAAGTTGACAAAAAAACGAGCCCATAAAACTGACTTCTCGTCAACTAGACACATAAATGTGCTACTCTTGGGATTGTTGTTCATCTTCCGAATCTCACATTAATGTTAATATTACAACATAAATCACTAATAACTTTTAAAGTCCCACAGCCTTTAAAATTCCAAACACTTGAAGACTGTATGGTCTCTTTAAAACGTCCAAAGCCTCTTTAAAAGTTCAAAGTCTCTCTAAAATAACCAAAGTCCTTCTAATACTCCAAAGCTATGGGCTTCGGTGGGGAAAAAATAATATTTAAAAGTTAAATATTTTCTTATTCCAAGAGGTGAGAACCAGGGCACAGCCATAATCAAACCAAAGCAAAGCCCTTTGACAGTGCTGGTAGCTGATTTCCGACCTCTGGGCTCCAGAGGGCTCGGCAAGCATTCGCTCTGGCTCTGTCATTGACACATACGTCCCTGTCAGAGCACACCTAGCTGCCCAGGAGACTCCTATTGGCTCATTGTATTTGGTGGTCATCACTGGGGTCTCCATTGCAGCAGAATGATCCTCACCAGTCCTTTCCTGGACTCTGTTCAGGGACTTCAATCTTGTCACTCTTTGCCAAGGTTCAACAGATCTCCATGACCCTTTCATGCTGCCAGAATCAGTAACACGGGGCAGACGCAAACATTATGGGGTTTGGCCGCCAGCATGAGATGCAGCCTTGGCCCCTCTTAACCACAGCTTCTGTGTGATAACCCCGAGAAAGCATTCCCAGAAGATTTCACCTCAGTGATACGCATCTCTTCTTGACCACAGCTGATTCCTCAGCCCCAGTTGACCAGAAGTCCGTAGTCTTGATTTAAAATATCACATGAAGAACTCTCAGACTTGCCTCAAAACGTCACAAGTCAGGCCTCTGACATCCACATTGCTCTCTGATTTCGCTTCCAAACTTCCCACAGAATAGAGGGCTCTGAACAATTAATGGCTTTTGTAGCCCAAAGTTCCCCAAATCCTTCACAATCTTCTGGTAACAACATCGTATCTGTCACAGCAGTAGTCTATGCTGGTACCAATTCCTGTCTTATGAGTTTCTGTGGCTATGATAGAGACCATTACCAACACCCATATGGGAAAGAGTATTGTTTGGGCTTAATATAACTGTTCATTACTGAGAGAAGCTGAGGAAGGAACTCAAGGCAGGAACTTGAAACAGAGACCAGATAGAACCAGCCAGTAAGCAGTAATCCTCAATAGTCTCCGATTCACTTCCTGCCTCCAGGTTGCAGGCTTACCTCAATGATAAAGACTGTGACCTATGAGCCAGATAAACCCTTTCCTTCTCAGATTGCTTTGTCCACATTCTCAAGCCCAGCAATAGAAAACAAACTAGGAAAGGAACTTACTCTCCAAAACTAGTGCAGGCCGACTCCTATAAAGGTGTCCAGGAAGTGTATAAGCAAATTCAGGAAACAGTGAGCAGTTACAGGTGACCCAGGTGACAGTGTGTCTGTCGGGGGCCCAGTCTGTGAGTGTGACATCATGGAGACATCTGCTTTTCCAAAAGGTCCCACAGAGATGTAATCCTCACAGGGATCCAATTCCTGGAGTCGATGGACCGTGAGCCTCCCTATTATTTGAATGTCTGCACTAATTTGGGTTTTCTTATTCAATTCTATTTTAAGAAATAAAGTTAGCCCAACTCTGTCCCAGTGGGATATGAGAGGTATAGTGTCATCTTGACCCCCATACAGTGACTTTTGAGTGCCTGGCATAAGAGACGTACTGTACCAGACGAGTTAGAAGACATGACAATGTAAGCGAGAAGTAATATGCATCAAGTGATTACACTTTTATGAAGTATGTGTTTAGCTGGACATGGTGGTGCATACCTGTAAGCTCACACCTTGGAGATTGACAGGAGGACCCAGGAGTTGAAGGCCATCCTGGCTACACAGCAAGTTTAAATCCATCCTGGATTTACTCCTACAGGAGACACAAACCAACAAAAGTATATATCTAAAAGTACATTGCAGCAAAGCAGCATGTGTGTATGTATGTGTGCATGTGTGCGCATGCCTCTGTGTGTGTGTGTGTGATCAGACATGAAGCAAAGCCCTACCCAAGTTACTTTATGATTCAAATGTCATAAAATATTATAGCTGCAGTATGAAAGAAGACGCACAGGGCATGGTGGCACATGCCTGTGATTCTAGTACCTAGGAGGAGGAAGGGGGGCAGGAGTTCAGATTCATCTTGGCTACATTGGAAGCCAATACCCAACCTCACTTCATGAAATCCTGTCTGAAATAAAGAAATAAAAATTAAAAAGAAAGAATATAAATAAACTAAGATGAGTTTTAATGCATTTTCTGAAAAGGTAGATTGTCAGAGAGCTCTCAGGAATGCAAAGGAATCTTCCTGTCTAGCAAAGCGCTGGGCCCTAGCTGTGTCTGACAACAGTCCTGAGCTCAACGCCCTTCCAGCTGCTCCTTCTTTGCTTTTGGTGTCTCTATCTTAAGTAAAACTCTTTCCAAACCCCGCAGAATAGATGTTTAAAAGGTCCCCCAAACCTTATTCTAGGATAGTTTTCTGTGCCGTGTGTTGTGCAAACGATTCCCGTGGCTCCTTACACTGTGCTGCCTCCAGGAACCCTACACAGGAACACTCTGGAATTTATTAGTTTAGGAAATAGAGAAATAATCAGGCACGCTTGGTTGGAAGACCCCAGCAATTGGAGAGTCTGCAGGGGAGGGGTGCGGCTTATTGAAGGGCTGTCACGGCCCAGGGAAGAACTTTATCCCTGCTGCAAGCACTCTGTCCCTGCTCCGCATTCCCTTGTGCAGAAACACCTGGAGTTCCTGGCGCCTCCAGTTCTCCAATTCTGGGAAACCAGAAGAACTGCCTGGAAAGGCGGCAGGAGGGCGGGGCGTCGTGGTCCACGTGCTGCCAGGCCGGCTGCGCACGCATGCCAGGTTTCTCCGTCCTAGAAAAATAATCCTCAAGCATTTGGACATAGTCAATATTAAGAGGGCCTTGATTATGATAATAATGTCTTGAGTGGGCTGTAATAGCAAAGTCCTAGGGGTGATGTAGTCTGCCAGCTGGCCAGCCAGGCCTTAAGCAACAGAGAAGATCTCTCTCTGTACGTCTCTCTGTCTCTCTCTGTCTCTCTCTCTGTCTCTCTCTCTCTCTGTGATTCATTGAATCTGCCTGTCTTTGGCTGGCTGGCTGCCTGCCTCTATGAACGTCTGTGTGTCTGTGTCTGTGTGTAGATATATATCCCCCTCTCCCTGGGAACAGGTGCTGGTAGAACTCAGAGGCCTGAGATACCCTTGGAGCTGGAGTTAGAAACTGTTGGGAGTCTCCTGAATTCAGATCTTCTGAAAGAAGATCTCTAACCACTCTCTAAACCCCCCTTTTTTTGTTTTGTTTTGTTTGAAACAAGATCTTATTCAGTCATCCAGAAAGACCTAGAACTTCCCATGTAGCCCAGACTGGCCTTGAACTTCTGGAAATCCTCCTGCCTGGTCTGTCTAAATTCTGGGATTAAAGGCATGAATCACTACAGCGGCCTTTTCCTATCAGTCTTCTGTTCTCTTCAATGCTCCTACCGAGAGCGTGTGGGATTTCAGCACGCCTGCAGACGGACCAAATGCCGCCACTCGCCTCAGACTCACTGTGTAGCAGAGGCATCTCCACTTCTGTTTCTGACCCTCCTGCCTCTGCTTCCAGAGCACTGGGATTACAGTAGCCAGCATGTCTATTTCACATAATGCCAGAGATCAAACCTACAGCTTCCTGCACACCAGATAAGCATGCTCCCAACCTATCCACACGTCTCTAGTGCCATTTCTGTGTGTCTGCTGCTAGGCGCTGAACCTAGGAACGCTCATACACCAGACAAGCAGTGCTCTGCCACTCACCTATGTTGCTAGCTTGTGCTTCACATTTTAACAGTATCTAGGGATCTGGGTGGAGTCCTCCCACAAAAATTCTAGTTTAGACATATATTTTCTATAGCTTAGTATTTATTATTTTGTAAATTTAATTTGCTTAAGATAGTCTTTTAAGGTTTTATGTATTTGTTTTGTTTTAGTTTTTATCTTCGTGTGTATGTTCTAGTGCTCAACAGGGAGATACAACTGCCCAATAACACTAGATTCTGGTGTGCTAAAAGCTGCGTGTTACATAATGCATGCTGGCAGTCCTTAAAGGGATAAATCAAGGTTGAGCAACTTCCCAACTGAAGGAGGAATTGTGGGAAGTAACTAAATGCAGAGTAGGCCAGAAGTTAAGAAAATGGAATTCAGAACAGCTGCACCGATGGAAAATTTAATATATCAGTGATTATATTACATAAAAATAGCCCTTAAAACACAAATAGAGAAAAGAGTCCCTGAGGGTGGGAAACTTACTCCCTGTCTCTGGGGCTGTGTTCAGTGTCTGTCTCATCTTTATAAAGGATGCATGTGAGGGGCCACTCTGTCCCTTGATGTGTTTTGTTTTTGATTTTTCTTTTAATCCAGGTTGATAATGAACAACTACATTTGGATGCTGAAGAAATTGAAAATCTAGATGCTGCCAAATTGAGCCGTTTCATTCACACGAACAACCTCCACTGGGTGA
This sequence comes from Apodemus sylvaticus, assembly GCF_947179515.1. Classification (NCBI taxonomy): domain Eukaryota; kingdom Metazoa; phylum Chordata; class Mammalia; order Rodentia; family Muridae; genus Apodemus; species Apodemus sylvaticus. Next base: position 174,582,192 of record NC_067473.1, on the reverse strand, counting down.
CAGAGTACAGCCCTATGGTAAGCACGGATCCCTGCAGTCAGTCGTTTATGCTCTGGTGTCATGAAGGGTCCTTGTCCCCAGAACAGAGAAGTTCTCTCCACTCCTAGTAACTGCCTCTCACTGAACACCTTGCTTATGCTAATATCTTTACTAACCATTTAAGATGGGTGAGTTCCTCTCTCCCTATTGGACAAAGAGAGAAACAGACACAGAAAGGCTAAATGGCCTGTAACACAACTCACAAGAAAAAACAAAACCAAAATACGAAATACAATGTATCTGGATGAAACCCTTCAGAATCAGGAGTCTTGCTGCAGAGGTGTGCTCGCTGAAGGTCGTTGGCTCTGAGATAGTCCCAAAACCACCTTTCTCAGGCTGGGATCAAGAAGGCTTCTTTCTTCTTTGTTTTCCTTATTGCTGTGATAGAGACAGCTTAAGGAAGGAGTAGTTTCTTTTGGCTCACGGCTTGAGAAATACAGTCCATCGTAGTGTGGAGTCAAGAATGTGAAGCCGGTCACAGTGCATCCATGACCAAGAAGCAAAGAGACGATACGGTCCTCAGATCACTTTTTTTTTTCATTTTTATTTTTATTTATTTATATTTTTTTATTTACATTGCAAATGATTTCCCCTTTTCTGGGTCCCCACTCCCCGCAAGTCCCATAAGCCCTCTTCCGTCCCCCTATTCTTCCATCTACCCCTTCCCACTTCCCTGTTCTGGAATTCCCCCATACTCTTGCACTGAGTCTTTCCAGAACCAGGGCCCACTCCTCCATTCTTTTTGGACATCATTTAATGTGTGGATTATGTCCTCAGATCACTTTGCTGTTGCTTTTCTTTGTCTTTTGTCTAAGCCTGAAACACATCGGTGTGCTCTACCCACCTTCATAGCTGATCGACTCTCTCGAAGCTCTTCTAGAAACACCCTCACAGACATGACCGGAAGCTATCTCCTAGGTGGTTCTCAAGCCGATCAAGTTGAGCACAAGAGTAACCACATAGACTTCTTTCTCTAGAGTATCACTATTGTCTTCGTTGTGTCCACTGGACTGTATGTGGTCTCGGAAAAGATGCTCTGATGTTCCCTGGGCACATGACCCTGGTGTCATAGCATCCTGGATGCCAGCCAAAGAGTGTGAGGACACATCTTCCTGAACTCTTAGGACTGGCCCAGCAGTCATCTGACACAACAGTGATGTGTCCTTCTTAAATTTCACATTAGTAGAGAAAGAAAATCACCTTAAGAGAAAGTCAGGAAAGATTCTCTCTAGAGCCGCGTGGTTAATTTGTATTGGGGCTCTCACATAGCCGGAAGTACTGCTCCTTTCTCATTTGGTGAGCTGCCCACTCAGCAACTGCTGTTTCTTGTCTGTGCTGGTGCAAAGATTTGTGCTAGAAAAACTGTGCAGAAAGTCACAGCCGTGCCCCTCTCCTGCATGCACAGTTAATGTACTCACTCGGGGTGTGGCTTTGCAGTGTCTGTTGAGATTAAACCAGTTACTTCTGCACTCCCATCCCATGCCTTTTGACTCCTTAGCTCTCATCTCTTCACTTTTTCCAAGAATTCTTTCTGCTATGGAAGAGTGGATCCTACTCCAAATTCAAGTACCATGAATCAGTTACTATAATTACAAGTATTATCACAACAAGAATCAATTATTTTCCACACAGTGACCCCAGTGAAAACCTAACCTGCTGTTAAAGCCCAAGAAAAAGTCCTTAGGAAACACTTCCTCTGACCACGCTTGCCTGCCCATGGTCCTTCTCTGACCAGCTGCACTAGAAAATTCTCACACCTATTCTAGGGGTCAGCTGTTGGGCATGGGGAGGCTGGGTGTTTTTGCCTCAGGGTCTCTGGACGGTATGCAGACATTGACCAGGCTGAAGTCACCTGCAGGCTCCACCAATGCTGAATGGCCCGATTGCAAGGATCTAGTTGCTCATATGGTCAGCAAACATGTTTCCGTTGTAGCCATGTAAATCTGTCCTTAGGGCCGGGTGACAGTCTCATACTGGACTGACTACCCCAGAGAAAAGGGTGTAACAAAGAATGATACACATTATGGCTTAACCTTGGACTTCCAGCATCTCCACAACGTCCTCTTAGCTACTTATTTAGTTATGTTTATTTTTATGTGTATGGAGTGAGGGGTGGTCTACACAATTGCCTGAAAACCAACTGGCTGTACTTAGTTTTAAGATTCATTTTCATTATTTTGTGGTTATGTGCAAGTTATGTGTTTGGGGGTATGTGCACCACGTGTATACAGGTGCCTTCAGAAGACAGAAGAAGGTGTCAAATGCCCCGAAGCTGGTGTTAAAGGCAGCTGTGAGCCACCTGGCATGCTGGGGAAAGCTAAACTTTGGTCCTGTGCAGAATCTTAATGCCCAAGCTTCTTTCCAGCCCCCAGATGATTGTGCTCTTTATTTATTTTATAATTTTATTTTTTAAGACAGGGTTTCTTTGTGTAGCCCTTAGCTGTCCTAGAACTAACTCTGTAGACCAGGCCAGCTCAAAGTCACAGAGATCTCCCTGCCTCTGCCTTCCGAGTGCCACCACCTCCCTGCTCATCATTGTACTTTATATATATATATATATATATATATAATTTATTGCATATGCATATGTGCTTGAGTAAATGTATGTGTACCACATGTTTGCATGAATCAGAGGCTTCCAGAAGAGGGTATTAGATTATCTAGAACTGGAGTTACAGGCAATTATCAGTCACCTAATGGATGCTAGGAACCAAACCAACATCTTCTATAAGAAGGATTAAAAAATTAAATGTATTCTTAACCCATGAACCATCTCTCCAATCTCCAATGATTTTACTTGTTACAAATATTTTTATTTATTATTTGATAACTCCATACATGTGTGCAGTATGTTTTGGACACATTCAAGGCGGTGAAGCTTTTAAGAGGCATCGTAGAGACTATTTGCTTTTGTGCTATTCCGTGCATTGTGCGGGCAATCCTCCATATCTCTGCTTCTCTTTCCTTCCCTCCTTCCCTCTTTCCCTTCCTCCTTCTCCTTCTCCCTCTTCGTATTCCTCTTCTAGACCAAATTTTACTCTTCCAGATTGCAGCTGGCTTATTTAACACCATGGTTCAGACCCATCTTCTCCTGATGATAAACAAGGCTTCCCCAGAATTTGAAGAGACCATGCGCAGGTATCAGACGACAGCCAAGCTCTTCCAGGGACAGGTGAGCTGGGATTGGTGGCCACCACGAGGAAGATGAGGGCTGGGAAGATGGAAGTAGTGTGGTTTCCAGGTATGCAGTGGGATGTAAGAAGTGAAAAAAAATGAAATTAAAGATACTTTGTGTTGTAAACCCATGTAACCCATTTTCCAGCTATGGCTATGTGGTTGTTTCACACTGATCTGTAGGGAGACAAAAAGTGTAAATATGATGAGCATCTACCAAGAACCCGGTGCCTATCTCATGTGCACCATGCATCCATAGTTATCCCCCTTCCTTCCTCCCTCCCTCCCTCCTGAGTGCACTTCTGTTTGAGATCTCTGAAACATCCCATCCTGCACTGTAGAATCAATCAGAAGCCTTTCTAATGAGATCCATTTGATTATCACATAAGCTATCTTGGGGAGGACTGGTCCCCTAATATGGGGAACACTGTGTGTTCCTGAATACAGACAATCCTCTCTTCAGAAGACTACAAAGATTTCTATCTGGGGTAGATTTGGCTTAAAGAGTCCTTTCTCTCCCTGCTCCCCAGACAGACAGTCCTCTCTCTGCTCCCCAGACAGACAGTCCTCTCCCTGCTCCCCAGATCATCCCTAGTTTTATTTTCTACATTTCAGTTGCCCACAGTCAAGTACAGGCTCAAAGTAGTAAATGGAGAATTCCAGACATACACAACCCGTATGCTTTAAAGGTCTCCACGGCCACATATTGCTACAATGGTCTTGTTTTGTTACTAGCTGTTATAGCCAACATGTGTACATATAGCAAGAAAGAGCACATCCGTGATTCTAGTGGGCCACTGAGGTGGGGGTTCTTAGAATAGGTCTAGAAAATAACACTTACCAAACACACGCTACACAAGACAGCCACTAAATGCTCTGTCTCATTTTATCCCTATCCCCACAAGTATGTTTAACAAACAAGAAAACTGAGTCTCAAAGAAACTAAGTTGCCCCAGAACACAGCAGCCAGGAAGACAGAATCGCACTTTACCTCATTCTCTGGCTTCAATCACAGGGCTGTCTATACTTCCTTGCTTAGGGAAACTTCAAAGTGTCTTCAAAGCCCAAACTCTTTCTTACAATGTTATTTTTATTTTTAATCAGGTTGTGGGAGTGGGTGAGGATGCCCAGAGACTATCAGAGAGCATTGTATCCCCTGAAGCTAGAGTCACAGGGTTCTGTGAACTACCTGGTATTGTGTACTAAGAGCCAAGTTCAGGTCCTCTGCACAGCAGTATAAACTCTTGACCTCTGAGCTATCTCTCTAAACCCCTGCTTCTCAGCCTCTGGGCTACCTAAGGCCATCAGAGAACACAGATATTTACATTGTGATTTATAACACTAACCAAATTACAGTTATGAGGTAGCAACAAAAATAACTTGATGGTTGGAGGAGGATCACCATGATAGCATCACCACAGTATGAGGAACTGTATTAAGGAGTAGCAGCACTGAGTTGAGAATCATTGATCTAACCCCAAATTCCAAATTCATGTAATTACATTTTACTAAAGGAATAAAATACCAAAGCAAGAAAAATAAACTTCAAATTCATTTAAATTCAATTAAATGGGGTGTGTGTTTTTGGAGAGATAGGTAGGTAGATGGGAGGGTGTGTGGATGGATGGATGGATAGATGATAGATAGATAGATAGATAGATAGATAGATAGATAGATAGATAGATAGATTTTTATATAGCTCAGGCTAGCCTCAAACTTGCTAACTTGCTGTAATTAAGGATAACTCTGAACTTCTGGTCCTCCTACCTCTGTCTCCCAAGTGCTAGAATTGTGAGGATGTCCCAAATACTCCATCATGTCAGTCTTTAACTTAAATTAAAATTATGCTACATTAACCATAAATTCAATCTGCCAAGTGACAGCAATGACGAGCGTCTCTTTGCCCCCCTCTGGGTCTCAACTGGACCCTTTTCTTTCACTTCTCTCCCCTTCCAGATTCTCTTTGTTCTGGTGGACACCAGCAAAAGGGAAAATGGAAAGGTAGTGGCCTATTTCAAACTAAAAGAGTCTCAGCTGCCAGCCCTGGCCATTTATGACTCTGTGGATGACAAGTGGGACACACTGCCCATCACAGAAGTTACGGTGGAGAAAGTCCAGGGCTTCTGCGAAGGATTCCTAAGCGGGGCGCTGCTGGTGAGTGTGGAGCTTCAAGTAAACACTCCCGTGTTGTTCTCTCCCTCTCCGCGTGTTCCGTTTCTCACAGAATCAGAGGTCTTTAGCTCTGCTGGGTGTGGGAACATAGGGTGGTGTGGATGGAGAGGTCAGAGTAGGGTGACACTGAACACATGGTTAATGGGACACTATTAGCTAGAGGTTCTGATTTACAAAGGGTTTGTGTGCACAAAGTGAATTTGGGATTTTTCTGCTTTTTATGAAAGGGCCGATGGAAATAACTTAAATCCCAAATAAAGAGTTCATGTATGAGGTATGGTGGCTCATGCCGTGTACCATGGTGGCTGAGGCAGGTTGACTGCCACGGTGTGAAGCCAGCTTGGGGTACATAATAAGTTTAGTACAGCCAGAGGTGCATAGTGTGACTTCTTAAAAAAACAAACAAACAAAAAAAAACAAAAAACAGCAACAAAAGAGATCAGTAGTTCAAAGTTAGGGTGGATTTAAGGTTTCTCAAGAGTCACTAACCATATATATAAAATTTTCCCCCAGAGAGATCACAGAGCGGAAGAAGACCCTGGGAAGGAGGAGCTCTGACCGCCCCCTGTAACTTGTGCTCGCTGCCCTGTGTCTATTCTGTACTGAATAAAAAGGAGCAGCTCAAATCTCTGCAACACGCACAGGATCATCTGGTGTTCTAACAAGGGGCAGGAGATCACAACCACTGGTGTCTGAACATCTCACTTGCCTCTTGTTTCCAACTTCCTATCCCCTCTCCCCAAGCCCGGGATACAGGGGCTTCAAAAACATGGGCATCTCTGTGAAGGACAAGTATTCCTAGAGAGAGGATGTTCTGGTGTGTCACAGACAGTGAATCGATACCCTGCACATGGCTTACACAACAGTTCCTGTTCCTTTGGGGTCATCAGAGGATAGACCTGCCCTGTCTTTCATAAGCAAATATCCTTCTCCGACTCAGAGCCAAGAACAAAAACATCTTTTTGGGTTGGGGCTTTTTTCTCCCAAAAGTTAAAGGATGTCTCCAAGTTTCTGAACGCATCAGAAACAGAGCATGTTAAAAGCTACACTCATTTAGAGTGAGTGCAGTGCCCTGTGTAAATCAGCAACCCATGGAGTAAATAAAACCCAGAGCAGAGCAGAGCGGGCATCTCTGTAAGCCAAACCCTTTGGAGGGAGCACAGCTGCCCAGCTCAGTGGTACATGCCCCGCCCTCCAGGGCTCTGTGTCCTGTTAGGTCGTGACCCACTGATGTGTTGTTCCCTGTGTGGGTGGGATGGGTGGTGGGACCAGATCATCCTGCGTGAGTGTTGGTACAAATGTGGCAAAGGAGCCAGGGAGTCAGTTAGGTAAGAGGTTGTGGAGCGGCAGAAGAGGGGCACTTGGCGCCAGGACACGCTGGGGCTAACCACGGTTACTGCCAGTAGGGTGTGCGGTCCAGCACACAGAGGATGCAGGTGAGTTTGACTGTGGGTCGCTGGCCCACAGGCGTTTACTGTCAACACACAGATGCTGCATTGTCTTAGCCCTCCCTCCCACTCCAGGCCCTTGGCTCTAAAGAAAAGCGCCTAAGTGCTGAAGAGCTGAAAAACCACAGCTGTACAGCAGGAAGGTTCCAAGTGAGGAAAGGAGTGAGAGGCTTGCTTGTTCCTTGCTGTGGGATAACCCCGTGGCCTCTGGGCGTGGTCAGTAGCTGGAAAGGAGACTGCAAAAGTAACTCTTCGAGTGACAAAGGAACCAGGAGCTGAGGGGGTCACCGGGTCGCCCCAGGGCTTCACGAGGCCAGGAGTACAAAACTGGCTCGTCCCAGAATGCTTTCTGGACATTTTGACATTTACATTCAAGAATTCTTTCTGACGCCTTCCTGAGGTTTCTCGACCTCCCAGGAGGCTGTGCCTGCTTCTCAACTTTTTTTTCCCTAAACCTTTTAATTTTACTTTTCCAGACAGGGTCTCCCCAAGTCGCCGTGGGTCTCCTGGAATTCACTCGGTTGATCAGGGTGGCCTTGAACTCACAGGGATCCACCTGCCTCTGCCCTCTGAGTGCTAGGGTCAAAGGCATGAGCCCTCTTGGATTCTTGATGCCGTCCCCCCCCCCCTTGAATATAGTTCCTCATGTTGTGGTGAGGAACCCAACCATAAAATTATTTCATTGCTACGTCAGAAACGTAATTTTACTACTGTTATGAATCATGATGCAAATATTTGATATGCAGGACAGCTGATACGTCCTGTGAAAGAGTAGTTCGACACTGCCAAAGGGGTCACAACCCACAGGTTGAGACTCACTGCCCTAAGGATACCTTCAACTCCATGGCTTTATTTCTTTTTGGTGCTATTAGGAATTGAACTTGGGGAGCTAATGCAGGCTAAGTGAGTGCTCTACCAGTTAGCTTCACTCTTAGCCCATCTCCTGGTTTCTTTTAAGCCCATTTACAAGTCTTACCCAAACTTTTATCATTTTCATTTCCAATATGTTCATCACTCAGTCATTTTTCTCTCTTACCTTTTCCTCAACTGTCTTTATTTCTTGTTTAAAATGATAGTACCCCAAGTTTTAGTAAAGCCCCCAATTATAGCATGTTTAATAAAGGGTTAATTTTTACCATTTTATCCTCACACTCTTCTGCACATGCTGATAGTCAACACAGACTCTGTAACTGTTGACAAGATGGCAGCTTATTTTCTAGTTGATGATAATGTCCCATATTATCTTGTATGTTTATGTTTGAGCTTTGGGGTTGTTTGTGTGTCTATTTGAGGCCTTTGTGGGCTCCTTCCTATGGAGCCAGCTGGCCTCAAACTCAAGACCATCCTGCTTCAGCTGCCCAAGGGCTGGGATTTTAAGTGTGTGAAACCAAAGCAGGCAAAAGAAGAGGTCTCTGTTGACTAAAGCTGGTGCCTACTAAAACGTCTAACCATTTCTAGATGCTCCCTTATCACTGTTTAATCATTCCCCAAGACTCCATATTTATTCCTGAAGCTATTCCTGTTGGGATAACCAGGGATGACTCAGGTGTTCCGTGCATGAATGCATTCAATCGCTCTTACTGGTAAAGCTGCACCCTCTTTCTATGGTGTCAAATCAGCAGTTATCACCTATGACTAGGAAGACGCTGGAAGATTTGGAAGACTGTGATAGAGGGGGGCAGAACAGAGCATGCTAGGAAAACTAGAAAAGGCTTGGCTTTGATTCCTTCCTGGACTTTGGGAAAAGCAGTTTCTGTCTCTGGAGATTAATTTCAAGCTTGTTGAGGATAATAAAGTAGTTTACATAAGGATGTTCTGAGACCCCAGGGTGAGGACACACATCAAGAAAAGGCTAAAAACCTTGACACTGAATTTCTTCCTCCCCCACCCATGTCATCTCCCCAGTTGGCACAGCTTACAGAAACAAAGAGATACCCCTTACTAACTTCCTTAAACAAATGAGCCTGCCCAGCAGGAAATTCTGGAGATAACTACTATCTTTAACTCGCCAGGGTTACAGGAAACAATCACCAGGGTTAAAATGAGCACTCACACGAAGTAAGCGCCCACTAAGCCACAAGGGAGGACTTTCAGCTGAAGCATCTCCATCACTGATGGGCTGGCGGATTGAGCAACAGGGAGATGTGGGCAAAAGCCTTCACAGCTGTTTCCCTGGGGAAGGACTGGTGAGGATGAGGGTGGGGAACGGTTAAGCTGTTGAGTGAATAATACGCCCAGGCTCACAGGCACAGGGACTGTCTTTAGTTGCCTAGACTCTGACCCTGGGGTGCGTAAGACAACCGGACAGTGGCTAGAGCATAAGATCCCATCAAGAAGGTAGCTAGGTAGGGGTAGTGCTGATGCTACCTTCCTGCTGCCCAATTGGTTCTTGATCTGTCAGTAAAGAAGCCATGGCCAATTGCTGGGCGGAGAAGGGACTTCCGGGTCCCTGGAGAAGGCAGACAGACAGAAAGGGAGGAAGGAGAGCGAAAGTACGCTAGTCTTCTGATAGAGAAATGACCAACCATGTGAGATCCTGGAAAGTAGCGGCCACACAGGCTGCTCCTACAGGCAGCTGGTCAGAGGAGTTTAGCAACTAAAGTTTAGGACAGGTGGGAGGTGCGGAGCTAAGAATATTAATAAGAGGCATGCTTTTCCAGGTGGGAGATAGTAGCACCCAACATTTATGCCAAGAAGGCAAGTTGAAATTGAACAACTGTGTGTCTGTGTCTTTTATCCATAGATTCGAGGGAAGCTGGGTGGGTGCTGGTAGCACAGCCCGTCCCAGAGCTTAGGCGGGGGTATCGGAAAGCCAGATGCAACAGTAAAGTCTCTGAGTTAGTTTGCATCTGAAACATGAATGGCAGGTGACTTATTTGCTATTTCCAAGAACTGGTTAGCCCTGGGTCATAGATCTGGATCATAGGGACCTTGTACTCCAAGATTCCAGAAGACATCTATCGCCTCAGACAAGCACAGAGACCTAAGTAGTCGCTGATTTGTTGAAACAAAGAGCTACACTTTCAAGGACAGGGTACTTACCAAGGCAGCCAAGTGTCCCTGACTCTCTGGTGTTGACTTTGAGAGACCTCAGAGGTTGAAGAAAGACTCACTCTAATCTCATGAACATTAATGTGGAATTCCCTACGAATTGACAGGGTATTCCTAGGATCCAGAGGAAAAGAAATGATTGCACCAAATGTGGCGAAAACACATTTACATTAATTAAGGGTAAGAACAGGTGACCAAGCTCGGCATCCCTGGAGTCCACAGGTAACTAACTGTATTAGTCAGGGTAGCAGAACTTACAGAATGAAGCTCTCTCTCTGGGGGAGGGGGATTCATTGGAATAAATTATAGGTTATAATCCAGCTAATACAACAATTGTGGGCTATGACCAGAAAGTCCAAGAATATAGAAGTTACTCAGTGCACAGGCTGGATGTCTCAGCTGGTCTTCAGTAGACATTAGAACCCTAAAAAGGTAGGCTGCCGTGCCAGGGATGGATGTGATAGCAAGGCGAGAACATTCAGGCAAAGAACAAGATCTTTCTTCCCAGTCCTTACATAGGCTTCCAGCAGAGAGTGTGGCCCAGATTAAAGATGTGTCTTTCCACCTCAAGATCCGGATCATAGGTGTGTGACTTCCTACCTCAAAGGTCTGGACTAGAAGTGGATTCACCTGCTTCAAATCAAGCAAGTTATCTCTTACAAGAGTGACCCCTGTTTCCATATGTAGTCAAATTGACAACCAAAAATAACCATCAAATGCTCCCCAAGAGTTGAGTACTCCAGCAGGCTATTATTATAAAGGGCTTAGGATAAACTAGATTGTACATTCACCTATGCTGAGTTGAGACCATAACAATCTGTTAGTACATTTATACTTCATTGCTCTAGGTCTCTCGGGATGCTCAGGCTGCGGGGAAGGGCAGATTTTCTAGGGACAGTGAGATCTCTGAAGTCAAAGCATCAGATAAATCATTCTATCATGCATACCCTTGTCTTAGAGCTCCTCTCTGAGCTCACCTCCTTGGGTTGTGCCTCAAAGGAAAACTCTGCTCACTAGACCTGCATAAATGCATATGTTTTGGGTAGAGAAGGAGTAGGATGGGTATTAGGTAGCCTAGGAAAGCATTTTTTCATATACTCAGTTATTCATTTAAATATTTTTTAACTAGCTATGAGGATGCCAAACAGGGTTGCCTCCTGAAGGAGGGAGGTGAGCTTAGCCTTAGATGGAGATCCATCCATTGAGCAGAGAACTCTCTGTTACAGTGGGACATGGGCGCCATCAGACTGTGTCCAGGCCATGGACAGAGATCAGCAGAACAGAGGAAGGTGGGGAAGGGGAGGAGGTGTGCTGTGGAAGCAATTAGCAGAAAGCCGAAATGGCTAAGGAGTCTCCAGGGATGTCACAACGGTGAGTCTACCAGGAAAGGGGCTCACCACGGACAAACCGTACTTCACACATGAACTCGGAGCCTGTAGTGGTGAATTAGCTGTGTGCTGCGCCCACCTGAGAGCTCTCTGAATTCGAGAAATGAAAGACACACCTGCACCACCAGCTAATTTTGATATGCCTTGATTGGGCAATTCTAATCCTCCCCAAGGCTAGTATACATTTCCCTCTGGTATTCCTGGCTTAACACCTTCTAAATCTATGTTTTCTCTTTGCTGCCCTATTACCTTTTGGGCAGCCCTCCCCCCACATAGGGCCTCTTGCCCTTTCCACCTACATTGCTGGATGTTTTCTCCTGGAATTCTTAAATCTGATCCTTCTCCCTCTGAGTCATGGATTCTCTCCTCTTTCTCCCTCTGTCTGTCTCACCCCCTCTCCCTCTCCTACTCTCTCCCTCTTTCTCCTTCTCTTTCCCGCTCTTCCTCTCTCTCCCTCTCTTTTTGCCCTTGCCTAAGCAATCCAAAAGTCCTGCCTCCATCTTTCTGCCCAACCATTGGCTGTATGGCAATTCTTTATTATCAACTGAAACCAGCTGGGACAGGGACCCTCCGGGGAAGTGAGGCTTTGGAAGTTGAATTAAGACAAAGCATCAGAACTGATTCCCAACAGGAACCACCCCTGGTTTATTCACCTTTGTAAAAATACCAGGTCTTTTAAGCAGACAAAAAACAAAACAGGAAGTGGAATGGGTTCGACCCCCTAGTTTCTAACTACAAAGACTTAGCATGAAAATGAGGAGAACATGAATAAGTTTGGGCTAAGGTCTAGTGACTACTGGGATCTGAATCCCTGGGAAAAAAAGAACTGTAGAAATAAATCAAATAAATAAATGAATTTAAAAAGTATCCCTGCACATGTGGAAGACTTAGCCCCTTCACATTGTTTCTAAGATAAGTCATTTCCTATGCTGAAACCAGAGTTCAGTCTTAGTGTGAACTTGGCCATGAAAATGTTGAGTCATGTGGGAAGGGGTGGGTGAGAGAAGGGCCAGGCAGGGCCAGCTGCTGCTGTAGGATATAAATAATCATGTGGAAGCTACGTGTTGATATTTAACTACCCAAATATTACTCAAGTCATAACGGCAGGATTCAATTCCTACTTTAGACACACTTGTCTCAGGATGGCAATACAGGGTCAGCCTAGGCATAAGGAAGAAAAGCAAGAACATATTTGACATAATTCAAGCTGCGGTGAAGTAGGAATTTTAAAAATAATAAACAGGTTGTAATACAACTCATATTGCCCAGGGAGATGGTTAAGAGACTTTATTCCCCTGCAGGAAGTTTACTGGGGGAAGCTCTTGGGACCTGTATTGAAATGGAAGTAGGTCTGGACAGAAGTAAAAACATAACGTCTTAGACAATCCCCTAGGGAGCTTTATGCTGGGATGCCTTGTAAAACTGTGCCAAGTTGCAAACTGGGGACCAGGCCTTACTACCCCGATAGTGATCATCACCTGTAGATGCCTTGCAGTTCCTGAGGACAAGATGAATTAATTTTATATCTTTTAAAGAATACAGAATGCCATTGATTGTGGTTGGAGGAGAACATGCCTTTGTTATCATCATAGAAAGAACTAGGGAGGACTGGGGACGTAGCTTAATCAGTAGACTCCATGTCTACCATCATGAAATACCTTTAACCCTGGGTTTGAGCACCAGCACCACATATATCAGGCATGATGGCTCATGTCTGTAATCTCCACACTTAGGAGGTTGAGGCAGAAGAAGCAGAAGTTCAAGACCAACCTCAGCTGTCTACAGAGCACCAGGCCAATTTGGGGTTCATGAGACATCATGGAACCTATCCCTAAAGCAAAGAAACAAGCAGGAAAGAACTAGAGCCAACTTTTTTAAAATTTGTTTTATTTAATTTAATTTATTTTATATATGTGAGTATACTGTCACTGTCTTCAGACACACCAGAAGAAGGCATCAGATCCCATTTAGACGGTTGTGAGCCACTAGGTTGTGAGCCAACCATCACTTCCTAGATGGTTGCTAGGAATTAAACTCAAGACCTCTGGGAGAGCAGTCAGTGCTCTTAACTGCTGAGCCATCTCTCCAACCCTAGAGTAAACTTCTAACAGCAAAATGGGGCTTTCCCTTCACCCCTTCAGACATTTATTGAGCAGCTACAATGAGGAAAGCTACATGAGGAAATAAGTGAGGTCCAAGGCAGCGTCTGGTTGTCTCCATTCCCTTCTCTCCTCCATCCCCTGGATTTTGGGATGCACTCTGAACTTCTAGAGTATGTAAACTAGTAGTCATATATTTTGATAATGACACTATATCATTAAAAAAAAAAAGCAGAAACATGAATGGTAAATTGCAAGTTAGCAAACACTGGTGTTAGATTTGGCTGTAGACAGCCCATGACGCTGATTTATACCAACTAGATATCTTAAAGTCTCATAATCCGTTAAGTGTCCTTTCTCAGGATATTTAATGCTGCCAGTAACAACTTCCTGTATACACTTCCTGCTCCTGGCCCTTCTTGCATGTCACCCATCTTGTTGACAGTTACCCACCCCCTGGCCCATCCTTCCCGACTTTCTCCTAAAGATTCACAGCCTCTGTTTCTGCCTGTCTCCATCCCCTCTCCCTAGGGTGTACTGTTAATCCCTCTGGGAAAGAATAAGACCAATATCACAATTTTTGAGCCAAATTTGCAGCAAGCTTTATTGAATACTGAGAGTAGTCAAGTCTATATCTGGAATTCCCAAAGAATGGCTGAGAATTATGTTAGTCAGATCCTTATAAAGGCAAAAGCCACAAAGCTACTCATTTTCCTCCTTCATCCACTGGAGGCAAGCACACATCCTGACATTCTTCCTGCCTACCTGGGATCAAGCACATCCTGCACAGCTGAGACAGCCAACCTTGTTGACAGAAGTAAAAACATGTGGCTTGTCATCTTACCTGAACAACGCCCCCCCACCCACCCACCCCCAGCATTCTCTTATCTGCAGGGCTTACAGGTTAGAGGCATTTTTTGTTCTATAGATCTCCTAAGCATAGTAATTTGAATTTAAAACATAACTTTAGCCCTCACAGCTGTTCCAGGTAGTTAATGGAGAAAAGGTTCTGGTGAGTGATAACATCACGGCTAAGTACAGAGAAGAGTGGTTGGGAATGGAAGGATCTAGGAGAAAATAGATGCACCTAGAATAGTTCATACAAGGTTCTGGCATTTCCCGACATCTCTATGGCCATTAGCATCACGTTGGTTCCAAGCCAACTACCCACGGAATGCGTGTAACATACACTCTACCACACTTTGGCAACACGTCACAGTGAAAATGAGAAATTGATACCTGTGATGTAATCCCTCCCACGTGAAGCCTCTCTAGTACTGACCCAGTCTTTAACCTCACGAGCTTTCTGTGAACACCACTAATGATACAGCATTGCTGGGGAAGGAAAGGGGCCTTCAGCCAACAGTGGGAGGCAGAGGTGTCTGTGAAGGGCATGCTGGTTTGCGGTAAGGTGCATACGTGATTGTGAAATGCAAGTAGAAATGCCAGTGAGGTGTTGCTAATGTACAGAGTGGGGGTCGGGAGGTCAGGAAGGGTTGCTGTCTCTGATCCAGCTGCTAACTGTCACAACATGGCTGACGGTAGGCCTCATCCAGACACAACTAAGCCGGCCAGACTGTGTGCTAAAATGTTGATTTACTAAAGCTATCCTTTGAGAACTCATTGGGTGATAACTTTTCCACTTTTCATTTTCTAATTTGTCAGATTGGAGAATGCTCAAGTTCTCCCCGGATTCCTCGAGAAGTGATTTTTAACCCCAGTTTGCTTTCTTAGTGTGGTCATTCTGGAAAAGTTAATTCACTGAGTGCTTAGCTTTCAAAATGTCGGGTTTAAGCACAGTGTTTCCAAATTCTGAACAGAGAGGGAAGTTTTAGGACCAAAATTAAAAGAAATGTGTGCTTTGATACCCGAGGAGGAATGTATATGAGAAGCTGTGATAACCATCAGACAGGATCCCAGAAGGAACATTTTTGGAAAAGGGCATGTATTAGCAACCAAATAGATCAGAATCCAAGCCACAGCAAAGGCTGGTTTGTGTGTGTGGAACTAATCTCAGTCTGTCATGTTCCTCTGCAAATGCCTGAACATGTTCCCGGAAGGGACAAACCCCATAAACAAAAGTTTTCAAAACCCCTTGTGATTAGCATCCTGTTTTTCTTTCCTATAGAGAGTCTGAACCTCTGAGATTAAAGTTCACAGTTGTCTGAAAATGAACTATTTCAAGGGAATAGAGAAATCTCCTAATAAAGTTTCTTCCCAAGCAGCTACTGATCCCACTGGGGGGGGGGTCTTTCCTCCATTGAGCACTCAAATGGCTAGCACAAAGTTCAAGTTGGAACTTCTAGATTTCTCTATGTGTCACGGGAAGATAGACATTACAAGTCAAAGACTGATGCTGAGCAGTGGTGGAGCACACAAATAACCCCAGCCCTGGGGAGGCAGAGGCAGGAGGATCTCTGTGAGTTCAAGGCCAGCTTGGTCTATAGAGTGAATTCCAGGACAGCCAAGCTGCATTTCACTGAGGATAGTATTGGGCATTTCACCATACGTCTATTGACCATATAATTCTTCTGTGCTCTCTCTCTCTCTCTCTCTCTCTCTCTCTCTCTCTTTGAATCACCTATTCAAACCTTAAATCTAATTAAATTTTTATTTCTCTGTGAGGAGATGTATGCATGAGCAAATGTGTGTTCCTGCAGCAGCACCTGTGGTGGTCAGGAGGTCAGGGCCATCATTTAGAAACTGTTCTCTCTTTCTATAGAAGACTCCAGTGATCCAACTTAGGTTATTCAGCTTGCGTGGACTCACTCTGAGCCCTTTTGCCCTTAAGCCCACTATCAAATTAGAGTATTTATTATTTTTGTTTGGTTGGTTTTTGCTTGCTTTGCTATTGGGTTATTGGAAATTCATTATAAATCCAAGATATTAACTCCTTGCTAGATGTGTAATTTATGAATATTTTGTCCCACCCTACTGTCTTCTGATTCCTTTGTTTCCTTTGATGGTCAGAAGTGTCTTAGTTGACTGCCATCCTATTTGTCAATATTTGCTGTTACTCTTTATGCTTTTAGTTCATATCCAAGAAAAAAAAGGGGTTCTTTTTTTTGTTTTTGTTTTTGTCTAGACCAATATCTTAAAGAATTCCCCATGTGTTTTCTTCCACTAGTTTCAGAACTTGGGGTCTTTCATTTAAATCTTTAATCCACTTAGAGTTGGCAGTTGTTTCTATTGTGAGGGAAAGGTCTCACTCCATGCTTCTGTATGAAGATAAAGGGCAGAATTCTTTTCAGTTTGAGAATGAATGGGTTTTCTTTTGTTTGTTTGTTTTGTTTTGTTTTTTGTCTACTCAAGACAAATGTTAATCAAGAGTGCAACTAAAATGTCGTTATGGCCGCATGCTATACCTCACTCAAATATTAACCCAGAATGTTTACACAGATCAATTATTCATTGCAGAGATGAACGGAGAGCATGCGTGCCTTCCAGGACTCGTTCACTGAATAACTTTCCTGATTCCTTTCAGTGGAGGACACTGGTGAAAACCCATGCTCTGTCATAAAGAAAACTTAAACAAGACAGAGATTTGGGTTCTAATTCTGCCTTTCCCATTAACCTCAGCTTGGGGCTACTGTTGGGCTTTGTTCTTCCCTGTGCAAAACAGAGCTAAATGCGCCTTCTCTCTGGCTCTGTTCACATGAGGGAGACAAAAGGAACCGCGCGATGGGAAGCATTCAGACTATAAAAATACATGCTGACTTTGGCTTGTGCTCAGAAATTCCTAGGAACTAGCACTCCCTAGACATGTTCCCACTGCTGCCTAGATCCTGGCATGATCCTAAAGTCCCTAAACCCACTTAGGACGAGAAAGGAGAAACTGGAATATCTGCAAATGCAGATCTACCAATTCGTAGAGAACGGGCTCCAGGACCCACCCCCGCGCACACATATTCGATTGCTATATGTTAGAGACAGAAGTGGCTCTCGCCTCTGCAGACCCTGGTAATTCGATGATGTGTTTACTCACACCCACTACGATGAAGAGAGGGGTGGACAATTTCTCCAAGGCTAAGCTTCCTCTACACAGAAAGTGGTGAGAAAATGACCGGAAAGATTCGCGCTAATGTTCTGAGTTTTGAGAGCTGAAGGAGAAGGAGATCTGAACGACGGCCGTGTGAGTCCTTGACCCGGTCAGTCAGATGCTCGGCTGCTTGGCCGTTCTCTAATCATGAAAATCATTTCAGTTCAGTTAAGGCCAAAGTAGCTTCAATCTACACCTGGTTCATGAATCAGTCTGTAGATGAACCCAGAAGCTGCTGGCTCTATTCCTGTATGGCTTTCCATGCCAAAACCCAGCCCCCAGTTTATTTGGTTTTAATAAATTTATTCTGTTTCGGACATTGTGTAAAATGGAAAAAAAAAGTCTAGACTGGTTTCAGTTCAGGATGTGAGGGCAGGGTCTCTGTACTACAAACAAACATCCTCCCTCGGCTTCCTCTCCGTTCTTCCTTGCCAAGCAGCTCCCTAAAACCCTTGGAATCTGGGGCTCCAACATCTGATTATTGCTGGGATCGTGTTCAACACCTGACCCTTTTGGAATGATAAAGCTAAGAATAAACAAAATCAGTTCTTCAAGGTCTGCAGCGTTCACTGAAGATGAATGATCGGCTTCCTCGCAGGACCTTTTGTTTTTCTGTTATACAAGTCGCCAAATCAGTTCCAGGGAGTGAGCTGTATTTTTATCTGAGTTTTGCATGGTAACTTTTGGCTTTGGCTCTCCTCTGGGTTACTGGCATGGCTTTCCGTGCAAGAGCACACATAACCACACACACACACAACACACAACTCACACAACACAACACTCACTCACACACATATTTACATACACGAACACATAACTATACATACACACAAAACACATAACCACACACACACACCACACACACATACAACACACACAATACACATTCACACACATTTACATACATGAACACATAAACACACACACATGACAACAACACACACACATTTACATACATGAGC
Source organism: Apodemus sylvaticus (assembly GCF_947179515.1). Lineage (NCBI taxonomy): Eukaryota > Metazoa > Chordata > Mammalia > Rodentia > Muridae > Apodemus > Apodemus sylvaticus. The sequence goes on along the minus strand of NC_067473.1, from coordinate 174,563,820 downwards.
ACATAACCATATACACACAATACACATAACCACACACACACACACAACACTCATAACCACACTCACAATAACAGCACACACAATACAACACACACTCATATAACTACATACATGAACATATAACCAAACACACACAATATACACACACATACACACTCACTCACTGACCCACACGAAAAAGCAAAGGAAATGACCTTGGTTACCACCAAGAATAAATTTGTTTAAATGCCTTGGTTTTCTCCTCTAAAAAAAAAAAAAACCTGTGTATAGGTTGGATTCTAAGAGTCAGAGAAATAGAGATTTGGCTGCGAGAGTGTGTCTCATAGAAATGTCAAAGGATACACACATAAACTCTCACCAACACGGCTGTCTAAACATGGCCCCAGCAAGACAGGAACCAACAGACGAACTAAATTAGGAAGTAGCTCAGAAGGCTGCAACCCTAGACAAGGACTATGAGCAGCAAAGGATGCTGGGAGCAGCTAAGCGTGCTGGGAGCAGCTAAGGATGCTGGGAGCAGCTAAGGATGCTGGGAGCAGCTAAGGATGCTGGGAGCAGCTAAGGATGCTGGGAGCAGCTAAGGATGCTGGGAGCAGCTAAGGATGCTGGGAGCAGCTAAGGATGCTGGGAGCAGCTAAGGATGCTGGGAGCAGCTAAGGATGCTGGGAGCAGCTAAGGATGCTGGGAGCAGCTAAGGATGCTGGGAGCAGCTAAGGATGCTGGGAGCAGCTAAGGATGCTGGGAGCAGCGGAGGTAGTTCCCTCTGGGGAAGGGTACGCCAGCTGGTTACCTAATCCCGAATGCCCTGAAGCAGACATACAAGCAACATTATACAGACCGAGCATGGTGTATTTATGTATTTGTGAATATATATTTCATATATATCGTATATATCAACAGTTAAAGAAAAAGAAAAGGAGACACATGAGAGGGCTGGAGAAAGTGAGGGAAGTGATGTCATTACATTATAATCTCAAAAATGGTTGAAAAATTCTTTTTTTAAAAAAAATCTGTCTGTAGGGACTGGAGAGACGGCTGAGTGGGTAAGGGGTGCTGGCTGCTTTCCGAGAGTCTAAATTAGGGTCTCAGCCCTCATATCTGGCAACTCACAAGCGCATATAACTCCAGTTCCAGGAATTCTGACGGCCTCTTCTCTGCACACCTGCAATCATGGGGGCAAACCCATGCGGACACAGACATATAATTTAAAATAAAACAAAAAATTAAAATCTCATGTGCCCGTGTAGATGGGCTTCTCGAGAGGACCATACAAATTAGCCCCGTTGAGCAAATTCGTGTTTTGAAATTTAGCGAGGTAACAGAGGACTCTCCAGGAATTTGTAAACATAACTAAAACCAAACATCCGTATATCAGGGAAGAGAGAGAAAGAGTTGAAATATAAGAAATTATTTTTTGCTCATGGTTATTTGTGAACAAAGAGTCAAGATTAATAGAGAGAAAAAGAATACAGACAAAAACAGACACGGGTTTCCACTGTGATATGAAAAGGCCCAAGGTATTCCCCTCCCCGACTCCTGGCAGTCCGATTCTGGAGATGATCACCAGGATGATCTCTAGGAGATGAAGACTAGGAGCTCTGAAAGCAACAATTCTTTAATGGGATTCAACAGCTTTAAAGGTAACCTGGAGAAGTGGAGAGTTCTGATCACAGCCTTAGCTTTTCCTGGTTCTGTCTACGAACAGATTATGCTTTCTAAGCCTAAAACAAAAGCAATATTCCCACCCAGAAAAAAAAACCATGGAAATTAGGAATAAACTAGGTGTCTGAAATATAATAAGCCTTTATATCAGTGGCTCTCAACCTTCCTAATGCTCTGACCCTTTGGCAACAGTTCCTCTTCTTGCAGTGATCCACCCCTCCCACCATAAAATTATTTTCATTGCTACTTCATAGCTGTAATTTTACTACTGTTATGAATCACAATGTAAATATCTGTGTTTTCCGATGGTTTTATGTGACCCCTGTGTGAAGGTCATTCCACACCCCAAGGGGTCACAACCGGCAGGTTGACAGCCACTGACTTAGATGCTAAGGGGATGCTAGTGGTGACTGATATTAGCTTTACAAAATACATAAGACAATAAGGTAAGCACAATTCCTAACCTCAAGCAGATTCCCAGGAGACAAACATGTGGTACATGAACTTTAAAAATGTAATTTAATGAGTTTAGATATTTATTTATTTGTCTCCTAAAAAATGCCTGGGGATTTTTAAAAAGTAGCTAAATAAGTTTATCCAAAATTACTGGGAAAGAGAACGATGCTTATGACTCACGAGGGCTTCCAAAGGTCCCTTCAGAAATACACACAGCACAATGCTTTGCTATTTTCATTAGGAAATAGATTTATATCACAACTGTGTTAAGGACAATTCAATAGCTTATCAGTGGACACCTAAGAAATAGGACTCGCTGCTCCATAGAAACCCGGAAGGAGCTGGGTGCTCCAAGATCCAAAAAGAATGCATTGATTAGAAGCAAAGAGACTAAGACCGTGGATGGTCCTGGGCTTTTAGACACCATTCAAGACCTGCACGCCCAGACGGGGGTTGGGGGGGGGGCAGAAACTCTGGTTAGCTTTGTACATCCACAGCCTCTTAGACGGTTCCTTTCCCGCACTCGTCACAGTGAGCTGCGATCCCAGCTCTTGTCTGCCCACGGTTCCTATCTACAGCCTCACAGCCTGCCTGGGAACCAGTCCCTGGCCTTGCTCCGATGGTTCCACCCTCTGGTACCCTCAGCCTGTCTGATCTGGTCCCTCCAGACTCCTCCAGCTCATCTCACGAGCCTATTTCTGCCAGGGTTCATGGCAAGGCTTTGGTCCCTAGGGACAGAATGGAAAATACAAATTGTCGTTCATTTTCCTGAAGTACAGCATTTGAGAAGATATGTCGTTTTGAAAAAGCCAAAACTCTTTTTCAAAATCCTAACATTCTTTCCACACTGTCCTTCTGGGGGGAAAAAAACACTCCATATTTGCCAAATTATATTAGTTGATTAGGCTCACAGTACCCAAAAGCTAAGTGACAGATTGAAACTGGGTCTAAAGTCATGCCAAGTCACTGACCTACCTTTGTCACTGAAAAAGTCAGCCTCAGGGGTAGGAAGGCCTTTCACTTCATAAACGGGGACACAAACTCAATTATAAGCTATCCCTAAAAAAGTAATTTAGCTGTATTCTCAGTGTGATTTGGTCAAACCAGGATGTCTATTCTATGAAATTCACTCCTCCCGCCCCCGCCCATGGATTCCTGTGTTTTGACCTCTCTATATTTAACTCACTTTTGTTGAAATTATGCAATATTTTGTTTGGTTTTATTATTACTCATGGAGGAATAAGAACAGTAAGTCACCATAGGAAGTCCTCCTTTTACCCATTGTTGGTCTAAACACTTGGTGTTTCCACAGGGGCAAACAAGTGGGAACCACTTAGGAAGAAGGAAGATCCACTCGTGCTGGAAATAGATAGGTGTGGGGTTTGCATGAATTGATAATTCCTAAGTTTGTATTTCTGAGACAGATCCAACATTCAACCTCAATGGCTATTTTACTTTTTTTAGAACTTGATACGTGGGCACCATGTTTCCATCATTCCCACTCCTCCCTGTCTGTTCCTCCAACACCTCCTGTGCCCTCCATGACCTCTCAACTCTACAATCCTTTCTTTTAAGTGTGTGCGTGCCTATGCACATGTCTCCTGCTCAGTCCATTTAACGTTCACAAGTATGTATGTTTAAGCCCGACTACTTGGGATTGGATACGTTATCAAGGGGCTCATCCCTGGGTAAGACTACTTCTTTCTCCCTCAGTAGCCATTAATCACTTACAGCTCTTAATGTAGGCATGGCTCCTTGTGAGATTTTCCTGTCTGTGCTGGCATATCAGTTCGTGCTGTAGCTGTGGCTGTCTCGCTTAGGAAGCTAGATGTTGAGAGTTCATGGTTGTAGCTTCCCTGGGTTAAATAGGAGACACATTTCCAAGAAGACATTGCCAGATCTTTCTTTTTTTATTGTTGTTGGGGTTTTTTGTTTTGTTTTGTTTTTGTTTTGTTTTTCAAGACAGGGTTTCTCTGTGTAGCCCTGGCTGTTCTAGAACTCACTCTGTAGATCAGGCTGGCCTTGAACTCAGAAATCCTCCTGCTTTTGCTTCCCAAGTGCTTCCCACCACTGCCAGATCTTTCATAGTCTCTCTGCCCTCTGGTCCTCCATGTTCCTTGAGCTTTAGGTCAGTGACTTAGTTTTATATTTCTAGCTATCACAGAACAATCTTGACTCAACACACCCATTTTTATTTCTCCCTGAAAACTCAGCTGCTCTAGAGCATCCCTAATTGTAGAACACAGGGATGAACACAGGGATGTAGCCCCCCTTAAACTATATTTTGATCCTCTGATATTGTCTTAATGTTAACTCTATTTTTCCTTTATTAATTTTATCAGAGTTCATAATCATACTCTTTTTTATAGTTACCTCATTTTACAAATAATGCTTCCCCTCTGGGAAGAGGCCTCCTACTCTTGTCCGTTAGCATAGCACAGTGCACTGTTGGATATCTGGGAGATAAATGGGGGGGAGCTAACCCAAGAGAGCGTCAAGTGACTCCTGTGCAGGGTGCAGACTCTCCAAGCTTGCCTCCCACCCTTCCTCTTCTTCCCAGCATCACCTCCTCCGGGAGTTTCCCTTCTCTTGTTTGTCTAGTCTTTATCGCTTCTACCAGAACACATCTCCGGGAGAACAGAATTTTGGCTTCCCATGCATAAACCTGCCTACACAGAGTAGGAAGTTCAAAAAAAAAAAAAATCACATGGTTTGAAAACTGAGTGAAAGCAAATGCTACATTGAAATGAAAACAAAAAACATTGTAATGATTCCAGAAAAATGGCTCTACGCTAAAAATGAACTTGCGAGTAAGTCTAAGGAAAGAAAGAATGATGTCTGTAGCAGGGAATTAATATAAGGTGTAAGGGTCTGTGGACCCGGAGAGCAGAGCACAGCACAGCCATAGGCACACCTCATGCTGAGGTGCGTGGCCACGATACTTAAATGTGTCCTTATATCTCTTCACTTATCGTGATCATTGTGGTTTCACAAGAATGGGTAAAAGCTAACAAAAACTATTAGCCAGAAAGGAAGAGTCTAAGAAGTATCTTTTGTTGTAATCACCAGTCCTACCAGGACTGTAGGAAGCCTTCCCTTTCCAGTGTTCGTATGTTAATCAAGCTGTAGAGCCAGGGATCTATGGACTAGGAGGAGGGGCCCAGGCCAGTGTTACTCTAGCGCTTTCAGAGGCTGAGGACAGTTCTGCTTGTGTGTCTGATTATTTACTGCAGTTCTGGAGATCACGCTCAGGGCTTCGCACATGCTAGGGAGGAGCAGAACCACAGAACCACAGAGCAGCATCCCCATGCACAGGACTTACGTGGTAGTAAAGCAATAACCAACTCAGGCAAGGTATCCTCTGGCCTCCACATGCATGTCATGGTATACAGACATGTGTGCATGCACACACACACACACAAATAAATGAAATAACATTTTTGAGCTGAGCCTGATGATGTATGTATGCCTTTAAATCCAGTAATTGGGAAGCAGAAGGTAGAGCTCTATATTCAGCATATTAATTCACTATATGAATGTATTATACGTTCATATATAATGAGTTCACTATAGTAATACAGTAATTAGTACCTACTATGTGGCGTTTCTTTCCTCTCTCTTCCTGGTCTACCCAAACAAGCTTCTCATCTATGCTACAAAGTTTAAAACATGGCACATTTTTAATTATATAATTTTTGTAACTTTTTTGAGAATTTCCTACAGTATAGCTTGATCTCACTCACTGCTCTTCTTCCAAGTCCTGTCTTGTGCCTTATTTTTTTTTAGAACCCATCCAGTCCAATGTATGTGCACATATATGTTCCTGCATGAGGCCATCCACTGGGCTTACTCAACTTGCTAGGGGCCCAGGTACAATGGTTAAAAGGAAAAATGCGAATTCAGTGTCTGTAAGTGACAAAGAGACAGTTAGCTCATGAAGAAAGCATAGATCTTTCAAAGACACTCCATTTTTTTTGTTTGTTTGTTTGTTTTGTTGAGACAGGGTTTCTCTGTGTAGCCCTGGCTGTCCTGGAACTCACTCTGTAGACCAGACTGGACTCAAACTCATAAATCTGCCTGCCTCTGCCTCCCAGAGTGCTGGGATTACAGGCGTGCGCCACCACCGCCCGGCTAAGTCACTCCATTTTAAAAGAATGCTCCTTCTCCTCTTTCTTTCTTTCTTTCTTTCTTTCTTTCTTTCTTTCTTTCTTTCTTTCTTTCTTTCTTTCTTTCTTTCTTTCTTTCTTTCTTTCTTTCTTTCTTTCTTTCTTCCTTCCTTCCTTCCTTCCTTCCTTTCTTTCTTCCTTCCTCCTTCCTTCCTTTCTTCCTTTCTCTCTCTCTTTCTCTCTTTCTCTCTTTCATTTACAATCACACATTTACTGAGTAACTGAAAAGAAGACAACTCTGCCATGTTCCTCCTTTTCCAGGGCTCTGTGGTGTATTTGTTGGAGCAAATCTTGAGCTTCTCATCCTCGGCTGCCAGTGGCCATGTGAACTTTCTCACCAGGTCAGGACACGAGCTGAAGCCTGCGGAAAATGCGTGCTCTGGAGCGAGAGGCTGCGGCAGTGAGTGGAAACCAGTGTGATGTGAGCGGTTCTCTGTATCACAGCAGTGCCTGAATGCTTCATATTCCATGGCCAGGAATGAATCCAACGGGCAACAATACAATAAGAAAAATGTTCTTGGAACAGCTGCGCATCAATGTTGACCTTAGCTAAACTTAGCTAAGCTATCATGGGTTTATTTCTCAGGCCCCATCTGGTCTTTACAATGTGTCAGGCTCACCCCTTCCAGGGCCAGCCAGAACCTGGTTGAGACTTTTCCTGTGTAGGCTCGAAGAGATGTGAAGTGCCTAACCCACTGCCTTCCTATTGCATAGGAGAGCAAGAGCACAACTGGCAGGGCCACCCTGGCCAGGCTGACCTGAGGGAACGGTTTCCATACCAGTAGATGGTTAACTCAAACACAGAATGCTAGGAGAATCCTAAGCCATTTTGAGTGTCCTGAGATTAAGATCGAAGTAAGAAGATCGTAAGCCTTTCGGCGACCCTCTGAGTGAATTTGTGCATGCATGGCCGATGGCCTCTTTGTTAAACTATCAAGGTTTCAGTCACATCTTAGAAGGAGAAAGCCCACTAGCTGTATGTGCCAATATTTGAAGGTTTATTTATTTCCTTTTCTTATGTGGGTGTGACGGATGTGATGGGTGTGACGGGTGTGACGTTATGTGCACCATGAGCATGCGTGTGCCCTCAGAGTCAAGAAGAGAGTATTAGATCCTCGACAGCTGGAGTCATGGGCAGACATAGGCTGGGATCCAAGCTCAGGTTCTCTGTAAGCACTGCGAGGGGGCCCTGGGAAGATGAGAGAGGTCAGTAGGTGATGCTCGATGCTAAGTCCTAGAGCATCTCCTTGACTCCAAAGATCTGGCTCTCTCTCAGTCTCTCCTTACGCCATGGTGGAACTGAGCCTGCACACAAGAATGGTATTAGCTCGGTTCAGGAAGTCACAGTGAGGTGCTGTGTATTTTAAAGACAAATATGGTCCCTGGTGGTAGCATACTTTGTAGTACCCCAAGTGCCCTTGGGAAGCTGAAGCTGGAGGATTCTGAATTTGAGACCAGTTTGAGCTACTTAACAAGGCCATGTCTCAAAAATAAATAAATAAAAACAAGCACATAAGTAAATATTAATATGACCCAGAGGCTGTCTTCAGAGAAGTCTGACAGAACAATAAGATCAACAAATATCCCCTGGACTCTGACTCACACCACACCCTTTACTGTGCCTGGTCTGCAAGACTTCTCTTGCTTTCTCAAACAGAATGAGTGTGTAAAGGCATCGCACTGTGGCCTGTCCTCGTCATCTGTCTCCCGTCCCTTTGGTCCCGCCCATCCCCCCACTCATGTATCTCCTACCCAAAGAATCCCAGCAAAAAACTTGACTTTCATTTTCTTGACAAAATAAAATTTTCTTCCAAAAATGTCTTTATGTCGGGAGGTAAATAATGGAGGAGTAAGAGAAGACAGGAAACTTGGGAATGATAAGTTAGAAGACTCTCAGCCAGCAGCGAGACCTTTCAAACTCAAAGGAGCAGTGATTATAGAACTCTTGCCCAGACTCCAAAGGGCAGGGCTGAAATGAGCCCCCACAGGTCAGCTAAAACCCCACTTCTCTGCATTTTTCCATTATAATTCTATCAGTGAGGCTCGGATATGGAGACACCCTGCTCTCAAAGGTACGGCCCTGTAGTCTACCCTGCTTAATATTAGCCTGGAAGCGTTTCCTCTGCGCCCTCCCTCCACTTCCTCTATGGACTCCATCTAACCTCTGAGTTTGCAGTAATTAGACTAGGTAGCCAAGGAGACGAATTACAGAGCTTTAGATCTGCCAAAGGAAGGGTTTTCTCTCAGGAACCAAACCCTGGCTGGAAAGATTGCTTTTCTTGTGGTGTGCATTTCAAAGCCTGTCGGTGCAGTTATTTGATGGCTGAGAAATTACAGCAGAATGTATGATTGGGCAGCGATCTAAACGGGGCTTTTGCAGGCTGAAGTGCGGACATTCCAACACAGGCAGCCCCTGAAGGACCAATGGAGACCCTGCAGGAAGAACTAAGTGTTCCTTCAGGCCCTGGCTCACAGAATTCTCTCCCCAGCTTGTTTAGCCTTTCGAGACTGAAATAATTTAGAACCCCCAAACAATAGTGGTCTAGTCCAGCCCTTCGGCTTACAAACACAGGTGACCTGTTCCGAGTTCACACGGCCATGGAGTGGGTTTCTCAGAACCAAACAGACTTTCCAGGTTCCACGTCATCTCTCACTGCACAAGCCCTTGCTGAGCTGACCCCAGACACACCCTTCTGCATTGCTTATGAGCAGTGGTACGGTTCCCCTTGTACTGAAGGAGAGGTAAGGGACAAAAGGGGGCCGGGGCGGGGCAGGGCGGGGAGACACTTGATGGAGGTGAGCATGTGTTGTGATTGTTTTAGTAATGCGCATGTGTGCATGTTTCATGATATCTCATAACGGCCTTTAAACTGGTAACTTTCTGTGTGTCTTGTTTAACTTAGCCAATGCTCCTCCAGAGTTGGATTTTAGAATTCCCACTTGTGTCACTGAGAAGCAAGAGACTCTTGAGTTTAAATAACATGATGAATGTAACATGTGAAACAGATGGGAGAACTGGGGTTTGGGTCCAAATCCAGGCTTTCTTATCCCCCAAAACCACTTACAACCAGAAAGGTGTCACTTTCTGGGAAGCTGGTCCTTCAGAATCCAATCCAGCTGAAGTGGGGGCTGTTTTCCAGGGCACCGGTAGTTTGGAAGGGGCAGCAGGATGCGGGGAAGCCCGGACAAGCTCACTCTTCTAACGTTCATTATTATTTTTTAAAAAGCTGCTTCTTCTTTTTTTTTTTTTTGTTTGTTTGTTTGTTTGTTTGTTTTTTGTTTTTTGTTTTTTTCGAGACAGGTTTTTTCTGTGTAGGCCTGGCTGTCCTGGAACTCACTCTATAGACCAGGCTGGCCTCAAACTCAGAAATCTGCCTGCCTCTGCCTTCCAGGTGCTGGGATTAAAGGCGTGCGCCACCACTGCCCGACGAAAAGCTGCTTCTTAGAGCTGCTTTTGGTCAGCATTATTTAAAGTGTTATTATTTCCATCTTGTGCTGTCCAGAGTCCCTTTGTTTAGGTTGAGTCTAACAGTGTGTAGTTCAGGCTAGCCTTTAACTTACAATCCTTCAGGGTCTTCCTCCCTGGAGCTGGGCTTACATGCCCGAGTTCTGTGTATAGCACTTGGGTGAAAAGATCATCGCCTTCTCTGCTTTGTACATGATGAGCGTGGTTCCACTCTGCCTCCACGCCCCTCGCAGAGGCTGCTGTCACCTTTAACCCTGCACCTCACCTGGGCAGCACAGCAGAGCTGACGTGCATGGCGGAGTCATGGGTGAGCTGGCCTCAAGGGTGTAAGCATGGAAGAACTGATCCTGCAATCTGTCTGCCATGGGCCAGTGTGGGCGAGGGAAAGATGCCTTCACCATCCTCACCCTTTGCTACCTACAGCGGGCAGGAGAGTTGGTCCTGCCTCTCAACGTTGCAGCACTTGGGAGAGCTGCCTGGCCCTGCGCCTCATCTGGGCAGCACAGTAGAGATGGCCCTGGTTGCAGGGGTTCCTGGTGAGACCTCTTAGGTCATTTGACCAGGAGACCCAGTAGGCTGACCAGTTCAGATACCTCTCAGGCCCAGATCCAGGGCTTTGAATTGGTTCACCCCCAACATCTACACCATTCATGATCTGCTGGAGCACATAAAGGGGCTGGTCCTACAGATCCAAAACTACAGGATCTCCATGACATGGGCCAACAACAGTACATCTGAGAGGAGTCCCAGTGAGGTTCCAATATTGACAGAGTAGCAGAAGCCAGAAGCCTTGTACCAGACCAACAACTCATTCCAATGAACATTTGCAAACAAAAAATTGTGTGTGAAAGGGTATACACACCACAGATACTACAATGATAATTTTTCCCCTCTGTTGTTGGGGGAGGTTGCAAAGAGGCGGATGGGGCAGTTATGAGGAAAAGAGGATTTGGGGTGCGTGATGTAAAACTCATAAAGAACCAATAAAAAAATTATTTAAAAAAATGCCTTGGTCTCCAACTAGGACCTTGGAACCAGAAAAAGTTCCCCAGACTTCATCTTCGTTAAGTTTCATCCAGAGAAAACAGCTAGGGTTGAAAGCATAAGCAGAGCGCTGGCCTCACCTTCATCAGTAGCCAAGCTGGGCAGCAGACCCTGCTGTCTATTTTGCTTTGACTTGAAAGAGCATTTTGTAAACGAAGCCTATATCCCCCCTCCCTCTCTGAGGTCTAAGTAACCGTAGGAGCTGGCTTTACAGGCACTGGAAATGGCTGCCTGAGTTCGCCAACCAGGGAGCTGGTATCAGATGACAGTCAGCAAACATGAGTTCCCAGACTGGGAGGAGACATCCGTGGTGACTCCTGAAGTGAGCTGAAAGGTTCTTGGAATGTCACATGTTTAAACTGGAACATGTCTGGGCAGACAATACAGGGGTAGAGTGCCGGCGTGGGAGGCGGGCCCAACACCTTTCTGCTTCCTAATTCATTTTGGTTTTCTGGGGCTTCCATGGTCATGTGTAAATCATCAAGTCCTGCTGTTCTATTTTAAAAGATATTGAGGAAACTTATTTTTAATATATACAACCTTTTGCTTGATTTTGTCTTTAGCTCTGTGGATACAGTCTATGGTCTGTGAGGATGTCTGATGCTTGAGGGATGTTGAATGATTATATCTATGAAGAAAATCACATTCTTTGAGTCCTTTTGGCACATACTTACTGTGCAATCTTACATAAACCATAGAGGCTCCTAGAGCTTTCATACACAGAGGACATGGATAATATTCTATCATTTTGAAAAGTAGAAGACAAAATGACTGAAAACTGAGCAAATTCTCAACACAGAATCATACCGCACAGATAGGCAGTGATTCTTATCTGGTGTTTACTCTCTGTGTCCGTAGTTTCTGTCACTACCACAAAAATATCCAAAATAATAAACTTGCAAGGCGTCTGAGTCACACCATTTTGGAGTTTTTGGTCTGTGTTAGTCTGTGTCAGTCTGTTTCTTTGCGTCTGGCAGGGAGATAAAATCTCACCGTGGGAAAGTGTGGTGAAAGAAAACGGCTCATCTGGCAAAGCAGGGGGTAAAATGGCAGAGAAATGGCAGGAGTCTTGCGATCCCCTCTAAGGTACTGCAGGGACCGGAGCACCCACACCCGCACCCACATCCACCACTAACTGCACCATCACCTCTCCCTGGCACCAATCTCAGGACCAAGCCTTTACAACGGGCCTTCCTACAGCGCCATCCTACTGCAGTACCATTGTTTTGTTATTTTTTTTTTGAGAAATGAAACCTTCTATAAGAAGGAAGCACATGGCTGACATAATATGGGGTAAGGAAAATGTGAAGCCGTCCCAACCAGCAGTTCCGTTGCTTTACCGTTTCCCTGGAAATGTCTGCCCATGGTCAGCCTCTGCACCCCGACCTGAGGCTGACAAAAGCTTCTTCTCACTTAGTTCAACTTAGACAAATCAAGAAAAGGAGCAAATTATTCTATGACTGGAAAACTAAGTCAATCAAGGAGTCAGAGACAGAATTCATTCAAGAAACTCCCATTAAACCAGTGGTTCTCCGCCTGTGGGTTTTCAAGCCCTCGGGGTGTCTAGCAACACTCTCATGGAGGTCCATAAGACCATCGGGAAAACAGTTACAGTATGACTCATAACAGTGGGAAGATTACAGTTATGAAGTAGCAATGAAAATAATTTTATGTTTGGGGTCACCACACCATGAGGAACCGTGTTAAAGGATGGCGGCATTAGGAAGGTTGAGAACCAGTGAGCTAAAAGAATGGACTTGAAGGGCTGAAGAGATGGCTCAGCAGTTAAGAGCACCGACTGCTCTTCCAGAGGTCCTGAGTTCAAATCCCAGCAACCACATGGTGGCTCACAACCATTTGTAATGGGATCAGATGCCATCTTCTGGTCTGTCTGAAGACTGTATTCATGTATATATAAAATAAATAAATCTTAAAAGAAGAATAGACTTGAGTCAATAAAGTTGGCCTTGTTTCTGTTTCTCAGTCATTGTCACGTAATATTCTAGGAAGTGACTGCTGTTTTTTGTTGTTGCTTTGTTTTGTTTTGTTTTGTTTTTAATTCTCAGGGCTTTTGCTTCCTACCTCTCTTCTCATTTGCCTTTCTCTTTGCTGGAAAGGGTAATAGTTTCTGTTCTGCAACCAAAAAACTTTTAATGTACTTACAAAGCTAATGTTCCACTAATAAAATTGAATCTCATGGCACAGTAAGATTTTTTTTTAACTTTATGGGAGCCAGGAAAAATTTTCAGACACAAAATGCTTAGCTATCAGAAACAGGGCTTATTAGAAATTGATAGGCAAGAAAAGAGGGGAGAGAGAGAGAGACAGAGAGAGAGAGAGAGAGAGAGAGAGAGAGAGAGAGAGAGAGAGTGAGTTGATAGAGAAAATATATTACCTTTATAATCCCTGTGTAATTGTTATATGCTTCACAAACACCAAAGAGGCAGGAGAACTCTTGGGTGATACCTTCACTTCCAAATGCTTTTCTGAAAAGCATCTCCCCACAGGAAGGGCTGACAGCTTTCTTCCGTTCTCTCTCTCATCTTCCCCGATGGTCATCAGTGCTTGTCTTGTTGCTCTGGATATCGAGATGCACTCAGGTGCCAGGAAGAGCCAGTCCCATATAAGCCGTGCATGTCAAGTTGTCTTCTCTAAGGCCAGCCAGTGGCTGCAAACAAGACTTTAGATAAAGGAGACACTAATTAAATCTGTGTCCTAAAAGCTCCTGAATGCACAAGGATAGGAAGCATAGTGGTACTTTTGTTTTCCTTCTCTGTATTTCCATCCTAGAATTACACATAGGAAGTACTCAAAACATTGGATGGATGGTAGGTGGAAGGATGGAAGGATGGATGGGTAGGTAGGTGGATGGATGGATGGGTGGGTAGATGAATGGATGGATAGGTGGGTGGATAGGCAAGTGGATGGGTGGATGGATGGATGGATGGATGGACAGATGGACAGAAGGATGGATGGATGGATGGATGGATGGATGGATGGATGGATGGATGGAAGATGGGTAGATGGCAAATTGATGCTTGGCTAAACAATGATATTCTGTCTTCCTCCTGAGAGTGGTGTTGGGACATCTTGTTTTCTTCTGTGATCTCAGTCAACTGGTTACTACCCTGCCAGTTTTTCTTGAGAAGATTCTGTAAATTAGGAAAACTAGCACTGTGTGGCTGCCTTCCACTGTAGCAGGTGCTCCTGAGAGTGCCAGTCACTCTCTACTAAGTAGCACCTCTCTTTGATTAAGAAATGATGGCTCTCTAGATGTCTGTCATAATTATTTAAATCCAAACATGAGTTGGAGTGACAGATGATTCAGAATTTATATTATCTGAATTAGGAAAACATGCACTGTCAGTCAAAATGAATTGGGTGATTCTCAAGTGATAATTAATTATCTCAAGGAATTCTGTTAATAACCAAAGGAGCATTTTGTCTTCCTTTGTCTATTCAGTACATCTAAGGGCATCTTAGAAGTTTAGATAGAGTAAATTAAACTCTATCTAAACCTCACCATAAACACCACACCTGCAAAGACCTACTCATCTCTTTCTCCCCAATTTCTTTTCTATTTCCATTCTTTTTTTAAAACGATTTATTTATTATTATATCCAAATTCACTATAGGTGTCTTCAGACACACCAGATGAGGGCATCAGATGTCATTACGATGGTTGTGAGACACCATGTGGTTGCTGGGATTTGAACTCAGGACCTTCAGAAGAGCAGTCAGTGCTCTTAACCACTGAGCCTTCTCTCCAGTTCCTTTTATTTCCATTCTTTTTTCTCTTTATTCAGATGGGTCAGTCTGGGCCCTTTGCAATGTAGAGTCCTGTGAAAAGAAACACACTCAAAGCAAACCAAGGAAAGTTGAGACTCTTAGGTTGGAGAAGGCATGTTGGCTTTAGAGCCTATGAGAAGCTGAAAGAGTGCTGTCGCCGTCTGAACCCAGGAACAGAGAACGGGCCACTGGGGCCGAGTGTGTGTGTGTGTGTGTGTGTGTGTAGAAGATGGAACTTCTACAGTGTGTTTCTGAGACCCAAGACTGTTGGGCCATGAAGACGACTCAGATTTCCAAACAGCCAAGACACTACGGCGTAGAAAAATTTCCTAAGGGAGGGAGCTAGAGAAAGAGGCCCTCCAACTAGCCAAGGCACCATATTGAAATTCTCCTTGTAAAATAAGCAGCAGCCTCCAGACTTAACAGTACAGAGAAATACAGACTTGTGAAACCTGCATGGGAGGGTACATTTCCGTCAAGGGTAAGAGGCATAGCCGGAGCTATTTCTGCCTCCTTGGAGAGGTGCTCTCTCAGTCTGTCGCTAGCACACAACACCCGAATCCAATGGTTGCTCGTGGCTTTAGCTCAGTAGCGAGGTAATGCTTGGAGAAGATGGGCAATCCGCATCTTCATCCCTGCCTTACTTGCTCAGGCAGTAGCATCAGTCTGAGAGAACATCAGGGCACAAGACTAGATTCATATCACAAAATTAAATAATCAAATTTTTGTGTAGCTAGTGAGCAAAACCAGGGTACCACATCTGCACCCCCAGTGAACCCTTGAAAACTGCATAACACGACTATGGCCAAGTAAATGCTCAATTGGTCTAGGGTTCAAAATTCTGCCCTTCCGGGAAGATGCCTAAGATGTCACAGCATGGGGGGGGGGGTGTCTTTCTCCCCCAGCCTCTCTCCTCCATCCATCCGGGTAAGCAAAGAGAACACTACAGCTCTGTCTGTGAATCAAGCCCCAACGGCCAGTGGTCAGGGCCTGCGAGTAGATCAGAGGAGGAATTCGAAAGGCAAACCTGTGTTTGTGGTAACTGCCCTCTCCGTGGACATGTGCCCGGGGTCTGGCTCGCAAACATGGGGTAGCCACAATTTCTGCATCCTGCTATAGCACGGCCAGGACTGGGAGTGAGGGGAAACTGCCCACGCTGTGTGTAGATACTCTCTGGAAGGAATGAGTACTCGGGCGAAGTCCCAAGGCAAGTTTAGTGCCAAGCCATCCCACCTTTTCCAGCCCCCTCCCGCCGGTTCCTCCCCTTTCAGCTGCTCAAGTTCCTATAAAAACAGCTCAGCCTTCCCCAGAAGCATGTAGGAGCCTCTCCCCTCGGCTGCTGCGCCAGACACAGAGGCAGACTCAGAGGACACCCGAGACACCATGAAGAGCCTGCTCCCTCTGGCCATCCTGGCTGCGCTGGCCGTGGCAGCCCTGTGCTATGGTGAGAAACCTCTCTCCCTGCCGTCGTCCGAGGGGTTTTCCCTTCCTCCCTCGGGCTTCCCTTCACACTGTCACCGCTGTCCTCATCCTTCCCGTTCTCTATTACAACCCAGAGTATCGCGAAGTGAGTTTCTCTGTTCCCATGGTCATCGGCCATTCCACTGCATGTTTCATATTCTAGATATCCTAATGCATATTTTAAGGGGGGGCACTTTTAGGGATAAATCTACACACCTAGAAACCAAAATATTTCAGGGATGCGTCAATTTCCCGCCTTTATAACCTTACCTTTAAGAATGCTTATTCAGACTTGAATTTTGAAGGATAAAGGATAGTTAGTGAATTATTTACTTTAAGAAAATAAGTTCTCATGGCAAGTATGAGAGAGAGAGAGAAAGAGAGAGAGAGAGAGAGAGAGAGAGAGAGAGCCCTTTTTAGGGACAGAAGAAAGTACCATGCATTTAGTGTGTTTTTGTCAGCCAATTTATTTGTAAAAGAAACTTTACAGATGAATGTTTAGAAAAGCATCAATTTCACAATTGTTTACAAAGGACAATTTTTTTCTGCTCCCTATTTGTTGTTAAGTCATATGTGATTTGTTCACAGGTTTGAAGCCCAATTATGTACATAGGGCTGCTTAAATTGTTTTGATTATCTTTAGTTGTTTTTTAAAAAAATCTAAATGGTATGAACAGCTCTAATGTCGTGCCTCTCGATTTTCGAATTATCCATAAACTTTCTGCATGTTTTTTGCTCGCCGTGACTCCTTTCTCACTTCCCGGGCAGGCAGACGCTGATAAACACAGGCTCTTGCTCCCGCTTTGCGCGCCGTGTTCAGGAGACATAGAAAGCAGAAGCTTTGGCTTTGACGTCCTCTCCGCCCTGGCTTTGTGCCCAGCTTTGAGCAGGGAGAGGGAGCCAGTGGTTTCTGAGGCTGCCAATTTAACACCCATTCTTAAGAGCCGTTCCGAACCCTCTTAGAAACTGTCTGGGTCACGCAGCTCAATAACTACCCTGGAGCTCCCGACCTGGAGAAGCCTGCCGCTGTATACCCACCTCTAACGCCTCGTGTCTAGTCTCTGACTGGCCCCTGAAGGCATCGGAAGAGAGGGCATTCCAGAGTCTCCACGTTACACTGAACACATTGTCCCAAGTGAGTTATGTCTGAGCACTTCAGCGACCTCAGGAAGCCTTAGCCCAAACTGGCAAACTACCTCTGATATCGGCAGATGGGCAAAGATAGAAATAAAGAAATACCTCATAATTGCTATGCGACCAGAATTTCCTCACAACAATCTTGTTACGTGCACCGCTCCCATCTTTTTGTCCCTACAGCGACGGTGTGTGACAAATAACCCTAAAACGAGTCTTTCTTTAATTCCAGAATCTCACGAAAGCATGGAATCCTATGAAATCAGTAAGTAGATGCTTGGATACCTCATTAAAGAATATCACCCCATTTTCTTTTAAAGCTAGAGTGCTGGTCAGGTCTGTGAGGGGGGGAGGGAAGAGGGGGCCTCTTTGGGAGAGCTGAATTTTAAAACCCAGTGACTAAAACTGTCCAAGTAAACAACGTTCAGCACTGTAAGTGGTGTAATGTGACATTAAACTGCATCCAGAACCCTTGGAAATGTTAAGTTGACATCACATCAGCCACACAAATGGAAAATGAGGAGTCATGTCAGCCGAGAAGGCGCAGAGAGGGAGCTGCCATCTGGGAGACCACAGGCGTCGGCATTAGATTGTGCGCCTGAGCAGACAGACTTGGAAAGTCTGGCTACAGCATTCACATTTTTTTGTTTGGTTGGTTAATTAGATGGATTTTTCTTATTTGGTTTGGTTTTTGACTCGGGGTCTCCTGTAACTCAGTTGGCTTCCAACTCAGTACACAACTGAGGATAACTTTAAACTCCTCATGCTCCTGCCTCTGCCTCCCAAGTAATAGGATGGCAGGTGTGCTCCCCCACAGCCCCTACGGGCCTCCATCTTGGGTTTAATTTGCTCCTCATTTTCAAACCGTTTACCTTGTTCCCATGCTGGTGGTGCTAAGGGTGAGAACATTTCTCTTAAATACATTTAAAAACACCTTGAGTGGATATTTCCAAAAATAGCAAAGGATTTCACAAAGACAAAGCAGGTAAGACTGTTGTGGCCCGTGTCCTAAGTCCCCAAGACACATAATTGGTTACTCATTTCCTTCGATCATGCAGTTTGTAAAGTCTGCTTTAGACTCTTTTTATATGTTTGCCTAGCTCCAGTTATGTAAAATATAGGAAATTAATGAGATTTAGAAAATACTCCCATCAGCTGTTCCCATGAAAGTACATTTGTTTATTTTTCTGTTTCAGGTCCCTTCATCAACAGGAGAAATGCCAACACCTTTATATCCCCTCAGCAGAGATGGCGCGCTAAAGCCCAAGAGAGGTGCGGACTGGAACTCGATGGCCATTCTTTCTGGGGTTGTAGGCTGGCTCTGAACAGGGCGTGGAAGACCACTCGCACTATGTCTATGTCTTGAACTGAAGGAATTTGAAAAGCAACACAGAAACAAAGCAGAGCGCTTAGAAACTGTTTTGCTTTGGTCTTAGAAAGGAGGCAGGGAGGAAGGAAAGGGAGACCGAAAGAAAGCTTCTACTTTGATTTATAAAAATAATACCCAAACCAAAACCTGCTCTCCCCATGTCATGTCTGTTCTTCAGATATCTCTCAGTACTCGGGGAAGGGCTCTCCAGTCCCCCCTTTCTGACTGTACCATTGTCTTTCTACCACTCAATTGTGCCTCTTTCTCTACTCTCCAGAGTCCGGGAACGCAACAAGCCCGCCCACGAGATCAACAGGGAGGCCTGCGATGACTACAAGCTGTGCGAGCGCTATGCCATGGTCTTTGGCTACAATGCTGCCTACAACCGCTACTTCAGGCAGCGCCGGGGAGCCAAATGAGAGCGCAAATGAGAGCGCAAATGAGAGCGCAAAGAAACAGTCGTTCTGTCGTGCTGTCCCATTTTATATCCCCTGCAGTAGCATTACTGAAGTAAGCAGATACATTGTGTCGCTTGTTCCTTACATGATACGCTGTCTGGCTGGCCCACTCCTTCCTTCCGCGGGTTGAAAGTAATGAAAGAACAGTATTAAGAAATGTGTTTATATATAATAAAATTCTGGTTTGATACTTTCATTTTGTGATATCAGTTTTTTTTTGAGGGGAGGAGGAATGCTAAGATGTTTTAAATCATAGCCAGCCTAACCAGGAGAAGGAGATTGTGTCAATCTTGTGTGTATTGTTGAATGGAGGTGTAACCACATAGAAAAGAGAGTTCTCTTCATTTATTTCCCATCTCCTGTGCATTAAAACAAAAATCACCACGGTGCCATGGCCATGTAGAAAAGGAAAAATAAAATGAAAAGACAATAATGGAAAACACAGGCAAGATGGACGACTTCGGTCCAACTCTGTCCACAATCACACGTGGGAATAGTCTATGTGCAATCCAGTTGTAAGCATCTCCATAAATTAGTGTGGTGTGTGACTTTTCCTTAGTAGACACAACACACATACATAATGCACTCACACAACCACACATATACGCAAGTCTAACTACCCAAGATAGGAAACCTGTGACATCTCAGTGCTGTGAACCATTGAGTTTCTATTGTGGGTCACATACAGGAGTGTGCGGGGAGGGTTACTTAAAGGAGTAGAGACAACGCCAAAGCAGTTTCATCGCTGAAAAGCCCACCCCAAGGAGCCTGCAGGCAGCTAGCTCACTGTGTGGGGAACCTCCTCTCAGCAGCGCAGCTGCTCAGCGCCCCCTCCACCTTTGCTGCCTCCACAATCTTGGAGCCGCCTTCCCCAGCCTGTAAGGCAGCTTCCTCTGACAGGTGGAGCGTGTTCGCATGCCAAGTCTTATTCCGGAAACGAGGTCTCAATCAGAGGAAACTGTGGTACAACCCTTAGTATATTGCACAGTATAGTAAGGTTTTTTTTATCATTCTTTTTAAAGATTTGCTTTACTTTTAATTATGTGTTTGTATGTATGGGGGGGGGGCACGCATCATTCCACCTGAAGTGCGTCACTGAAGTGAGTCACCTTGCCCCAGTCAAAACTTTCTCTCAAAGCTGCTCAGCACACGAGGTATAAGGTATTCCAGCACTCTCTGGTCTCTTTAACTCAACAAAATTAGCTAAAGTAAAATTTTAATGATTCACAATTCTCTCCTGAAGTCAGTTGATCCCTAACTGTGGCGCCTTGCTTAGACTCCTTCTGTTTATCTGTTCCCCTGCCAGGGCTCTGCCTTCCTCCAGAAGGCCTGCTGCCACGCCCCCTCCCCAGTGATTAATTCCCAGGCATCCATGCCACTTTGGAGCAAAAGAGACGGATCCAGTGTGAGGGTCTAGCCCGTGGTTCCCCGCAAACTAAGTACCCCCCGAGCAGAATGTGTTACAGCCTTGATCCAGCAAACATTTGTAGCAGTGTTTCCAATGAGAAGAACATAGGAGCCAGCAGCTAAGGCGAGAAAGCAAAAATCGCTGGGTTTATTCCCCTTTAAGAGCTTCAACTCTGCTTCTAATCAATGGATCTGGAGATCCTGGTTTACCCGGAGTGGAAAGCCCAACTACAGAACACAGAAAGAGTTCCACATAATTCCAAAAACCCTTGGGAACTTGGGTCCTTCATGCTGGAAGGAGGCTGGGTGGTGAAAGAAGTCAGCGTCTTCCCCATAGGGTAATCAGCCCTGTCCATCAGGAAAAGGCGGGGCTTCTGCGGAAGCAGGAAACCCACACTTCAAGCCCTGGCAATGCACTTTCGCATCTCTTGCTACTTCTCAGATGAGCTGTGGTAGCAGACGGATGAAGCAAAGCCAAAGACAATGAAGTGAGCTAAGTTTGCCACACTCAAGAGTGGGGTTCTTTGTCCCCAGATAGGTTGGACACCAGGGTCACCAGATGTGCTGAGAGTTAGGGAAGCCAAGGGGCAGGGAGTCTCTAAGAGGGAGACAGCACATGTTAGTGGTGGCCTTGCAACCAGCCACACAGCTACAGGGTTACAGTGATCCCGCTAACCTTCACAGACCATGGCTTTCTGGGAGGTGTGAACTACCGTCACCAAGATCTGACACTGAAGGAAACATTATACGGAGGGAAGGGGGACTTCTAGTGCATGAAAACTGGAAAATAATATTTCTGTCAAACCAGCACAGCATCCGGGAGCAACTAGAACCTCTCCGTGATCCTCTTTTCCGAGAAAGACGCCAACTAGAGAGTCCTAGAGAGGCTGCTCCCGGAACATCCTGTGTGGAGCTAGTGGGAGAAGAGACTGCAATGTCTCGGTTCTCGACTTGTGGGTCATGACCCCAAAGGTCACTCTCACAGGTGTCACTAAGACAATCGGAAAACCCAAGATGTTTCCACTATGATTCATAAGTGTAGCAAAATTATAAAGTAGCTAGTAGTTTTATGCTTGGAGGTCACCACAGCATGCGGAGCTGTATCAAAGGGCGACAGCCCTGGAGGGCCACTGCCCTAAGAGAATGAAGTCCTGCTGGAGCCACGTTGTCAGTGTGTCGCAGTGTCTATTTCAATTATGGCTTTCATGATTACATAATTGTGGAATTGTATTACTAAGATGGTATAATGACTTAGCAATGTAGTAAGGAAGGCAAGGACACAAACCTGCAAATAAATAAATAAATAAATAAATAAATAAATAAAATAAACCAACCAACCAAAAAAAAAACAACAACAACAACAACAACAACAAAAAAAAACAAAACAAAAAACAAAAAAAACGGATGAAGCCCAGAAGTGAGTTAAATCGTCTTGAGACAGTTGAGACGCATGACAAAGAGATGGGCTAAAGAATTTGGAAACCCAGGGTGTGTATCACATACGATTACTTTAAGAATACATTACAGAATGATTTGGAAGTGATTTCATCAAAATAAACATCTAGCTTACATCCAGTTAAATAACTCATTTGTATATCACTTTTGTTGGTTGTATTTCAATAAAGATGGAAACGTCAGTTAAAAAAAGAAAGCGGAGCTCCCCGCCCACCTAGTGCACAGGAGGGATCTGTGTGCCCTGAGATCTGTGAGTTCCTTTAGAGGAGTGAACTGGGTGACCCAAGGGGGTTTTTCCATCTCTGGCTTTTCTGAATTCAGGCATTGAAAGGGAACCAGGAAACATGAAAGCCAGCAACCCGAGTCATCTGGGGTTGGTAAAGCATGAGGTGAAACTTTGAAAAACACTGTTCAAGAAATGTACTCCGTGCTCGCTTAGTTAAAACAGGGCGCTTTTTACGATGTTTGCCTAGAAACCGTCTGATCCCTTTACTTTGGGTCCAGCCACACACAGGGCTTGTCTGCCCGCTCCTTTCATCTAAGGATAGTGGTCACTCCTCTGGCAACAAATTAAAAAATAATAATAATAACCCATCTGCATACACATGGATGTTTCCAAACAGCCCGAGCAAGAGTTCTGCGTCCTTAGGAGAAATCTTGGAAAGACGCAGAAAGGGTAATAGCTCTTGTATTTTAAAATTATTCGAAGAAAATTCTATTTGCTATGGTTTACCCATAACAGTGAGTTGGACCCCAAACACTACAATGTACCAAAAAAAATGAAATTGGGGGGGAGGGAGGGAGGGAGGGAGGGGGATGGAGCGAGGGAAGAAGGGGGAGGGAGGGGCATTCTTTTCATTGTGCAGATAAACACACAGGGGAATGTGGAACTGAAAGAAAATACAAGGGAAAAGAGGTTGTTATTTCCCAGTTGAGTAGTCAGAGCAACAGAGTTCTGGTTGGTGTTCTGCTGGAAGTTTCTGTAAGCCCAGATAGACTATTCAGCTTTGTTGTTATTGTATCTTGCGCGTGCGCGTGTGTATGTGTGTGTGTGTGTGTGTATTCTTGCACATATATGTCTATGTCTGTATGTGTTTATGCATAGCTGTGTGGGTGTGGGTGTGTCTGTAGGTATGCATGTGTGTCTGTTGCATGTATGTGTTTTTGTATGTCTATGTGTGTCTGTGTGTTTGTATGTATGCAAATGTGTGTGTGTGTCTCTGTGTGTGTCTGTATGTGTTTGTGTTTATCTGCTTTTGTGTGTGTGTGTGTGTGTGGGTATGTGTGTGTCTGTGTGTGTGTGTCTGTGTGTGTCTGTGTGTTTGTGTGTCTCTGTGTGTTTGTATGCTCACATGCATGTGCATGTGTGTGTATGTCTGTTTGTATGTGCATATGTGTGTGCATGTGTGTCTGTGTACGTGTATGTGTTTGTGTGTGTGACCTAGTGAATGTCATTAAACTTGTTTACAGGAATATGGGTGCCTTGTCAATAGCTACACTTCTGGTAGGGAAGTCTCCTCGTCCCTTATTAACAGTCCTCCAGGAGGGTGGAGTCCCAGGAGCCCATCCTTTTTGTGTGATGAGGTGTTGAAGGGCCCAGTCAATCTACAAATCTTCCTCACTCAGGAAATCACAACTGTGATTTCCAAGAATGTCTTAAACAGAAACTGGAACATGGGCAGAGCAGGCTTGCATTTTCTGTATAACATTAGAACGGGGACTCTTCACTTTTATATCACTGAAAATTAATTCAACAAGTCATTGCAATGAACATTCACAAGCAAAGAAGTGTAGACAAAAGGGTCCCGCACTGAGGGCCGTGCTGTGACACGCTACAGCTTCCACAACAAAATTTGTGGAATACAAAAGGTCACAATGAGTGTCATCATTGGGCATAATTAAAATAGGCTAGTAATTTGTTTTAAATATTTGTAAAGGCATAGGAAGAGAAAGAAATCATTTTCTACTGAAAAGTAATCAGTCCCTTTTCTAGAATGCACTAGATCCTTTGGACAAAAATCAAATAATTTTGCAAGAGGGAAAAATAAAACTGGGCTTCAAAATATAAAAATATTTACAGATTTTTTTTTACCCCTTTGCACTCTGTGACCTGAAAGATGAAAAGAAGGTTCTGATCCAAACCAAAACCTGCCCGTGGTTTTCTCCAAGCTGGACTGAGTATTTCTTACGGTTGCCACGGGAGAGCTTCAAAGCCGGGCTTCAGGTCTGTGCCTGCCTGGTGTGCACACAACTCAACAATTTCAACAATACTGTGATTTATCTCCTCACACTGAACGCAGGAGAGGCTAAGAACTGGGCGGGGTGAATGAAGGTTGTAGACATTTGTTTAAGCTTTTGAACTGGCCCTATGTGTTCTACAAAGTCATTTCAGTGTCTTTGCTGATGAGACTCTGGCTTTCTCTTCGCTTTCCCTCAGGCTGCCCCACAGGACAGCTTCTTGTCTACCAAGAGCTGTCTTGCTCTGCTCCTTACAGTGCCCCAAGGCAGGTTCTCAAAGAAAATTGATGAGATGCCCTCATGGTGGCTTCAACTGCACAACAAACTACAGAACACCCTAGGAAATAGAGGTCCACAAAAGTGAGGCCTCTGGACGGTCCGTCCCTATTTGGTGACCTCGCTCCTTGCTTTGTTGTCACACTTCATCCTTGCCTGGCATTTTAGAACCTGTAGTCCCCTGGGAAGGCTGGGCTGGCCGACTTGCTGCTTCCCGGAGGGTACCGGATGCAAATCACCTTCATCTCCAGTGGTTTCTCTCGAAGCTTAACTGGGGCGTATTCAGGATCCCTTGCCATGTCTTCTTAGGTCTCAACTTTAGGGGGAAAAGCCTACCCATGGAATAGTAGAGCCCCCCACAGGCCAGTCTCACAAAGCCCACCCACATGTTTTTGCAAGCGCAAGGCAATAATGCATCTCTTAAATCAAAATGGATGCCTGTCTCCTGATCATTTCAGGAGTCTACACCGTGTGGGCTAGAGATTAGGGGACCACATCCAAGAAGGGACCCAGAAAGCAAGGGCACTTAAGAGTAAGCCTGGTGATAGCTCCGTTGTGAGGGTGTTCGGCTACCATGTTCAAGGCCCTGGCTTCAGTCCCCAGCACTGTGTATAAGCAGGCAAGATAGCACGTGCCTGTGATCCCAACCCTCGGGAGGTAGAGGCAGGGGGTCTTAGGTTCAGGGTAATGCTAAGTTGGATAGTGTCATTAGGAAGCTTGGAGCTTCAAAATTCAAGAGCTGAGTGCTTGCCTATGGTAGGTGAGGCCCAGGTTCATTCCCCAACATTGGAAAAAATAGATTAAATAATCATAACAGCACCCATTTGTTACTAGATTCCCAAACCACCTTTGTTTTGTTTTAAATTTCTAACACAAATCGTTCATATCATGACTTCCCCTCTATTACACATAGAAATATAAAAACGTACTATGTGTCTCTGCATTTCTAAAACTCAAAAACTTTTTTAAAAGGTTTCTTATTTATTTCGTGTGTATGAGTGTTTGCCTGCATTATGCATGTGTGCCGTGTGCTTGCGAACCCAGGGAAGCCGGAAGAGGGTGTCTGATCTGAAACTGAAATTGCAGATGGCTGTGAGCTGCTATGCGGATGCTAAGTACCAATCCAGGGTCGTCTGCAGGAGCAGTGAATGTTCTCAGCCAGTAAGCCATCTCTATGGCCCCCTTCAAATGATTTTTAAACTAAATCTGATTGATGTTTTTATCATTAAAAAAATCCATGTAAAATACTAAGAGAGATCTGCCTACTCAGTGACCCTCATTTCCTCGCCCTCCCTCTGCCACTCTTTATTGCTAGGTTAAATTGAATCTGGTATCAGCTTCCTCAGTTCACGCCCCTGTTAAAAATCTCCCTGTGAGGAACAATCACCCACCCATCTCAGTACCCTCTAACGTTTTGGATAATGACTGCTCCTTAAGATTCATCTACCTCTGTGACCTGAAAGCCAAGACTAAGGTCACAGAGTCCGAGGCTGGGTCAAGCACACGTGGTTGAGCAAGAGACCAGGCGTGGAACCTTCCCATGCTTTCCCGCCGCTGGCTTGGAACGTAATGGTTCAAATCACAGAGAGGATTAGAGCTGGCCATTTACCCAGTCAATACGTGAACAGTGCCTAAGCTGGACTCCGAGTGTGAGTAGCTGTTTTTCCTGCTCATTAGTCACAAAAAGTCAATGTTTATGTGACTGCAATTGGAATCCAGAGGCACCAGATTGACCAAAACTTTCCTTTCTCAACATTACAGTTTTGTACACAACTTACATGAAAGCGTAACTGTGTGGTCGATCTTGCGTTGGCTGCAAAACACTGTTTTCCTTGACAGCAATTAGGGTTTTACCCAAAGATCTGCCAGCCTGAAACAACATTTAAAGACATATTTTTTTTAATTAAGGGAAGAAAATTACTATTAATGAAGCGATGAAACCACATGCTAAGACCAGAAAAACCCATGTTACGTTTCAGCTAAAATGTGTCTTGCTGGGTTCTACATTAGGATAACAGCATTGTGTCTTTCAGTTGACACATTTACAATCAAAAGTGTGTTGAACTTGAAAAGCCTTTGTTTGCAAGATACACACGGCATCATCTTCTTCTATAGGAACAATAACAACAAAGTACAGTTATCCTTAAAACATCCATGACAGAATAGGAATCCACTGAGCTAGCAAGACCAAGTCAGGAAACCTTTAGAATACTACTTATTTTCCCCACTGTATACGCACCTAAAGAAAAGCTCACTTAACCATTGGCACAATTGATGCCAAGTGTGTGAGGTCTCTAAGGATCTGTAGAGCTCACCTGGGAAGCTCAAAAGCATCTAAACCAAAATCCCTTGTCTCTACCTGGCTTTATGGGACCTAAGTTGTTCACAATAAAAGGATATCAAGTTCTAGAACAAGTTAGGTATTTAAAAATAACCCAACTCTAGGTGGGCATGGTAGCACAAGCCTGTAATCCTAGCATCTTGGGAGAAGCAGGAGGATCAGGGTTACAAATGGTACTTTGGTAGCTTGAGGCCACGTGGACTACATGAGACCATGTGACAATAATAATAATAATAATAATAGACGTTCAAACAAAAAGGATGAAAAATTTGCATTGTTGTAACCCACAGGGATGTCTCTAAGGCCATGGGAACTGGAAGGAATTTGTCTTAGAGCCTAGAGAAGCTGCAAGGAAAACCGAAGGGAAAATTAAGCAGACGTGTGTGTAAGATACCACAGACTGTGGAAACTATGAGGTGTGAATCCCTGCCTACCAGTGTCTAGTTTGGCACCAGTTGTATTTCTGTGGGTTGCCTTATGTCTTAACAACAGTCTGAATTTCTGGTCTGTATCCTGGAGACCCTCAACTTCATGCACAATGGGCAGCTAATTGTGTTAGAAGTTAGCATCTTACTTAGGGGGGTGTGTGTGTCTTGAGTTTTGGATGCTGTTTGTGGAGAAAGCGTAAAGACTGAGGTTGGTGGTACCTGAAATGGACATTTACTGTCTTCTGCCGAGCAGCCAATCAAGCTTCTGAGCTGAGTTTGGATTGGGTATGCTGGAGTTACCTAAGGGAGCCATGACTTCGTGTTCATATAGCTATGGACTTCTGTACCCTGTCCTTAGTGTGAGGTTTGGGGGTACTGAGGGATTTCCTCTGGGGGGTTCTGTTTTACTCTCCTCAAGCTTTGTCATGCAAGCTCTGGGAGTAGGGAGTCATCTCCTCCATCCATTCCTGCCTAGGTGGCAGTCTTGTTTCCCCCCCCCCCCCCCCGCTCGATCCCTACTGCTGAGCCTGTTGTAGGTGGAGGAAGCGACTCTCTCCTGGCACAGCCTTGAACTTTGTTTGTTCGTAGGAAAGAATTGAGAACAACACACGCACACACATTTCTTGGGTCCGGGTTTCTCAGCGGTTCTAAAATAGTTCACCCACGCACACATAAAAGTTAAAAACCTTCACTGCACAGTGACACTGTAGATGCCCATGCAATGACAATCCCAGTCCTTTGCTCTCCCAACCATCTCCTCCGTCCTTTTTCTGGTGGATGAACCAGCTCATTCCCCCTTCCCCCGAAGGGGGTCCTCCTCCTGTCTAGGACTGGGAAAGTTAGAAAGAAGGAAGAGGTTTTGTTGGCCACACCTTGCGCAGGCTGAGAATCATGTCACCATGCCAGGTTTTACACCAGTTCTTAGGGTTGAACTCAGAGATTCATGTCTGCCAGCTGAGTGTCCTTCCAACTCAGTCACATCTGTGGCTGCAATAATGAACACTTAGGGACCAAAGGTCTCAGCATGACCTGGGCCATCAGAGGGGAGGGAGGTGACCCCTTTCCTTTACATTGTTCCCTGACTAGAAACCTGCTAACTGCATCTCCCTTGAAATAGGGTATAACAAATAAAAAAAAGTAAAGATTTATTTAGCACATGGCCTTGCAGAGCGGGAGTCCTAAGACCTGCTAGGGCCTTTTTCCCGCATCTCAACATAGCAGAGGTGTCCCTTGGCTGGAGCACGGAGCTACACGGCCACGTAGTTCCAGGCTATGTTATCTCCAGCTGGAGCATGGAGGGTGTTTTCCGGGAAGACAGTGAGCATTTTAACTCCACCGGGGCTCTTGGAGGGATTCCATTCATCCTAATTACCACCATAGCTCCCACCTTCAAATGCTGCTGACATAAATTTAGAATGTAAGTTTCTGAAACATCAGCTTCTGGAGGACACATTTGAATGAGAGTACCATTTATTCAGTTTCTAGGAAAATGTCTGGGAGGCAGGAATCCTGGTGAAGACCCAGAAATGTAACAGTAACTGAAGGTTTACGGTCCCGACGCCCACGAAACTGAGAGCTTTGGAGGGATGTGAGGGCTAGTCCATGTATGATGGCGACAGAAGAGTTAGGAGGAGATGAGGCGAACATCACTTTCCCACGGGGGATCTCAAGCCAAATAAACAAACAAACTAAACTAAAAACTCCCACTCGGCTTATGTAGCTAGGGAACTGAGATTATAACGGACAAGCAGTCCCCAAATTGTCATTTTTTAGCAGAAGATGAAAGCTCTACAGAGTAAGAGACACAAAGCTAAGGGTGCTGGAAATCACGCTCTAGGGAAGATCGAGGTCCCAGAGGAGTCTAAGGTGAGGATGTAGGACAGCAAGAGAACCTCTGAGAACCTTACACAACATCGGGGCAGTGGGGCCCAGGTGCTTCCGAGGACCTGTGTGAGGTAAGAACGGGCTGTCTAGACAGACAGTGATAAGCACAGAAAACTACAGCTGAGCAAACGTGGAAAGTGTCCAAGGAGTACTCTACCACAAATGGGACATCTACATCACATACACACACACACACACACAGAGACACACACAGAGACACACCCACCCACAGACACACACACACACACACACACAGACACACACACACACATACACACACCACCACCACCACCACACCACACCACACACACTCACGCCATTTCAAGGCTCAAGAAACTTCACAGAGAGGGGCGGTAGAGCAGGAAGAGTCGGAGTCCTGGAGTATCAGGTACAACAATATCCACTGGACGTGACGGTACCTCTGCACTCTTGAACCCACAGTAGCTGTGGCCACTGTCACAAGGCTAAGCCAATGAGCATTCTAACATGGAGTGCAGAGTCTTACAAGCCCCCACCCTAAATCAGATGCTATTGATGGTCGATGGCTTCTGGAGAAGGCAGACTATTTTTCTTTAAGGGGGTGTCTGTCCCCTGGATGTTCCTGAGGATGGCCCGGAACCCATGAGCATATGGGCAACACACATGGACTTGGTGGGATATCTGTAAAGAGGACACAACACTGGGAGGGGTCGGGGGAGGACTGAAGACCCAGGAGGCACTGGGGAGTGGTGGGAAAGCAATATGATCAGAATGGATTGTATAAGATCTTCAAGGAATTGATAAAAAAAAAATTATAGTCCTCAGAGGTCTGTCCAGAATAAATGAATGTATGGGGGAAGATGAACAGCAATAGGTGCTCCCTCATTCATTCATTCATTCATTCATTCATTCAACAAACACCTTTCCAGCTGTTGTAGGACACGGCTACAGCCGAAGATGCTTCCTCCAAAGGGCTGAGAGTGGATCGGTCCCCAGTCACCCGGGCAGCTGACGGCTTCACTCACTTCTCTAAGGAAGTCTTGTCGACGGTAAATGATAACTGAGAAGTTAAAGTACAGATAGCTTAAAAATGATTTGACTCTCAAATGGCAGGGCCTCTACAAACTCCTTTCCTGCCAACAGCATGGACCGCTCCCAATAGCATTGCCTTGATAAAGCCGACACACCTGTGAGAGCTCAAGAGCTCAACAGGAACCGCTGAGACTCGTGTAAGGCTATACAACATCTCCCACCCCTAGACTCTAGGCAAGACCCTCCCAGCGACTAAACTACTTAATGTAAGGTCTGAAAGAAAAAAATCACACTGAAAAACACTTTCCTCCCACAACACACAACACCGAGGAGTCACATTAAAATGTTATCAAAGTCCTGCTGCCCTCTAGTGGTCGTAGTCTAGAAGTGGCGTTCACAGTCAAAATGTTAAGGAACGCTGCCCAAATAAAAATTACAAATTGACACCACTTGTTTAGTCCTTGGAGAGACAATGGAGTATGAAGGAGAGAAGAGCAAGTAACTCGTTCAACTTCCAAAACTTCACTCAGTAGCCACATCTAGGGAGTGAAAGTGAAGGTGACTCTTCCGGGACTGGAGAGGTGGCACAGAGGTTAAAAGCACTTACTACTCTTGCAGAGGACCCAGCACCTACATCAGATGGCTCACAACTGCTGTGACTGTGACAGTTCCGGGGGAGCTCATGCCATCCACTGACCTCCAAAGGCACGTGTAGACACGTGGAGAATATAAACTCATCCATGCACATATAAGTAGGATACATACATATATACATGCATACACACATATATGCATACATAAGCACATAGACAAATGATAGGGAGAGAGAGAGAGAGAGAGAGAGAGAGAGAGAGAGAGAGAAAGGAGAGGAGAGAGAGATGTGGTTGAGTGGTTAATAGCACTGGCTGCTCTTCCAGAGAATCTGAGTTCAATTCCCACACAGAGGTTCGCAGCTGCCTATAATACCTGAGGTTGTGATACCCTCTTCTGACCTCCACAGACACCAGACACACATGTGGCAAAGAGAGATACTTGAAAGCAAAACATTATTATGATACAATAAAAATGAAGATATAAGATTCTCAACGTCTCTTCTTATGGTGCTCTTGCAGGCAGAGAAAGCAAACATAAACCCAGACAAAAGGAGTGCAGAGCAGAACCTCTTACTAAAGCAGGACTCTGACCTCGCCAGCCTTCCCAGCTCTAGGAGGCCCAGCAAGACCGCTCACTTGAAAGTGAGCTCAGCCAGTGTGCAGAGCGAGGCGGTAGCCATAGTCGGAATGCTCGGAGTCTGACTCCAGTTCATGCTGGGCCTGAGCACCCTAGGAGCAGCTGGTAATGGGGAATCGGAAGAATTTAAAACATCTTAAGAGGCTATTTTCAAACATCACTGGCACTTGCCATTAAACCTAAAAATACACATTCATATCTCTACAGTCAGTTCTCTGGATTATGTCTTCAAAGCTGTGGAAAACACGTGTAGGCTTGGGCCAAGAGCACGTCCGAGAGTTAGTAACGATAGTCCAAAATCGAACGCAAAAAAGCAGGCGTGGTCTGCCCGAGACAGAGCCCTCAGTGGTCCATAAGTGAGACCACCGAATGAAAGATTATACACCCACAAAACATAAGTCCTGCATATCGGCCTCAAGGGTGATAGGCTAAGTGGGAAAGGGTTAAAACTAACTACACCTTGCGTGATTTATTTACCAATATCCCTCAAGTGACAGAGGGATGGTGGGAAAATGGATGCTATTTCTAGGGATTAGGTGGTGGGGAGGAGAGGGAAGGTGTGACTCCTAGAGGTCACAAGTTCATGATTAGGTCTCTGTAACGATATATAGTTTTACATTTTTCTTATATTTTATTTATTCATCTATTTATTTTGTGTGGGGGTGCTCTGCCTGCCAGCATGTCTATGCACCCCATGTGTGCCTTTTGTCTGTGGAGGCTGGCTGAGGATATAAGATCCCCTGTAGCTGGAGTGACAGATCATTGTGAGCTGCCACTTGGGTGCTAGGAATGAAACCTAGGTCCTCTGTGAGGGCGGGAAGCCCTCTTACCCACTGAGCCAATTCTCCAGCCTCTAGTTTCACATCTTGATAGTGATGGAGTCTCCTCAAGGCTACACACGTGATGAAATGCCACAGGCACACACGCATTCCACCAGGGTCTGTTTCCTGGCTTTAATACTGGGTCATGGTTCACAAGACATAGCTACTGGGAAGAACTGCGTGTGGCAGAGCACACAGGCGTCACTGCGCTGTGGTCAAATCCATGGCCAGTTCAAACTGCTGTTAGGTGTAAAGGTAAATTTAAAATTTACAGAGCTGCTGGCTGTGGCGGAAAACACCTTTAATCAGAGTACTCAGGTAACAGAGGCAGGTCTCGTTAACACTGAGGCCAGCCTACATCTGCATGAAGAGTTCCAGGCTAGCCAAGGCTACAGAGTCAAACTCTGTCAGAAAGAGAGAGAGAGAGAGAGAGAGAGAGAGAGAGAGAGAGAGAGAGAGAGAGAGAGAGAGGGAGAAAGAAAGAAAGGAGAAGGGAGGAAAGAGAGGAGGGAGGAAGAAAAGCAGGGAAGAGAGAAATGAATCACAAAGTAAAATCTTATTTAAAGCTATTATAAAAGGCAGTTAAGAAAGCGGCTGGATCGCACCTCCTGGCAGTACACTCTGTGCTCATCCTAGCCTAATCCTCTCTAGTCCTGATGTCTCCACCTAAGCATCCTGATCGTGAGCAGGCAAGTTAATTTCGTGAAGTATTAGGTATTAGTGGGAAACAGTAAACATGGCTTTATCTTAAGCTGGGAGCTGTTGTGCACACCTGTAATCCCAGCACACCTGAGATGGGGACGGCAAGTCAGAGCCCTACACACACACACACACACACACTTTAATAAATATTAAATTATGTATATTTACTTACAGTAGAATGCTACGGTGCCGGCTGCTGGTGTCGCTACATTGGTAAAGTGCTTGTCTAGCATAAAGACATGGGCGGTCTGACCCAGTACCATATAAACAGGTTATGATGGCTTTCCCCTGCTATCTCAGTACCCAGGAGGTAGAGGCAGAGGACCGAAGGTTGAGTGCCAGCCTCAGTTCCACACTGAGTTCAAAGCCAGCCTCGGATACATGAGACCCTGTCTTGAAAAAAAAATCCCTTGAAGCATTCATCCTTAGGGCTGGAAAGATGGCTCTGCGGGGAAAGCACTTGCCATGCAGCTCACAAGAACTCATAAGGCAAAACAATAACAAAAGAGCAAACACAGTACAGGCCTGCAGTCCCAGAGCAGGGAGGCAGACAGGGCTTCTCAATCTGTTTCCCAAGGTCTGTGAGCTCCAGGGCACTGAAAGCCTGGGTCAAAAACTAAGGTGGAGAATGAGGGAGAAAGACACTTGAGTTGAACACATACACACACACACACACACAAACATATACACATGCACAAGCACAAGCACACACTCATACACACACACATACACGCACAAACATACATACATATACAAACACACACACATACATACACATAAACATACACGCACAAGCACAAGAACACACTCATACACACATACACACATATACACACAAACACACACATACACACATGCATAAGCACACGCTTATACACACATACATGCACAAACATACACACACAAACATACACACACAAACATACACACATACACACACAAACATACACACACACATACATACATACACACACACAAACATACACATACACATGCACACACACATACAAACATACACACACACAAACATACACACATACACGCACATACACACAAACATACACACACACAAACATATACACATGCACACACACACATACATACACACATGCACAAGCATAAGCACACACTCATACACACACACATACACGCACAAACATACATACATATACAAACACACATACATACACATAAATATACACACATACACACACATACACAAGCACAAGAACACACTCATACACATATACACACAAACACATACACACATACACACACATGCATAAGCACAGGCTCATACACACATACACGCACAAACATACATACATACACAAACACACACAAATATACACACATACCCACACATACACAAGCACAACACACCCATACATACACAAGCACAACACACTCACACACACACATATATAAACACACAAACATACACAAATACACATACATACACACGTATGATAAATAAAATGTTAATGGGAAACTATACAAAGTCTTGTAATTTCATTTCTTCTGTGTGTGTGTGTGTGTGTGTGTGTTTGTGTGTGTTTGTGTGTGTGTGTATGCACGTGTGCATG
The DNA here is from genome assembly GCF_947179515.1 of Apodemus sylvaticus. Taxonomy (NCBI): domain Eukaryota; kingdom Metazoa; phylum Chordata; class Mammalia; order Rodentia; family Muridae; genus Apodemus; species Apodemus sylvaticus. Next base: position 174,529,436 of record NC_067473.1, on the reverse strand, counting down.
TGGGTGGTCGGTATAAAGCCAAAATGTAAATCAAAATAGTGGCTTTCTCCGAGCAGTGGGTTTGGAATAATTAGCATTTCTTCTTTTATGCTTCTCTCTATATTCTGAGCTTCTGCTAATGAGCGAGAACCACCGTGGTCTTCAGAGACTTCAGGGAGACCAATATTTAACATGGTAAAAAAAAAAAAAAAAAAAAGGCAGGTCCACAGTTTCCAAGAACGGAATTTGGTTTCTCGTCACAGTTAGATAAGAGGTAGGGAACATAAACAATGTCTGTGAGCTAGCAGACTCTGAAAGGCCGGGAGCAGGGGAAGGACAGGCAGACTTGAGCAGGAAATGTGTTTAAGAGTGGAAGGTCGGACTTAACTCTTGCCTGCGGGACTCATCACAGAATACCGAGATAGAAAACCTGAAGCTCTCAGAATAAATAAATATTCAAAGCTGTGGATCCAACAGCCACCGTCTCTGGACGGGGATGATTCCAACACACTGAGGAGAAGCGGCAAAAACACACACTGTAAAGCCCGTGCTGTTGCGGAGGGCAACATCAGGGCAGGGCTATCAGCAGCGCCAGAAGAGCCTGACACAGGTCCACCTTAAGATCGCATCTCCGCAGCTGCGCCCGCTGCACGTGCCACCGTCCTTGCTCACAGGGAGAGCCTGGGGCTCCAGATAATGGGACTTGGCCCCACTACGGCTGGAGCATGCCTCTTCTTGTCATTCCGGGAAAGCCAAGGCTGAACTGCGCAGCCTGACCCCGAACAGACCTTTGGCATTCCCCAGGATGCCGACTAGATAAAGAGAGGAATTTGCCTTCTTTAAACTGAAAACCATTGTGTGCCGCACACATCTGGCTAGATGTCTACCTTGGAGGAAGCTGTTGGTTGTTGATACTCAACAGAAGTCACAGCTGCGGCAGGAGCAGAACCTCGGACGCAGCCAGAAGAGAAAATGCCAAAGGAGGACCTTAGAGTGTATTACGGGATGAGGCTTTCAGAAAAAAGAAATGTTGCTGACACAAACCACCGCGGCGGCCCACTGACCAGTAGATCTAAGAGAACGTGTCTACCAAGTACTACTGACAGGAGGATGGCACTCTGGCTTCCGGGAGGGCAGCTCACCCTGCTGCTGCTGCTGCTTCTGCTCCAAGTCCAACAGACACCTGCGGGGAGCACTGAGGTAGGGGCTATCAAGAAGTTGGTCTCTCATGTGATCAACGCACCATACAATATTCACCTGGTGGCCACCTAAGTGCTAAGAACTTAACCACTGGCAATCTAAGAGTAAACCATGTTAGGAAAAGAGTGACAGGAACAAATGCTATAAAAATTTTAAATTTCTGTACAAGTCATAAATCTGGCATAATTGACGTGAGTGCCATGGAGTTATTTCCCTGGTTCTTTTAAGTATTAAAATAATGTTTCCACAGGAGAAATAAGGTGAGATCACCTATTTGACTTGAAACTGCTTTATACAGACAGCACACATTTGGAGTATTCTAAATTTAAAAATCTATAGACTGAAAATAAGCTAGTGATAATGGATGACAGGAAATATTTGAGATCTGGCAACATGTTAAAAATGTGTCCGAGTTCATTTTGATATTTGACAGAATGTGATTCTTGGCTTGGATTAATGAAGGCTTGTTTTAAAATCTGGTGGACTGGTTAACATCATTCAATCAGTCTTAAAAAACTGAATCTAGATTGGATGCAACTAGACAGCATGTCATCATAAATCACATGGTTAAAATACCAAATCCTATGTTCTCTAGTTCAGTCCCCAACAACACTGACCTTGGGCAGAATCTTGCCTTTCGATGAGTACTGTTCACGAGAAAAAGCATCCTTGCTTTGCCAAGAAATAAAGATCTGTTTGAATGTGGGGGCCGTTGACACGGTTCTCACTGATGAGTTGAGAGACAGAGAGCCTCTTTTCTAGTCCTCATTTCTGCACTCTCTAGACAATACCACTGTTTCCCCGCCTTAAAGAGGAGTGTATCCCCAGCCCCTCGCTACCAAAGAGGAGGCACTGCCAGGCACTGTCCAGCTCTGCTCCCCCAGGCCTGGGTAACCTTATGTCTGTGGCATAAGTGCTTTCCCCCCATGACAACTCGTTACCTGAGAGGCCTCAGTCCTGCACTGCCAGCAACCGGGGAGACAAGTCTGACAGGCTCTGGAATTTACTTTGTCCAACTTGCCACCAGCTGCAGAGGTATGTGTGCCCCCGGGGCCTAACTGAGGAGGAAGGTGATACTTCTGCTTCCTTGTTTGCTTTAGGTTTTTTCCTCCTTTCCCCCCTAGAATCTAAGTCAGCAAGAAGGTTTTTATTTACCAAAGTCTCTCTTGGAAAACCTAACGCTACTTATCACTCAAGGTTTTTCTTCAATAGAGTTGGAAGATTTATTTTAGGGTGGCTGCAAAGACGGCTCGGTGGTTAGAGTGCTTGATGCACAAGCATGAGGACCTGAGTTCGAGTCCCCAGAATGCACATAAACTCCAGGAGTAGGGGACTGCACATCTGGAACCCCAGCATGGGCAGTGGGGAAGGGTCGCAGAGACAGTCTAATCCCTGGAGCTCTGGAGATCCCTAGCCAACCACTCAGCTTAACTGCCAAGCTCCTGGCTCAGGCCAAGACCTTGTCTCAAAATATGAAGTGGAGAGTAATACAGGAAGACCTATGTCACTGACCTCTGGCTTCTGTGTGCATGCAACCCACAGCGAAATATACAGTTATGTGTGAATATAAGGTTGCTTCAGTATTACTGGGTTGGTTGGGTGGAGACAGAGTCCCACACTGCAGTGCAGACCAGCCTTGAATTCACTATGTAGTCAGGCATGTTCACACTCATAGCAATTCTCCTGTATCGGCCTTCTAAGGATTATGAGCAGGAGCCACCACACCCAGCTCTTAATGCTTTCTGACACCCATGAGAGAATATGAGGAGGAGAAAACTGAAGGAGGTGGAAAGTCTAATGAAACCGCAAGGTTAGTGCAGAAACACCATAGTTCTATTGTAGACAACACTTCCTTCCTGGGGAAATGAGCCTCGGAGGGTTCTATGCCACTTAGGAATAATAATAATAATAATAATAATAATAATACCAGCCCCAGTAGGAATAGCCTGGTGTCATTATAGTGGGCACAGCTTGACCATGTAAAATACTTCAGCCAGCATTGTTGGGCACAAAAATCTGCAACCTCGTTTCCATCTGATTTGAGTAATGCAAATCTAGATTTCTTTTTCTCATAGGCTGCTCCTAAGGTCGACGTTGACTTGACACCAGATTCCTTTGATGATCAATATCAAGGATGTAGCAAACAGATGGTGGAGGAGCTAAATCAAGGAGACTATTTCATGAAGGAAATAGACACTCATAAATATTACTCCAGAGCATGGCAAAAAGCCCACTTAACTTGGCTGAACCAGGCAAAGTCTCTCCCGGAGGGCATGACTACGGTGCATGCCGTGGCCATCTTGGTTTTCTCCTTGAATCTCAATGTGAGCTCTGACTTGGCCAAGGCCATGACCAGGGCTGCACGGTCTCCTGGGCAGTACAGTCAGTCATTCCACTTCAAGTATCTGCACTACTACCTCACCTCAGCCATCCAGCTGCTGAGGAAAGACAGCTCTACAAAGCACGGCAGTCTGTGTTACAAGGTACACCACAGGATGAAGGATGGGAACATTGACGCCAGTGTAGGGTCCACCATCCGATTCGGCCAGTTCCTCTCTGCCTCCCTGCTAGAGGAAGAGACGCAGGCGTCTGGAAACCACACCTTGTTTACTATCTTCACTTGTCTGGGTGCCTCTGTGCAAGACTTCACTCTCAGGAAGGAAGTCCTGATCCCCCCCTATGAGTTATTTGAAGTCATAAGTAAGAACTACACTTCCAAAGGACATCTGATAAACTTGTGGTCTGCTGGGAACATGAGCGCGTATGACTGCCAGCTGCTAAAAGGTGAGCTTGCTCTAAATTGGGTCTGTACACATGAGAATGAGAAGTCACTCTTCGTTTATAGACGGTATATATACATATATATATACATATATACATACACACATATGCATGCACATGCATACATGTACATGCATATACATACACACATATATATACATGTGCATGCATATGTGTGTATATACATACACACACACACACACATATATATATATATATATATTTACTGAGTGGGCTTGGAGTGAGGGAGTGGAAAGCAGGGAACCCTGTCCCCAGTGACAAGGAACGGACACCTAAGTTTACTTTCTGCTTCATGTCCCACCCTCTTCTACCTTTAAAAAGAAAAAGAGTCTCTGCAGTGGCCCCATATTAGGTCCTTATCCACTGGGGCTCTGTTCCAGCAACCCAGAAGATGCTTGCAAACCTAGATACTACCAAACTCTACATATATGATTTTTTCATGTATATGATAAAATTGAATTTATAATAAGCCAAACGTATTTTAAACATTCACTCTCCCCACTCCACAATATCTTATTGCAGCTTGCCCCCCTCCTCGCTGTAATGTGACTCACCACAACGCATGCGTGTTGAGGAGACATGAGAGGAACGGTCTGGGTGGGTAGCACACACAGTGATTGGCATCCCGCTAGGGACGGAGTAAACTCATGCACGATTTCATTCTGCTGCTCGGAATGAGACCCAATCTAGTTTGAGTGGTGACGTTTCTGAAATACTTTGTGTACAGTTTTCAGAGCAAAGTTGACTAGAAATCAAGTCATTAAAAAGTAAAATTGATGATTTTATTTTCTTATTACACGAAAAACACAGACTTTAAAAAGCCTTGATTGCTGCCCAAGTTCCAAGTACCACAGAGCTGAACCATTCAGAAGTAAGCCAAGAGCTCAAACTGGTAGCAAAAGAAGATTCTAGGGAGCATATATGTAAAAGGAAAAGTTAAATTATTCTACATTGCCCTGTCTCCCCTGTAATTATTTTGTTGCCCCTCACATGACCTATACTGGTTACCACAGTAATGTGTTTCCATTTTTCTTAAAAGATTCAAAGTATGCCAACTAATGTGAACTTGTTTTTCTCCCTTAAGTGGTTTCTTTCAGCAAAACAACGTGTGCTGAAAATACACACCCACAAATACACAATCTACTCTTTATCACTGCACTTACAAAGAAGGATTTATGTCAAAATGTTTCAGATCATCAAAATTCTGGGCATGCTTTTTAGAAAAAACACAGACAGCTGTTTGGAGCAACTTGTTTCACCTGTGACCTTTGCCAGGGACAAACCATGGTGTTGTGGCCTTGGGGGAGGGGCTTAGCCTCTGTGCCTGTTGCTTCCCATGAAAAAGGAAAAGTTATCTTTTGAACTTGTCCTGTAAGATTCCAGTGACAAGAAAATGACTTAGTGTGTGGGAAGGCTCAGTGCTGGCCCTTGGGCACACTGAAGGACTCAGACCTCTGGCTCCATTACAGTTCTCTCCTGTTTCATCTTAGCCTGGACTTCAGTCCTCTGGACCATCTCCTACCTGTGGTGTAGCACTGGCCCTGAAGTGCAGTGACTGTCTGGGGGATTGGGTAGAGCTGCCTAAGCTGTCTAATGACTGTAATCTTGACTCTAGGAGAGAGAGGCTGAGGCAGGAGGATTGCTGCAAGTTCAAGCCTATACTACATAGTGAACTCTAGGCTGAGACCTGGTCTGAAAGAACAAGTCATTGAATCTGACCTGTTAAGAGTTAAAAGTGAGCGGATGTTGTAGTCTGGGGCCTTGTGAGCCCTTGAGCTGGTTAGTCTGCTTATGAAGTAGAAGCAGTGCCTGCTTGTGGAAATGACGTGACAGCACCTAGGTGTCCACTATCCCCTCAAACAGAAGCAAGAAACTCAGAATGTTTTGCATGTAAAAGGGGGATAAATGGCTTAATAGTATAGCCATTTGCTTTAGTGACACTGACAGTGAGGACAGAGACAGGCAGAAAGAGAAGGTCTAATACATTTTAAGTGCACACTTTTTATAGGGAATATTCTAAAGATTAACAGGAAGGAAAAGCTAATTTAACCTGATAGGATGGCATTTTAAAAATACAAAATTGGGGCCTGGAGAGATGGCCCAGCAGTTAAGAACATGTACTGGTTGGCACTGGGCAAAGGGTCTGAGTTCGGTTTCCAGAAGACCCCGCAGACAGCAACACTAGCTGTAACTCCAGTCCCAGAGGCTCTGAAGGTTCTGGCTTCCTCAGGCACCTGGCCTCATCCAGGAGCCACACACACACACACACATACACACACACACACACACACACACACACACACACCACAGTTAAAAATAATAAAAAATTATTATGCCAGGGTCTGAAGAGGATGGACAGGATTATAGGATGCCAATGCCACTTTTGTGACTGATGTAGTAGCATCCTCATAATAAAAACAGCTAGAGGGCCTGAATCAGGCAGCTATTCACACACACCTGTGTCTGCACACACCTGTGACAGTCACATCCTTTTGCTACAATTTTATCGATTACAAAATGAAGACAAGGAAAATAAATGGTGTTTAAGTTCATTGTGAGGCCTGAATAAGCTAACAGACGGTGCAGGAGGCTGGGTAATGGTGGCCGAGCCAGAGAAGCAGGTGCTATACAAACTTGAGCACCCGAGTGCGGATGGCCAGCAACCAGACCATCAGAGTTCAGGCTCCTGGTGCTTCTACAAACAGCAAGTCAGTCGGGGAGAACAGGGTTTAATCAGCTCACACTTCTACATCGCTGTTCATTATTAAAAGGAGTCAGGACAGGAACTCAAACAATGCAGGGTCTTCGAGGCAGGAGCTGATGAAGAGGGCATGGAGGGGTGCTGCTGACTAACTTTCTCCCCAAGGCTTGCTCAGCCTTTTTCTTATAGAACCCAGGACCACTGGTCCAAGGATGATGCCGCCCACAATAGGCTGGGCGCTCCCACATCAATCACTAAAGGAGAAATCCCCTACAGCTGGAGCTCATGGTGGCATTTCCTCAACTGAGGTTCCTTCTGTTCTGATGATTCTAGCTGTGTCAAGTTCACAGACACACACACACACACACACACACAATTCAGGTGTGGTGACACACATCTATAAACCTAGCACTGAAGGGGAACAGGAAGAGACAGGTAAAACGCCAGCCTGAATGGCCGACCATTATAGCCAATCAGTTAGCTTCAGGGTCAGGAAGAGACTCTCTCAAAAAGCCATGTGGAAGTGATAGAGGAAGACCCTCAGTGACCTCTGGCCTCCACACACACATGCTTACATGTCTATGTGCACTTTTACACATGCCCACAGAGGCACATCAATACACAATTAATGCCAAGGGCTCAGAACAGATCCCAAATAACCATCAAACATTAGCTTTCATGGCAGTGGTGGAAATAGTGATAAAGATAGGGATGGGGGAGGGTGGAGTCACACTGCTGCTGCTGCTGCTGCTGCTGCTGATGATGATGATGATGGTGGTGGTGGTGATGATGATGATGGTGGTGGTGATGATGATGGTGGTGGTGGTGGTGATGATGATGATGATGGTGGTGGTGATGATGATGGTGGTGGTGATGATGATGGTGGTGGTGGTGGTGGTGGTGATGCCAGGGCAGCAGAACAAGTCTCTGGACCTCTCCCTGTGCCTCTCTCTAGTCTCATCATATGCAAAATGACTTGAGCTCTCTGAGTTCAAGAAACCTAAGAGGATGCTGCCTGGGTTCCATTTCTCAATGCCATGGCAGTAGCTTAAAGGACCAAGGGTTTATTTTGGCTCATGCTTGAGGAGATGTGGTTCATCATTGTGGGGAAGGCCCCGGGACAGGAGCATAAAGCAGCTTCTCAAGGTGAGTCCTCAGGAAACAGGAAGCAGACAGGCAATAGGGCCCTCCTCCAATGAGTAATTCTTCCACCAAGGCTGCACCCAGTAAGGGTTACCATACAGCACCACCAGCAAGAGACCGAATGCAAGAGCAGAGCTGGCGGGACATTTACATCAAACCACAGGAGAGAGTTGTCTGGGTTTTTAAAAGTAACTGGTTTCAAAGTTTTCCATTAGAAAGTCATTGTGCCAAGTTGAATCAAGGAAGACATGAGCTAGTTCCCAAAAAAAGTTCTCTGCTGCTGGGGCCGGTGAGATGGCTCGTGAGTTGAGAGCCCCTACAGCTTCGGCAGAGGAATGCAGTTCAGTTCCCAGCACTAGGGAGTCACAACCGCCCATATGGACTTCTACACTCCGGTATTTCAAAGCAAAAGCAGATGTCGCACAGGAGGCAGAGGCAGGGGGATCTCTGCGAGTTAGAGGCTACCTGTCTACATAGCAACTTCCAGACCAGCCAGAACTGGAGAGTGAGACTCAATTCAAGCATACATAAATGCATGCATACATGCATGCATGCATGCATACATACACACATGCATGCATGAATACATACATACATACATACATACATGCATACATGCATACATGCATACATACTTACTTCTGATGCACTGCCTCACTATGTAGCCCTGGCTAGCCTTGATCTTGCTACATAAACAGTCCAGCCTTGAACTCACCGAGAATCACTTGCTTTTGGCACCCGAGTGGGAGGACTGAAGCCATGCTCCCCCACGCTCATCTCTCCGTTGTGTCTTGGTTTTCACAGCTTCCAGCCAGAAGCGCACCCCGGCCCCAATGGTTATTGTCTGCCTCTGTCTGGTCACTGTTGTTATCTCGTCCAAAAGCGGAGAGCAAAGGAATCTACTGGCTCCTTTTTAAAGGAACTTCTTAAACGTTTTTGCTCCTATTTAGTTACCAGAATCTGAGGCCCACACTTCCCACCGTACCACAGAAGACGCGAGAGACAGAAAAGTCTGAAATCCCCACCTAAAGGGGTCTATATTGGCTGCTTTTTCTTGTTGCTGTCACCAAAACCAATCACAGAAGTTCAAAGTTCAGGAGGAACGCTTCACTTGACTTATAAACGTACAGAACATCGTAGCCAGTATTGTTTGGGACCAGAAGCACCAGGCACTATAGAAGCCAATATGGGGCAGGATATCCAACCTCGAGGCCCCGCCCCTTGTGACTCACTTCCTCCAGCCAGGCTCCACCTCCTGAAGGTTCCACAGCCACAGAAAAATAATGTCGCCCTCAGGAGATAAAGCACTCAACACATGAGGGCCGTTTAACATTCAAACCACAGCAAGGTCTTAGTGTTCAGTGCGCTCTTCCAGGAGAGGAGATGGGAGTCCAGATAGACAGGGGCAGAATATCCCTGCTCTGAGCAGGCTTTGCCCTACACAGACCTGTCTGCTCTGCCCTCTGCAGGGATCTCACAAAGGCCCACTCTCTGCAGCCACTCAAGCAGAACTGGAAAAGGCCCTTATCACACTATCACTGAGAGCCATGCATAGCCTCCTCCTTGTCCCTCTGTGCCTTTGACTTACCCAGGCAAGGCACCCAAGGACACCATGTGCCCATTACTTGGTCAGAGATCCACGTCCAAATGACAATCTGAAGGAATCAGGCTACATTTTCAAAATTAGTTTTAGGTGCGCAGCTTTGAGAATCTTTCTTTTGCATGATTACAAAAGCAGAGCACACAGGCACTCAGACTTGTGGCCAGCTATCTCGCCACCAAGAAAGAAGAATTTGCCTCCCTGAGAAGCTAACTCAATGGAGGCAGCGCTAAGAAACAGGAAGGCAGGCAAGAGTGCGTTGAGCCTCTAGTGCCGAACTGTGCCTCTGCCGTACAGTCAGCCTCATCTTTTCGTGAATTAATAAATGGCGTCTGTGCTAACGCAACACAGGCTATGTCTTCTGTCTCAAGTGACTGGAGAGGTTCAGGTGAGTATAGGCTTGCACTGTTTTTTTTTTTGAAACTGGTGACCCTAAGAGAGGCAAACGATCTTTCTCCAGAGATTTTTATCAGTTATCGAGATCAGATCAATGTGTTCACAAAGCGGAAGACACATGGGAACGGGGGGGGGGGGGGGAGAGTGATGGGATATGTTAGTGTGGGAATTCCTAAGGCAGTGGAGAGAGACAGAAAAAGAGACTGGAGACTGATCCCAACAGACCTGATTGATTATTCCAGAACAGGGTGGGGCAGACACTCCCCTGAGGGAGAGGGGTGCCTGTGCCCAGCAGAGTCTCTTCATAGGAGTGGAGTGAGGGTATTGCTTGCACCCATAAGGGGATAGCGCAGTCCCAAAGTCTCTCTTTCCGTGGGCTTAGGATGCAGCCTCGGGGCACCAGCGAGGTGCCAGGTGCAGGACAGATGATTGCCCGTCATGCAGCCGCACGAGCCAGCTCCTCTGGCTCTGTTCTTTCTGTGCCCCCTCTCTGTGACAGGCTGACCCAGCAGCATCATTGCAGGCACCCTGTCCTATGCCATTCTACCAGTTTGTAAAAACTTCATCCATGCCTGTAACAAGTTCCTACATGCATATCCCCAAAACATTCTTAAAAATTGGGGTTTAGGCATGTTACCTTATAGACTAGATGGAAACCTTTATTTCAAATCTCTATAGAAAAATACCTCTTATCTTGTCGGGGGTGGTGGTGGTGGATGTATGTGGAAGTCAAGGTGAGAATATGGAAACGCTGATTATCAATGACTACCAAAATATCTGAGCTTCATTATGCACTAGGAGATACAGAATATAAACTACCAAAATTGAGAACTGGAAACATTTTCCACCCTTTCCCTCAAGAAGTACACAGTGTAAATGCAGACCTGATCTCCAAAGGCCCTGCTACTGGGGGACATGGAGGGAGGAGTCTAGGGGCTTTTGAGCTGTGACTATATGCGCCATTCTTGGCCTCTTGAGATAAAAAGTAGCAGAAATGGAAATCAACTCTTGTGCCCCAGGGAGGAGTATGGGAGGGGCTGTGCTACAGTTCAAACATCAGAATGGATAGCTAGCAATGCTAACCACCTGCTGTATGTTCAGCCTTTAACACACTATCTACAAGTGGGCAATCCCAGACTACCAGGGCTGGGATTCTATTGCTGCCACAAAGCACAGTGGCCAAAGCAACCTGGGGAGGAAAGGGTTTATTTGGCTTATACTTCCACTGCACCATTCATCACCAAAGGAAGTCAGGACAGGAACTCAAGCTGGGCAGGAACCTGGAGGCAGGAGCTGACTCAGAGGCCATGGAGGAGTGCCACTCATGGGCCTGGTAGAGTTTCCCCGGGTTGCTTTCTTATAGAACCCAGGACCACGAGCCCAGGGATGGAGCGACCCCGTCTAGGTCCTTTCCCCATCAATCACTTAAAATGTTCCACAGGCTTGCCAACAGGGCAGTCTTCCAGAGGCATGGCTTTTTAACTGAGGTTTCCTCCTCAGATGTCTATAACACTATCCAGCACAAAGAACAAGAACTTCCACAAATAATTCCTGTCGACCTTGGCATGAGGTCTTTGGTAGCTGTCTAGGAGACAGCTTTGCAGTGAGCCCTGGAGAGGTAGCAGTGAAATGACATCACAGGAAAAGAAGCCACCCAACATCTGGCATGTATTTCTTTTTTGTGCTATAAAAATACATGTATTGATCTGTATGATATGCAAACTATCTGGGAGTGTTTGAAGGTGTGACTACAGTGAGCAAGCTGATTCCTCAGGTGAAGGTGCTGGCTGCACAGCTTAACAAGCCAGTGAGATGGGAAACAGAGTCAGAAGAACCTCACGGGAGACCAGAAACATCAACAAGGCCTAAGCCTTAAACACAAGGCAGGAGGGGAAAAACTTCCAAAGGTTACCTTCTGACGGCCCTGTGCATGCCATGGGCGTGGCCATAATGTCTCTCTCTCTCTCTCTCTCTCTCTCTCTCTCTCTCTCTCTCTCTCTCTCTCACACACACACACACACACACACGCACGCACGCGCACGCACCTGCACACACACATGCACACACAGCAGTAATTACAAACTTCTTTTAACTTTTAAAAGTTGAATATACTTGAATAGATCTCTCATGGATTTGTAATCTCTAAGAAGAAAATTAAAAACAAGCCACAAGAGGACTATCAAAAGAAATGAACACCAAGTTTTATGTTTGTGAGAGTCCAAACAAAAGATGCCTTGAAGAGCCAGGAAGCTTTGGATGGAGGCGGCATCTGAGCCAGGACGTAGGACGTACAGTGGGAGAAAGGGGCGAGGGAGGGAGCGGGGAGGAAGACAATCATACATTGTACATGGCGGCGCTTTGTGCCAAAACCAAGTATGAACCATAGACGCTTGAAACTGAGGAGAAAACGAACCGCCTCTGGTCCCAGGATAATGGAGGTTTCCAGCAGAGGAAGGGGTTTGTTTAGGTGAGATGGAGCCACGTGTGGGTAGGAGAGAGGCAAGCAGAAAGGCACCACAAAGCAGGGACGATCCTGGAGCTCACAGAGCCAGGAAATAGCTGTGGCAGAGGATGAAGGGGGAAGGATTTAAAGCCACAGTGTGGGGCTGCCGAGAGGGCTGTGGGGCAAAGGCACTTCCCGCTGAGCCTGATGACCTGAACTCGATCCCCAGAACCTACAAGGTAGAAGGAGACTTCCAGAAGTTGTCCTCTGACCTCCACATGTGCATCACATGCCCATTTGCATGCACACACACACACACATATTCTATCTAAAATATTTTTAAATTTATAAAGCCACATAGTGACGTAAGAGAGCCAGTGGAGAGCTTCCCATCTCATGCAGTCAGGCTTCTGAGTGAAGCGGTTCTTACAGGTGAGCTTTACAGAGTGCTCTCCACCCGTGCCACATTGGACCTTGTGGTATCGCTTCTTTCGTTTGTTTTTGTTGGTTTCCGGTTTTGTTTTTGTTTTTGTTTTGAGCATCCCTGAGTGAACACAGTAGAAATGTGGACTCTGAAGCCAGGAGCTGTGTCCTCAGACTCGCTAGCAGTCTGCGCCCTCATACAGTTTTGTTCTCTGCTCCATCAACGGAGAGAGCACTGTGCCCGGGATGCAGTCATGATTCTCCAGGCGGAAGTTTGCCAAGGATGGCTTGATTCTCCCTCCTTCTGCTGTTCACAGGGCCTTTGAAGCTCTGAACACAGAAATAATTCTCTCCAAATGATGTAGATTTATGAATTTGGTTAAGGATAAATGCAGGGCTCATAGTCTCTTGAGCTTTCCCAAAAGATCAATGATTCACAGTATGAAATCTGCAAAGTGGGCCATTTATTTAAATTAGGCCAAAGTTCAAGTGAACATTTCTTGGTTGAAGTTAGACATGATAACACCTAAAATCTCACCACTGGGAGGTGGAGACAGGAGGACACCTAGAGTTTGCTAGAAGATAGTTGTAGGCAATCTGTGGGCTCCAGGATCAAAAACAGAACATTTCTCAAAAAATAAGGTGGGAGGCAATAGAGGAAGACACTTGATATGGACCTTTGGCCTCTACACAACACACACACACACACACACATATATACACACAAGCTCTCCCACACTCATGAAACCTTAGAAGACTCGTTTAAATATTTCACTGTAATTTCTCATTTCTCTTCCTCTGTTAGTCTGGAATATCTTCTATAGGTAAAACCAGTGCTCAGATTATAAATTTGCATGGACTGTTAAAAGAAACTTCTAGACAAGGTATATAGTGAGTTATCTCTCATAGTGATTTCATTGAAATGATACAAGCATGTCTTAGTTAGGGTTTTACTGCTGTGAACAGACACCGTGACCAAGACAAGTCTTATAAAGGACAACATATATTTGGGGCTGGCTTACAGGTTCAGTGCATTATCATCAAGGTGGGAGCATGGCAGCATCCAGGCAGGCATGGTGCAGGCAGAGCTGAGAGTTCTACGTCTTCATCTGAAGGCTGCTAGTGGAAGACTGGCTTCCAGGCAGCTAGGATCAGGGTCTTAAAGCCCACACCCACAGTGACACCCCTACTCCAACAGGGCCACACATCCTAACAGTGCCACTCCCTGGGTCGAGTACATACAATCCATCACAAAGCATATGTTGTCTGTGTACATAATGATATCCTGAATCAATTTACTATTTTATTTCTGTCATAGTGCTGTGTTCTCTTTAATAGGCCCAGCTGACATTCTGTGTGGCTCGGAGACTGGTCCATCATTTGTTCTTCTTGCACAGGACCTAGATTCAATCCACAGTACCCACATAGTCACTTACAACACTCTAAACTTCCGGTTCCAGGGTATCCAATGCTCTTTTCTGGCTTCTGAGGGATCCTGCGTGTATGCAGTACACATACATATATGCAGGAAAAACACCCATAACTTAAAATAAGAAGTAAATCTTAAAAAAAAAAAAACAGTGGAAAAAATGTTTGGATAATTTGCTTACATAATCGGGATTCTGGGATTTCTTTCTCCAGTGATCTGATTCCAGCAGATTTAGGTTGAATTAACTCATTTTCTTTTTTAAATAGTTTGTCGTTTTGTTTTCTTTTTCTTTTTCTATATTCTTTGTTTATATTCTGAATGCTTTCCCCTTTCCCGGTTCTCCCCTCCCTATATGTCCTATAAGCCCCTTTCTCTCCACCCATTCTCCAGTCACCACCCCCCCCTCCCTTTTCTCTGTCCTGGTACTCCCCTACAATGCTGGATCAAGCCTTTCCAGGATCAGGCCCTCTCCTTCCTTCTTCATGGGACTCATTTGATATGCGAATTATGTCTTGAGTATTCAGAGCTTCTAGGCTAATTAATATCCTATCCCAGACCTCAAGCAATACCACAGAGCAATAGTGTTTAAAAAAAAAAAACTGCAAGGTATTGGTACAGTGAGAGGCAAGTGGACCGCTGGAATAGGATTGAAGACCCAGAAATGAACCCACACACCTATGGCCACTTAATCTTCGACAAAGGAGCTGAAAACATCCAGTGGAAAAAAGATAGCCTTTTCAACAAATGGTGCTGGTTCAATTGGAGGTCAGCATGCAAGAGAATGCAAATTGATCCATTCTTATCTCCTTGTACTAAGCTCAACTCCAAGTGGATCAAGGACCTCCACATAAAACCAAACACACTGAAACTAATAGAAAAGAAACTGGGGAAGACCCTTGAGGACATGGGCACAGGGGAAAAGTTCCTGAACAGAACACCGATAGCTTATGCTCTAAGATCAAGAATTGACAAATGGGACCTCATAAAATTACAAAGCTTAAGGCAAAGGACACCGTCAAAAGGACAAAACGGCAACCAACAAACTGGGAAAAGATCTTCACCCACCCTACATCGGACAGAGGGCTAATATCCAATATATACAAAGAACTCAAGAAGTTAGACCCCAGGGAACCAAATAATCCTTTTTAAAAATGGGGTACGGAGCTAAACAAAGAATTTTCACCCAAAGAACTTCGGATGGCAGAGAAGCACCTTAAGAAATGTTCAACATCATTAATCATCAGGGAAATGCAAATCAAAACAACCCTGAGATTTCACTTCACACCAGTCAGAATGGCTAAGGTTAAAAACTCAGGAGACAGCGGGTGTTGGCAAGGATATGGAGAAAGAGGAACACTCCTTCACTGCTGGTAGGATTGCAAGATGGTACAACCACTCTGGAAATAAGTCTGGTGGTTCCTCAGAAAACTGGGCATGTCGTTTTGTTTTCTAAAACAATGTTCCTGAACTCCAGGCTAGCCTCAAACTCCCTCCTTCGCTGAGGATGATCTTGAACTTGTGATCCTCCTGCCTCCACCTCAGGAGCACTAGGCCTGCAGGTGTGTGCCACCAGGCCCAGGTTTATTCAGTCCTGGGGATCAAGCCAAGGGGTTAGCACAGGCTAGACAGCAGCCTGACAGCTCAGCTAGATCCTCAGCCCTAGCTCATCTTGATTTGGCAAAATGCAACATTTAGCCTCCTTGACAAATGCTTAAGGACAATAGCTTTGCACCCACCAACATCTTACATATAAGTATTATAAAGACAATGAAATATGATCTTAATTTACTTTTATTTAAAATTTTATATATTTTATATTATATATTCCATGCCCCAGACTCTTCCCAGAACCTACCCACCTCCCTATCCACGCTACTTTATGCTCTCTCTCTCTCCCCCCCCTCTCTCTTCCCACGCCTTCTCAAAATTATCAATTCAGGCAAATCAAAAGAACAAACAAAGCACCAATTAGATAAAATAAAAATAAAACAAAAGGCACCCACAAAAACAAACTTACAAACAAAAATGGAGGTTACTTTGTATTGGCCAACTATTCCTGGGGCACCTATCTGGAGTGTGGTTAATATACTCAGTATCACTGCTCACTCCATTGGAGAAACTGATTTTCTCTTTGCAGCAGCTGTCAACTGCAACAGTTCCTTGGTGAGGGTGTAACTTGGTGTCCATTTAATCTTTTCAATGCCCAAGCTGCAGTGTGACTCCTATCTGAGGAGACCATACTCACACACTCGGAGGTCCCCTCCATGTTTAAAGCATATATTAAAAATACTCTTTTAGTGAACTGTGGCTCTCCCTGGAGGAGCCCACGCCTATGCTCTGGGTGTGGCCTGCTTTCCTTCTGAGAACTCTTAACCTTCAGTCTCTCCTGAGCCCCAACTCTGTGTTATACTGGACACTCCTAAAATTGTTTCCTGTACTGAAGCCACGATTCCTCGTTTGGCCTGAGGGGAGGTCCCCAAAAATATGAAGAGGAACTTTCTGAACTGCTGTCAATGGGAGAGTGGAGCTATGTCCCCTCTGTCCACCCCACAACAATACCTATCCTTTGTAACTACTAGTGTCCCCTTACCTTAAGACCTCAGAGAAAGCAAATGGGAACAAGCTGTGTGCTCTGGTCTTACTCATGTAAGCAAGAACATTATATTGCTATCCACGCATTGTTTTACTTAGTCCTAAGTAAATCATATCAGGAATAACTAGTAGTTTATGACAGTCAAGACACTGGAAATTATAGAAATTGTACTGAGGAAGGAGAATAGGACTAAGAGAGCTCCAGGAAAAAAACTGACAAGAAGGAAGTGGAAACTCTAAGGGTTCTTTGGAAAGTCAGTTGTGTTGGAAGGTGTTCTGCTGGAGCAAACACATGAAGGAGTGTTTTCTTGAAGTGGACACAAGTGTAAGACTAAGGCAGAGTTGTAAAGGAAGGTTTAGCTGAAGCAGACACAGGAAAGAAGACGTTCTGCTAAAGCAAGCATATGAAAGGACATGTGATGAAGGATTCTTCGCTAACAACACACATGTATTGGTCTGCCTTACACTGAGTAGTTGATCTGCATTTGTTGGGACTCTGTGGACTTGGGCTGGTTGGACTTGATGCTCGTGCTAAGGCAAGACATGAGCTGAGGCAAGGCTCATGGAGGACACGTGATGTGTGGAGGGATAAAGAGGGTATACACAGGGCTCGACAGTGATGGAGACAATTTGGCTTGCTGGTACGCTAGCTGTGCATCTTCGCTGATCTTCACTTCCCTGAGGGAGGCACAGCTGACAACTTCTCCTGGCGTCCCTCTGGGACTCAAGCTGAGGCCAAGGCCTTGCTGTCTCTGCCTCGTCATGCGACCCCTGCTGATTCATTTGCTATCCAGAATTTACCTAACTGGACTGCTGGTGTATCTGTGAAGTGTTTGAGTGGCTTGATCTGCCGCTGCCTGCTAACCTATGAACTAAGCTGATTTCCAGACAAGGAAGACTTTGCTCCAAAGAACCTTTCTAAACAGGTCCACTTTTCTTCGTTTCTTTCCTACAACCTCTGGTGGGTAGTGGGCTACAAGGGAGGTTTAAGTGTTTAAGAACCATCATTTAAAAGGGGATTTGAAAAAAATTAAAGTCATATACTAGTTAGCATATGAAGCAAACTTTTAGCATAAGGGAAGACTTTGACTCCCTTAGGTAGAACGGCCCATGACAAAAACCGTGAGAAAGCTGGCACTATGCAAGTGTCCATCAAGGTCACAACCCTCCCAGAATGACCCCGCTGAGCATCTAAACCTCCCTCTCAGCTCTGGCCCACTTCCTCTCTGAAAGCACATCCTTCTTTAACAGACTCGACTTCTGCTACAGTATAGATTTCTCTGTCCAGTTTTTTGTCCCAGGATGCAGGGACCTGGAAATCACAACAAGGTGACCATGAGACTCTGCTATCAGCCTATATCAGCATGAAGGACAGACGCAGTTTGTCTACTTCCTAAGCTTGAAGAGTCATGCCTTCTAGATTACCGTTAGGTATAGATTACCATATGGAAGTGAATAGATTGCCATATGGTAATGCCAACACTTACCTGGACATCACACTGTTGCCATTGGAGATAAGACGTGTGAGCAGGAGAGATCAGTAGCTTTAATTATGCTTTAAGTGCAACAACTTAGAACTATCCCCGAGTGTAATTCTGCCTGGATCCTTACAGCAGGACGTTCTATTCAGTCACTGCCATTTTAAGCAGACTTTCTTGGTTATTCCTTTTTCATCTAACAAAGCAGAACTACAGGTAAGTGGTTTGCCACGCGATGACTCCGCCCTTGGGTTCTAACACACGGAATACATAGCATCAATGACATGTACACAGTACCATGAAAAAGTTCGAGAACTCAAGTTGATTTTCATTTGGAAAGGAACACATTTTCCTCTACTTGCCCTGGGCCTGTGTAAGTACAGAGATATCCCCTTCCATGGTCTTTATGGATTTCTGGAGGGCCTGTAAAGTCATCTGCATAGTCTTGACAAACTGTTCCAGCTCATCTGCGGCTGCTTCGACCGGGGCGTGGGCATTCTCCGTTGTGAGCACACCCTGCAGCTTCTTCAAGGTTTCCTCTGAGGTGGCTGTGGGACGGTCTGGACTTGTGCTTTTCTCAGATGTGGAGGCACCTGTGGGAGCACCTGTGGGGGCACCTGTGGGGGCATCTGTGGGGGCACCTGTGGGGGCATCTGTGGGGGCATCTGTGGGGGCACCTGTGGGGGCATCTGTGGGGGAACCTGTGGGGGCATCTGTGGGGACATCTGTCCGCCCTTTGGTCTCCTCTCTATAGAGGTCACTTAATCGGAGACCCATGATGGGGAACTGCATCAAGAGTGAGAGAGAAGTTTCTAGATTTGCAAGAATGTGACTGTTCTTCAGGAGCAAGGCAGCACCTGACGTCTGGATGTTTTTGAGCATTTCTTCTGCTGTGTGGTGTGGAGCGATGTTAGCACACTTCTCCGCGGCAGAGGTCACAGCAGTCAGCACCTTGGAACACAAAGGCTCCTTTTGCGTTTGTGTGTGCTTCCCATCCACCATCAGTTGCATCTCTTTAAAATTTTTGATCATTTGTTCAAAGAAGTCTTTAATGCAGCTCTCTTCATTCACAGCCATGGGGAGGATCTGAGTCTTCATCGTGACGTTGAACAGCTCCACGAACCTGTTTATGAAGGAAACCAGATCTTGTATGTGGAAGAAGAATACTTTGGCAGCTTGAATCAGTCTTTCTTTATCTTTTTCTGACTCGGAAGACATTTCTCCAACAAAAAATTTCAGCCCTGTTAGGCAAAGCAGAATACAAATGAAAACTAAGCATAGAACTGGCTGTGAAGAGCCTGGAGGATGCGACAAGCGCACCAAGCTAAGGCTTGACAAGGGTGACAACGCAAACATGACTCTCTCTCTCTCTCTCTCTCTCTCTCTCTCTCTCTGTCTGTCTCTCTCTCTCTGTCTGTCTCTCTCTCTCTCTCTGTCTCTCTGTCTCTCTCTCTCTCTCTCTCTCTCTCTCTCTCTCTCTCTCTCTCTCTCTCTCTCTCTCAGATTTAATGGAAACAGGAACAGAAACAATGAGGAGGGGAGAACAGGAGACCCTTGCTGACTGTCTGCCACACATGTTGGGAAACTAGCCGGGCATCAGCAGTCCTGGAGGCCGTGGAAAAGCCATCCTCCCTCTCACACTCAGCGTTGGATCCCATTTTTAGTTTCCCTGGTAACACACTAATTTTAAGAAAGGGAAAATATCACAGAAGTGCCACAGAAGGGGCTGGAGAGATGGCTCAGCGGTTAAGAGCACTGGCTGCTCTTCCCAAGGTCCCGAGTTCAAATCCCAGCAACCACATGGTGGCTCACAACCATCTGTAATGAGATCTGATGCCCTCTTCTGGGTGTCTGAAGACAGAGACAGTGTACTTACATTTAATAAATAAATAAATCTTTAAAAAAAAAAAAAAGTGCCGCAGAACACAGGAAAGGAGAAAGGCTGTGTGGAGGAGGCTATTTCAAGCGAGGCACAGTGCTGCGTGCCTTTAATCCCAGCTGAGGCAGGTGACCTTACAGAAGCAGGAGCCCCACACACTGGTCGTGCTGTATCCATAATCACCAAGCGGAGAGCAAGGAGTGCATGCGTGCAGGCACTCTGCTCACTCTCCACTCTGACACGGTCCAGGATCTCCTCCCTAGGGAATGATGCCACCCACAGTGGGTGGGGCTTCCCACTCTAATCAATATAATCAACATAATCCCCAAGATCAGTCCAGGGGCCCAGCTCCCAGGCAATTCTAAATTCTGCCAAGTTGACAGCAATAAACATCACATCCCTCCTTCTGGAAGCTGACAAGATTTACAACTTGTCTGCATCCCTCCCCCACCCCTTTTATTGAACTCCAATAAAATTGTCTACAATTCAATTTCTATGTGGGTTCATTTTCAAATTATTTTATCTCTAAGGCCAATAACCCACAAAAGAGTTCTACCATGCTCCTTGGTAACATACATGATCAAATATTGTGCACCACCCTAAATACACATTCACTTGGAGATGACAGGCAGGAGTCCTAACAGACGATGAGTCTAAGCTACCCCTTCTTCATTCCTCTCTCCCCCTTATAATGCCTGGTGTCTGGGGCTTCGTAGTGTGCCTAGACCCCCTCCCTGCCATACTACGACAACAGGTCCTGCTCATGCCAGGACAAAGCAGCACAGTGGGTGCCAGACAAGTCCTATGATTCGACCCAGGAGGGAACTCCCAGATAACTTCTGCACTTAGGGCCAGAGGCAGCTGCATTTCAACCGGAAGGCCTGGGCTGATCTACAGCTGTTGGCCAACCCCATGACAAGCCCAGGAGATGAAGGAATCTATAGTCCTGCTGGGAACTCAGGCCTCAGTGGTAAGTAGGCTCACACATGTGGCTCCCTGACCATTCCCTACTGAGGACAACTGTGTCCTCAACCAAGATGGTGGGACCACACATGGCCATGGTGGTGTCAAGAAAGAGAATGCCACCTAGATGGCTGCCTCAGATCTACACTGTTGCAGCCCTGACTCCTCTAGGACCACGGTACTCCATACTTTCCTGCACAGACATCCATCTGCCCGCCCATCCTCCTCCTTTTCCTTCATTTCTTCCCTTCTCCCTTCCCCTCCTGCCGTCCCACTGGGCACTGGAAACAGCAGGCAGAACTGGCCTGGACACAGGGTCTGCCATAGCAGCCACAGCAGCCATTGCCGGGTCATCTTCACAGCCAAGGCAATGGCTCCAAAGACCAACTCCTGTACTGGGCTATGGTAATGGACACTGAGACAGCGACTCTGTGACCACGCCTCCCACACCTGACCGCTTATCTCACCTGCCCTACAAAGCCAATCCCTTCTGTGAATGGGGGTTGAGTGTGGGATGTCCATGTCAAACAGCCAGGGCAGCAGGAGGGGCAGCCCGGGAGAGGGTTCAAGCAGAACAGTGCCCAGGGTCGATAGCCCGGAGACCATGCTAAGGAACAAGGACAACTGCCTGGGGGGGGGGGGGGAGGATGTCGCGCCCTCTCAGATCTCCTGGACAAATTGACTCCATGCTTTCTGATCTCTGCATTGATCCCGTCTGCTTTGTCACCCTAGTGTCCTCAAAGCAGAACAGAGATGGGCAATCTTCTACTAATGAAGTCCCTTGGGAACTAAGACGTTTCCTTAAGCATGGGGTCCAAAGAAGTATATGGATAAGCACCCATCTTCAGTTTGAACTTACAGGTACGATATCAATAGACACGCTGGGCTGGAGGGATTGCTCGGAGGTTAAGGGCATTGAATGCCCTTCGGGATGATCTGGGTTCAGTTACAAGCACCTACACGGCAGTGCACAATGTCTAACTCCACTGGCAGGAATCCAATGCCGTCCTCTGCCCTTGGCAGTCTTCCACACATGTGGTATTCACATATAAATATATACACATAAAATAAATAGACTAACACATAAATGTATACACATAAAATAAGATTACAAAAACATATTTTTGACCTACATTACTTACACGGAAGAGGAAAATCTCAAGGGCTTTACCCATAGCCAGGCAAGAAAGGCATAGAAAGCAGAGAGGCAGAGAAATGGTCTTCCCAGGGAGGAGGGGTAATGAGCAGCCTACTGGAGTATCCAATCCCCTCTCAGCTCAGAAACCATATCCATGCAAGCAACAGTATGAAATGAACAGGCTATATTTATGTATGTAGGAGTAGGGGTGTGTCTGTGTCTGTGTCTGTGTCTGTGTCTCTCTGTGTGTACAATTAATAGCTAAAGAGGAAGAAGCATGATTTAAAAAAAGCACATGGGGAATTGCAAGGGAAGGAAAGGGCTGAGGGAAGGGAGGATGAGGAAAGGGACATCCAGGCCCAGAGCCCTCTGGGCAGTGCACCTGTTAAAAGACAGTAAGTGATACAGAGCAGAGCTCCTAAGGGGGGGGGGGGCCAGGGGAGGGGGGCTTCTGTCTTCATTTTTGGCTCTATCTGGATTTTTATTTCCTGAGAACCTAAACAGCAGATAAAGGCCCAAATGCAGCAGAAGCTGAGGAACATGTATCCAACTAAAGAGTCATCACTGATACTGAACTGGACTTGGGTGGTTTTATGGCATTTAAATAAAGAACAGAAAATACAAAAACACTTTTACCAGTTTTATAATTGCTCAAGTTAACATTGCTTATGTCGTCAGCAGGTTGTGGTACAGGAAACGGAGGTATTCTGAAAACGAAGCCAGGCAGAAATGGCTACAAATCAGATGGGCAGAGGGACCCAGCGGAGACCAGCAAACCCTGTGGCTCATCACATTCCACCAGAAGCTTCCAGATGAGCCCAGATGAAAAGCCCTCCAACAATACTCCTGAGCAACGGAGGGACACAAACTCGGAGATCCAACGAGGTAAGTGATGTGGAGGAGACTCGAGGAGCATTAGAACACCCTGAAGGACAGGACTTCCGGGCTCTGGGATGATGCCAGCTGTGAGTGGCCATTACAGTGCCTGCTTTGTTTGAGGGGCTCTCGGGGCATGCTTGGGAGATTCCCTCCGTGAAGATTCGAGAGAAGGGAGAATTTTATTGAGGGATGTAACACTAAGTCACAGAGGAGAGAGGCAGCAAAGACAGGAATTTTCAGAAGGCTGGAGACGGCGCCACGGTACACGGGTGAAAGTGTAATGCATGTCTGGAGGACGACGTGTGTCTTCAATGTCACGAATGAGACTCATACACTGTCTTGAAAGAATGAAGGTGGCTCTCAGGTGAGCCAAAGCACAACTCCTGCCTGTACTCCATGAAGCTGCTCATACTTTGATACAGTCTGTGCCTCTAAGCAGCCTTTGAGGGGGAAACACCGTTTTTCTGAGAAATGTCTTAAGTGCACAATGAAATCCTGTGATAAGTGGTACTGGATAACTTTTACAGGCTTCATTCTGCTCAGAATTATGAGATCCTTTTGATTAAATAATCGAGGGAAATTTAGGGAATTTCTATCAGAAAATGCACCATGGCCTCAGGATTAACTAGACACTGACCACCATGACTTTGATTTGAATGAATTGAAGCTCGTGGATAGACAGCAGCTGCCCTTTCCTCTGCAAAGCTTCCAGCCTCACTTGTATGCTGTGTTCACTCACAAGTGCACAGTGAGGAGGGAGAGAGCAGGGCAGGAGCTGAGAGAACATCTCAGCCCCCCCTGCATCTCTGTGTGTCTGTGTGTCTGTCTGTGTGTGTGCTGTGCTGTGTGTGTGTGTGTGTGTGTGTGTGTGTACTCGCGCCTGTATGTAACAATACTTACTTTGCCCATCTTATTTTTCTGTTAGTCAGCTCACTTTACTGTGATGGAAATACCAACAGCCTTATCATTTTATCTTAAATGCATTTAGTTTGTATTCTTGAGAGAACAACTCTGTCTGAAATATAACGATCCTCAAGTTCAACAACACCATAGCAGAGAGAGACCAGCATCGTGGCATAAAAATTTACTGTGGTGTCAGCAGGAAAGCTTTGAAATGCAATTTGAATATATGTCAAAGACAATGAAAAATGTAGGATCAGCAAGATGGCTCAGGAAGTAAACGTGATGGCTAAACCTGACACCTGAGTTTGCTTCCAGAAGTCACAGGGTGGACAGAGAGACCTGACTCCACAGCTGTGCTGTGGACAGACAGACCTGACTCCCCAGCTGTGCTGTGGACAGACATACCTGACTGCACAGCTGTGCTGTGGACAGACAGACCTGACTGCACAGCTGTGCTGTGGATAGAGAGACCTGACTCTACAGCTGTGCTGTGGACAGACAGACCTGACTCCACAGCTGTGTTGTGGACAGACAGACCTGACTCCAGCACAGCTGTGCTGTGGACAGACAAACCTGACTCTAGCACATCTGTGCTGTGGACAGACAGACCTGACTCCAGCACAGCTGTGCTGTGGACAGACAGACCTGACTCCAGCACAGCTGTGCTGTGGACAGACAAACCTGACTCTAGCACAGCTGTGCTGTGGACAGACAGACCTGACTCCAGCACAGCTGTGCTGTGGACAGACAGACCTGACTCCAGTACAGCTGTGCTGTGGACAGACAGACCTGACTCCAGTACAGCTGTGCTGTAGACAGACAGACCTGACTGCACAGCTGTGCTGTGGACAGACAGACCTGACTGCACAGCTGTGCTGTGGACAGACAGACCTGACTCCACATCTGTGCTTTATGTCCATGTCAAACAGCTCCTATTCTATTGTCTTTCTACCTATTTATTCCCAGGAAAAAATCCGAATGATGGAGGGAAAAATAAGATATGCATATAAACATTACAAATGTAACACAATTCATGGTTTATTGAATTATGATATTTAGAATAGTTTAACAAATATACTGCTTATAAAATTAAAAGGACAGGAAAGTAAATAACTTAAAATAAGAATCTCATTTTACTACAATTTTCTTGTCTTTTACAACTTGGTAAGATTTTCATGCACACAGATAAATTTTAGAAATAAAAACACCTAAGATAGTGGGATTGCAGGTGTCTTTCTTCCTCTGTTTAATAGGTTTATACATTAGGGTAATGGTGTTATATAAGATACTTTATCAGTTACTATTTTTAATGTCTCAACATTATAATGTGAGCATTTGCCAACACACCTATCACATGTCACTTTCTAGAAGATTCCTGCAGTCCCTCAATCCCAGTTTCTCTCTTTAAGTTCCTGTAGCTCTGGGCAGAGGATGCACTGTGTTCTCTAAAGTCCCCTAAAAGGTTGTATTTGAAAAGTGACAGCAAGAAGAGGTAGGCAGCAAGAAAACAGAGAAGAACTAAGCATAATGACATGTACTTATAAAAGGCCCAAGAAGGCCACTAACTTGGAATGATAATCCTAAATTTAAATAAACAACTGAAAGCAGGATAAACAAGACCAAGTGGGGGAGCACACACCTTTAATCCTAGCAGTGAAGTGCAGAGACAAGTTTATTTCTATGAGTTTAAAACCAGCCCTGCTGACAACTAGAGTTCTGTGCCATCCAGGGTGATGATGATGATGATGATGATGATGATGATGATGATGATAGTAATAATAATAATATTTGCTGACCCTTTCTCTTTTAAGGTGGTTCTTTTCCAGAAAAACTGAATCACCTATATAGTGGCACGAAATTAACCTTAACTTTCAGAAGTAATCATCCTTTCTTTTCTTTCATATTTCTCTTCTCCCTTCTTTTTTCTTTCTTTCTCTTGAGACAGAACCTCAGGTAACCCAGGTTGACCTTGAACTCACTGTGTAGTTGAGGCTGACCTTGCATTTCTGGTCCTCCTGCCTTTACATCTCAAATTCTAGGACTGCAGTTAATCGTGCAAGACTACTCTTGGTCTCAGAATCCTGTTTTAACATCCAAGCACTCACATCGAACACAGTGTTACGCAAGAGAGCCCAGGTGCAGACCCAGCAAGCAAAGCACAATTGCTTCAACAAGGCTGGAGTGAGAGGGGAGTCCCAGGAGCTGTGAGCTCCACCTGCTGGGTAGCAAGCCACCAGCAGGCTGCTGTAAGGCTCCCTAGAACGGAGGGAGGACACAGATGCTGCGGAAGGAGAGAACAGCATCAAACAGAACTCTTTCACTGACAGGAAGCACTGGTATGTGATTTCTCAAGAAAGCCCAACTAAGGCATACATAGTACTTAATCAAAGCTGTGTTAAACTCACCTCCAAAGCACCTGGTAACGCCACAGCCTTCAAGAGGCTCCAGGCAGGCGACTGTTAAAATGGAATAAAGTGGGAGTAAGTATAGGCCCAGAAGGCTTCTTGGGCTTCATTGGCAGGATCTGGAAGTGTTCAGAGGGCTGGCCCAAGCAGGTCTCCCATTCCACTGAGTGGAGGGGACAGATTGGCATTCAGAAGTAAGTTGTTGAAATCCAGAATGAAAACACCACACATTATCAACTTTCAATTCTCCAGGCACCTCTGAGTATATATATACACACTTGATATAATATATCAAGCATATATCAAAAGCCCCCAAGTTGAGAACCTTCCTGGATGACCAGGTGTCTCCACCTAGTGGCAGTATCAATATATAGTAAGAAAAGAAGTAACTTGCTTAAAATTTGAATTTGCACAAGACAATCTCCTCTATCCAAGTTTTTTTCTAGTTTGACATCATCATTATCAATGTCTTAAATTGCTAACTGATTGGAAATGCAAATGAAGGAACTTGGCACTATTTCTGCTTTGTGTGTCACTCCTGAAAATTGGGCCAAACACCAACTACAAACAAGAGCAGTTCCAAGATGGTAACTGGCTATAGTTTTAGTGCGTACAACATCGCATTCTTATAAACCTGCTCTGATGCACTGAGCACGGGATAATTGTTCTTTAAGCAGAAAGAATGGAAAGAGAAATAAGAATAGAATACAGGTTAGTCCAATAAGGTACAAGACAGAAACAGGAAGACAGGCTTACAACATAGAAAATTATTTGTTCTAAAATTCGTGTGTGTGTGTGTGTGTGTGTGTGTGTGTGTGTGTGTGTGTCTGAGGTATCTGACTGAGGTTAAGAGAGCCCTGGCTGCGTTTTCAGATTACTTGAATTCCATTCCCAGGGCCCACATGGGGGCTCACAACTCTCTGTAAGTCCAGTTTTAGGGATCCAATCTTCTTCTGGCATTAGGGGGTCTAAGCATATACATTATGCACAGACATACATACATGCATGCAGGAAAAAACACATATACAAAAATATAATTATAAAACTAACCATTGCAGAGTTTAGCAGAGATATCCAATAGCCAGTCACACAGAAAACATATTCACAGTATGTTACATTAAGTAACTCGTTTTTTTCTGTGCTCAGTTTTTCAGGAAAACAAATGCAGAAAAGTTTGGTTATTCATTCTCCAAACAGAATGCACTGTGAGTCACAAATACACACCCAAGAAGTTCCCTCCTGGTTAGCTGTAACATCTACAGAATGCTTAAGCTATTTCCTAGAGCCTTTGTGAGATACTATTGCCTTCTCTGTTTTTGTTTTTTAAAACAGGGCTTCTCTGTGTAGCCGACTGTCCTGGAACTAGCTCTGTAGACCAGGCTGGCCTCAAACTCATAAGGATCTGCATGTTTCTGCCTCCCCAGTGCTGGGATTAAAGGCATGCACCACCACCACCAGGCCACCATGACCTTCTTTCTGACAACCACTCTAGCTTGTCTTAATGATGGCTGTGGAGAGAATGTGGTGGCTGTTACCAGCACTGAGAAAGGTGAGGCAGGAGAACCACTGTGAGTTTGAAGCTATACCGGGCTACCTAGTGACTTCATGTGAGGCTGGACTACAGTAAGACCGTCTGTCAAAAAAAAAAAAAAAATGCCCACATGCAATACAGACCATCCTAATTGGTTTAATGTGTTAAGAGTCCCAGACATGATCAGGGCTGCCCTATACTCATACGGTGTCCATTGTCTCCTCAAATGACATTCCCATCCACAGTCTTGAATGTATACTCTTATCCTTAAGACTGTTTTTCAAAGCAGGATCTCACTGTGTTGCCTTGGTTAGCCTGGAACTTGCTATGCAGTGCAGGCTGGCCTTCAACTCACAGAGATCTACATGCCTCTTCCTCCAGAGTTCCAGGATCAAAGGCATATGCCACCAGGCCTGGCTCTTGAGGAATTCTTTTGTAAAAATGTTAATATTGCATGGGTGTTATTTTTAGATAGTCCTTAAGTTTTAAAAACAATTTTGCCCATAGAGGTATAAAATAGCCCTAACATTTACCTTTTATAAATTGTAGAATTATTTATTGGGGAGGGGTGAGGTGGTTGTGGGAGTGACCCTGAATGTAGTGGTAGGCACGTAGAGCTCAGAGGACACCTTGCCAGAGTCGTTCCTTTCCTTTTATCATGAGGGTCCCAGGGAGCAAACTCGGCTTTTCAGGTTTGTGAAGCAAGGACTGTGACCAACTAGGCCTCCCGCCAGCCATGGTGTGAATGTTTTAAACTATCAAACACATAAGCACTAAATTTGTATCAGTGTTGCCATGAACCCAGAGATCTTTAGAATATTGATTTAACTCAAAATTCTTGAGGAATAATCTGGAAAACTCAGAGATTGGGAAAATAAGTAAAGGTAGTAAAGAGCTAGCCTGTGGGAGGCTGAGGGTTTGTAGAATGCTTCTGTGGCACTCACAAACTTCTGGCCTTGACCCAGGGCATAACCCAGGCCTTGACTGGCAGAGGGGTGCAGGCCTGTAATCACAGCTCCTGGGAAGTAGATGCTGAAGGATCAGGAACTCATACCTACCTTGGGCTACATGAGATCTTCTCTCAAACAAGCCAACAAATCACCCCTGCTGAGCCCTCTGAGGCAGTCTTCAGCTATGGCCACTGGGATGGCTGCCTGGTTAGTCACGCAGTACTCAAAGCTGACTTCTGTTTGATTTTTCAGAGACTTGCTGAAATATGGCTCAGAGTGACTTCCTCTACCCACAAAACCCACGGAGGCGACAGGAAGTGAACCGCCTTCACCAGCAGCTGCTGGGCTGCTTGTCTGACAGCTTCCAGGTCACCAACAAGCTCACAGGGGTTCTCAACACCCACTTGGGTTGCAGGCTGGCCTTCATTGAAATGAAAAGCGATGGGACCATCAAAGACAACTGTGACATCATTATCCAAGCCATGACAAAAATCCAAAAGGAACTGCAAAAGGTTGACGAGGCTCTGAAAGACAAACTAGAGCCAACCCTTTATAGGAAGCTGCAGGATCTTAAGGAAGGGGAGACAGAGAAGATTGCCATCGTGCAGAAGGTCATTTCTGTCATCCTGGGAGAAGCTACCTCTGCAGCCAGTGCAGTGGCTGTTAAACTGGTGGGCTCCAGTGTCACAACTGGCATCATTAGCAAGCTGGTCTCTGTGCTAGCTCACATCGGGACTTCTCTCCTGGGAAGCATTGGAGTTGCGGTGCTCAGCCTGGGCATAGATATGATCATTCAAGCCATCTTGGGAGCAGTGGAGAGAACGCAGCTCCAGGCAGCCATCAGAAGTTATGAGAAGCATCTGGAGGAGTTCAAGGCTGCCTCAGAACAGTACCATCATGCTATCACTGAGGTCACCACTGCTGTGAAGCGCCAGTTAAGATGAACAGTCAGGTCTCTACACTGGGAGAGTTCTGTGCTTCCCTCTCTAGCACCATGTTTTTTTCCTTAGGTTAATTTTCCCTATCTCCCACAATGTGGATACAGATAAACGATTTGGGATGCTTGGGTCTTGGATAAAAAATGAGGGTCCAAACCATCTGTACTATACCCTCAGAGGATACAACTCTTTTCTTACCCTGTTGTCAGAACTACTGAGATGTAAAGGCATCATAGACCAGCAGGCACAGGCTATTGCTTCCTTGATCCCAGGCAATGTCTTCAAACATTCCTGCTAAATAGAGAGAGCATCCCCATTACCTGTTTCAAGCATCACTTATGTCTAAGAAGACATACTTAATAACATCTGACCAGACATAAACCTGTGGTCCAGTAAAATAGACATACTTGTATTATTTTTACCCCCAGATTAAAAACAATTGTCTGTAAACTGGAATAGACTACAAAACCTTATCAACATTTTCTTCCACCAGATTAAATACAATTGTCTGCAATCTGGAAATGAAGGCAAAACAACATCAAGAACATTGTCTTCAAGAATGAAAGGAAGCAATGCGTCTGTGAGCTTCTACTTATTACAAAGTGTGTCTGGGTGGGTTTGGAAAAGGATCAGATAATAAAAGTTGAGTCTGTAATGCAGTTAATATGGACCACCTATCTGTCATCTATCACTTCAGTGGTTGAACACTGTAGAGCGCTGTAACAAACAAGGAATAAACCTGTGATCCCTGCATAAAACACGTTAGAGTGAGAAACAAGACTCACTCCCCTTTAAGAATTTGTTGATTGGCGGAAAGTAATTAATTTTTCGGGGGTATAATTTTATTTTCAATACCACTAGAAAGAGACAGCTCATTCTGCCCCAGAAAGCATTTCAGGCCTCTGTTAATTGACACCTGAAATCAGAAAAAGGAGAAGCTATGGTAGTCTATTGATTGAACTTAACTTCTGTAGATAGAGCATTTGTTTTCTAAACCCTTCATCTGACTTGTTCTCAGCGAGCCATTCTTAGTGTCTACTTCAAAAATCATTATATGTAATGATGCTGAGAATCAGCATTTTGAGAATGAGAATTTTTTTAAGCATAAAAAAGTACATAGGAATAAAATACTCAGTATATCAAAAAAAACCTCTTACAAACATGAAAAACTGTAAATAGCCATATGCGTTTTTAAAATTTATTAATTACTATGTTACCACTGTTTTTATAAATTAGTGTCAAAATAATACAATTTGGGTCACCTTCAAAATTTATTACCTGGTTTGTATATTTTGAACTAATAGATCTTGCTTTTTCTGACACTCAAAAGAGTTATCAAAACAGGAATTTAATGACACACCCAGGCATCATGGCTTTTGACTGTAATCAGTCAAAAGGATGAGGCAGGATGGGGAGATGGGGGCCAGCCCAGGCTATTTACTGAATTCTTATTTTGTCCGACCACATAAAAGCTTGGGTTCAGTATGGGTCTGATGTTAAATTTTTCGGGGACACATTCAGATCATTCTAAGCATTAATATACACCTCCATCAATACTTTTAAATTACTTCATGTCAAAAATTCCTTTATGACCATTTCCTGTTTCCTGTAAAGAATGGTCAGATGAAGGTGCAAAATAACCAAGCATGAGCTTAATGAAACTTTCATTTAACATGCTTACCTTTAAGGGGAAAGGGTAGAGAGGAGTGTTAAGGAGTGAGGATGCAGAAGGGAAGGGAGGGACGAAGACTTCCTGATAAATCAAGACTGTGTAAATGACATCATAAAGGAGTTTGGGCTGATGAAAAGACCGGGCAGAGCGCTGTGTACCAACTTATCCTCTGGAAAATCTACAACATGTTTATCTTTAAAATATATACTTTCGGGTAGATTGTCAATTTGCGAATCTACCCCAGGCACTATTTGTTTAGTTCATCTCATGCTGTGTGTTTAGAAGTCTTCACGTTCGCTGAGCGCTTTAGACTCGGTGCCTGGTGTTGTTTGGTAACTTGTTTTCAGTGGAGGTATTCCTGAAGGACAGCATCCATTTACACCCGACAACTAACTACAGAATCAATGTATGACTCAGAATTGTACAGGTACGGGTGCCTGGCATCTTGAGAGAAGTAGCTGACAATAAATCGTCAGAATTCCGAGAGTAATCGGTCAAACAGCAGCTTCCTTAGTTTTTATTCTTATTGGGCTACATTAGTGTCAATCTACAATGCTTCGAAAAAGGGGCCGGGCTCTTAGCCTATAGTTATCCAATCGGATAGTAAATTCGAGCGGAAGTAACTCTGGCCCCGATGTTGTTGTACTTTGTGGTCCCAGGACTTGGCATTGTGAGCGCTGTCCGCGGGTACAGGAAGTGACGTAAAGCTGGCCGGAGAGGCGCGAGGTTTCAAGATAATAGTTCCTGGGTGGTTTACAGAGAGGACCACAGAAAGTACTCAGGAACGCGCGCTAGTTGCTCTCGCCGTCCCGGGAGACTCACGGACTAAGTGCTCAGTTTTCCGCGACCCTCCCCGGGACCTGCGAAGCCTGCTCAGACACAAAGCCCAGGGGCCGCGCTCTTCCTCCGCTGCGCCCGGGTGGCGGGAGCCCCGGGTTTCAGGGCTCCCGGCTGGCGGGGCGCTGCTGGGTCAGATCCACCTCCTGAGTTTGTGTCAGTATCCCCCGTCGCTATGGTTTCTGCAGTTGCTGTTGAGGCCCCCTTCAGTGGATCTGGACCGGTCCGGTTGCACTTGGGCTGTCTGGGTCCCCAAGGTCTTTTGACCTTGTTTCTCCCAACTTCTTCATATAGGAGAGTCGCTTTTGTGGACGAAGGCCCGGTGTGTGGTCTTGTAAAACTCCCCGTGACTGGCTATTGATGTGTTTTTCGTTCGGGGAGTGGGGGAAAAGGCAAAACGTGAACCTGAGGCTGGTTTAAGAAGGGAGACACTAAAGAAACGATCAAATTTAGAAAATGTTGTATCCGTGCCTTTTTTCTAGTTCTCTGTAATCAGTATCCTAGTCTTCCCTTCCTCCCAAACTCGTGCCCCTTCTGCTTTCTGATAAAGAGACATTTATAATGAAATAATCGACACCGGTCAGTTCTGAAATACCTGGGAAGTAGCAGGGAGCCGGGCAGTTGTACCTTTGATGAAAGAAGCATTAACTAAAGCAACTTAAAAGTCTCAACCAAAGAGCCAAGAGAATTACAGCTGTAGAGTCTTAAATTTACCTCGGGATCTTCCCTTTCCCAACCTAGGAAGAAAGTAGATTTATTTCATGCTCAAAAGGGAGCCACAAGAGGGGTGGCTAGTAGGAAAATGTCACACACTTTCACCGGAAAACATTTGTTCCTTTTTTATTATTGGAAAGGTTAACTTTTGAAAGTTTCATTCATTTGAAATGGAAGAGAAAGACGTGATACTAATGAAAGCCTGGCCTTAAAATATTTCCCTACCGTGACTACCACTTTTAATTCCCTTAAAATATATAAATCAGGAGTCATGTGCTACTAAGAAAAAATATATCTTAATATCAAGTTTGGAGAGTTCTAATACTTCATTGTTTTGCTTGAGAGTCATGATGCATTTGACTTGCTATTGCATATGTTGGAATGGGTTGCTTTTTGCCATCTGGGGTGTTGAATGACCACTAAAGGGAGGAAAGGGAGAGCATGCGTTTGTGAGCCTAGAATCATCATCCTGGCTTCATTTCCCCTGGTGATGGCTATTGGCTGTCAATTGACTGCTGCTGGATCGAACTACAGTCCAGGAAGAGGGGGAGGGGTGCGCACCTGTGATCCGGGTATTGAGGCTGGAAGACACCAGTGTCTGACCAAGATCTCATCATGGAGATCTTGAGGTACAGAGGCCATGAAAAGCTTAGGCCCAGGTAAGGTAGACTGAGGCAATCAGAACTCGGCTCTAGGGCTGCGTATAAGCCAGGGAATCACTGGATTCCACAGGTGAGGGCCCTTTGCCTCTGCCTGCCTGCAGGAGGTTGTCACCTGGTGCTCCTTCAACACTTTAGATTACTCTTAGGCTCAGACACTGGAAGAAGAAGGCCTCAACCTGTTCTTATATATTAAAATTATAGGCCCTTGGCATTTGAAACAAAATAAGGTGTTTTCCCCCACAGATTCACTCCGGTACTTCAATTTACCACATTTCTGAAATTGCACAACTAAGTAATATCAAACACTGATTAAAAGTAATTTTTTTGCAGCTCTGGCTATTATAAATAAGGCTGCTATGAACATAGTGGAGCATGTGTCCTTATTGTATGCCAGGGAATCCTCTGTATATATACCCAGGAGTGGTATAGCAGGGTCTTCCGAAAGTGTCATACCCAGTTTTCTGAGGAACCGCCAGACTGATTTCCAGAGTGGTTATACCAACTTGCATTCCCACCAGCAGTGGAGGAGTGTTCCTCTTTCTCCACATCCTTGCCAACACCTGCTGTCTCCTGAGTTTTTAATCTTAGCCATTCTGACTTGTGTGAGGAATGGATACAGAAAATGTGGTATATTTACACAATGGAATACTACTCAGCAATTAAAAAAAATAAATTCATGAAATTCTTAGGCAAATGGTTGGAACTGGAAAATATCCTAAGTGAGGTAACCCAATCACAAAAGAATACACATGGAATGCAGTCACTGATAAGTAGATATTAGCCCAGAAGCTCTGAATACCCAAAACACAACGCACATATCAAATCATTCCCAAGAAGAAGGAAGGAGAGGGCCCTGGTCCTGGAAAGGCTTGATGCAACATTGTAGGGGATTACCAGGACAGAGAAGTGGGAGGGGGTTGATTGGGGAACAGGTGGAGGGAAGAGGGAAAGGGAAAATCATTTGGAATGTAAGCAAAGAATATAGAAAAAAAGTACATTTTTGTATCCAGTTAATTAAAAGATCATAAATTTATCCTCTCAGTCTAATTGCTATTTGATTTCATTGAAATAACCTTCACAGAATTAAGTGTAGTGGAACCTGACTGTGATCTTAGTATAAAGGAGGTGTGGACAGGAGGTCAAGTTGGTCATTAGCTACAGAGAGAGTTCCGACCTAGCCTGAGCTACAGAGGATCCTGTACTAAGATACAAAATATTAAACACACAAAAAGAAAAACCAACCCCATTTACTTCTGTCTAAGTGCATCTTTATTGCCTAGCACAATACTGAGCTAACCAGGAGCTGGGGTCTCCCATAAACCCCTTCAGATCTGAGAAATACATTGTCACCATCAAGGAGGTCATCCTGGAGCCAACGTCCTCAAAATCCTGGCTGTACTACCTAACAGCTGACTCTCATATACTATTTAAAGTACCTAAGCATTCGATAGGTTATATATACTAAGTCAAGGCATATGGAAACCTCAGGTTGCAGTTTTGGGGAAGAAAGTTCTAGAATGACTTCTGTAAACCATCTTAAATGTGTGTTGATATCATGGAAAGGTCTCTGCTTTCTTTTCTCTCTTTATATATATATATATATATATATATATATATATTTTTTTTTTTTTTTTTTTTTTTGAGACATGGTTTCAGAGATTTGGAAAAGTATTCCAGCTGCAGCTTTGTCCCTCATTTTGGTAAGAATTCTGAAGAGCAAACGATTTAGATTCATGAGGTAAAACTAAATGATTCAGGCTTCTTCCCCCCACCCCCCCACCCCCAGCTATCCTAGAGCTCAACTAATCTCTAAGAGACAGGGAGCAAACAAAATACTGTTTGAGTTATGGAACTAATGGAAATTGTAAAGTACTGCAAATTAAAAGCATTTATAAATAGAAAGCTTCAGGAAACAGTTTTCCTACTGGGAAGGTTTATTTTTATGACTACAGACCATGAACAGTTTACTAAAATACCTAATCCTCAACATGCACAGTATTACCTGGGAAAGTATTGGGAACCCTCCCTTGAACCCTGCTGTCTTGAAAAAAGCAGTAAACTTCAGGACAGTCCTGTTCTTCAGTCATGCTGCTGACTTCTGGTACTTTACCAGCTATTTGAATGGGGAGGAGGGGAAATAACCTTGAGTCGGTCTAGCCTAGGCTGGCCTCTAGCTCTTCTTGGCAATCCTCTTGCCTCACCCCCAGAGAGCCTAGATTACAGATGT
The DNA here is from genome assembly GCF_947179515.1 of Apodemus sylvaticus. Taxonomy (NCBI): domain Eukaryota; kingdom Metazoa; phylum Chordata; class Mammalia; order Rodentia; family Muridae; genus Apodemus; species Apodemus sylvaticus. The sequence goes on along the minus strand of NC_067473.1, from coordinate 174,493,552 downwards.
GAGTACCAGGTCTCTTAAATGCATGCAATGAGAATCTCAGATTTAAATGACACTACAATAGTTCAGCTAACTAACTAGAAATAGTTGGCTGAAAAGCACATACTAATGTGTTTGCAAGGCAGGAGAAGGAGAATCCATACCCTGCAGAAACAGTTGAAACTAAGGAGGAAGTGGGAACTAAGATAATTTTCCTATCGTGGTCACAAAAGAAAGTCACTAAAACACTTCTATTCCCCCTCAAAAGACCCCCACACGAAAATGTAAACTGCTTTGGTAGAAGATCTAATAAGCTAGATTTCTATTTTTAGCTTCTTTTCATTTTCTCATTAAAGTTGTATAAGAACAAGCATGCTGCTTAGAAAAATACCTGATCAGCGCGCACTGGAGATAGCAAGCATGATACGCCGTTTTTATTTGTGCTTAAAAGAAAAAAAAAAAGAGGAAAAACAGTTACCTTATGTTGTTTAAACTTTCAGAAACGCTAGGGTTCCAGAAATTTGGAGACGAACCTCAAAGGGTTTTTTTATTTTTTTATTTTTTTATTTTTTTTTAGATCTTGGTAGACCAGAGCACAAAGAACAAGGGGGTGGAGCCTAGAGCTCCGCCCACTCCTGGCTGTTTTCAAACAGGTCCGCTCCCAGGAAATATAGGCTCTTGCTTGGCGGCGGGTTACCATAAGTCTCTCTTGGTTTCCTCCAAGTTATTGCTGTAGCGATGTCGGGACGTGGAAAAGGCGGCAAAGGCCTGGGCAAAGGTGGCGCCAAGCGACACCGCAAGGTCCTCCGAGACAACATCCAGGGCATCACCAAGCCCGCCATCCGGCGTTTGGCTCGGCGCGGCGGCGTGAAGCGCATCTCGGGTCTCATCTACGAGGAGACTCGCGGCGTCCTCAAGGTTTTCCTCGAGAACGTGATCCGCGATGCCGTCACCTACACGGAGCACGCCAAGCGCAAGACGGTCACGGCTATGGACGTGGTGTACGCGCTCAAGCGCCAGGGCCGCACTCTTTACGGCTTCGGCGGCTGAGCGGGCTCCCTCCTGTGCCTAGGCCTCCTTGACGGTCGGCTCTCATCCACAAAGGCCCTTTTCAGGGCCCCCAAAGCATCAAAAAGGAGCGGTGGACACTTGCAACAGCGGTGCTTCGCATGCTTTTTTTGCTGTATGCAAATTAGGCTGCCTGGGTACACTTTCCCATTGGAGGGCTGAGCGTGGTGGCTCCGCCCACCAGCGCGGACGTGCTCAGTGTTTGCTCTGCGTTGCCAGTCTGAATGAATTTTCTTCTGTGTCAAGACAAGGAGTCTTGAATCTGAGGATCCCACTAGATGTCGTAGGAAGAGTTAACGCTCTTCAAGGGGAAAAGGGGGAAACGGTCCTGTAGTGACAGTGGACCTGAAGGAGGACTGAAGTCGTTTGGAACCCCACACTAAATTCATCCTGTAGCTTAAACTTGGTTGTCTCAGCTGTAGCTGTTTCCCTGCCTCAATGACATGGATTTGGGGAAAGGGGGAGCACTCTTGTACATTTAGCTCTACAAATTTTATACATTTGTAGAAGCCTCTCAGTGGTCCTGTTTCAGCTTGCATAGACCATATGCTGGGTCCACAAACCACGTGTCACATGTTTAAAATGTCCTTAAGTTCCTCCCTGAGGGCACGACCCTGGTGCATGCCCTGGTCATCTTGGTTTTCTCCTTGAATCTCAATGTGAGCTCTGACTTGGCCAAGGCCATGACCAGGGCTGCACGGTCTCCTGGGCAGTACAGTCAGTCATTCCACTTCAAGTATCTGCACTACTACCTCACCTCAGCCATCCAGCTGCTGAGGAAAGACAGCTCTACAAAGCACGGCAGTCTGTGTTACAAGGTATACCACAGGATGAAGGATGGGAACATTGACGCCAGTGTAGGGTCCACCATCCGATTCGGCCAGTTCCTCTCTGCCTCCCTGCTAGAGGAAGAGACGCAGGCGTCTGGAAACCACACCTTGTTTACTATCTTCACTTGTCTGGGTGCCTCTGTGCAAGACTTCACTCTCAGGAAGGAAGTCCTGATCCCCCCCTATGAGTTATTTGAAGTCATAAGTAAGAACTACACTTCCAAAGGACATCTGATAAACTTGTGGTCTGCTGGGAACATGAGCGCGTATGACTGCCAGCTGCTAAAAGGTGAGCTTGCTCTAAATTGGGTCTGTACACATGAGAATGAGAAGTCACTCTTCGTTTATAGACGGTATATATACATATATATATACATATATACATACACATATGCATGCACACGCATACATGTACATGCATATACATACACACATATATATACATGTGCATGCATATGTGTGTATATACATACACACACACACACACATATATATACATACATATATATATATATATGTATATATATATATATATATGTATATATATATATATATATTTACTGAGTGGGCTTGGAGTGAGGGAGTGGAAAGCAGGGAACCCTGTCCCCAGTGACAAGGAACAGACACCTAAGTTTACTTTCTGCTTCATGTCCCACCCTCTTCTACCTTTAAAAAGAAAAAGAGTCTCTGCAGTGGCCCCATATTAGGTCCTTATCCACTGGGGCTCTGTTCCAGCAACCCAGAAGATGCTTGCAAACCTAGGTACTACCAGACTCTACATATATGATTTTTTCATGTATATGATAAAATTGAATTTATAATAAGCCAAACGTATTTTAAACATTCACTCTCCCCACTCCACAATATCTTATTGCAGCTTGCCCCCCTCCTCGCTGTAATGTGACTCACCACAACGCATGCGTGTTGAGGAGACATGAGAGGAACGGTCTGGGCAGATAGCACACACAGTGTGGAAACACTGATGAGAGGATGATTGACATCCCGCTAGGGACGGAGTAAACTTACACACGATTTCATCCTGCTGCTCGGAATGAGACCCAATGTAGTTAATGGGTGGTGACGTTTCTGAAATACTTCGTGTACAGTTTTCAGAGCACAGTTGACTAGAAATCAAGTCATTAAAAAGTAAAATTGATGGTTTTATTTTCTTATTACATGGAAAGCACACTTTAATAAGCCTTGATTGGAAGAGATAGGACTTGATACATCTGTTTTCACATTTTCCATCAAACTTTTTTTCTTCAGGAGGGAGATCAAGGTCATTACATGAATAAGTTCTCAGTACAAAAAGTAAAACTTTTACTTACTAATTTTCTATGTGTTAACCCTATTCTCCGATAACTAGGCACTCTGGCAACACAAAATGAATCAAAATAACAACACTATCCTGGGAAGAGTTTGGTCTAATGAACAGTGAAAGCAGAAATGACATTATGCATTTGAACATCCCTAAGTGGTACAACAGGTGTACCTGTTACACCTTCTCCATGCAGGGATATACTCTGCTTCTGGGGAAAGTAACATGGGCTTCCCCACAGAGAGCTGTGTGGAACTTGAAATGGGCATGGAGACTGAAGCCCTGGGCTGCTAGCGAGCAGGGTGTAGGAAGGAAACAGACGTAGAGAAGGAGTGGGGGAGGCCAGGTATCCAGGCAGCGGAGATCTAGTGAACCTGATTGCCCATCTAACTTAAGCCATGGGTGACAAAAAGTCATCAGAAGTATGGAGGACATCAGCCAGGCGTGGTGATACCTAACTTCAATCCCAGCACTTGGGAGGCAGAGACAAGTAGATCTCTGTGAGTTCAAGACCAGCCTGGTATACAGGGAGTTACAAGCTAGCCAGAGCTATACTGTAAGACCCTATCTCAAAAACAACAGACAAAACACAAACACCACCAACAAAAAGATAAAGGAGGTTTAGGGCTGGGGCTGTTTTGCAGCTCAGCTGGGAAGGCTGACCAGCACAAAGGCCTGGGCCTGAACCTCAACGTGGCATACAGCCAGGCATGGCAGTGCAGGCAGGAACACCAGAAGCTCAGAGCCACCCTTTATCCTAGAGCAGTTCAAGGAAAGCCTAGGATGTATAAGACCTCATCTTTAAAAGCAACTGGGAAGATGGCTCAGGCATTAAGATTATGGACTTTTCTTCTAGAAGACTCATGTTCAGCTCCTAGGACCCACATGGTGACTCACACTCCAGCTCTGGTTTTGATGTCTTTTCTGGCCTCTGTGGGTACAATGTGCATAAGGTACATGGACATACATAAGGCAAAATACTCATGCACATAGCATAAAATAAGTAAATCTTTTAAATGCTTAGGTTTCCATTGCTGTGATAAACATCAGGACCAAATGCTACTTAGAGAAGAAAGGATTTATTCCATTTTATGGCTTGGAGTTAATCCATCATCCAGGGAGGTCAGAACAGAAACTTAGAAGCAGGAGCTGATGCAGAAGCCATGGGGTACTGCTTCCTGGCTTAGTTCTTCTTAGCTTGCTCGGCCTGCTTTCTTAAAGAACCCAGGACCACCAGTCCAGAGATGACACCCACAATGGGCCCTCTCACATCAGCCAATAATTAAGAAAAGGCACTACAAATCTGCCTACAGGCCAGTCTTACACATTTTCTCACCTGAGAGTCCCTCTTCCCAAATTACTCTAGCTCCTGTCAAGTTGATGAGTTACCAACCCGTACACACATAGTTTAAAAGCGGAGAATATATAGGCCATCTAATTGATCAGTGTTTTAAAAACAGCTCTGGGGATATTTTGGGAATAACCTTTAAAAAAACAGGTATTCAAGATATCACAACAAACAAAAGAACATTTTCTTTAGATAAAAACATCACAGGCGCCCTATCACCCTTTGCTGTTGTTGGTTACACTGCCAAGGGGTAGTCCAGGAGCAAGTTCTGTGCCATCCTATCCAAGACATTGTTCCACATACAAATGTCATACATACATAGCCGTAAGGCAGCTGTGACATCTACCTTTGATTAGTTCCCAGTCTCTCTCTACTCCATGGTCAACACTACCGTTTGTGCCTTGGGCATAGCACTTCTCAGTCCCATACCCCATAGTGTCGTGCCAGGCTCCCTCCTGCTGAGGTCCTGCCTGCTCACTCTGTCTGTACATACAGACTAGGTAGAGGGGACCTGACAAGATGTTTCATCTTTTCCCTCTTCTCCTTGGCAGCAATAAAAATGACATGAATATTGGCCCCACAGATCCAAGACAGTAGTGCTTGTCTGAGGAGAAAATCCTGCAGTAGACTATGAAGAAAAGAATGATACTTTGATAATTAATAAGAACATACCTAGCCAGGTTCCATGATTCTTAAAATACTCCTGCCTAAGAATAGAGGCAAGAGAATAAAAGGTCATCCCTCAATTATATGTCAAATTCAAGGCCAGCCTGGGATACATGAGGCCTTGACTTAAAAAGAAAGGGAGGGGGCAAAGGGGAGAAAAAAAGAAAACAACTTAAAACACAAACAGGAGACCGAGGGAATTAATATTGCCAAAGAACCCATTCCAGAGCAAAGATGAGGATGTTACTCAGTGGGAGACTACTTGCTTAGCATGCAAAAGGTCCTATGTCTAATACGCAGTACTGAAAAAATTAAGTGAGACAGAGAAAGAGAGGGGGGAAAAAGATTCTTGGATTCCCTCCTCCTAAAACACACTGGAACACACGCACGCACGCACGCACGCACGCACATAGGCATGCGCACAAACTGCTCTCCTGTTATGAAACCACTTTTTTTTCTGGTTTTTGAGACAGGGTTTCTCTGTACAGCCCTGGCTACCCTGGAACTCACTCTGTAGACCAGGCTGGCCTCAAACTCAGAAATCCACCTGCCTCTGCCTCCCAAGTGCTGGGATCAAAGGGGTGTGCCATCACTGCCTGGTCATAATGAAACCACTTGAACACAGCTTTAACTCAGCCTTGAGTTAATACTTAACCAGGATAGCCACATTTATTATCAGACATTGGATGATTGGTTGGTCACTAGTGAATATTTGAAACCATAACATACTTATGAAAATCAGTGACCTTGTGCTGCCCTATAAGCTCTTTGTGGACAGGTCCTGGAGTGCAGAAAATCAAGAGTGAGGCTGTAAATTGGCCAGCTTGACCCCAGACCCAGGCTGTGTGATGCTATAGCCATCAGTCGGACTCATTAGTACATGTTCTTGGTCAAGTTCCTTAAGCTCTTTAGGTTTGTCTTCTACATGAGGCTAGAGTGGCTGCAGAGAGGCCCCAAGTCCAGACCCCAAGCTCTCAAATAGAAATAAAGAAAAACTACACCATGAACACCATGGCCCAGCCTCACAGGCTTTTATGGAGAGAAGTAAAATAAGATGCCAAATGACTTCCCAGTTCCTTAGCAGATAAGAAATGGCAAATCGATGTTACGAGAACTTTAGTCCTCTGCCGCAGGGGTGCCCTGCCTCCTCTTGATAATGAATGCCTGGATAATGGTATAGGGATGAAGCTTGTTCTGTAACTCCCAGTCACCTGGTCAGCCACTAGACTAGATGCACTTCTGCTAGCTGAGGACCAACTGGGATGGGGTCTGACCCTGTGTCCAGAGAGAGGAGCTGGAGCCAAGCACGAGTGTCTACAATGTGCTCACCAACAGTGTGGAACCACTTTCTTCCCCCAGAAATTTGTTAATTACAAGCTGTGAAGCCTCCAGAAGTAAACTTACAAATGGCTGAGGGTTGAAGGCTGAAGGCAGGGTACCACTGTGTTCTAGGTGACACTGTTTTTCAGAAACTGAAAAGGGAAAAGACGTGTCAGCCAAGAGCTGGCACTAACACTGGTCTCCCCGCAGCTGCCCGACCATGAAATGTCTGGAAGGGAGAAGGAGAAAGGTAAGCACTTGGTGCAGGGAGGGCATCTTTCGTCCTTTGAGAAGGGACTCTGAAGGATGGAGACTGTTCCACCTGCTGGCTCTGAGAGACCTCCCTTACACCTCATCTGCCAGGCTGGAGGCTAAACCTTACTTAAGCTGAGCACAGACTGACTGTATAATCTCAGATTAGACATAATTAGCACCTACTTATCTCAATTAATGAAAAAGAGTTCATTGGTCACTGCAATGTTTTAATTTTTCTTCCACCAGCACACCTGGGATGCTCTTGATGTCTTGAGAAACTCCCCTTGAGCCATTTGGGTTCATTAATGTTCTAATTATCCTAACTTCCCAGAACTGTTTCAGAATGATCCACACGTGAACCCTGGGAAGAGTACGCTGCTACCAGTTACTTGCTTTTCCTTTTTAGTCTATACCCCAGACTGTTCTAATACTTTCTAGCTCCCCAAGCTCCTGATCCGCCTGCTTTTGCCTCCAATGTGCTGGGATTACAGGTGTCTGCACCACACACCAAGCTTGATGCTGCAGAGGTTTTCATTGCATTTTTTCCCGTGTAGGGTCAGTGCACCCTTCCCATACCTGATTGTTCTAGATAGCCGCCACGATAGCTCGCTTCTTCTCCACTGAAGTCAGGGAATTCCTGGACGTGGTACTATGCAGACACCTAGTGCCTCAGGACACTCGGATCCTCTCCTGAGACTGCTTCTTACCTTTCATCATCTTTCCATTGGCAAAAGCCATACTCTACTATATCTCTCCAAAGTCCTTATGAGCCAGGCAAGGGTGCTTCCCCTCCTCTCTCCTTATAACTCAAGACCATTTCATTAAAAGACCATATACAGCCAGACATGGTGGCATGTGCCTGGAACCCCACTACCTGTGAAGAAGAGTCAGACAGCATTGGGGTTTCAAGGACATTCTTAGTTTACGGGGTATGAGGTCAACCTGGACTACATGAGACTCTAGAGAGAGAGAGAGACAGAGAGAGAGACAGAGACAGACAGAGAGACACAGAGAGAGAGATCAGAGTTAAAATTAACTAGTTACTGTCTTTGGCTCAATGAGAAACAGTATACTTAAAAAAATAACTTGCTCAGTCCTTTATGTCAAAGTTGGTCTTGTGAATTTGCTGCCCAAGTTCCAAGTACCACAGAGCTGAACCATTCAGAAGTAAGCCAAGAGCTCAAACTGGTAGCAAAAGAAGATTTAAGGGAGCATATATGTAAAAGGAAAAGTTAAATTATTCTACATTGCCCTGTCTCCCCTGTAATTATTTTGTTGCCCCTCACATGACCTATACTGGTTACCACAGTAATGTGTTTTCATTTTTCTTAAAAGATTCAAAGTATGCCAACTAATGTGAACTTGTTTTTCTCCCTTAAGTGGTTTCTTTCAGCAAAACAACGTGTGCTGAAAATACACACCCACAAATACACAATCTACTCTTTATCACTGCACTTACAAAGAAGGATTTATGTCAAAATGTTTCAGATCATCAAAATTCTGGGCATGCTTTTTAGAAAAAACACAGGCAGCTGTTTGGAGCAACTTAGTTTCTCCTGTGACCTTTGCCAGGGACAAACCATGGTGTTGTGGCCTTGGGGGAGGGGCTTAGCCTCTGTGCCTGTTGCTTCCCATGAAAAAGGAAAAGTTATCTTTTGAACTCATCCTATAGACTGGACAGATGGCTTAGAGCACTGACTGCTTTTCCAAAGGGACTGAGTTCAATTCCCAGTAGTCACATGGTGGCTCACAACCATGTGTAGGATCTGATGCCCTCTTCTGGTGTGTCTGAAGACAACTACAATGTATTCATATAAATAAAATAAATAAATCTTTAAAAAAAAAAAAGAAGAAGAAGAAGAAGAAGAAAGAAAGAAACTTGTCCTATAAGATTCCAGTGACAAGAAAATGACTTAGCGTGTGGGAAGGCTCAGTGCTGGCCCTTGGACACACTGAAGGACTCAGACCTCTGGCTCCATTACAGTTCTCTCCTGTTTCATCTTAGCCTGGAATTCAGTCCTCTGGACCATCTCCTACCTGTGGTGTAGCACTGGCCCTGAAGTGCAGTGACTGTCTGGGGGATTGGGTAGAGCTGCCTAAGCTGTCTAATGACTGTAATCTTGACTCTAGGAGAGAGAGGCTGAGGCAGGAGGATTGCTGCAAGTCCAAGCCTATACTACATTGTGAATTCTAGGCTGAGACCTGGTCTGAAAGAACAAGTCATTGAATCTGACCTGTCAGAGCTAAAAATAAGTGGACACTGTAGTCAAAGAGCAATGAGGCCTTGTGAGGATGCCCGAACCTTTGAGCTGGCTGTTCTGCTTATGAAGGAGAAGCAGTGCCTGCTTGTGGAAATGACGTGACAGAACCTAGGTGTCCACTATCCTCTCAAACAGAAGCAAGAAACTCAGAAGGCCTTTGCATGTAAAAGGAAGATAATGGCTTAATAGTATAGCCATTTGCTTTAGTGACACTGACAGTGAGGACAGAGACAGAAAGAGGAGCTCTACCACATTTCCAGTGCCTACTTTTTCCTAGGGAATCTTCTAAAGATTAACAGGAAGGAAAAGCTAAAATAACCTGGTAGGATGGTGTCTTAGGGTTTTACTGCTGTGAACAGACACCATGACCAAGGCAACTCTTATAAGAATAACATTTAATTGGGGCTGGCTTACAGGTTCAGAGGTTCGGTCCATTATCATCAAGGCAGGAACATGGCAGCATCAAGGCAGGCATAGTGCAAGAGGAACTGAGAGATCTACATCTACTTCTGAAAGCTGCTAGCAGTATACTGGCTTCCAGGCAGCTAGGATGAGAGTCTTAAAACCCACACACACCCACAGTGACACACCTACTCCAACAAGGCCACACCTACTCCAATAGGGCCACAACTTCTAATAGTGCCACTCCCTGGACCAAGCAAATACAAACCATCACATTCCACTCCCTGACCCCCCATAGGCTTGTTCAAACATATAAGACTATGGGGGCCATACCTAAGCATAGCATAATAAAAAAACACATTTAGTCCAATTTACAAATCCCCCATAGTCTATAGCACTGTCAACAATATTAAAGATGAAACTTCAAGGTCTCTTCTGAGATCCATCTAATCACTTAACTGTAATTCCCAAAGGAAGACAGGAAACCAGTTGGGCAAACTCCAAACTCTGCATCCCGTGTCTGATGTCAAAGTGGTCTTCACATCTCCAACTCCTTTTTCATCTTTGTTGACTGCAACAAACTGTTGACTGCACTGGTTTCCACTCCATGTTAGCAGCTTTCCTCAGCAGATAGCCCATGGCTCTGGCATCCCGAACATCTTGAGGTCTCCAAGGCAACTTCAATGTTGCAGCTTCTTATGTCAATGTCTGGGATCCACACATGATCTTCTGGGCTCCTTCTAAGGGTTGGCATCACTTCTCCAGTTCTGCCCTCTGTAGCACTCTAAGCTCAGGTTGATCCACTCCACTGCTGCTGCTGTTCTTGGTGCCCATCTGACTTAGCTCACAGTTCAGTGTAGAGTAGTTACAGAAGCAGGAGCCCCACACACTGGTCGTGCTGTATCCATAATCACCAAGCAGAGAGCAAGGAGCGCATGCCTGCAGGCACTCTGCTCACTCTCCACTCTGACACGGTCCAGGATCTCCTCCCTAGGGAATGATGCCACCCACAGTGGGTGGGGCTTCCCACTCTAATCAATATAATCAACATAATCCCCAAGATCAGTCCAGGGGCCCAGCTCCCAGGCAATTCTAAATTCTGCCAAGTTGACAATAAACATAATATCCCTCCCGGAAGCTGATAAATTTACAACTTGTCTTCACAACTTTTCTTGAACTCCAATAAAATTATCCACAATTCAATTCCCATGTGGGTTCATTTTTAAATCATTTTATCTGTGAAGCCAATAACCCACAAAAGGGTTCTACCATGCTCCTTGGTAACATACATGATCAAATATTGTGTACCATCCTAAATACACATTCACTTGGAGATGACAGGCAGGAGTCCTAACAGACGATGAGTCTAAGCTACCCCTTCTTCATTCCTCTCTCCCCCTTATAATGCCTGGTGTCTGGGGCTTCGTAGTGTGCCTAGACCCCCTCCCTGCCATACTACGACAACAGGTCCTGCTCATGCCAGGACAAAGCAGCACAGTGGGTGCCAGACAAGTCCTATGATTCGACCCAGGAGGAAACTCCCAGATAACTTCTGCACTTAGGGCCAGAGGCAGCTGCATTTCAACCGGAAGGCCTGGGCTGATCTACAGCTGTTGGCCAACCCCATGACAAGCCCAGGAGATGAAGGAATCTATAGTCCTGCTGGGAACTCAGGCCTCAGTGGTAAGTAGGCTCACACATGTGGCTTCCTGACCATTCCCCACTGAGGACAACTGTGTCCTCAACCAAGATGGTGGGACCCACACAGCCATGGCCATGGTGGTGTCAAGAAAAAGAATGTCACCTAGATGGCTGCCTCAGATCTACACTGTTGCAGCCCTGACTCCTCTAGGACCACGGTACTCCATACTTTCCTGCACAGACATCCATCTGCTCGCCCTTCCTCCTCCCTTTCCTTCATTTCTTCCCTTCGCCCTTCCCCTCCTGCCGTCCCACTGGGCACTGGAAACAGCAGGCAGAACTGGCCTGGACACAGGGTCTGCCATAGCAGTCACAGCAGCCATTGCCGGGTCATCTTCACAGCCAAGGCAATGGCTCTAAAGACCAACTCCTGTACTGGGCTATGGTAATGGACACTGAGACAGCGACTCTGTGACCACGCCTCCCACACCTGACCGCTTATCTCACCTGCCCTACAAAGCCAATCCCTTCTGTGAATGGGGGTTGGGTGTGGGATGTCCATGTCAAACAGCCAGGGCAGCAGGAGGGGCAGCCCGGGAGAGGGTTCAAGCAGAACAGTGCCCAGGGTCGATAGCCCGGACGGAGACCGTGCTAAGGAACAAGGACAACTGCCTGGGGGGGGGGGGAGGGATGCCACGCCCTCTCAGATCTCCTGGACAAATTGACTCCGTGCTTTCTGATCTCTGCATTGATCCTGTCTGCTTTGTCACCCTAGTGTCCTCAAAGCAGAACAGAGATGGGCAATCTTCTACTAATGAAGTCCCTTGGGAACTAAGACGTTTCCTTAAGCATGGGGTCCAAAGAAGTATATGGATAAGCACCCATCTTCAGTTTGAACTTACAGATACGATATCAATAGACACGCTGGGCTGGAGGGATTGCTCGGAGGTTAAGGGCATTGAATGCCCTTCGGGATGATCTGGGTTCAGTTACAAGCACCTACACGGCAGTGCACAATGTCTAACTCCACTGGCGGGGATCCAATGCCGTCCTCTGCCCTCGGCAGGCTCCAGCACGTCCTACTTTTGTACACCCATGCTCACAAAACACTTAGCATAAAAGTTCAAAAGGTATTTTTAGACATACATGCTCAGATGGAAGCAGGAAATCTCAGACATCTGCTCATAGATGGCATAGCCAGGCAAGGACAGCACGCTGAGAGCTGGGATGGGGAAAAATGGTCTCCCTAGGATAAGCAGCCTAATGAGCAGCCTACTGGAGTATCCAATCCCCTGTCAGCTCAGAGACCACATCCATGCAAGCAACAGTAAATGAAGTGAACAGGCTATATTTATGTAATTAGGAGTAGGGATGTGTGTGTGTGTGTACACAATCAACAGCTAAAGAGGAAGAAGCATGATTTCAAAAGAAAACACCGGGAAGTGCACAGGAGGGAGAGGACTGAGGAAAGGGACATCCAGGCCCAGAGCCCTCTGGACAGTGCACCTGTTAAGAGGCCAGTAAGGGATACAGAGCAGAGCTCCTAGCCTTGGGCGCAGGGCTTCTGTCTTCATTTTTGGCTCTATCTGGATTTTTATTTCCTGAAAACCTAAACAGCAGATAAAGGCCCAAATGCAGCAGAAGCTGAGGAACATGTATCCAACTAATGAGTCATCACTGATACTGAACTGGACTTGGGTGGTTTTATGGCATTTAAATAAAGAACAGAAAATATAAAAACACTTTTACCAGTTTTATAATTGCTCAAGTTAACATTGCTTATGACGTCAGCAGGTTGTGGTACAGGAAACAGAGGTATTCTGAAAACGAAGCCAGGCAGAAATGGCTACAAACCAGATGGGCAGAGGGACCCAGCGGAGACCAGCAAACCCTGTGGCTCATCACATTCCACCAGAAGCTTCCAGATGAGCCCAGATGAAAAGCCCTCCAACAATACTCCTGAGCAACGGAGGGACACAAACTCGGAGATCCAACGAGGTAAGTGATGTGGAGGAGACTCGAGGAGCATTAGAACACCCTGAAGGACAGGACTTCCGGGCTCTGGGATGATGCCAGCTGTGAGTGGCCATTACAGTGCCTGCTTTGTTTGAGGGGCTCTCGGGGCATGCTTGGGAGATTCCCTCCGTGAAGATTCGAGAGAAGGGAGAATTTTATTGAGAAATGTAAAACTAAGGAATTTTCGGAGGGCTAGAGACGGGACCCATGGTACACATGTGAAAGTGCAATTTGTGTCAGGAGGACATGTGTCTTCAATGTCACGAATGAGACTCATATACTGTCTTGAAAGAATGAAGGTGGCTCTCAGGTGAGCCAAAGCACAACTCCTGCCTGTACTCCATGAAGCTGCTCATACTTTGATACAGTCTGTGCCTCTAAGCAGCCTTTGAGGGGGAAAAACCGTTTTTCTGAGAAATGTCTTAAGTGCACAATGAAATCCTGTGATAAGTGGTACTGGATAACTTTTACAGGCTTCATTCTGCTCAGAATTATGAGATCCTTTTGCTCAAAATAATCGAGGAAATTTAGGGAATTTCTATCAGAAAATGCACCATGGCCTCAGGATTAACTAGACACTGACCACCATGACTTTGATTTGAATGAATTGAAGCTCGTGGATAGACAGCAGCTGCCCTTTCCTCTGCAAAGCTTCCAGCCTCACTTGTATGCTGTGTTCACTCACAAGTGCACAGTGAGGAGGGAGAGAGCAGGGCAGGAGCTGAGAGAACATCTCAGCCCACCCTGCATCTCTGTGTGTCTGTCTGTGTGTCTGTCTGTGTGTGTGTGTGTGTGTACTCGCGCCTGTATGTAACAATACTTACTTTGCCCATCTTATTTTTCTGTTAGTCAGCTTACTTTACTGACATGGAAATACCAACAGCCTTATCATTTTATCTTAAATGGATTCAGTTTGTATTCTTAAGAGAACAACTCTGTCTGAAATATAACGATCCTCAAGTTCAACAAGACCATAGCAGAGAGAGACCAGCATCGTGGCATAAAAATTTACTGTGGTGTCAGCAGGAAAGCTTTGAAATGCAATTTGAATATATGTCAAAGACAATGAAAAATGTAGGGTCAGCAAGATGGCTCAGGGAGTAAACGTGATGGCTAAGCCTGACACCTGAGTTTGCTTCCAGAAGTCACAGGGTGGACAGACAAACCTGACAGAGACCTGACTCCACAGCTGTGCTGTGGACAGACAGACCTGACTCCAGCACAGCTGTGCTGTGGACAGACAGACCTGACTCCAGCACAGCTGTGCTGTGGACAGACAGACCTGACTCCAGCACAGCTGTGCTGTGGACAGACAGACCTGACTGCACAGCTGTGCTGTGGACAGAGAGACCTGACTCCAGCACAGCTGTGCTGTGGACAGACAGACCTGACTGCACAGCTGTGCTGTGGACAGACAGACCTGACTCCAGCACAGCTGTGCTATGGACAGACAGACCTGACTGCACAGCTGTGCTGTGGACAGACAGACCTGACTCCACAGCCGCACTTTACGTCCTATTGTATTGTCTTTCTACCTATTTATTCCCAGGAAAGAATGAGGATGACAGAGGGAAAAATAAGATATGCATATAAACATTACAAATGTAACACAATTTGAGGCTTATTGAATTATATTTAGAATAGTTTATGTAACTAACACACTGCTTATAAAATTAAACGGACAGGAAAGTAAGTGACTTAATAGAAGAGGAATCACATTACTGCTACAATTTTCTTCTTTTTACAACTTTGTAAAGATTTCTATGCACATAGATAAATTTTAGAAATAAAAACACCTAAGAGAGTGTGGGATTGCAGGTGTCTTTCTTCCTCTGTTTAAAGGTTTACACATAAGGATAATGGTGTTATATGTATGATACTTTATCATTTGTTATTTGTAATGTCTCAACATTATAATGTGAGCATTTGCCAACACACCTATCACATGTCACTTTCTAGAAGATTCCTGCAGTCCCTCAATCCTAATTTCTCTCTTTAAGTTCCTGTATCTCTGGGCAGAGGGTGCACTGTGTTCTCTAAAGTCCCCTAAAAGGTTGTATTTGAAAAGTGACAGCAAGAAAAGGTAGGCAGCAAGAAAACAGAGAAGAACTAAGCATAATGACATGTACTTATAAAAGGCCCAAGAAGGCCACTAACTTGGATAATCCTAAATTTAAACAAACAACTGAAAGCAGGATAAACAAGACCAGGTGTGGGAGCACTTGAGATGCAGAGACAAGAGGATTTCTAAGAGTTTGAGGCCAGCCTTGCTGACAACAAGAGTTCTGTGCCATCCAGGGCAATAATAGTAATACTAATAGTAACAATAATAACAACAATAATATTTGGTGACACTCTATACCCTTTCTCTTTTAATGTGGTTCTTTTCCAGAAAAAGTAAATCACCTACATAGTGGCACAAAATTAACCTTAACTTTTAGAAGTAATCATCCTTTCCTTTCTTTCATATTTCTCCTCTCCCTTCTTTTTTCTTTCTTTCTCTTGAAACAGAACCTCAGGTAACACAGGATGGCCTTGAACTCACTGTGTAGTCGAGGCTGACCTTGCATTTCTGGTCCTCCTGCTTTACGTCTCAAATTCTAAAACTGCAGTTAATTGTACAAGACTACACTTGGTCTCAGAATCCTGTTTTAATATCAAAGCACTCACATCAAACATAGTGTTACCCACTAGAGCAAGCAAAGCACAATTGCTTCAAAAAGGCTGAAGTGAGAGGGGAGTCCCAGGAGCCGTGAGCTCCACCACTAGCAGGCTGCTGCAAGGTTCCCTAGAACCTAGGGAGGACACAGATGCTGCAGAAGGAGAGACCAGCCAGCCCTGGTGTGAATGTTTTAAACTATCAAACACATAAGCACTAAATTTATATCTTTAAACTACTGATTTAACTCAAAATTCTTGAGGAATAATCTGGAAAACTCAGAGATTGGAAAATAAGTAATGGTAATAAAGAGCTAGCCTGTGGGGGGCTGAGGGTTTGTAGAATGCTTCTGTGGCACTCACAAACTTCTGGCCTTGACCCAGGGCATAACCCAGGCCTTGACTGGCAGAGGGGTGCAGGCCTGTAATCACAGCTCCTGGGAAGTAGATGCTGAAGGATCAGGAACTCATACCTACCTTGGGCTACATGAGATCCTCTCTCAAACAAGCCAACGAATCACCCCTGCTGAGCCCTCTGAGGCAGTCTTCGGCTATGGCCACTGGGATGGCTGCCTGGTTAGTCATGCAGTACTCAAAGCTGACTTCCTGTTTGATTTTTCAGAGACTTGCTGAAATATGGCTCAGAGTGACTTCCTCTACCCACAAAACCCACGGAGGCGACAGGAAGTGAACCGCCTTCACCAGCAGCTGCTGGGCTGCTTGTCTGACAGCTTCCAGGTCACCAACAAGCTCACAGGGGTTCTCAACACCCACTTGGGTTGCAGGCTGGCCTTCATTGAAATGAAAAGCGATGGGACCATCAAAGACAACTGTGACATCATTATCCAAGCCATGACAAAAATCCAAAAGGAACTGCAAAAGGTTGACGAGGCTCTGAAAGACAAACTAGAGCCAACCCTTTATAGGAAGCTGCAGGATCTTAAGGAAGGGGAGACAGAGAAGATTACCATCGTGCAGAAGGTCATTTCTGTCATCCTGGGAGAAGCTACCTCTGCAGCCAGTGCAGTGGCTGTTAAACTGGTGGGCTCCAGTGTCACAACTGGCATCATTAGCAAGCTGGTCTCTGTGCTAGCTCACATCGGGACTTCTCTCCTGGGAAGCATTGGAGTTGCGGTGCTCAGCCTGGGCATAGATATGATCATTCAAGCCATCTTGGGAGCAGTGGAGAGAACGCAGCTCCAGGCAGCCATCAGAAGTTATGAGAAGCATCTGGAGGAGTTCAAGGCTGCCTCAGAACAGTACCATCATGCTATCACTGAGGTCACCACTGCTGTGAAGCGCCAGTTAAGATGAACAGTCAGGTCTCTACACTGGGAGAGTTCTGTGCTTCCCTCTCTAGCACCATGTTTTTTTTCCTTAGGTTAATTTTCCCTATCTCCCACAATGTGGATACAGATAAACGATTTGGGATGCGTGGGTCTTGGATCAAAAATGAGGGTCCAAACCATCTGTACTATACAAACCACCTGTACTATACCCTCAGATGATAAAGCTCTATTCAGTTTTCTTACCCTGTTCTCAGAACTACTGAGGTATAAAGGCATCATAGACCAGCAGACACAGGCTATTGCTTCCCTGTTACCATGCAATGTCTTCAAACATTCCCTCTAAATGGAGAGACCACTCCATTACCTGTTTCAATCATCACTTATGTCTAAGAAGACATACTTAATAACATCTGACTAGACACACACTCGTGGCCTTCAAATAAAATAGACATACTTCTATTATTTTTAACACCAGCTTAAATAAAATTGTCTGTAAATTGGAAAAGACTGCAAAACCATACAAACATTTTTCTTCCACCAGATTAAATACAATGGTTTGCAACATGGAAACGAGGGCAAAAAACATCAACAACATTTTCTTCAAAAATGTATGGAAGCGTGGGGCGATGCTGACGCACGCCTGTAATCCCAGCACTCGGGGAGGCAGAGGCAGGGGAATTTCTGAGTTCGAGGCTAGCCTGGTCTACAGAGTAAGTTCCAGGACAGCCAGAGCTATACAGAGAAACCCTGTCTCCAAAAAACCAAATCCAAAAAACAAACAAACAAACAAACAAACAAAATGTACGGAAGCAAAGCATCTGTGAGTTCTTCTCTTTACAAAGTATGCCTGGATGGATTTGGAAAAGGATGAGATAATAAAACTTGTTTTTATAATGCAATTAATATGGACCACCTGTCTGTCATCTATCACTTCAGTGGTCAAACACTGTAGAACATTGTAAACAATAAGAAATAACCCCTAGTGATCCCTGCATAAAATACATTAGAGTGAGGAAAAAGACTTGCCCCATTTTAGGAATTTTCAGAGGAAATAATTTCACTTTCAATACCATTAGAAAGGGGCTGCTCCCTCTGCCCCAGAAAACGTTTGCAGACCTATGTTAATTGCCACCTGAAATCAGAAAAAGGAAAAGCTATGGCGGTCTATAGATTGAACTTAATTTCTGTAGATACAGCATTTGTTTTCTAAGCCCTTCATCTACACGTTCTCACTGAGCCATTTTTAGGGTCTATTTCAAAAAACATTATATGTAACAATGCTGAGAACGGCCTTGTTATAGCTGCTTTGTTTTTTGAGCACAAAAAAACAAAATCATTGGAATAAAATATTCAGTATATCTCATGAAAATCTTACAAGCAGATGAAGAATTTTAACTAGGCATATAACTTTTTCAGATGTATTAATTTCTGTTATCACTGCTTTTGTAAATTAGTTTCAAAATACTATCATTTGTGTCACCTTCAAAATGTATTACCTGGTTTGTATCTTATGAATAGCTCTTGCTATTGCTGACACTCAAAGAGTAATCAAAACAAGAATTAATGACACACCTAGGTATCATGGCATAGGACTGCATTCCTATCAATCTAAACAATGAGGCAGAAGGCTGGCAAGATGGGAGGCTATTTATTGAACACTTATTTTTTTCCCACTAAGTCAAAGCTAATGTATGGTATTGATGTTACATTGTTAGGGGACACACTTAGTTCTATTAGTTAGTAATAAATTCTAACATTAGTGTCTATCTACAACATGGTAAAAATTAATATACACCTCCATCAATTATTTCAAAATACCTGATGTCAAAAACTCCCTGTGGAACTTTTTCTGTTAAAGATGCTGAGACCAAATTGAAAACTAACCAAGTGTGAGCTTTATGAAGATTTCATTTAAAATGCTTACTTAAAGGGGAAAGGGTGGGGAGGAGTCTTAAGGAATGAAGATGTAGAAGGGAAGTGTAACAGCTACTCCTGGTGTCAACTTGACTATATCTGGAATGAACTACAATCCAGAATTGGAAGGTTCACCTGTGATCCAGATCTTTAGACTGGGAGATACACGTTTCTGACCTGGATCTTGGCATGAAGATCTTGAGGCATAGTGGTTATGTATCCCGAGAGACTAAGGCAAGGAGATCTCTGAGTTTAAGGTACAGATCCAGGTGTGGTGGTATGCACCTTTAATCTGGATCACACCTTCTTCTGGAGGCGTATATAAGGTCATTGGGAGAAGATGTGCTCTTCTTGGCCAGGTTGCATTTTCTTGCCAGCACATCAGTTAGAATCTACTAGGCTTGTGGGACTGGGCAACTATAGATTCATGGACTTCCATTCACAGCTGGAATGGGGAGCTGGACCACAGACATTATGTCATCATAACAAATTCCCTTACTATATAGACACTATCCATACGTTCTGAGACTCTAAAGAGCCCTGAAAGGAGCCGGACAGTTGTGCACGCCTTTAATCCCAGCACTTGGGAGGCAGAAGCAGGCAGATTTCTGAGTTCGAGGCCAGCCTGGTCTACAGAGTGAATTCCAGGACAGCCAGGGCTATACAAAGAAACCCTGTCTCAAAAACAAAACAAAACAAAAACCTGAAAAAGACGTCAGATAAATCAAAGTGTGCAATGACACGATGACATCATGAAGGAGTGTGGGTTGATGAAAAGATCATTTGAAGTGTTACGTACTAACTTTTCCTCTGGAAAATCCACAAATTTACCCTGTTTCTCTTTTAAAATATACATTTTCGTGTAGACTATCCATTTGTGAGTCTCCCATTGGCACTATTTGTTCAGTTCACCACATGCTGTAGATTTAGAGGGCTGGTGTTTGCTGAGTACTTTAGACTCGATGCCTAGTGTTATCTAGTAACTTGTTTTCTATGGAGGCATTCCTGAAGGACAGAATCCATTAACACACAACTAACACCGAATCAATGGACGACACAGAATCATACGCATACGCTACCTTGTGTCCTAAGAGAAGGAACTGCAGGAAATACGTCAGAATTCCGAGCGCAATTGGTCAAATAGCAGCTTTCTTGCCTTTTATTCTTATTGGGTTATATTAGTGTCAATCGACACTGCAGGAACGAGGCGGGTCTCTTGGCTTATAGCTATCCAATCGGATATTAAATTAGAGCGGAAGTAACTCTGGCTCTGAGGTTGTTGCATTCTCTCTATGGTCCCAGTACTTGGCAACGCGGTGAGAGCGCTGTCCGCGGGTACAGGAAGTGACGTAAAGCTGGCGGAGGGGCGCGAGGTTTCAAGATGGCGGTGCCTGGGTGGTTGACCGAGGGGCAGAGGTGAAGGCCCCTTCGCAGAGAGTCCTCGGGGACCGCCCGCTAGTTGCTCTCGCCGTCTCGGGAGCCTCGCAGTCGTGTGAGTGCGTGGGGACTAGGTGCTCCGTTTTCCCCGACCCTCCCCGGGACCTGCGAAGCCTTCTCTGAGACACAAGGCCCAGGGGCCGCGCTCTTCCTCCGCTGCGCCCGGGTGGCGGGAGCCACGGGTTTCAGGGCTCGGGGGCTGGCGGGGCGCTGCGTCCGGCGGGTCCTGGGGCGATCTCGCCGCCTGGGTCAGTTCCACTCCCGAGTGCGTCAACCGGTGGCCGTGGGTTGACGTCTAGCCGCTCGAGTCAGTATCAACCGTCGCTATGGTTTCGGCAGTTGGGTTGAGGCCTGCTTCAGACCTGGACCGGTCGGGTTGCACTTGTGTTGTTTTTGTCCCATGATCTTTTGACCTTGTTTCTCACAACTTTTGTGGATGGAGGCACTGTGGTCTTGTAAAAATTCTCCTTGACTCGTAGCTGATTTGTTTTAGTGTGTGTGTGATGGGATGGCATCAAAACGTGAACCTGAGGCTGGTTTAAGAAGGGAGACACTAAAGATACGATAAAAATTAGAAAATGTATCCGTGCCTTTTTTCTAGTTCTCTGTAATCAGTACCCTAGTCTTCCCTTCCAAACTCGTGCCCCTTCTGCTTTCTGATAAAGAGACATTTATAATGAAATAATCGACACCGATCAGTTCTGAAATACCTGGGAAGTAGCAGGGAGCCGGGCAGTTGTACCTTTGATGAAAGAAGCATTAACTAAAGCAACTTAAAACGTCTCAACCAAGGAGCCAAGAGAATTAGAGTTGTAGAGTCTTAAATTTACCTCGGGATCTTCCCTTTCCCAGCCTAGGAAGAAAGTAGATTT
Organism: Apodemus sylvaticus; assembly: GCF_947179515.1. Classification (NCBI taxonomy): domain Eukaryota; kingdom Metazoa; phylum Chordata; class Mammalia; order Rodentia; family Muridae; genus Apodemus; species Apodemus sylvaticus. Next base: position 174,472,281 of record NC_067473.1, on the reverse strand, counting down.
ATTTCATGCTCAAAGGGGAGCCACAAGAAGGGTGGCCTGTAGGAAAATGTCACCCAACTTTCACCGGGAAACATTTGTTCCTTTTTTACTATGGGCAAGGCTAATTTTTGAATGTTTCATTCATTTGAAATGGAAGAGAAAGACGTGATACTAAGAAAGCCTGGCCCTAAAATATTTCCCTACAATGATTACCACTTTAATCCCCTTAAAATATATAAATCAGGAGTCATATGTGTTAGTAAGAAACAAATAGATATCTTAATGTTAAATGTGAGGAGTTCTAGTACTTCATTATTTATTTGCTTGAGAGTCATAAATCATTTGACTTGGTATTAAATCAAGATAAATACATTTGAATGGATTGTGTTTTGCCATCTGTTGTGTTGAATGAACAGTACACATCTCAGGGAAACAGTATAGAGCATGCATTTGCCTTTAACCTAGATTCTTTAGCCCTACTCCTGTCTCATTTTGCCTTATATATAAAGAGAGGCTGTCCTCAGGGTTTGCATTGCATTGTTAGAGCATTTTCTAAATGGGTTATAGTTGAGTTCGTCCCGTATGGCTCAGTCTGTATATTCCAAGCGATGGCATTGTAAGTGCTTTGGTACTAGTTGATTTCTTTATTCAGTTAACAGCACTATATAATCCATAGGAAAGGGTTAAACTTTTGAGTATTTAATGCTATTCTCACTGGCTTGACTAGTAGAAATATTAGCTTTTTTTTTTTTTTTTTTTTTTTTTGTGGTCAAGAAAGGTAAAGACATATTTCTTGGATGCTTCATTCAAAATTAAAGAGCATGTTCTTACCAGTGGAGGACCAAAGGGATATTTCATTCTAGAAATTGATGCAAATTCTTAAAAGGAAGACATTTTATACATACAGATAAACTGAGTTCTTTGTATCTTTTTTTCTAGTTTTTTTTTTTTTTTAATGAAGAAGTAAATCATAAACTTTCACCATGGGGCGAAGATCAACATCCTCCACCAAGAGTGGGAAGTTTATGAACCCCACGGACCAAGCCCGTGAGTGCCTTGGTGTGGGCGGTGGAGGGAAGGGTCACAACTGGCAGGCCTGAGCCCAGCATTGGTGGAGTGGGCTGTGTGAAGTCAGGTAGAATTCTTATAGTTAAATTAAGTCATTGTTAGAATGTTTGTTCTCTCAAAGTTGATTGGCTAGCAGGATAAAATTAAATCTTTTTGCCTTAGAGTTTTTAAACAAATGAGTTTTTAAATGCATGAATAAAGAATCTCTTTTCCTCCTTGTGGTTCAGTTATTTGTCTGTAAAGCACACATCTTGGCATGTTGGGTTGAGAGGTTAGAGGCACTAAGTTCCCTAGTGGGTCAAAGCCGCCGACACTCTTACCTGTCCCAGTGCTTCCTAGCCTTTCAGAAGAAGGGATTGTGGTAGCTTGTAGTGATGTTAATGGTGGGAATTTGAGTTATATCATTGCTCCCTCTCTCCTTAGGAAAGGAAGCCCGGAAAAGAGAATTGAAAAAGGTATGAATTTAGACGCATTCTGTGTATTGTTTTGAGATTTATGAAATTTAAAATTATAAGCCAGGAAAGATACTATACTGATGATGAAAAACAGAAAATTGACTATGTTTAAAAACTGATGTAACTCTGGAGATTTGATTCATGGTGACTTGTATGACATTGTCTATTTGATTCTCTTTCCTCGTTAAGTTAAAATGCTTTGGGGGCTGTAATGATGGCTCGGGAGTCAGCAGCACATTATGCTCTTACGGAGGAGCTGAGTTCTCTGCCCAGCATCCATGCTGGGTGGGTGACTCACATCCATCTGTAAGTCCATCTCCGAGGAGAGGAATCCAACTCCCTCCTGATCCCTACAAGAACCCATAAACACGTGCCCATGCACACAAACATACTCCGATAAGCAAAATTGTATTTTTAAAATGACTTTTGAAAATAGTTCTTAAGCTAAGTATGGTAATTCATGCCTATAATCCTAGCACTTTGGATAAAGAGATCAGGGACAAAAATATCAGGAGTTGAAGGCTAGCCTGGGCTACATCAGACCCTGTCTTGAGAAACTAATTATTTTTACTATTTATCAAAACGTAGCTGCTTTCTTATTAAGTGAATGCCAATAACTGTTGTTGGATATCTTTGTATGTGTCATTAACTATTAAGTTTTGGCAGAGTGCTTGAAGCAGTGAACATCGGGTATCACTTGGGATGCTTTGCGGGACCTTTTATAATCTCTGTTGGCTTTATTGTTTATCGTTTAGCCTTAATCTTTGAAAATCTTTAAAAATTTTTCCCTGTCTAGCATAGTATTTTTTATTTAACTATACCCCTCCCCGTTTTTTAAGTTTTAAGTTTTTCTGTTAAGTAGTTGCTAACAGTATAACTGGGTAGGAAAAAATACTTAAAAGAGCATCATTTTCACTAAAGTTTAGACATTATTGAGAAGAATAATTCTCATAACTGTTTCTGGAAGTTTAAACACGTGATTAGAAACAAAGGAGAAAATTGAATTTCTTCTTAGACTCTTGAGGCAAAGTGAAGGTAAAATGTCCAGAGTGCCCGGCTTCTTTCTCAGTAGTCTTCCTCTCCCTTGTTTTCCAAGAACAAAAAACAGCGCATGATGGTCCGAGCCGCGGTTTTGAAGATGAAAGATCCCAAACAGATTATCCGGGACATGGAGAAATTGGATGAAATGGGTAAGAGTGTAGGAAAGGGCCAGACTTAACCAAGACTGTCACAGTCTGTTGTCTACAAAGGCAGGCAGCACAGCCTAGGGAATCAGCAACTTGATGGCTCCTATTGGGTACCATTTTGTTTTAATGCTAAGGAAAGAAAGAGACCTGTTGCAAGCTGAAGATCCCATATTCTAGAAGGGAGGAACTTGTAATTAGATAACAAAGACCTTGTCTGGCCAGCTCACTTTATAATTTTTCAGATTTAATGATATTTTCACTTTACCTTTATATTAGTGGAATTAGAAAAGATATACACTCAAGAATTCTTATTTACTACGAATGATGCAGTAATAATATTGTCTAGATTTGACTAAATCAAGTTAGTAGGAAGATTTGGGAAAAGATTTAATTCATTTTGTGCTTCAAGAAAAAGAAGAAAAAACCCTAAATCACTAGAGGCGTAATTTTCATTCAAACTGATTAAAATAGAACAGTATATTCTGGTTTCCATAATTGACCCCTAAATAAAGCTGCCTCTAGGAGAAAACTAGAAATCCCCATAAGACTGACTGTGTGCTTAGGTCTCCAGCACCACGCCAATGAATAGCTTGGGGTGGAAACTGGAAGGAGTGTACACCATTAGTGGTAGCTGGAGACGAGGCTGTGGTGGGAAAGTTGCCCTTGATTGACAGTTCCAGAGAGGGCTTTGCCTGCAACTGAGGTGCTACAGTCCTAGCCTGTGGGTCACTTCTGGGAAGGATCTGGGGATATGATTGGGCAGGACTGGGAGAATAGCCCCTCAGGACTCAGAAATGAAATATGGGATCTGGATGTATTCAGGAAGGAGGTTTTTATTGATGTGACTCTTCATTTACAAGTCTAGATATGCTTTTCTCCTAGAGTTTAACCCAGTGCAACAGCCACAGTTGAATGAGAAAGTACTGAAAGACAAGCGGAAAAAGCTGCGGGAGACCTTTGAACGAATTCTACGACTTTATGAAAAAGAAAACCCAGATATTTACAAAGAATTGAGAAAGCTGGAAGTAGAGTATGAACAGAAGAGAGCGCAGCTGAGCCAGTACTTTGACGCGGTCAAGGTGAGCTGCCCAGAGAGACCTGAAGAGGGGCAGGTTGTTCCTTTTAACAGGGGTTTTTTAAATTAAGTGTGTACCTTATGTGCTAGCAAATTTGATCTTTTGTACTTAGAGAAATTGTAACAGTAAAAGGCAAAGACTGGAAACAGCCCAGGTGTCCTTAGCAGGACACAGATAATCAAATCAATGTTTTGTTTTGTTTTGTTTTTTTGGCTTTTTCAAGACAGGGTTTCTCTGTATAGCCCTGGCTGTCCTGGAGCTCACTCTGTAGACCAGGCTGGCCTCGAACTCAGAAATCCACCTGCCTCTGCCTCCCAGAGTGCTGCGATTACAGGTGAACGCCACCAGCACCTGGCAAATCAATCTATTTTCACAAGCAAATACTACTCAGAATTTTTGTTTGTTTGTTTGTTTTTAGAATAATCTGGTGATAATAGAAACAACGCATGGTAAAAATTAGTAAGAGTGAGCTAGACATGGTGGTACACGCCCCTCTTCCTCTCCTGGGATTGGAGACTGTCCACAGTCATGGATGAGGCTCAGTGTTGCTTCTTTTACTGTTACTGCTCCATGGGGATACACTTCCAAGCCAAGCAAAAACTGCTCTGCTGGCACTGCCAGCCTAGTCAGGTGTCCGGAGTTGATTGAGAAGGCTGGGATATGTCCGCTTCTGAGAGCTTTTATAGCTGGCTGTAAATTTCCCTTTACCATGGCAGAAAATCAGAAACCCAAATGACATGGTGTTTGTAAGATAGATGGTGGGTTTCCAACAACACAAAACAATTGAAGAAAGGTGGATGGGTGTGGAGGATATCTATTGTTTGTTAATGGTGTATATTTCTGTCCCAAGGAGTAGGGTTGCCCTGCCACTACTCTGAACGGTTGGATTTCTTCAAAACTGCAACTGTTTCAAATCATATTCAAAAAGAATCAGCTGATGATAGGGATTATAGGAGAAAGGATGAGCTGTATTTGGGTTCTTCATGAAATAATCTTTCAATTCAGAAGTGTTAGCTTGAGTATTTCAGCCATTTTTCATGGTCTTAGTGTTAGATGGAAAACAAATTCAGAAGACTTAAGTTCTGGAGGTGAGTTTGGATCGGTCCCATTCAGCTGGGTTTGTGTGTTTCAGAACGCCCAGCATGTGGAAGTGGAGAGCATCCCTTTGCCAGACATGCCGCATGCTCCTTCCAACATCTTGATCCAGGACATTCCTCTTCCTGGTGCCCAACCCCCCTCCATCCTGAAGAAAACCTCGGCATATGGGTAAGGAGACTGTACATAATGGCGGGCTGCTGCTGTACCTCGAGGTCTGTGGCTGAGTAGACGGCTGTGGGCGGGAGAGCCCGGAGAGCCTCCTTACTACTCACCGCCACTGTCCTGTCTTCCACAGGCCTCCAGCTCGGGCCGTTTCTATCCTTCCTCTCCTGGGACACGGTGTTCCACGCTTGCCCCCTGGCAGAAAACCGCCCGGCCCTCCACCTGGCCCCCCTCCTCCTCAAGTTCTGCAGATGTATGGCCGCAAAGTGGGCTTTGCTCTGGATCTCCCCCCTCGGAGGCGCGACGAAGATGTGCTCTACAGTCCAGAACTTGGTAGGAGGGGAGGGGCTTGCCTCTAGTGCCCTTCCCTCTCCTCTCAGGATTGTTTCCATGGTGGCCATCCTTAACATGTTCACCACATGCAGACATAGGAAATGCGTGAGGATGCCGTGCACTTCCTGCGTGTACCCCGTGGATAATTTAGCAGATCTGCCTGATAGAGATGCTGCTGCAATTCCCGTGAGACAGGAAGAGCTCTTCTTAGTTTTGATAGCGCTGACAAGAATCACTGATTGTGTGTGAGACTTTACACAATCGTTTCTAATACACTTGGTTTGCACTTCTTACAAGAAAACAAAAAAGAATTTAAAACTATTACCCAATACAAATATCATCATAATACATGATAGCTGGCATTGCGTACAGAATTAGGTTACCTTGAGCTAAGGCAGCATGCCTATCTTTGGGTACCGGAGAGCCAACCATGTCGTGATCCTTGTGCTCTTCTGTCTTCAGCTCAGCGGGTTCATGACGACGATATGTCCAGCACCAGTGAAGACGACGGCTATCCTGAGGACATGGATCAGGATAAGCATGATGACAGTACTGAGGACAGTGACACTGACAGATCGGACGCAGAGAGTGATGGGGATGAGTTTGGGCACCGCGATGACAGTGAGCGTGACAACACTGAGGAGAAGAAGTCAGGTGTGTGCAGGGGACTGTGCCAGGGTATAGATTGACACTGCTAAGCCCAGGGCAGAAAGACCTGGCTTTTGTTAATGTGCTTTTATTACATTTAGTGTGTGTGTCTGTTTGTCTGGGGGGGGGGGGGGGCTGTGTGTACATGCATGCTGGAGCATATATGTAGCACTCACAGTTGGTTTTATCAATCCACTATGCATGTATTGGGGATTTGACTTGGGTAATTCGGTTTTGTGGTGAGTGCCTTTACCTCCTAAGCCAACTCACCAGCTCAGGACCACTTTTATTCCTGGTTTGGTTGGCTTGATTTTGAGACAGGTCAGTCATTGTTAATTAGGCTGGCCTTAAACTCATGGTGATCCTCCTGCTTCAGCCTCCCAAGTTGTGGAGTTAGAAATATAAGCCACCATACCTGACCATTTGTCTTGAAAGTTTGAAAGGTTTTGACATATTATTCTTACAGATGTTTTTGAGGAAATAGTACATGTAGCTTTTAAAAAGTTATGCAAGAAACTCCACTTTTAGTTAGGCAAAAATAGTATTTAGTATCATGAAATTGCTAACATATTCTGTCATGAACATGCAGTAGGAAAGGAAGAATATCCAGTTTTTAAATAAGCTTATTTAAAACCCTATACTGGGCTGGGCAGTGGTGGCACATGCCTTTAATCCTAGCACTTGGGAGGCAGAGGCAGGTGGATTTCTGAGTTCGGGGCCAGCCTGTTTTACAGAGTGAGTTCCAGGACAACCAGGGCTACACAGAGAAACCCTGTCTCGAAAAACACCAAAAAAACCCCAAAAAATCCTATACTGGAAACTTTTTAGATTTTTTATTCATGGTATCCTTCATAAACTGGGTGATTTTTATAATTCATATATACTTGTAATTATATATATATATATATATATATATATATATATATATATATATATGCACATGTATTACATTGAAATGTATGACTATATAGTATGTATATGTATAAAAGTATATTTTTATACATGTATGTACTATATTTGTATTTATAAATCATTCAAAATTTTACTCTTAATAATGTCTACTAGTTGGGAAAAGCACCTGTCCAGCACACTTTGACTGCATGTAAAACAATCTGTTCTCCATGGGTCAGCTGTGAAGCACCTTTCACAAAGATTTTGTATGTGTGTGGTGCTGGGGAGTAAACCTAAGACTTAGTGTATACTAACTGCATCCAGTTCTGCAGTGTCCCCAGTTGTGTCCCCAGTTGTTATGCTTTGTCACAAAAATTTTAATCACTGTGTTTGGGTACTAAGCAGCTGGGCATGTGAAAACCTAGTAGCTGGGCGCTTCTTAGGAACTGTGGCTGCAGTCTCCAGGTGGGTAGCTCTATACTGTATTCTTATTTATAAAATCAGCAAATGCCCATCCTACTTGCGCACCACAGCCCTGCCTACTGTATGTGCTTCCTGCACGTGGGTGTTTTAGGTACTCTTTTAGGCACATCTTGTGCCTTGGAGGCTTCAAGATATTAAATCCCTCCGAGCTGGATTATCCAGACCTCTCGGGAATGCATACGTGTTCCTTAATCAAGATTACAAATGAAAAAAAAAAAAGTATCAAAGAAATCTGTCATAAGTTAGTGTAAGAACAAGCCTGACACTGGAAAACTATAGACTCATAGTTGGAACTGGTCTTAGGAGAGTGGGGTGGAGCTCCAGGTGCCGGATTCTCCTGTGAGACCATATCCTCTTACTCTGCCGCTGCAGCTGCGGCTGCCAGCTGTGGTTGGGGTCATTGGGAACTGGGGTGGAGGGCTGGGACAGGGTCTTCTATGTAGCCCTGCCTAGCATAGGACTTACTGTGTAGACCAGGCTGGTCTTGAACTGACTGAAATCCACCTGATTCTTCCTACTGAGTGTTGTGATAAAGGCCTGTGCGAGCAGTCCGTTGGTTCTCATGTGTCCGTCCATCAGTGTGCATGGACCTCAAATGGCTAGCCCAGCTGTGCATCCTCTCACTGGACACTGCCTTTACCATAGCTGAGCATTTCTCTGGGCAGTAAAAGTCCAAGCTAAACTAAAGCTGTGCCCACAGAGAAATATGCCCTTCCTTAAGTGTCAGCTAAGAGGTCTACCACCACATCAGAAGTGTGGTCAGTGTCGCCAGTAGAAGTCTGTCGGTGCAGGAGGTCTTTGTATTGCTCAAGGATTCCGTAGTGGAAGCGCTATTGAGGACTAGTCAGAATCTTGAAGCGCTTGTTAAGGTAGTACTAAGATTTTCCCACCTTTTGTGGGGCCCTTTGTCATAATTAGATGACTAATTTTCTGTTGTAACCCGCCGGGTCCTTTGGGTGCACCCTGCATGCTTATGATGGGTTTCCCTTACCCAGCACCTTAGTCCAGCTGTGGACTCGGTTGTCTTCTATTCTCTGTTGGTTACTAGGGTGTGCTGCTTTCATGAGTTGGTCGGCTTTCCTCTCTGTGACTTGCTGTTTTACTGAATTGCTAAAGAAAATTGTTACTTTAAGACACATCTTTACTGTTTCAGCTTTTATGTTTAGGGCTTAAAATTGAATTATCTAATTCAGTTTATATATTTCTTAAGTATCCTAACATTTTCTGAACATATAGAATATGTATATTTTATATGCAACCAATTAGCACAGCACTGAATACTTTTAATACGTCTCTACATTTGTCTTCTATCATGTAATGGGTTATAGTCATTCATAGTCTTTACAGCTTCTGCTCTATCGTGACCATTTCTACAACATTTTGGTGATTCTTTCCCATTTCATCCCTTCTTGACTGTGTAGGTCTGAGCGTCCGATTTGCTGATATGCCTGGGAAATCAAGGAAGAAGAAGAAGAGCATGAAGGAGCTGACTCCTCTCCAAGCCATGATGCTGCGGATGGCAGGTTCGGAGCAGGGACGCATGAATCGCTAGCATTTCCTTGTGCCACTTGTTAAGCGTAGAGTCTTTCATTTATAGTCAGCAGCTCTGAAATGAGCCATGAGTGTATTCTGTGAAACCTAAGATATGGAGCCATTGGTAGGCTGCCCAGAGTTTCAGTGCTGGTGAGCTGTTGAAAGCACTAGTTCTGGGGAAGGCTGTGCAGCCTGTGGTCTGGAGCTGGTGTGTGGAGGGCGACTTGTGGGAGTCAGATTTTCTGTGGCTCCCGCTGGGTCCAGGGACTGAGTTGGTTGTCAGGCTCACTAGCAAGCCCTCTTGCAGCCCTGAGTGCCATTTAATTCCAAGTCTCTTGTTCTGACAGCCTGGGCCTTCTACTGCTGTACTAGTTACAGATGAACAGAGTACTGCTCGCTTGACTTACTGTGTAGACTAAGCCAACTGTGAAGAGAGAGCTGTCTTGCTCCTCTGTCCCAAGTGCTGGATTGCAGGCATATGCCAACACAGCCAGCTGTAGTGTGCTCTTGTCCACTGCTATTCTCCAAGCTGTAAAACAGAAGTCAGCATTTTAGATTTTTTTTTTCAGGTCAGGAAATCCCTGAGGAAGGAAGGGAAGTGGAGGAATTTTCAGAGGAGGAGGATGACGACGACTCTGATGATTCTGAAGCAGAAAAGCAGTCGCAAAAGCAGCATAAAGAAGATTCCCACTCTGACAGCACGTCTGCTGCCTCTTCACAGCAGCAGGCTCCTCCACAGGCTGTTCCTGCTTCTCAGATACAAGCACCTCCCATGCCAGGACCACCACCTCTTGGACCACCACCTGCCCCACCCTTACGGCCTCCTGGACCACCCACAGGCCTTCCTCCTGGGCCGCCCCCAGGTAAGCACCCCCAGGAGGAGGAGTAAGTGCTTTTTTTTTCCAGCCAAGCCAGAGTGAAGTCATTCCTTCAGAACAGCATGTGTCATCAGTACTGATGTTTTCTGTAGAGGCTTCTCAAAGGGGGAGTGAAAGCCGTCCATTGTGTGAGCATTGTTAGTAGCTCAGAGTTCTTACAGTCACCTCTTATGAAGGGTCTTGTCTGATTTTGTAAGCTGGACACTTGTGCATAATTAGACTTTCTTTAGTGCTTGATTATGACAGACTAGCCCAGTTCTGCATTGGTTTTGCTTAATGCTATCTCATAGATTACAGCTGGGACCTAAATGGATCAATCTAGAACGAATCTGATAACCTTTTTATAGAGCTCAAATATGTGTTGAATGAATTTTATTTCCATGCTTTTTATTTAAATGAGATCTCACTTCTGAATAAACTGATTATGCAAGTTGCTTTCATACCACAATTTGACCCACGTTGGTTTTTCTTCTTTCAGGGGCTCCTCCATTCCTGAGACCACCTGGAATGCCAGGAATCCGAGGGCCTTTACCACGACTTTTACCTCCAGGACCCCCACCAGGCCGACCTCCTGGCCCTCCCCCAGGCCCACCTCCAGGCCTGCCCCCTGGGCCCCCTCCTCGAGGACCCCCACCAAGGCTACCTCCTCCTGCCCCTCCAGGTAGTTTGTCAATTTCTGTGACAAAGCTAGCCTTGCCTGTGTGCTCTGTGGCCCTGTGAGAACATCTTGCGTGGGTCTGCATGGGAGTGTGCTCTTCATGAGCCTTCATTCACATTGCTTTCCACTCGTCCCTTCAGGCCGTCCACAGTGAGAAGGCTCTGTTTGAGGTTTGTGAGAACAGGCACAGTGGTGCCCCATGAGCCTACACAATTACCATTTTCAGGTTAAATCACAAGGGATGCTCCCTCCTCTACCCATCGTCCAAGTCAGTCCTACAAATATCATCACGGGCTTTTGCTATGGCCAGGGTTTGGTTCAGCACACTGAATGTTGTACTGTGTCTGAAGATTGCTTCTTAAAACACAACAGCTGAGGTGTTTTCTTAGTCTTGGTGATGTGTAGAATAACTGAGTTTAGGTATCAGCAGTGCAGATTTAATGCAGATTTGATTCTTAAGTGGCTTTTGAAAAAACTACAATCTGATATGGGATATATATGTGTGTGTTGCAGCTATCAGAAGTTTGTAAACTCTGAAAAGACAGATCATGGTCTCTCTCCATTTCCAGTTAATGATCAGGACAAAATCCTTCCCTGTCCACTGGGTGAAAGTGGGAGAAACTAACTAGTGCTCTGGGATCGACCTTGACCTTAATGACATCACACTAGACAGCCAGCATAGCATCCTGGGACTTCCAGATTGGAAACTGTCTGCCACCAGTTGGCATTGTCAGCCTGATGTTACATTTTTCAACTCGGACAGTGTTTGGAAGAAGGAAATCTTGTGAATTCAGTGATCCAGACTAAAGGCGAATGTGATTTCAAAGTATTCTGTCTCTTTCTGTCAGATCATATTCCTGACGTTCACATAACAGGCTGTGGGAGTTCAGTTTAATTCCTCTAAAAGAGCAGTCTCAGCCTATGTCTTAACCATCCTTAGTTGCAGTTACATGTCATTAATTCTTGTACCCCTCTCTCTTCCTCTTCCCTTAGGTATCCCTCCCCCGCGTCCTGGCATGATGCGCCCGCCCTTGGTGCCTCCTCTTGGACCTGCCCCACCTGGCCTTTTCCCACCAGCTCCTTTGCCCAACCCAGGGGTGTTGAGTGCCCCGCCCAGCCTCATTCAGCGCCCGAAGGCGGATGATGCAAGTGCGGCCACCATCGAGAAGAAAGCCACAGCTACCATCAGTGCCAAGCCTCAGATCACCAATCCCAAGGCAGAGGTCACACGGTTTGTGCCCACTGCACTGAGGGTGCGCCGCGAGAATAAGGGGGCTACTGCTGTTCCCCAAAGAAGGTCGGAGGATGACTCTGCTGTGCCTGTTGCCAAAGCAGCCCCGAGATCTGGTCCGTCAGTTCCCGTCTCAGTGCAAACTAAGGACGATGTTTATGAAGCATTTATGAAAGAGATGGAAGGGCTGCTGTGACAGCCCTGCCAGGACAGGCTTCTGGTCAGAGGACTGGTTTGTGGAACACGAGGCTCTTGTTACACTTAGTGCAGAGCAACGTCCACTGTCGGGTGGTTTCCAAGCCCAGTTCCAGGAGCCTCCTCCTGTTTGCCTGCTGGGATCCCTGCACACGGTGTTTCTGTCCAGTGGACCAGGATGTGAAGCACTGCTGCTGAGCCCTGTCCCTGTGGCACTGTCTCCTCCCTCTCGTCCACTCTCCATTTTGGGAATTCTGTCAGCGAGGTCTTAGTTACTTGATTTGACTCCTGTGCCGTGGGCACTAGAGTAGAGAATTCTGGAGGAAAAAAGTTTATTTCATCTTGACTTTTGTGTTTGAGTTATTTTTAATATTTTCCTGTAAATATTTTGTAATATTTTCCTTGTAGTGAAATGGATTACAATATCAATTCCTAATTCAAAACAGGATATGTGGGAAAAAAAATATACAATTCTGGGATTAAAGTTATTTCCCACAAGCTAAAACTCTTTGAGTGTTTCATGGACAAATAAAATGTTCCATACCAAGATACCTTCTGTGTTCGTGGTAATGTGTAAACAGTTCATCTGGCTTGTGGGCAGAAACAAACAAGTTTGTAGTGTTGGTTCTTAGGAACTGCCATTTCTCTCTTTTTCTTTCTTTTTTTTTTTTTTATTTATTTTTTTTTGGGGGGGGGGTTTTCGAGACAGGGTTTCTCTGTATAGCCCTGGCTGTCACGTAAGTACACTCTGTAGCTGTCTTCAGACACACCAGAAGAGGATGTCAGATCTCATTACGGATAGCTATGAGCCACCATGTGGTTGCTGGGATTTGAACTCAGGACCTTCAGAAAAGCAGTTAGTGCTCTTAACCACTGAACCATCTCTCCAGCCCCTATTTAATTATATGTAAGTACGCTGTAGCTATCCTCAGACACATCAGAAGAGGGCATCAGATCTCATTATGGATGGTTGTGAGCCACCATGTGGTTGCTGGTACTTGAACTCAGGACTTTCAAGCAGTTGGTGCTCTTAGCTGCTGAGCCATCTTTCCAGCCCAAGAATGGATTTTATTAGAAATGTAAAAAGTAACTTTGAAATCTAAAGGGATAAAGAGGAAGAATTCCTTCAAGATTATATTGACTTCCCAGAAATTCAGAGGTGTGCACAGTGTCTCTCTCCACTTTGTCTGCTGAGATGGGGGACTCCAGGGAACTGTGGTTGTGGTTTGTGTGAGTTTCCAAGGCACGTTTTCCCCAGTTGGTGGCGCTGTTTGGGGGAGCTTGGGAGTCCAGCTTTGTTGGAGGAAGTGTGTCCTGGGTTATGCAAGGCACACCTTTGCTGGCCACTGCATTTCTAGATGCAAATCCTAGAGCATTGAGGATGTGTTGAGAAATGCTGTGGCATGCTAAGGCCAATGCTTTCTGAGTTCTCAGGTGGATTTCAGATTTTCGTTGAGATTTTGTATGTTCGGTTCTGTTAATCTGACAGAGTAAGACATCCTTACAAAACACTAAATTGTCCATTTGGTTTGGGGTTTCAATGTAATTAAGAAAAGTCAAATGAATTTGATCATTTTCATACAAAGGAAATAATTATATCATCCAGTTGGCAGGGTAAGCACATTTCTGCATAAACAGAATTGCTCTCCACAATTTGGTCTGAGTCTGATGATTTTAATATTCTTGGCTGAATTTATGTTCTTTTGGGGAGAGATTTCTGCTACCTGTTATCCGAAAAAGCTTCTGATTAACAAAACAACACTTCCAAATGTGTTGCTAGTTTTATTTGAAAATTGTAGTCATAAAGCCTAACATTGAATATATCAGTTCAATCTGTAGGGAAGGAGGGAGATGGCCAACAAATCTAATTTGGTTTCTTGTCATGATCATAATTAAGGTTTTACCAAAGTACTCTGCTTACATAACCACTGTGGACACAGACCTGTGCTTGGCTATGTGGACTAGATGGGGCTCACAGGCTCACGTTCAGCTCACTGAACACCTGTCTACATGGGAAAAACTTAGTGTCCTCATTTGCATACCTGGAGATGCAAATTCTATTCAACCCAGAAACAGCAGACCAAAGAAAGGATCCCATCCACTTCCATCTTGGTGAAGCAATGGATTATGAATGTTTTGATGTTACTTAAGAGCATGGTAAGTGGTGTTCCAGTTTGCTTGCTATTGCTGTGGTATACACCAAGGCCAAAGGCAGCTTGCAGAACAAAGGGCTTATTTGTCCTACAGCTCACAGTCCATCCTGAAAGGAAGATAGGACAGGAACCGAAGCCATGGAGGGTTGCTGCTTACTGGCCTTTAGCTACCCTTCATATACCTCCCAGGATCTGGTAAGGGGTATCACTATCCACAGTGGATTGGGCTGCCTTCCACATCAACCATTAATCAAGATAATGCCTCCTACAGGCCAATCCGATGGCCGCATTTTTTTTTTTAAATTGAGGCTCCTCTTCCCAGAAGACACTGGGTTGTCAAGTTGGCAAACCAGCATTAGTGCAGGATGCCTCCCCACTAAGCCTCCCCATCTTCCCCAGTCATGCACAAGGCCTCCTGAGTCTAGTCAGTCCCCTCAGCTTCCTTCAATCCTTCCTGCCTCCCTTCAAGCCACAGAAAACAGAAGCCCACTTAATAGTTATGAATGAGCTTAAAATAAGTTTCCAAACCAGGGGACTGGAACATTCCAAACCTTTGGTGCTTTGAATGACAATGGCTCGCCTTGGTTCAGGTATTTAAAATCCTAGGTCTCTGTTGGGCAAAAATGTTTCTGGGAAGGATTAGGTATGACCTTGCTAGAGGTGTGTCACTCTGGGTTTTGAAACTTTGTCTGCCCAGGCCAGGCCCAATCCTCCTGCCTCCTGTTGGTGGATCAGATGTAAGCTCTCAGCCACTGAGCTCTCTGTGCAACATGCCTTCCTCTCTGTTCCCCACCATGATGGTCATGGACTCATCCTCCATAAGCACTCCCCAACTAAATGCTTTCTTTTTAAACTGCCTTGGTCGTGGTGTTTTGGAAATGGAGAAGTAATCAGGGCAGAATCTAAGTCCAATTCTATCAAGCTTGTGTGTACTTAATCGCCTTAGCATCTGACCTTGCTTCTGCTGATTTGTGTGGAGTAAGGGTTTAGCATGCCAGTCAGCCAGGGCCAACTAAAGCATGGACTGAACCTTTTCTTTCCAGAAATGCCAAACTCAACAGACCAGTTCTCTGGGATCCCAAGTCAAAGCCGGCTCTGTAGGGAAACAAATGCTGCCCACACTACACCCTGTCCCACTGTAAACTGCTTTTCTCTGCAGGGAAGTGTCAGTGTGCAAATAAAACCAAGCACTATAAATCTATCCAAAGTCTGACTTCAGGCCATACTAAAAAAAATGCCTAGACTATCTTCACACGGTCTCATGTATGAAACATTAGCCCTTTAAATTAACCTCATGAACTTTATCAAGGACCACAGGTTGACCTGATTTTGCAGAATGTTTCTGCCAATCTTCAGCAACTCTCAGTATTTGAAAGGATTCTAAGTTTTTCTGGAGCAACGGTAGCGAAGGCTGGGTGGAAATGGGTGCAGTTATCCTGTGTGTATCTCGCTCTTCCAGTCCCAGGGAAGACTGCTAAAGAACGAGAACAAGACAGATGGATTTGGTCTTCCCACCTGTGTCCTTTTATCTTCATGATGTTGGTAATTTCAGATGCTTCATTATCTTTAGTAATTAGACTCAATATCAAGACCAGCACTTACAAACTAGATGTTCGAGCCTGTACTCATGGATACAGCCTGCACACGCACTGGCTCAAAGTGACATCACAACTAATTCTAACACGTGAATCTTTTTTTTTTTTGGGGGGGGGGGGGTTTGGTTTTTTGGATTTGGTTTTTTCGAGACAGGGTTTCTCTGTGTAGCCTTGGCTGTCCTGGAACTCACTCTGTAGACCAAGCTGGCCTCGAACTCAGAAATCCACCTGCCTCTGCCTCCCAGAGTGCTGGGATTACAAGCGTGCACCGCCACCACCCGGCTCCTAACAAGTGAATCTTATTTGAGACAAGTCTCCTGTGTCAACATGTCAACAGTCCTGGAACATGTATCTCAGACTGGCCTTGAACTCAGTCTTCCTCAGTCTTCCAAGTTCTGGAATTTGGGTTCTAAACCACACTTGGCTACAGTGCTTTAAAAATTTCTACTGCTGGGGAAAGCTGTCCTACGGGTATGACAAAGGACTCGTCCTTGTCAACTCTTAGTACCTGCAATAACCCACAGGCAACCTGTACAACACTGGAGGACCTGCCTTGTCATGGTCACCCCATGATTTATGGTCCCTGAGGAAGGGACTCACAAGGTCCCTTCCACTCTCCCTCCTCCCCAGGATCTACAGCTATTTTTTTCTCCAATGGTACAGCCACCAGTGTTGCTGTACAGTTTGTTTTGTTTTTTTTTTTTTTCAAGACAGGGTTTCTCTGTGTAGCCCTGGCTGTCCTGGAACTCACTTTGTAGACCAGGCTGGCCTCGAACTCAGAAATCCGCCTGCCTCTGCCTCCCAAGTGCTGGGATTAAAGGCATGCGCCACCGCCGCCGCCGCCACCTGGCGCTGTATGCTTTTTTAAGGAACCCCAATTTAATTCACTGGTTCACCAAGCAACACTACGATGGTCACATTTGTGATCCTGTCAAAAGAGCCCCACAGGGTGAGCCAATTCTTCGCTCACATCTCACCCTTCATGTTTACCCCTCATGTTCACCCCTCATGCTTACCCCTCATGTTTACTTATGCTTAAGTCACAGAGGCAAACACTCAGTCCATTGTGGATGGAACTTCTCAATGTAAGCACCTAATGCTAATACATGGTACTAAAACAACTTGGTCCCCCAACAACTGTATTAGGAACAGTTTACCTCCTGAAACTGCCCATACCGCCACTGGGGTCTGTTCTCCTCAGGTGTCAGAGGGAGCAACCTGCCTCTTTCTTAGAGGTGCAACAAACCTTTGTACATCTTTCAAGATGTCACTACAACAAACAGTAGAAAACCAAACACTCTCAAGACACAGATTTGTTAATATATTATTTATTTGTCCTTTTTGCTGTCTTCGGAAACCATGAAAAAAAAAATGTGGGTTTCAGGACAGTGGGAGCTAGGTGACCTCATTCACAGCTGTGCCCTCCCAGATACTAGCACGTGGCGTCAAGATCATAACAGATACTGGGAATGAAATAAATGTCGAGGGAAAATACTGCAAATGAAGAGGAAGACTTCAACACTCTGACTCCCAGCGGGGGAAAAAATGAACCTAGAGTGAAACCTACCCTGGGAAGTTTTGTGAATCCTTTGGGCAGAATGATGGTCACTTAGCATGAAATGTAACAGCCAAGGGAAAAATCGCCATTACTAGGGCCCTGATGTTCCTCTCGCCAAGTTAATTCACGTGACCCTTCCCTTACGGTGCCATCACACAACTCAACAGTTATGGGAAAACAAGAAACCAGATTCCAGCTAAGTTTAACAGTCGTGCCTAAAAATCGGGTTTGGTTTTAAGTAAAATCAGGCTGATTTCCAGAATCAATGCTGGAGAGTAGACTGTTCTGAAGCTAAAACTCGAGGGGAAATATAAGTATATTTTGAGACACGGTCTAATGTAGTTCAGGAATGGCCTCAAACGCGCTACGTACCCATGAATGGCGTTCTACTCCCCAAATGCAGGGATGGGAGGGGGTTGCACCACCGTAAGCAACAAGAGAAAATCGTTTTAAGAGCTGCTAAACAGACACTACTTGAGACCGAGGGCACCGCTGTTATGCAACACCATCCGGAGAGCAAAGTTCATGACTCACTTCCATATTGCACAAGTTACTTCATAATAAAGAATAGTGAACACAAGTGTGCAAGGTGAAGATGGCTGGCCTTCAGATCACGAAGACGTAACATCTATTGCCTTAAAATACTACCTTAAACAACTAGCACCCACCAAGGATCCTAAGTTCATGTATTCCAAACAGCTCAACCATTCTTGCTCACAGCTCGAAATACCTCCCCTACCGCTTTTCCCTGAGAAGGTCTGGGGAGTTTCTAGAGTAGTCCCCTGCACTAGCTCCGCTTCTCCGGCCGGTGATGCTAGGGGGATCTCCCAACCCACCGCTGGGTTCCTCCAGCTCGCACAAGGCCACATGGGTGTCCTGTGTCCCGCTCAAGTTTGGGACTCGTCCCCACCCAGCGCCCCGTCGGTCCCGTGACTACACAGCTCTCCGAATTACACGCTTTTCACCAACTTTATTGGCTGCGGGCTGTGGCGGGCTCTGCACCCGTCCGGTTCACTTGTTCTTCACCTTCTGGCTCTCCGTCTTCTTGGGCAGCAGCACAGCCTGGATGTTGGGCAGGACGCCGCCCTGCGCGATGGTCACACGGCCCAGCAGCTTGTTGAGCTCCTCGTCGTTGCGGATGGCCAGCTGCAGGTGGCGAGGGATGATGCGCGTCTTCTTGTTGTCTCTCGCCGCGTTGCCCGCCAGCTCCAGGATCTCGGCTGTCAAGTACTCCAGCACCGCCGCCAGGTACACGGGCGCTCCCGCGCCCACGCGCTCCGCGTAGTTACCCTTCCGCAGCAGCCGGTGAACGCGGCCCACGGGGAACTGCAGGCCCGCGCGCGACGATCGCGACTTGGCCTTGGCGCGCACTTTACCCCCCTGTTTGCCTCGCCCGGACATGCTAGACCCCGCGCCTGGAACTCCAACACCGGCTCGCACAGTTCCGGGATGCCGCGTGCCACCCCGGAAGTGCCTCGCCAAACTGCAGCCGCTGCGCCCGTGACAGACAGGTGCCACTCCCAATCAGCTCATGCAAGCAGAGCCCCCGCCCTTTCATATGCCTCCCAATCAAAAGCGCAGATTTCTAGTCCTAATTTACATACTTCACAGGCATACTTAATCCTGTTGGAATTGGCTGCCAGCATGTGGAGTTAGCCGGGTGGTTTGCCTCTGTAATCCCAGCACTAGGGTAGCCGAGGCAGGATTGCCTGAAACCTAAGGTCAGCTGTAGCTGTTCCAAGATCCACACCAGCCTAATAAAAGGAAGGTACGGAGGGAGGGCAGGGGAAAAGCAAAGCCATACGTGGTTCAAGTCAGTAATCCCAGCTCTTGGAGAAAGCTGAAAAAGAGAATTAGAAATACAAAGCCAGCCTGGGCTACATTGTGAGTTATAGACCAAGCTAGGAAGTGAGACCTTATCTCAAAAAATACAAATTATGGTTAGGGTTGGCGTTTCTTTTATGCTCCGCCCCACAGTTACCTGGCAATAGCCGGGTGTGTCTGACTCACTATAAAAGGAGCTGCTCGCCCGCCCCCTTCACTCTTCTTTGCTCTCTCAACTTCTTACCCCTCTATCCCTTCTCTCCCATTCCCTACCCCTCTGTCCACGTGTTCATGGCCGGCCTCTCTCCCCACCCCCACCCCCACTGCCTTTCTCTGTCTCTACTACCTCCTCAGCTCCCCTCCCCATGCCCTAAATAAACTCTGTACCATACCGTACCGTCCTGTGGCTGGTACCTCGGGGTACCATGGGCCTCAGCATGGGCCTGCAGACGCACCCCGTCCACCCCCTGCGTGCACCGTAACGCTTCTCCCCCAAACATCCCTGGCTTCGTTTTTTTTTTTAATAAAACACAGCAGTAAGCATAGTATGGTGTTCAGTGCCTGTAAACCCAGCTGATGCAGGAGGATGGAGGACTTGAATTGAGCCTGGGCTAGGAAACAATCCGAGGAGAGCACCTCTGTCCTCTCATACTATACTCGTGCAAATTAGAGTCTCCAGTGTATCCAGTGGGGACAGCCAAATAGGTAATTAACTGACTCCAGGGTCTGTGGGTGCCGCAGCGATTCCAGCCCCACCAGAGCTCCTTGGCTGAATTCTGCCCACCTGGAATGAGGCAAATCACCTTCTCCTTTACACACCCACCTGGAGAGTTTGTGTAGCCCAGGCTGCCCTGGAAGTCACTATGTAGACCAGGCTGGCCTTGAACGCAGAGATCTACCTGCCTCTGGGATTAAAGTTGTGTGCAACCACCAGCCTGGGACAAAAGCTGGTTCTTTGACCTGTCCTACCTATACCACATGAGGCTGGTCTCTGGACACTGCTGGTGCTCCTGGGGACAGTCCCTTCCTTCTCAGGGCCTCACGGTCACAGTCACAGACAAGGCAAGAATGCAGTCCTTGTGGATAGCATGGATGAATCTGATTGGACATTAACATTACTCCAAGAGCTGTGTGTGTGTGCCAGAGAAGAACCACTGGATCCCACAGTGGGACACTGCCTCTGCCTGCCTGAGGTCGTCACCTGGTGCTCCTTCAACACTTTAGATTACTCTTAGGCTCAGACACTGGAAGAAGAAGGCCTCAAACTCTTCTTATATATTCAAATTGTAGGCCCTTGGCATTTGAAACAAAATAAGGTGTTTTCCCCCACAGGTTCACTCCCGTACTTCAATTTACATTTCTAAGTAATGTGAAACGCTGATTAAATATCGTGTAGATTGTTTTGTATCCATTTAATGAAAATACCTTCTCTTTAGTCTAATTGCGATTTGATTTCATTGAAATAACCTTCACAGAATTAAGTGTAGTGGAACCTGACTGTGATCTTAGTATAAAGGAGGTGTGGAGAGGAGGGTCACGGTGGTCATTAGCTACAGAATTCCCACCTAGCCTGAGCTACAGAGAATCCTGTCCCAAGATACAAAATATTAAACACACCCAAAGAAAAACCAACCCTGTTTACTTCTGTCTAAGTGCATCTTTATTGCCTAGCACAATACTGAGCTAACCAGGAGCTGGGGTCTCCCATAAACCCCTTCAGATCTGAGAAATACATTGTCACCATCAAGGAGGTCATCCTGGAGCCAACGTCCTCAAAATCCTGGCTGTACTACCTAACAGCTGACTCTCATAATCTATTTAATGTTCCTAAGCATTCGATAGGTTATATATACTAAGTCAAGGCGTATGGAAACCTCAGGTTGCAGTTTTGGGGAAGAAAGTTCTAGAATGACTTCTGTAAACCATCTTAAATGTGTGTTGATATCATGGAAAGGTCTCTGCTTTCTTTTCTCTTTTTTTGTTTTGTTTTGTTTTGTTTGTTTGTTTGTTTTTGAGACATGGTTTCACAGATTTGGAAAAGTATTCTCGCTGCAGCTTTGTCCCTCATTTTGGTAAGAATTCTGAAGAACAAATGATTTAGAATCATGAGGTAAAATTTAATGATTATGGCTTCCCCCCCCCCCCACACACACACAGCTATCCTAGAACTCAACTAATCTCTAAGAGACAGGGAGCAAACAAAATACTGTTTGAGTTCTGGAACTAATGGAAATTGTAAAGTACTGCAAATTAAAAGCATTTATAAATATAAAACTTCAGGAAACAGTTTTCCTGCTGGGAAGGTTTATTTTTATGACTACAGACCATGAACAATTTACTAAAATACCTAATCCTCAACATGCACAGTATTACCTGGGAAAGTATTGGGAACCCTCCCTTGAACCCTGCTGTCTTGAAAAAAGCAGTAAACTTCAGGACAGTCCTGTTCTTCAGTCATGCTGCTGACTTCTGGTACTTTACCAGCTATTTGAATGGGGAGGAGGGGAAATATACTTGAGTCGGTCTAGCCTAGGCTTGCCTCTAGCTCTTCTTGACAATCCTCCTGCCTCACCTCCAGAGAGTCTAGATTACGGATGGGAGTCACCAGGCAAGCATGGAGAACCTCGGATTTAAATGACACTACAATAGTTCAGCTAACTAACAATAGAAACAGTTGGCTGAAAAGCACATACTAATGTGTTTGCAAGGCAGGAGAAGCAGAAAAAATCAATACACTGCAGAAACAGTTGAAATGAAACAGGAAGTGAAGTAGGAACTAAGATAATTTTCCAACCGCGGACACAAAAGAAAGTCACTAAAATACTTCTCCCACCCCACCCACCCCCAAAAGACCCACACACGAAAATGTAAACTGCTTTAGTATAAGATCTAATAAGCTAGATTTCTATTTTTAGCTTCTTTTCATTTTCTCATTAAAGTTGTATAAGAACAAGCATGCTGCTTAGAAAAATACCGGATCAGCGCGCACTGGACATAGCAAGCATGATACGCCGTTTTTATTTGTGCTTTTAAAAAAAAAAAGAAAAAACAGTTACCTTATGTTGTTTAAACTTTCAAATACGCTAGGGTTCCAGAAATTTGGAGACGAACCTCAAAGGGTTTTTTTTTTTTTTTTTTTTAGATCTTGGTAGACCAGAGCACAAAGAACAAGGGGGTGGAGCCTAGAGCTCCGCCCACTCCTGGCTGTTTTCAAACAGGTCCGCTCCCAGGAAATATAGGCTCTTGCTTGGCGGCGGGTTACCATAAGTCTCTCTTGGTTTCCTCCGAGCCTTTTCTGCAGAGATGTCGGGACGCGGGAAAGGCGGCAAAGGCCTGGGCAAAGGTGGGGCCAAGCGACACCGCAAGGTCCTCCGAGACAACATCCAGGGCATCACCAAGCCCGCCATCCGGCGTTTGGCTCGGCGCGGTGGCGTGAAGCGCATCTCGGGTCTCATCTACGAGGAGACTCGCGGCGTCCTCAAGGTTTTCCTCGAGAACGTGATCCGCGATGCCGTCACCTACACGGAGCACGCCAAGCGCAAGACGGTCACGGCTATGGACGTGGTGTATGCGCTCAAGCGCCAGGGCCGCACTCTTTACGGCTTCGGCGGCTGAGCGGGCTCCCTCCTGTGCCTAGGCCTCCTTGACGGTCTGCTCTCATCCACAAAGGCCCTTTTCAGGGCCCCCAAAGCATCAAAAAGGAGCGGTGGACACTTGTAGTTTCACTGGGTTACGTTTACGAGCGCCTAGCTAATTGTAATCCGCTTGCTTTGTCTCGTATGCAAATTTGGCCTCCTGGGCGCACTTTCTCATTGGACGCTGAGCCTGGTGGCTCCGCCCACCATCTGGGGAGCGCTCAGGTTTCCTGAGTGCATCTGTATGGGTCGTTTTTCTTGGTGCCGTGGGGTGTTTGGCTGCGAGGGTGCCACTAGACGTCGTAGGGTGCAGCCTCTAACGGACGTACTTGAAAGGGAAAAAAGTTGACCCACGTTCCTGTTTCTCTGCCTTAAAGAGGATTGGAGGGCAAGGGGAGCACTAGGGCGTCTACCATTTAGTTCAGGCTGGTATAAACCTCTGTGATCCTTCTATTTGAGTTTGCGCAGACCATAAGCTGAGTCCACAGACCATATGTGCTTCATTTTTAAAATTCTAAGTCTTCAGAGTAGGTAAATTACAGCCCTTGCTGCTCCTTCAAAGGACAGATGGGTTAATTTACAATCACTTGTCACTCTGGATCCAGGAAGCCACTTCCTTAGGCCCCTGAACTCGGGTCTCCTTACCTGCTCTCCATACGAATTACCAAAAACGGTAATTTTGGGGTTTTTGGATTTGGCTTTTTCGAGACAGGGTTTCTCTGTATAGCCCTGGCTGTCCTGGAACTCACTCTGTAGACCAGGCTGGCCTCGAAATCCACCTGCCCCTGCCTCCCAAGTGCTGGGATTAAAGGCGTGCGCCACCACTGCCCAGCCTAATTTTGTTTTGCAAACCCCTAGTTCTTTTTGCATCTGATGTTCATTGGTCTTCTGACTGACTGAAGGAATAGGAGACATTCCTACCGTTCCTGGAGCAGGAACCTGGCATTTCATAGATACGGTTATCTCGAGTTAAATGCGTTCTGTGTGGCAGGTACTTGGTGCCATCTTTCAGCAGATTTAAGTGTTGTTACTGACCACAGCTGTGGATGCGACAACGAAGGATAAAAATCTGGAGCCTGGCTTTAAAAACTCGGCTCTGCGATTTTGCACAAGCTCATTTCTTGTGCCTGTTTTTGCCAGTCTCCTGTGCCCCTGTTGGCTGGCATTTCCCTTCCAGAGTATGGGAATACCTAACACTGGTACAGAGAGATCATTAGTCTAGCGAACTCATTTTCTTAAAGCCAGTGAAAAAACGAAATGCTTATTTTTCTGTCTTGAGAAATATTTCAGTTATATGGTTTTTATTTTCTTATAAGTTCACATGTCCTATCAAACTATCAAACACACAAAAAGTAACACTAATGATTATCGCCCCTCCCCCCATTTTAACCTGAGTTTTGATTATTTGAGATAATCAAACATCTACAACTATTGGTAGCAAAAAGAAATGAAACTTAAGTATCATTTATTGTTACACAAATAACAACAACAAATGCATTTGTGCAGCCACTGTGGAAATCAGGTTGGAAGTTTCACAAAAGGCTTAAATTAGAATCTGTGGTGTACTCCTGCCCAGATGGGAATTTACTCAGTGGTAAGGAGAACAGAAATCTTACACTGACAAGATGAATGGGACAAATCACTATATTAAGCAAAATTTGATTCTGAAAAGATAAAAAAAAACAGGTTTTCTTCAATGTAGAGTTGTGTGTGTGTGTGTGTGTGTGTGTGCATGTACTACAGTTGACTAAGTGTGAGAAAGAACAAAACTGGCCAGGAGCAAGGCAGGGAGAGAGGTCACACTATAAAGTATAATGAATGCTATGTGTATGGAAACGCCCTAATGAGGTGTGTTCCTAACATCTGTTATGTCTTTGTCACCTTTCCTTCATGATCGTCTTTGCTGGTAGAAGTCCTGGCCATATAATGCTCAGCGTTAAAGGAGTTGAATATTAATTAACTAGAGAGCCTGCCTGTTCCTGAGGCACTGTGTCTGAGCCATCTTTTTGTAAGGGTGGTGACGTCCTATGATATTCATAGGTTTAGAGATTTGGCTGCAGTCTTCAATTTTACTGTGTCTGGTCATTTTGGGCTTGAGAGACAGACAGCTCCTCTGAGGCCATAGTTGGGTTCTCAGTACCCACAACAGACTCCTTACATGTGCCTGTGACTCCAGCTCCACCCCAAGGGTACCTGTTCTCACACGTACCCACACACATAATGAATCCACATTCAAATCGAGGCCTTGAAGCAATGATCTCACACAGTTAGGTACAGGGATGTCATACACCTGCAGCTGTGAGAATACCCTGACAACAGCAAGCTGTGGGAGAAAGGGTTATTTGACTAACAATTCCAGCTTCAGGCCCATTATTGCAAAGCAGTTAAACTAAGAGCTTAAAGTGCTAGCTATCCGGCTAGCTTTCCGTGCTCTCCCAGCCTGTGGAATGGTACACACACACACACACACACACTCACACGCCACAGGTAACCATCAAGACAATATCTCGCACAGACTTACCCACAGCCAACCTGATTTAGACAAATTTCTCAACTGAAACTCTTCCGTGGCAATTCTAGGCCCGGTCAAGTACTCATGGACCCTGTCATCTGGTGGTGACAGCGCCTGGTAAGAGGCTGTCAGGCTCTTCGGCCTGCACCGTAAGCTTAGCCCTGACTCGGTTGCCCAGCCGGTGCCGGTACTTGGACTTGTATGAAAGCATCCCTTGGGGGGGGAGGGGGCGCAAGGGGAGTGGGGAGGGGACCCGCCCAAGTCTTCACCTCCACTTTCTAATTCCTTACTGGTATTAGTGCTTCCTGGTAGATAAGACCCTTCCCGCTTGCCCACCCCCACTTCAGTATGTGAATTTCAGAATCTATAGTCCTTTTCTTGCAGAAATAAGTGCGTGGTCTGTTCTCATGTGTTGCCCTAAGATGACTTCAGGGCTGGGGATGTAGCTCAGTGGCGAAACGCTTGCCTAGCACCTGTGAAGTTCTAGGATCAATTCCCAGCAGAAACCAAAACTAAAACAAAAGAGCATTCAGCCTAGAGCATTAACTCATCGCCAATTCAGTGACGACTCGGAGGTCGTGTCTTTCACCTAAATCTTTTTAATTTTAACCAAATTAAAAAAAAAATCAGGCTGGCGAGCTCGCTCAGTGGTTAAGAGCACTGGCTGCTCTTCCAGAGGAACTACTTATAATCCGCAGCAACCACACGGGCATCTGTGTGGGATCCGATGCCCTCTTCTGGCCGGCAGGTGTATATGCAGCAGAGCACTCGCGTTAAATAAATAAATGCATACGTAGGAGCGTTTCTCAGCAGCAATGATCAGGACCCCCGCACTCCGTGAAAGCGCTCTACCGCCCCGGTCCTTTCCGCTCTCTGCTTACTTTTGACTTATTTCTTCTGAGACAACATCTAGCCGTAGCCCACCCAGTCCTCATCCTAATGATCTTCCTCCCTCTGCCTCTAAGATCTGGGATCAAGAGCCTTCACTACCACATCCACATTTTTACATATTTATCTCTTTCCAAATAGTTTTTCTTTTCTTTCTTTTTTTTAAACTTTTATTGTTTGTTCTTGTTTAAAGTTATGGAGATCAGTAGCAATATATGAACTCTCTCTCAGACACACACTCACACACACACTTTCACAGGATGCTCTCCTGTTACATGTCTAGTGGATTTTTGTAATTGAATTTTAACTGCTTTTTAACAAAACACACCATTTTATTTAGAGCAATTGGAAGGGCATCGTAGCACACACCTTGAATCCCAGCACTCAGGAGGCAGAGGTAGGTGAGTTCTCTGTGAGTTCGAGGCCAGCCTGGAACGACATAGTAAGTTCCAAGATAGCCTGGGCTATGGAGAGAAATTCTGTCTCAAAACAAAACAAACGAACAAGCAAGATGACACCATGCCTTGCCAGTTACTTAGAGAACAAATAGGCGTCTGGGCCGAGGGAGTCCTAGGGAGGTGAGACCGGCCAGGCTAGCTTTGAAAGGTAGGCACTGCGGGAGCCTGTAAACAGGCTTGGTGTTTGGTGCGCAAGCGCATGAAGAGCTTCCTGCCCCTCTGCCAGATGCAAAGGAAACGCTCCTTTGGGGATGGAAAAGCCTTTTTGCACCTTCCTAAGGAATGCTGGCTTTTATGTGACTGCCAAAAGTCCTTCCATAGTCCTGCCTGACCTCATTTCTAGACATACAAACAACAGTTAAAAACTTGTTTCACATGAACCCAGAACAGCAAGACATCCAAGTTTATATTTTAAAATCCAGTTATTTTACAAAGTGCATAATGAAAACGAGCAAGCCCCTGCTGTGCCTTGCCCTCCCCAGACACCAGTGACTGACTGACTCACACAATACTCATTATTTCCCCCACAGATTTTTCTCCTTTGTCTGTGAAAGGTAGATACTTGGGGTTTGCATCTTTAGCCCTCCCGATGCCGTTTTGAAATGACTTTCAGGTAATGCCGTTCTCCCTCGAAATCATTGTGATAATACTGACACCTCGCCTGTGTCCAGCTGACAAGCCGTCCACCTCTCTGTTCCTTTGGCCACTTTCTAACCCAGCTCCTCCCGCTGATTGGTGGCGAGCTCTCTAAGAACAGCTAAGTACCAGCGCCATGTGGAGCACGGCATCTGCTCAGCTGTGACCCTCACAACAGCCTCACAACAAAACCTTGTCGTCCCTGTGGAGCCTGAAGATGTTCATAAGATTAACACAGAACATAAAGCTGGCGGAGAAGCCTCCATTAAAACTCAAATGACTTAATTCTCGATGCAGTTAGCTCCTATTGTCACAGAAGAAAGTGTATTTTCAACGTAAACGATTATTAAGTTGCATTTACCAATTTTCTTTTAAATTAGTTAATGCTTTTTTGTGTGAACACATCCCTAAACTAGCCCAGAACCATGGTACTTGGCAGAAATAAAACACCATGATGTGAGCCACATATGTAATTTCAACTTTTTAGTACTGTGTTGAAGAAGTTGAAAAATAAAAAAGTAAAATGTTTAAAAACAAAAATGTGTAGTTAGTGTTAATGGAATATTTTATGTGGCCCAGTATGTCAAAAATGTTAGTTTAACCAACAGAAAAAGTATGGAGGTATAATAATTTATAATCTGTTGAACTGAGGTTTTGACGTCAGATATGCATGTTACACTCATTAACAACAACCTTGGGCAAAATTCTATCCTTTGATCTACTTAAAGTTCATCAATAGCTTCCCATGTCCAGTAGCTATAGGCATACTGTATAATCGTGTGCTAACTGAATAAAGTACCCAAAACTATTTTCTTAGACTATGATCATATATAGTGACAAACATTATTTTTGAAAAATAATTTATTTCACTGGAAATAACAGCATAATGCTCTGTCCATTCACATTAAATAATTCAGTATTCTCAACACTGAATTCAGTGGTGTGTTACATTACTTGAAAGTTAATTCCAAATTTACCAGTCTCAGGGCTAGAAAGTGAATTAAAAGGGAAAGAAAGGAGAGAGAGAGAGAGAGAGAGAGAGAGAGAAGAGAGAGAGAGAGAGAGAGAGAAAAGAGAGAGAAAAGAGAGAGAAAAGAGAGAGGAGGGAGAAAGGGAGAGAGGGAGGGAAGAAGGAAGGAAGAAGGAAGGAAGGAAGGAAGGAAGGAAGGAAGGAAGGAAGGAAGGAAGGAAATATGGCTGCTCTTAGTTATGGTGGAAGAGGAGATTCATTGAAGATATGAGGGAGAAGGTGATTAGAGGTAGGGACCTCTGAGAAAGTCCAAAATGGCCAAGACCAGTTTGATCTGTGCTGGGGGGAGTGGGGGAGCAGGAAAGAGAGGGGAACCAGGTGTAGCATCCAGGAGTCCCAAAGGTACAAAAAGCATGGACATCCAAAACGATGGATTTTATAGGGAGGAACAGCCCCGCCCCCTGGGCTGGAGAGTTCAGGGTAGCAGGAAGGCCTTCTAACAGGTAGAGACAGGGGGGTACAGGAGTTAAATAGACACCTCGGCCATTTGTCCCAGGGTTTGAAACCTAACAGAAAGAAGGCTCAACGTTAAGAACACTTGATGCTCTCGGGGAGGGCATGTGTTGGTTTCCCAGCTCCCAACTGCCTATAACTCTAGTCCCAAGCAATCAGATGTCTTCTGGTTTTCTCAGTCACACACACACACACACACACACACACACACATATACACACACAAAATTAAATCTCATAAATTTATCAGTACTGACAAAACACTCTTCAAATTTCTCTTATAGTTTTCACAGCCAACTTATATTTTGTAAGTCACAGTGAAAGCTTCTTATTAATTTTTGTTGGATAATATGTGAAAAAAAATCGCATTATGTAGACTTCATTTCTACTCAAGTTCTTGTGCCTGTGTAGCCATCTAGGCCACATACAAAGGTGACGCCTGTCTGGTGACTTCCAATTTATCTTACTTGCATGTGTAAGATAATGTGGTGTGTTATAGCAGGAAGAACTGTAAATCAGAATGTTGATTTTTATCTTTGAATTGTGGATATTTTCGAAGCATCCCCCAATCCCTTTTTTTGGTTTTGTTTTACACCCTGAGACAGGATCCACCTGCCTCTGCCTCTAGAGTGCTGGGATCAAAGGTGCGTGCCGCTGCCCTGCCCCCACCATAGCCATCACTAGCTCATCAAAGTAAAGTTAAAAGTTTAGTCAATCTTTGTGTAGCTTACCAACACTGGGCATGAGCTGAGATAATTAAATCATTTTCTAATTTTTGGAACAATTTCATTTTTCCATGATACATAACATTCAAGCATGTTCACTCAACGCTTTATTAACTTCTGGTCATGTTGTCCGGGAAATGACAAAATGGAGCCTTGAGTCCAGCAAAAGAGTACGTGCTATCAAAGCAAAGAAATCACAGAGACTGGCAGATTCTGTTCTTGAAAACCATCTTAAATGAAAGTGACTGATGTTCATGGGTTTTGACTGAAACACATGAGTTTTATCCTAATGAAAGACATATTTATTCAAGTGGTATTTTAAATCATTTTGTATGTTTTCTTTCCCTGAGATAAATTGTTATTGTTGATAACAATTGATATTGTTGAATGCTTTAATTCTAGAAGTCATGAAACTAAACAAGGCATTCTTTTCGTCTAGAGTTTTGTTAGTAACAGAAGGGCAATGTGGAAAGGAAAGAACAGAGCCTGGCAAGAAGGCTCAGCAGTTACGAGAACTGGCTGTTCTTCCAGTGAACCTGGGCTCAATTCTCAGCACCCACACGACAGCCACAGCTATCTGTAATTCCAGTTTTAGGGAATCTTCTTGCCAATGCAGGCAGTAGGCACACATGGTGCAAAGGCAGGCAAAAATACCTATAAGCGTAAAATAGAAAAACATTTTTAAAATGAATCTTAAAAGCTAATTTATCCCACATCACAGAATTTGCCATGACTAGTAAGTTTTATAAAACACTTAGACTATCTTTGGCCCTTGGTAAATACTGTATGTTCTGATTACCATATTAATAGCAAGCTACTTGGAGTCTTAGGAAGAATAGCAGTTTGATTTAGTATTTTTTAAAGTGTCTGTCTTAGAGTTTTATGGCTGTGAAGAGACACTATGGCCAAGGCAATTTTTTTTTTTTTTTTTTTTTGGTTTTTTTGGATTTGGTTTTTTTTGGAGACGACAGGGTTTCTCTGTGTAGCCTTGGCTGTCCTGGAATTCACTCTGTAGACCAGGCTGGCCTCGAACTCAGATATCCACCTGCCTCTGCCTCCCAGAGTGCTGGGATTACAGGCGTGCGCCACCGCCCGGTTCAAGGCAACTCTTATAAAGGCAAACATTTAATTGGGTCTGGCCTACGGTTTCAGAGGGTCAGTCCATTATCGTCATGGCAGGAAGCATGGCGGCGTGCAGACAGACATGGTGCTGAAGGAACCAAGAGTTCTACATCTTGACCCGAAGGCAGTCAGTCAGGACGAGACTGTCTTTCTCAGGCAGCCAGGAGGAGGGTCTGGATTCACACTTGTCAGAGCTTGAGCATAGAGACCTGAATGCCAACCCCCACCGTGGCACACCTCCTCCAAGGCCACACCTACTTTAACATAGCCACGCCTCCTCAACAAGGCCACGCCTCCTAATAGTGCCTTTCAGCCTGGGCCAAGCACGGAAATACTTGAGTCTATGGGAGCTATTCCTATTCAAATCACCACAGCGTCTGTCAGCCATTGTGTGGGAAAGGAGGTGTAGGAGACAGGAGCTGAAGCAGGTGGCACAGCAGGAGGCTCCGACAGCATCCTGGGGGAGGGGGAGTGGCTGGACTACTGAAATGACAGCAGTAAAGAGAGGACAAGACTTTCTGATGTGCTCCATCTGCAGAGCTACCCAGCACCCTGACCAAAATAACTCAGGGAAGGAACAGGTTTATTTGACTTACATTTCTAGGTCGTCGTCCGGCATTCAGAGGTGTCAGGGCCGGAATCCAAGCAGAAATCATGATGAAATGCTCCTTACTGACTCCTCTCTCAGGTTTGTGTTCAGTTAGATTTCTTCTTTTGTGCTCAGTTAGATTTCTAGGCAGCCCAGGACCACCCGCCTAGGGATAGTGCCGCCCACGGTGGCTGGTCCCGCCTGTATCTATTAACAAGATGAATCTACACAGATGGGGA
This sequence comes from Apodemus sylvaticus, assembly GCF_947179515.1. Lineage (NCBI taxonomy): Eukaryota > Metazoa > Chordata > Mammalia > Rodentia > Muridae > Apodemus > Apodemus sylvaticus. The sequence continues at coordinate 174,440,990 of NC_067473.1, read as the reverse complement.
CACAGGCCGATCTGATCTAGGCAGTTTCCTCGTGGAGGCTGAAGGATTCAATGAAGGATTCAGCAGGATGATGAAGGGGCTTAAAGGTGTGAGTATAAGGGGTCAGGTGAGTGTGGCTAGGCGGCGTGGGGGAAGGTGTCCAGGCGGGCCCTTGCCTGGGCTGCCACACACACACAGACATGGTATAGAATAGAGTTTATTCAGAATAGGGGATGGGAGTTAGTGGTAGAGAAAGAGAGGTAGAGAGAGAGAGAGAGAGAGAGAGAGAGAGAGAGAGAGAGAGAGAGAGAAGGGAGTGGAGGCCGGCCATCACCACGTGGAGGGGGGGGAAGAGCCCCAGGGGCAGAGAGGTGAGAGTATGTGGGAGAGTGGAGAGCAAAGAGAGAGAGGAGGGGCAAGTAGCCCCTCTTATAGTGGGCCAGATCTCTGGGGCGGGGCATACCTGGCCATTGCCAGGTAGGTGTGGGGTGGAGCTTAGACAAAACCCCAACATTCCCCAATGTTTGGTTAATTAATAAAAGAAAAAGAAAAAAGAAAAGAAGTGACGGCACATACGGCGAAGCAGGAATAGGGTCGTTGTTGTGATCTGACTGCTTCATGCTGACATTGGGGCGGCGTGTCTCTGGGGAACCTAGAGAAAGGGGTATGGGGGGTGATTGTCCAGTCTCATGAGGACTGGCTGCTTCTTTGTTGTCCAGGGTTTGTAGAGCCATTTGAAGATAGGTCAGGAGAACAGGTCCAGTAGAAGCTGTCTGCGTCTGGAGAAGCTGAGAGGAGATTGGAGCATCTGAAGGTTGCTTCTCTGGAGCTATCCTGGATATGGCAAGGGCCTGGACTTGACAAGATGTTGGAACACATTAGTATAGTTAGGGAATAAGACTAAGTACATTTGGGAGAAAGGAAAATTTTCTTAAGTTGTACAATTGAAACCCAGAGGAATCCCACCCTTTGGAAAGGTAGTAAAGTGGGAACTTGGGCAGATGTACTTATCTGGATGGAGCCTACTTGGTCCATGAGCAGTAGATCTGGGTAGGTTTCCTGTAGCTAACAAGTTTATTAAAGAGATAACAACATGAGTTAACCACATGAACAGTCTTTAAGATGAGCCTTTGTGGATCAGAAGGAATAGAATTGAAGGTTGGGAAAGTGACAGAGCAAGGAGAGGAGATATGAAGCATTTAATGGAAACCGAGTTTAGGTAAGGAGATAACTGTCTAGCTGTCAATGTAGTCAGAAGTCTGAGGAATAAACAATAACTTAGCAGTTATATTATTAAAGAATGACAGATTCCAGTAGCCAGCAGTTCTTTGTGGTCTCTGGTCTCTATGGTGGCTTTGGCTGTCAGTCTGGCTTTCAAGCACAGAAGATGCATGGCTTTTCTCTGTGGAATGGATACCCATGACATGAGAAATGGCTTACCTTTGTTTAGCTAAGTAATTTGACTCAAGGTATTCGGTTTTGTCCACTGCACTTTCAGGCAGCATCCTGTGGCGGTGTCCATCTTTCTTCTGAGACCTCCTGGGAGAAGCTGTCAGGCCTTTGGGAATTCTGTCTGTCTTAAATCTAATAGCAAACTTCTGACAAGATTGAGCGTAAGATAGGAGAGCAATAGTTAAAGAGAGACTAGGAATGGAAATCTTAAGTAGCTTTGACAGGTTGTATAGGTAGAGGAAAGTATATTGCCTTGGTTAGTAAAGATGCTAGGATCACAGAAAGAAAGCTGGCAGCAATGGATAAAATTGTGGTGTCTAGGCAGATTTAGGCTTGTTAACATACACTTGAGCACGCAGTCTATTGGAGCAAATGAGCTAAGGGTGTGGGAACACAGATGGGAAGCAGGCAGGGCAAAGGGAAGGCTTAGACCAGAGATAGATAAAAGCTTAAATGTATAGGATTCGGTCCCATTTACCGGATTGCTGACAGTATGTATTAAGATCCCTTAAAACAATTGGATCTAGGGTGTCATTAGGTGGCCATTTTGAATTATTGTCTGGCTTATATTGAGTCCAGACCTTATTGTAGAGGTTTATTAGTTTTTAGAGACTTGAGATTTTCCAGGAGACATCCCAATGGGGTGCCTGGAGAGGCTTTCCTCTCGACAATGCTAGGCTGAGTCAAGCTGACAGAGCTTACTAAAACACATGGTGAGGGTTGGAGGGGGAGAAAGGGCGAGCGGTCTAGAGCCTGTTCTAGGCATGCTCAGTTTGCACTTAAGGTCCGCATCCCCACAGAGACAACACAACAGATTCCTTTTCGGCTGTTGTTATTAAATTGGTTTTAAGAATTATTTTTATTCTATGTGCATGGGCATTTTGTTTTGCCTACATACATATCTGTGCACCATGTACATGCAGTGCCCACAAAAGCTAGAAGGGGGTATCTGGTCCGCTGAGCTGGGGTTACAGACAGTCGTGAGCTTCCATGAACGCTTGGGTTCTTGAACATAGAGTTCGGGAAAAGACCATAAGGTTCAAGATGTAAAGTTAAGGTCATTATATAAAAAGGTAATGTCCCAAGAAGAAAGTGGAAATGGCTCCTGGGACAAAATGTAAAAACATTTTATTTTAGATTTAAATTTTTTTATATATATATATATATAAGCTGAAGATACCAGTACAAAGTATATAATCAAATCCCTACTTAGGACATGTTTATACCATGTACACTTCCCTGTTTGGGCGTCTTATGTTCCTGTTATCCTTATGAAACTCTATGTGTGTGTGTGTGTGTGTGTATTATATAAATAGTATATAAATATATAATATAAATATTTATATATAAAAATATATATTTGATATGTGACATTTTCTTTATTTCTTCTAATCTTCATTTCCTTCTATAACTTGTTGTTGTTGTTGTTATTTAAACTAAGCTAATGGCTTGTCCTCCTAGCCAATCCCAGACCCCCAATCTCAGTATGCTGTTAGTAAAAAGATCTGAGGAAAAACCTCCTGAGCTCTGCCAGAACTAATCTAAGCATCGGCTCAATCGCTCACCGCTGTGTGAGTTTCCTTCCTCCATAAAACATGGAAAGCCTAATAAAACTCTCTGAAATCGGGGAAGTTAAAACGATGTGTGGGGGAAGCACGGCTGGAGTCTAGCTGGGGTTCTCAGGGCGGGATCAGTAAATGCTGAAGTGAGTCCCTTAGGTCACAGCCGCTTTCTCCCACATTCGCTTGAGAGGCACTTCGCTCTTGTTCCAGACTCCCGCTGGGCTCCTTGTGGATGTTCAGAGAAGGAGAATTCATTTTTACACCCTGGAACGTCCCCATTCCCTTCCACCTGCGCTAAGTACAGACTCCTTCTTTGCCTCAAAGATTGAGATGCATTAAGCAAACTCTTAGCCAAGGCGATAAGTCAAACCTTATCCGCAGTTCCACTCTTAACTCTTTTCACACTTTTCCTCCGCCGAACTTTCCCAAGCTTCCGCATGCGTCCTGAGACTCCCCACCCCCATCCTGCTCCCCACCACACCCCGCCCCCTCACCTACATCTCAGCGTTAACTCCTCCAGGCTCTGCCTCCTCTCGGTACGCACCGCCCCAGAGGTGGTGGGTTAAACATCTGGCCACTGAGCTAGAGTGAATTGTTTGCTATGGGTACACCATTTCCAGGATCTGAGCATCGGGGACAAGGGGCATTTAAAACGCCAGTCTAACTCTCTGCCCTTGCTTCCTCCTTTTAAAAGTCAAATTCATTAAGGTGCAAAGCAATTTGGGTGTTCCAGGACAACCCTCTCTCTGGTTTTTCTGCGGCGCGGCAGGTGCACAGCAGGAACACAAGAGGAAATCAACACCTAAGGGAGCAGAGAGAAAAAGAAAACATAGTTCGGTAAGACAGATGAACAGAGCCTCAGGATCTGCCAAGGCTGACTGGGACCCAGTCTCCCAGCACCCCTGCATGCAGAGGCCGAGTACCAGCCGAGCCTGCGCCTGCGTCCTCAGTCCATCATGCTTCTGTTTGTCCTGTATCCTTCTAAAGTTAAGTCTACACCTTGGGGTATGAATTCTACTATTTTAAAGAGATACGTGTTGCACCTTAGTGATTTTTCTAGGACTCCACTATTGTTTTAAGCCTGCTGCTAATTAAATATCTTAAAATCTATTTAAGTAGTGCTCCTTTTTCTCGTTTCCCTTCGCCTCCCAAGGTCTATTTCCTGCAGGCTTGTTGACCATGCAGTGTTTGAAGATGGATATGGCCTCATTTACGTTTACTTTGCCTTTCGTCACTTCCTGTTCTCCGTAGTTTGGAAGCTGAATTGTCTCATTATGAGCCACGTTCCCTCATATTTACATAGTAAAAACCAAACCATGCCTTCCACAGCCGGACAACCTCCGTGGTCCTCACTCTGCACCCCAAGCCTCACCTGGACCCCAGCTGCTCTCGGGCCATGAACAGCCCCTGCCCCTGATTTGGGGACACGGATCCTGCTGTGTGTAGACGGAGTGATGCGGACTAACCCAGCTTTGTTTCTTGAACTGTTTACTACATCCTGTTTCCTATAAAATATGTGAATGATGATCAAATACAATAACTTGGGAAGACAAATCAAGTCAGCAATGTGGCCGTTATACCTACCATTTTTTATTGGTTATTTTATTTATTTACATTTCAAATGTTTACACCTATCATTTTTATACTAATGTTTCATTTCTGCCTCTGCAGCTTTCTTGGTGACTAAAAATAAAAATTTTAATCATGTTTTATGTACTCAGAATGTGAATATGCAGAATCTCAGTGTGTGTGTGTGTGTGTGTGTGTGCTGGTCACAGGATAACTTGATGGTTTGTTCTCTTTCCACCTTAGTGTTAAGTGGTCCACCTTAGTGGGCTGAGTGTTAAGGGCTTTTACCGGCTGAGCTAAGTCGCCAACTCAGTGGTAACTGGCTGAGCTATCTCACCAGCTGATTCGTTTTAACTCACATACCTGTTTCTTCTTTTTAAAGATATATCTAATTTTAAATATAAATGTTGGTTCATGCCCAAGTGTACAGAGGCCTGTAGAGGCCAGCGATGTCAAATCCCTCTGGAGCTGGGCACACCGGTGGCCTTGAGCTTCCTGGCATGGGTGCTGGGATCTGAACTCAGGTCCTGTGTAAGAGCAGCATGTGGTCTAACTGCCTAGCCATCTCCCTCCAGCCCATATTGTCTGTTCTAAAGAAGACTGAAAAGACAGTGGGACATCTCTTCTCAGTGTCCTTCTCACACTGGTGCGGGCATTTCCTTACCACTTTCTTTTTCTTTTAAAGATTTACTTATTTTATGTATATGAGTACACTGTAGCTGCCTTCAGACACACCAGAGGAGGGCATCGGATCCCATTACAAATGGTCGTGAGCCACCATGTGGTTGCTGGGAATTGAACTCAGGACCTCAGCGCTCTTAACTGCAGAGCCATTTCTCCAGCCCCTCCTTTCAACTTTCAGTTCAATCGGTTTCAGCTGAACACACTTGGAGTTCCAACGACAGAAGAAATGACGGTGCACACAGGAAGGAGAAATTAATTCTGCTGCCTAAAGGGGGCTTAAAGGATAGCAACACAGTGGGGCTGGGGTGCAGCTCAGCGTGCACACTGCTTCCTGTTACGTTGGAAGCCTGGATTCCATCCTCAGCACGGGTAAGCCAGACGTGGAGTGACAAACCTGTAACTCCAGCACTCTGCAGAGACGGGAGCTATAGGGACAGATGTTCAAGGCCATCGTCCTTGGCCAGCCTGAACTACGTGAGACCCCGTCTCCAAGGGGGAGGTGGTTTGTTGGATACCTACTGAGCACCAAGTACCTCTTACTACTGTTTTAACTGAGTTAACACAAGCTTCCTTCCTGAGAGCCAACATTTGTTGCGGTATTAGTAACTCATCTCCACGCGTGGTTCCGGTATTTGTAGAAGCCACTCAGCGTGTCCTGAAGATTCACCAACAATCATCCTACTTACACCGGGTTCTGCTGTGGCCCACTGGGCAGGAGTATCTGCAGAGGAGGCCTGTCCCACAGTGGACAAGCATCGGACAGTTGGTGCTCGACTGTAGTCCCCCTCGCATGCTGCCTCAGCTTATCCAGTTCTGTGGACCCTCAAAGTGACAAGGCAACATGGTAATCTTTGGCCAAGAAGAGATTGTCACCTTTGATGTGTGGTGCAGCCTGTCCGGTGCAAAGATATCTATAGTGTAATAAACACCAAGTGCTCTCCCGGGCCATCCCTTCAGCTTCGTTGCCGTTGCTGTTTTAACTCCAGGCGTTGTCCCCCCTGGACTGCAGCATGCATCTACAGGGTCGCACTAGAGACCCTGGGTAATGTGGCAGTTGGATGCTGGAGTTCAGTGTTTGGCCTGTCTCCCGGGGAAATGGTGACGTGCCGTCAAGGTGGTGCCTCGGCCTCACATAAGTGGCTTCTCTTTTATGGGCCTTGCCTATTGATGCATTCTTAGACGGTGTCTGGAACTTGAAACCTTTGACGTTCCAGAAGGCACCTTGATGCTCTTAATCAAAGCAACGCATAGTGTGGGGCTGGAAATCCCATCAACCACTCAGCAAACCCGCCCGCATCCAAACTCCAACTCCAACTGTGGCTTACTATTAAGCTGTCAAATGTGCTAGAGTAGAGAGTAGATTTGGGTTGGGAAGCAGAGAACTGAGCCCTGGCAACTTTAGGCCACCTGCGGCGGTTCATAGGCTCAGCAAATGCCAAAGTTCCAGCCCCACACTATGCGTTGCCTTGATTAAGAGCATCAAGGTGCCTTCTGGAACGTCAAAGGTTTCAAGTTCCAGACACCTTCTAAGAATGCATCAATAGGCAAGGCCCATAAGACCTCTGTTTACACTGCAGGGAATTCACCGTGCTTCTTAACTGTTCTCCTTTAGTAACTCTGAGAAAGCGATCCACTAGGTACCGTAGGGGACAAGAGCTAAAGTACACTAACTGTGTCAATGAAGTCATACCATTTCCTTCCCTCATGTATGACGTCAGATGACAGAGCTATTTCCAAGACCCAGGGATCTTTATTACGGCTAAATGACGTCATGGCTGTCTTCAAGGTTTACCTGCCGTCCTCTACTAACAGTAAGCTGAGTAGAGAGGAGGCCATCCGACAGAAGCAGGAGCACCGCAGACTTCCCGGTGACGCAGAGCAGGTGCAGCAATCCCCGGCTCCAGCTCTGCTAAGCCGTGCATGGATGCCATACAGGACGGGAGCTGGGAGGAGGAGGCAGGCTGCTCACAGGTCACACAGAGGCTTCTGTCACAATGGAGGAGAGGGAGAAGGCAGGACGTGGGCCACCCGTGGAAACAGAGAAGAAGCCCTTCATCCTGAAGCATCATCGGGCCGAGGGCTGTGCTTGGGCTGCACAGTGCTGGCCAGCGAGAGTGTTTGGTGGTTCACCCTTTGCTATTGATTCAGACAAGGTTTCTCCATTTTGTTCCAGATTCATCAGAATTCTGCCACTCACCTTCAATTGATCTTTATTAAATCTTTGGGGTTTTGGGGGGTTTTGTTTTTTTGGTTTTTTTGGTTTTTTGGATTTTGGTTTTTTCAAGACAGGGTTTCTCTGTATAGCCCTGGCTGTCCTGGAACTCACTCTGTAGTCCAGGCTGGCCTCGAACTCAGAAATCCGCCTGCTTCTGCCTCCCAAGTGCTGGAATTACAGGCATGCACCACCACCACCCGGGCTAAATCTTTGTTTTTTATTAAGTCTTCGTTTAAAAAAAAATCCGTGTTTTTTCATTGTTTATTAGCATTTAAAAATGGGTTTCATTATGGTAGTTGCTATATCATCTATCTATCATCCGTCCACCTATTTAACTACCTATCATTTATCTATATGCCTGTCTGTCTATCATCTATCCATCTACTATCATCTGTCCATCATCTGCCTGTCTGTGCATACATCCATGCATCATTCTTCTTTAACTATGTCAACCCCCACACTTCCCTCCCCAAGCATGTCCCCTTCTGCCCTATTCTCAGCAGTTCAAATCCTTGAATATGTTGTTATGGTTGCTGGGTTTTTTTGTGTGTGTGCTTTATTTTGATATGGTGTTTCACATTGCATCCCAGTCTGGTCTAGAACTCACTGTAGCCCAGGCTGTTGTGGATCTTGTGACAGTTTCCTGCCTCTGCTACCCAAGTGCTAGGACACCATGTCAGGCTCCAAACCTCCAAAGTCATAAGTCACCCTGATTGCTTCCAACTTGCAGCTGCTGCCTCTGTAGACAGCTCAGCATCCTGTGGTCCAAAAGCAGACCCAGGTATGGACATCTTTCTACAGTCCTACAAGCTAGGCACACGTTACGAGATGCAGTTGTGAATGTTTTGAGTTGCTATGTGATTGGTTTACATATAATCACCACAATGGTAGATTTGTTCATTCCTGTACACAGCACAGACCCACCACAGGGCCCTCAACACCTACATCTGTCCACAGAGATAAACTGCACCTCCTTAATGACAAGTGAGTGCTTGTTCATGTCACATGTCACATGCTCTTTAGTCAGACAACGTGAGGCCCGTGGCTTTCCCTGACCAGTTCTGTCTGGGTGGCTCCCAGCCCCGCGCTGCTCTGTTGTTCTCCTCTTTCCTCCTCTCCTCCTTCTGCCTCTGTAGTCCTGGGAGTTCTTAACTTTCCTTCTTTTGTTACATAAAAATTATATGTCTGTATATCCAATTTGGAAGGTTTGCATGTCCAGCCCAGAGGTGGTGACACATACTTGTAATCCCAGTACTCGAAAGGTAGGGGCAGGGCAATCAAGTCAAAGCTGTCCTCGGCTACACAGGGAGCTGAGGGAAACCTGACCTACATTAGACCCTCTCTCACTACCAGCCAAGGAAGAAAGACAGACAGACAGAAAGAGGAAAGGAGAGGGGAGGGAAGAAGGAAGATTCTTGTCTAAACCCAAACTGGCATTAGATTTTCCTGTGTAAATAGTATATTCAAATAAGTATTTCCTTCTCAGAAAAAAAAAATTATTTGTTGATTCGGGAATTGAAGCAGGGCAGGAGGGCTCATGTTTGTAATTGGGGAAGCTGAGGCAGGAGAATCTCAATTGCAAAGTCTGCCTGGGCTGCAGAGTGAGTTCAGATCCAGACTGGGAAAGTTGGCAAAGACCTGTCTTAAAGTTTATTATTTGAAGAGACCAAAGGGGATAGGGATATAGATCAGTGGCTAAGTGCTTGCCTAGCACCAGTAAGGCCTTAAGCAAAATCCTCAGTCCTATGGATGAGTAATGAATGAATGAATGAATGAATGAATGAAGCAAAGAAGTTTGAGTGCAGAGGGAGCCTGCTTATACAATATATGTGGAAGGAACGAGAATCCATATGTCCCCTAGCAACAAGTAGTTATTGCCCACCATGCTGGTCTGAAGAGAAGTGGCCCTGTAGACTCATCAGTTTGAATGCTCGGCTCACCGGGAATGGCACTATTAAGAGGTGTGGCCTCGTTGGAGAAAGTGTGTCACAGTGAGGGCCCGCCTTGAGGTCTCCTATGTTCCAGCTCTGACCAGTGTGGAAGTCCAGGCTCTTCCTGGCGGACTTTGGATCAAGATGTAGAGTTCTCAACTCCTCCAGCACCATGTCTGCTGCACGCTGCCACGCTCCCCACCATGACGAAAATGGATTGAACCTCTGAAACTGTAAGCCAGCACCAATTAAATGTTTGCTTTTGTAAGAGTTGCCTTTGTCATGGTGTCTCTTCACAGCAATAAAGCCCTAACTAAGACACCCATTGCAGCTAGCCTAACTAGGAAGCACGCCACTTCCTAGGAAGGAAGCACATCCTTCCTCTGCAGACTAAGAGCAGAATCTCTTATTTGGTGCCCAAAGTTTTCAGGCTTTTGTTTCATTATTCTTTGGCAAAATTCCTTTTGAAATCTCATGCTTGTATCCATGCTGACATAAGGAGACAGGAAGTGAGGGTTCTAGACTGAACAGCCGTGTGCTTCCAGGCGCACAGACAGGAAGGGCATTGTAGCAGAAAGCATGTAAGCGTCCCACCCTCCCTCCTGTTGCAACTCTCTTAGCACAACCGGCTTCCCTGAATTATGGCCTACATGTTAATAGTTTTACAACATAAAGGCATCCTGCCTCAAGAAGAACAGTGGACTAATAAGGAAAAAAAAAAAAAAAAAACCAGTAACTCTTGAACTGTCACTCCCAGCAGAGACGCCTACATGCTTAAGATGACTGCACGCTTTCCACAGTCTGTGTTTGTTTTCCTGGCATCTACCAAAACTTTTGTTTTGCTGCTATGACAGTACCTGACAGATGTGATCTAAAGCTCACTCGTGTGCATGGGGGAGGGGGGAGGAGAGAAGTGGTGGGGTAGTTGTTATGTGGCTTGTGGTTTGAAAGTATAATCCATCATGGTAGAGAAGCTGGGACACACAGAGGAGCTCCGGGAAGAACAACAGGAGCTGGTCAAAGTGTGTCCATCCGTCCATCCATCGGTCCATCCACATTCAGGAATCACACAGCGGGAGAATACCAGTTCTCCACCTGCCTTTCTCCGGTTCCTGCTATCTCACGGATGGTACCACCCACTCTGAAGGCAAGTCTTCCCTGCACTGTTGCTGCTCTCTGGACACACCCTCCCAGACGCTCCCAGATGTTTGTCTCCATGGTGATTCTACATCCCCCCCCCACCTCCCCAGCAAGTCAACAATGAAGACCAACCATCCCAAGTCCAGGCAGGCCTTGCCAACTATCATTTTAAAGCATAATATTCTCCTCCCATCCATCCCTAAGGTCTCATGATTTCATGACACAGATGAGAGAATGTATGGCTGAATGCCTTGATAGTACCAGAATTGTTCAAAAGCCCCAAATCCCTCGTGAGATTCATAGAGAGCTCTTATCTATGAACCCACATAAAATTAAGCAATAAGCTACATCTTCTAATCTTCAATAAGACAAATTAAACATTCCCATCACAGAAAGTATAGAAAGGAAATCTGGTGCCAAGGCAGCAGAACACCAAATCCTCCATCTCTGTGGTCCACCATCTATGGAATCACCTGGACCCCAAAAGCCTTGGGTAGCCATGTCTCTCCAGCTTCTGTGACATCTCCAACACAGTGGCAGCGGATGTCTCAGCAGACATCCCACAGTGCTGGCGCCCACACCGCCCTGAGAGTCTCTGCTGCAACATTTCAGTTTCAGACACTGGCCTCTCGGAGCCTTCTTGCTGAGCATCTGACCATATCTCACGCTGCTTGGCCTCGGAGGATTTCTGGAACCTTGGTTCAAGCCTCTATAACCTCATCTTTCATGCCTGTAAAGCCAATACCATGTGAACAGTGCTGCCAGCTTGAGATGTCGGCTGGCCTGTTGAACCACAGCTGAAGCATCCGTCATGGTCCTTCAAGGCTTGGCGCTGGGAAAACATTTCTCTAGCTGGCCATTTTGGAGCGGTGAACCCATCTGGTGGCAGTCTCCAAGCTGGGGTCATCAGTAAGTGGGGTCTCAGACTCAGCCCTCTTACCCATTGTCCCAATGCAGAGCTGGATGGCTCCTTATATCCACCCCCTTTAACAATTTCAGTTGCTTTATTGGAGACTCTCTTGTCTGCATCTTTCTCTTTAGAGATTTATTACTATATGTAAATACCCTGTAGCTGTCTACAGACACACCAGAAGAGGGCGTCAGATCTCATTAGGGATGGTTGTGAGCCACCACGTGATTGCTGGGATTTGTACTCAGTGCTCTTAACCGCTGAGCCATCTCTCCAGCCCTCTTGTGTGCATCTTTAAGCCTATTCATATCCCTTCCTTCATCTATGGTACATTTTTTCAAACTTTCTGCTCTGTCATGTTGTAATTCTAACTAAATAATAACCGTGCCACAACAGATGTACAATGTGTTGAAATCTCCTCCACCAAACCGCTTGGTCCCTTCCTTTTGAATTTAGTCTTACTCAAGGCTTACTTCAGGACACTGGCAAAATAAGGCCAGATTCTTCTCCAAAATAGAGCATTTGTAAATGTCCTCTGGTCTAACTCTCAATGGAGGCCTTTTCCTCGGGAAACTTCATGAGCCAGGTTTCCGCGGTCTGCACACCTCTCCGCAGTGTGGTCTTCCAGACCCCCACCAAATTCTCTTTAAGGTGCGCTTACAGCATTGTCGGGATTCTTAGTCTACATGTGTAAACTCTCCCACACTTTGATCAGTTCTAAGAGCCTAAAAACCACCTGGTCAGGCTTATCATAGCCATGACCCTCCTTTTAGCACCAAGTAATACTTACATAGTAGTGCTGAACTACTCACAGTCTCATTGCTGTGACACAATATTAAATAGAAGTAGCTTCAGCAAGGAAGGCTTTATCCACTTGCAGACTGAAGGCACAGCCCCTCAAAGGGGACAATCATGGTGGCGAGAACAGCTTTAGCTGTAGCCAAGAGGGGGAGGGGTGTTGGTCACACTGTGTCCACAGTCAGGAAACAGCAGAACTGGTGCTGCCGACCCACTCAGTTTCTCCTGTTCACTCACCCTAGGACCCTGGAAACCCACTTTCAATGTGAGTCTGCCTCCCTCCGTTAATCCTTTCTGGAAATGCTCTCCATGTAGTCTGTCTCCTAAGTGATTCTAATTCCTTCCGAGTTAATAGTCAAGGCTGATCACCACGTCCACTACCCATCCCCCAGCAGGACCGGACCCATTGTGGTGGTTTGAATATGTTTGTCCCAGGGAGTGGCACTATTAGAACCTGTGGCCTTGGTGGAGTAGGTCTGGCCTTGTTAGAGGAATTATGTCACTTCGGGGATGGCCTTGGAGACCCTCCTCCTAGCTGCCAGAAGACAGATTTCTCCTGGTCGCCTTTGGAACAAGATATAGAACTCTCAGCATCTCCAGCACCATGTCTGCCTGGATGCTGCCATGCTCTTTCCATGATGATAATAGACCAAGCCTCAGAATCATATTGTCCTTTATAAACGTTGTTTTGGTCATAGTGTCTCTCCACAGCAAGAAAACCCAAACTAAGACACCCATCCTGCCCCTTAAAATAACCACAACGGCCTCCTCCTCGATAGAAGCTGGGCCTTGTGAGGCTTGAGAACCCACATACTTTCCCAGGGACACTGGGACTGATCAGTTTGGATGAATCAGTAGAGGCTGAGAAACTGCTTTGAGACTTAGAAATTGTTTTGAGACTGAACCTTGAAGAAATGTTATCTTGCTAGAGCACCTGCTCTTAGTGCTACAGGAGAGCTTGACCTTGGTCCTAAGATGCTCCTGGCAAACCTGGAGTTCTAGGGATATGGTGCTCAGGGGTGCAAAGGAAAAGTAAAAGTAATATTCTATATCATCTTAGGAGTTTGAAATGTGGGCAAGTGAGTTTTTATTTTACAGTCCACACATGATCATTGACATTATTTCTATTGATCCTTTCTATACTGATCTACTTTGTCACTTGAGAAGATTTACTTAAAACACAGCTCCTGGTCTTTGATTTTTCTACTACTAAGTCACCACTGTTGGGCCCTTTCTAGGAACCCACGGTGACTTCTGCACTCTTTATTCCGTTTGCATGGAGTGGTCTACGACTCTAGCAAGGACCTGCTGCAAAGTGGGCAGCCTGCCTTCAAACCAGACTCCTACTTCCTTAGCCCTTTTATTCAAATGTGTCGCCCTGCACCTCCTCAGTCCGCCACTGTGAGCTATTAAATCAATCACGCAGAAGCTCACGGCCTGCGGCAAACGCTGCCCTGCCGCCCAGGCCGCTGTTCCGCGACTTTCTCTGCATCTCTGCTTCATTTGCTCGGCTATGCTTCAAAATCTCTTCTCCATCCATTTTTCTCACCCCCTCGCTGTATCCACTTCCCTCTTCCTTCAACCGCTTGCCGTTGCTGTTGTTTGGTTTGGTTTTTAGACAGGGTCTCCTAATGTACCTCAAACTGGTCTTGCTAACACACTTCCTGCCTCAGTTTACCTAATGCTGGGATTACTGTACACCACCATCCCTAGCTCTTCATCCAGCTCAGGTGTAACAGTCTGACTCTCTAGATATTCTTTCTTTTTTTAAACCTCCAATTTTTGAAATCCACTAAATTTTCGTTGTACCGACCTAGAAATTGTCCACTCCTAGCTAGGCCCTGTCGCTGCTCACCTTCCCATGTCCATTTCTAAGGAGTTGAACCTTTCTGGAAAATAATCATAAAATGAGTCAGTAAATCCAGTCACTAAGCTCACCACTCCAGCTAAGCAGAGTGAGCCGCGGGCCTCGAAGCTCCTCCCCTTATTCTAAACAGCCCTGCGGAGGGCCTCGAAGCTCCTCCCCTTATTCTAAACAGCCCTGCGGAGGGCCTCGAAGCTCCTCCCCTTACTCATTTCACAGACTTTCCAAGGTCATAGGTTCTCTGTAAACCTGTGTCTACTCCAGCTCCCCTTTGACGCTCAGCAGACATCCTGCCTCCTTCCACAGGCAGGAAGGTTTAAACTAACACACACACACACACACACACACCCTGGGGCTCCCAGCTCGATGTCTGGCAGTATGCACGCACAGGAAGCACCACACAAGCCTGTCTTCAGTTGCCTGAGAATCCCACTGCTTCAGTTTCCTGAACATGGTTTCTCAATTCTCTCTCTCTCTCTCTCTCTCTCTCTCTCTCTCTCTCTCTCTCTCTGCCTTTCCTCCTAGCTTTATACCAGCCCCTTCCTACCAATATTTAAACGAAGTAGCTTCCACCCTGATAAAAATGCAACCCCCATCCCGTACCGATGACCACTTCCCAGTTAGCATTGTTCTCCCCTCTGCGTTTGGCAAGAGAGACAGTTATTTCTACAGCTGAATAGGCTTCTAGGACCGGCCTGCTTTTCAGGCTCTTGGCTGCTAATGAACAGATAAGAATCCCAAGTGTATGGACGCAGAGATGTGGCTCAGCAGTTGAAAGCGCTTACTGCTCATTCAGAAGACCCAAGTTTGCTTCCGAGTACACAACCACCTGTAACTCTGCCTCCGGGGGACTCTGATGCTCTCGCATGGCCTCCATGGGTGCCTGCATGCAAGTTGCAAATAAACTCGTGAAGGTACGCACACACATACAAATACACAAACACACAAGAATGAGTCCCACGTATAGAGCCCTATCCACTGCTGTTTGATTTAAGGAGCAGTCCAAAATGTCTTCCTTTTTACTAAACATCAGAACTAGTTAGTGTTGGGTTCATAAAAAGAGAAAGAGGTTTACAGAATGGTATACGGCGCTGTGGGGAGAAGGTGCCCATGCCCAGGCACCTCTTCCTCCCCCTCCCTCGGAGGGACCATGGTATAGCATAGAGTTTATCAAGGGCAGAGGATGGGAGTTAATGGGGTAGTAGAAGCAGAGAAAGGCAGAGAGAGGGAGAGAGAGTAGAGAAGTGGAGGCCAGCCATGACCACGTGGAAAGAAGGGGTAGGGGAAGAGGGCCCAAGAGGGGCAGCAGAGAGGAGAGAGGTGAGAGTGCCAAGGGGTAAGAGAGAGAGAGAGAGAGAGAGAGAGAGAGAAGAGGCAAGCAGCTCCTTTTATAGTGGGCCAGGCCTACCTGGCTGTTGCCAGGCAACTGTGGGGCGGGGCATACCTGGCTGTTGCCAGGTAATTGTAGTGTGGAGCTTAGACAGAATCCTAACAGTTAGGCTAAGGCAAAGGAACCAAACGATGCCAATTCTATGCCGGGAGGCAGAATTCCCACAGGGCCTGTTCAAAAGCTGTGTTCTGAAGAAGGCAATCTCCTTAGGATCCCGCCAAGGGGGAATGCCACCAGCTAGAAAATAGACACCTCAGAAGGGCCATTCAAGTGACCTCAGGAAGGATCTCAGTGTAGATCGTATAGATTTCTTTGGGCCTGGAACCTTACTTCTATTTAGATTGGTCGGATTTAGCCGTGGTTTCAATACTTTGCTTGGGAAGGTTGCAAATGCAATTTAAATTACTTCCATGAAAGATGCATCATGCCAGTTAACACATTTAGTTTTCACATTTTGAAGTCAGCATGGGAAACAATGACATCAAAGCCACCAGCCAATGCCTCTGTTGTATTCCTGACCTCCTCTTATATATCTATAGGTCCTCTTCTCACCTCTGCACAGACAGATATAAAATCAACCTGTCCCAAGACGGAAGTCATTATCTCTTTTAAACCCACTGGCTTTCAGGATTTTAATGACCAGCAAACACTTTCTGGCCTCACCCTTGAGTCCTCCCTCTCCCTGGGACCTCAAACTCAATAAAATACCAGGTCCCATTACTTCACTTTTTAGATGTTGTCTTAGTTAGGGTTTTACTGCTGTGAACAGACATCATGATCAACGCAAGGTTTATAAAAGACAACATTTAATTGGGGCTGGCTTACAAGCTCAGAGGTTCAGTCCATTGTCATCAAGGCAGAAACATGGCAGCATCCAGGCAGGCATGGTGCAGGAGGAGCTGAGAGTTCTGCCTCTTCATCTGAAGGCTGCTGGTGGAAGATTGACTTCCAGGCAACTAGGGTGAGGGTCTTAAGCCCACACCCACAGTGACACACCTACTCCAACAAGGCCACACCTCCTAATAGGGTCACTCCCTGGGCCAGTCATATACAAACCATCACATTCCACTCCCTGGCCCCCCATAGGCTTGTTCAAACATGAGTCTAAGGGGGCCATAGTTAAACATAGCATAATGCAAAATACATTTAGTCTGACTTCAAAAGTAACAGTGTTAAAAGTCCAAAGTTCAAGGTCTCTTCTGAGATTCATTCAATCACTTAACTGTAATCCCCCAAGCAAGACAGGAAACCAGCTGGGCAAAGTCCAAACTCTGCTTCCATGTCTGATGGCAAAGCAATCTTCAGATCTTCAACTCCTTTTTCATCTTTGTTGACTGCAATAAGGTTCTGTCTCCTGGGCTGGTTCCACTCCCTGTTAGCAGCTTTCCTTGGCAGGCATCCTGTGGCTCTGGCAACTTTAACATCTTGGGATCCCCAAATCAGTTTCAGCTTCACAGCTTCTTGTTCCAGTGTCTGAGATCCACACATGATCTTCTGTGCATCTCCAAAGAACTGGTGTCACTTCTCCAGCTCTGCCCTCTGTAGCACTCTAAGTTCAGGTTGATCCACTCCACTGCCGTTCTTGGTAGTCATCCCATGGTACTGGCATCTCCAATATGCTAGGGTCTTCCACTGCAACTATGCTTTACCAAAGCCTCTCATAGTCTCTCTTCATTGTACCAAGCCTCAACTCCTTTGTATGACCCTTTCAGTCCTGCGCTGTCAATTACAACTGAGGGTGCACTTTCACCAATGGCCTTCCATAGCCTCTCACAGCACCAAACTTCAGCTGTTCTTCATGATGCCTTCAAAACCAGTACCACCTGGAGATTCTTACACGTTACCAAGTACAGCTGCAGCATGAGGTACAGCCTTGGCTATGTCTGGAACACAGCCTCTGTGCTCTCCAAAAACACTTCCCAGAAGATTTCACCTCAGTGACGCTAGTCTCTTCTTAATCACTGCTACTTTCTTAGCTCCAGCTAACCAGCATCAATTGTCCCAGTAGTCTCCTTCTCCTCTTGGATATAAAGCCAGACACATGGCTGAAGCTGCTGAGTTCTGCTGCTTGCAGGAGCTGGAGCACTGGCCCCCTTGTTCTATTATGTTACCACTAACTTCCTTTTTTCCAGCTCTTTTACTGCCTAAGTAGGCTGTCCTGGATCTTGCTCCATAGACTGACTTTGAACTCAGAAATCTGCATACCTGTCTCCTAAACACTGGGATTAAAGGTGTGATCTGCCAAGCCTAGATTTAAGTTTTTCTTCACCTAGAATTTGCTCTGTTCTAGGCTGGCCTTGAAGTCAGAGATCTGCTTATCTTTGCCTCCTGGGATTAAAGGCTTGTACCACCAAGCCTGGACCTAAATTTAGCTGGGTGGGATCTTGCCCCCGGGTCACCACTCCCTTAATTCAATTTAAGATCCTTGAATTCAGCTCCATTTCACTTCCCGGAGTCCCTTTAATACTCAAACTATATGTATTTTGTACTTTTCCTTTCTCAGCTTGCTATGTTTGTTCAAAATTCTCTTCATCAGACTTAACCAGACAACAAAGTCTTTGCTGGGCTTTTTGGAGACTTCCTTTGCAGATGCAGTTAATATAAATCTCTTTACCTTAGCACTAGGCAGTCTCTTCTGGCAATGGCAAAAAGCAGCCACGTTCTTCACCAAAACATCACAAAACCAGTCTCTTGGCCACATATTAAAGTTCGCCACTGAAACCTCTTGGGCCAACAGGCCTACACAGTTCAAATGACCCTCAGCACCACTGTCTTCCATGTTCCTACTAGGCTGGCTTATTAGGCCCCTCTTAAAGCATTCCATAGCTTTCCAAATCTAAAGTCCCAAAATCCACATTCTTCCAAACAAAAGCATGGTCAGGCCTATCACAGCAATACCCCACTCCCAGTACCAACTTCTGTCTTAGTTAAGGTTTTACTGCTGTCAACAGACACCATGACCAATGCAACTTTTATAAAAGACATTTAATTGGGGATGGCTTATAGGCTCAGCGGTTCAGTCCATTGTCATCAAGGTAGGAACATGGCGGCATCCAGGCAGACATGGTGCAGGAGGAGCTGAGAGTTCTACATCTTCTTGAAGGCTGCTGGTGGAAGACTGACTTCCAGGCAACTAGGGTGAGGGTCTTAAGCCCACACCCACAGTGACACACCTACTCCCCCTGAGCCAATCATATACGAACCATCACAGATGTTTTGAGCCCATCTCCCCTCCTTCTGTCTTTTCCCCCTTTAACTCACGAGTACCATACAA
Source organism: Apodemus sylvaticus (assembly GCF_947179515.1). Classification (NCBI taxonomy): domain Eukaryota; kingdom Metazoa; phylum Chordata; class Mammalia; order Rodentia; family Muridae; genus Apodemus; species Apodemus sylvaticus. The sequence goes on along the minus strand of NC_067473.1, from coordinate 174,422,222 downwards.
AACCAGAATCCTTATAAATGCTCTGATTTTGTTTGCCTCTCTTCGGAACATTTCTTCCTTGATAGCATGAGTGGTCTTTTCAAAAGTAACATGATCAGCTGTGGACCTGGCTCAGCAAGTAGACAGCATGCCACACAAGAGAGAGAACTAGAGTCTGGATGGCAGCATTCACATATTGTCAGATACAGAAGAGTACATATGTAATCCCAGCACCGCCATAGGGGGAGAATCCCTAGAGATTCCCACCCAGGCCTGCCGGTTTACCATAAAGAGCTGCGAACGAGAGGCTCTGTCTCAAGGTGCAACATTAACACCCACGTTAAGGCTGCCCTCTGATCTCTTCGTGGGCACCATGATATGCACACACATACATAAAAAAAAAAAAAAACAGTCATTTGATTTATGGGGAACTAAGCTAACTCCTCAGTATCACAAATTGGAAAAATAAAATAATTACCATGTCAAGTGCCCTTTCTGACTTTTTGAATATAGTCTGCACTCCTAGCGTACTCTACAGTCCCTGTCAGACATCTGCTTAGTCTTCTGATGCCTTGGGTTTCTGCTGGACTCCACAGCATGCCAATCAAGCTGGATCTCCGGGTTCCTCAAGTACACCCCACCGTTCCCACGTCTGTCTTCACAATCCATCCCCTTGCCTACCCTTGCTGTCCTCCTTCCCACTCAGCTGACGCCCGTTTATCCCTCCGAACTCAGCTTAGGGACATCTGTGCTCGCAGGGGAGCTTCCTTGACTTTGTGGAATCGTGTTAACTTCCCCCCTCCCCCGCGTCCCCACCGCACTCTGCTCTTTTCTCCATTGTTGGCCTTAGCTCGTCACTAGTCTGATGTTTGTCTGTCCCGTTAGAATGAACGTGTGATTCAAGCGGACATTCGTGCATCCGCATCGTCCACGATTATGTCCCCAGAGCCTTGCTACCGTCCAACCCGTAGTGAAGAGCTGATAGATGGGGGTTGGCTGGACGTAGATGCGTAGCTCATCCTAGCCGACGCTCGCATTTTGATGTGCAGCTAAAGCTGAAGTACTGTTGGGCCGTCACTGCTGGGCTTGCTACGAGCCCTTCGACCTTTATTTTCCATTTCATAAAGCCTGTTATGTAAAATATACTGCTCTCTTCTTCTCTTCCCTCTTCCCAGTGATGTGTCACAAACGGGTGTATTTTTATTGGATGGGGCCCTGGTACTCCAGGCGTTTATAGCTCTGACCTTTCTGTGTGCAAACACACCAAGTGAACTTTGCTTTACCTCCTACCAGAACCTACCTGCTAATTACCTGCAGGCGGGCTGAGTTTCACAGCCCGTGTGACCAGTGTGGTAAGGCCAGAAAGGTGCGCGGGGAAGAGAGGACCAAGGGACTCTGCTAGCGGCCGTCTGTCCGTCTGTCCGGAGGGGCTCCCCGTGTCTCCGCAAGCGAGCAACCCCAAGGGGCATGGTGCGGCGGTGAGCCGAGCCAGGTCGTGATGTCACTGCTGGGCTTGGCTGTGCGGCTACTGCTCTTCCAGCCCGCGCTGCTGTTCTGGCCCTCTCAGGTGAGGCAGAACTGCCGCAATGGCAGCTACGAGATCAGTGTCCTGATGATGGACAACTCAGCCTACAAAGAACCTATGGACAACTTGCGGGAGGCTGTGGAGGAAGGCCTGGACATAGTGCGAAAGCGCCTGCGTGAAGCCGGTAAGACTATGGGTGAAGGATTCTTTTCTCTGTACAACCTTTTGCTTCAAGGCAGAGACCTCGCAGACTTTGCCTGATCGCCCAAACTCCTCTAAGTTCATCTCCGAACTCCATTCTCTCTCCTTCCTGGGAAGAGGGGTTGGAGTGATCTATGGTCCTCTCCACCCTGCTGGAGGAAAAGAAAAAGCCCTCCCAGCAGGGACATACCCTTCTTAGAACTGGGTTTCTGGCCCCGATTTAGACATGTTTCCTTCTGTAGCTGTTCAGGGGCAAGATATGGGCCGGACCTGAGATCTCATAGGGTCCCTGGTCAAGAAGGAAGAAACTCATACCGGTATGGAACCTTTCTCTGAACTTCTTGTTCATAGAAAGTTTTTCCTCTGGCCATGCGATTTCTTCCTGTCTCCCGCGGCCTTCACTATCAGATATAGCCAGGGTTAGACATTTACAATCGAATTAATTGTTGCCTTTCTTGACCTTATCTTTTATTCATAAAAATGAATTTTATAAGTTGACATAAAACACATGAAGAACCAAGTGCCTGCAATAATTTTTCGCTGCCTGAATACTCTTTCTCGGTGTCTTGTTTTAGAGACCTGGGTGATCAGTATAGCACAGGGACAATTTTGCATCTTCTGTGTCACAGCACATCATCCTACAAGCGACTTTCATAGAGCTATATTGCCACCGCAGTCACGTGAATGCTCACAGGGTGTCGCTTAGACCAGAAACCACCCCATTATCTAAAAATTCTCTTCTTGAAAAATATCTAATTGTTTTTAATATCTTGTGGTTATTTTTACAATGCTACAACCCTTTTTCTTTCTTTTTTTGGTTTTTTTTTTTTTTTTTTTTTTTTTTTTTTCCCGAGACAGGGTTTCTCTGTATAGGCCTGGATGTCCTGGAACTCACTCTGTAGGCCAGGCTGGCCTCGAACTCAGAAATCTGCCTGCCTCTGCCTCCCAGAGTGCCGCCACCACCATCTGGCCCCTTTTTCTTATGTATAGTTTTTCTCCATTCCCAGAGACCCCCATTGCCACAAATGGAATTACTGAGTCAGTGAGTACTTGATACATCTTCATGGTTACTTTGGGTCTTAAAGATGGCATATCATAACCTTCTGTCTAAAATCCTGTGGTAAGAATTTACTTCTCTGTATGTATGTCATCTTCCCAGTTGTGTCCAAACTAGATCCAGATGCACATGAGCCAGTCTGATGTATAGACCTAAGTAGAACTGAGAGGCTGTGTAATAACATGCACATATTTACTGTGATCATGATATAACACACACACACACACATTTACTGAGACAGTGTGGTTCAGCGGTAAAGAAGGTGGATTTGAAATCCAAGGACCTGAGATAAGATTCTATCTGTTAGCCTGGGGGGTTAAGCTTGGCCATCTCATAGAGGCTCCATTTGTTTCCTGAAGATCTGTCACATACTACACAAGTTCTAGAGAATGTCTCATCACACCATGTCTTTAGTCACCACAGCTCTGTGGGGTTGGCATGGTGGGCAATGGTGTCACAACAGATGCCAAGCACTTTACATCATCAGGTCCATTGGAAGGAGATGCAGATCCATTTCAGTCTGAGTCCTGTGTGTATCGTACTGCCTTTGCCAGTGATTCACCACTACCTACACCTCTCTTTAAGACAGAGCCTCGGGACACTATCCGCAGCAAAGATTCAGATTGTGAAGGAATTTGGTTCAGTCCTGACTGACTGTTTACCATAGCTATGACCCGAAGCAAGTTAGCTAACGCTTCTGGAGCTCAGTTTCCTCAGATATAAAACCTGAATAAATGGCCGTCCTTGCCGAGGTTCGAGTGGGGATTTAATGAGAAAACCCATGGACGCCCTTCAGGCAGTGAGGCGTATGGCTACCCATCGCCATTTTGATGAATTTTAAAAGATGTTTCCATTCACATTAGGAACAGTGTTGATGGTACCGTTGCTGTTACTCAAAGAGTGTGTTGCTTGACACATCAAACAAGCAGCAGAAGGCACTGGTTACCATCTTGGAATCTGAGTCCATGCAACCTGAATGTGAACTGCTGCTCTATCATCTACTGACTGACTGACATATCGGTTTTCACTCACTCCTCTTGTCTGTAACAATGCTGAGGCGGAAGGATGGGTTCATAAAGGGATAGTTCTGTGGAAGAGGAAACAGACATGCCTAGAAATTGGCACTTGATAACCCATCTTGTTCCTATATACTGAACACAAGAGGAGCAGGTTAGAAAAGGGAAAGATGCTGTATTCTAAATTTTTCGAGCATATTTGGAGTGCTCCACATTTGGGAAAAATTTAAAACACTGTATGAGGGCTAATATTGGAAAATACTGATAATTTAAAGGTTGTGGGTGACATCCCAAAGTAAGGGGTTAATTTTTAATTTTTTTCTTTGTGTGTGTGTGTGTTTGTTTGTTTGTTTTGCTTTGGTTTTGGACTTAGTAAAACTACACAAATATTGAAGAATAAGTAGAAAGTAATGTTTGAAAATGGTACAAATAATTTGAGAAAAGATTCCTTCAGTCCCAAGGCCTCAGTTTCTTGAGGATATAGCTAAGTCCATACCCTGTGTGTGGTCCCATGCACTAAGGTCCTTCCCCAAGACCTCACTGGAGAATGCCTCTTCCGCACTGACTCTGGATTATGTTATGATAACAAACTGCCAGGACAAGGAGCTTGATTGTTTGTTTATTTGTTTGTGGTTTTTTGTTTTGTGTTTCTTTTTTTTTGTTGTTTTTCGAGACAGGGTTTCTCTGTGTAGCCCTGGCTGTCCTGGATCTCACTCTGTAGACCAGGCTGGCCTCAAACTCAGAAATCCGCCTGCCTCTGCCTCCCAAGTGCTGGGATTACAGGCCTGAGCCACCACCACCTGGCTGATTATTTTTAAAGTTTCAATTTAAAGTCATACCATAGTTTGAAAAAAAGTTCAATCTTTAAAAAAAGAGAAAAATCACCCAAAATCTGAAGAGATAAACTGAGGACATTCCTTTGTCAAATTAAGATAATGGAACAGTAAACTGTAAAATATGCATGGACATCATGGTGCAGTATGTTCTGTGTCCGTGGGTCTCAAGAGTGGATCTTAAAAAAAGAATCAAGGGCCCTGAATAGTTTTATATGGTTGCATATATTGATGCTTATTAGTTTGGGATTTAAATGCTTGCTCACTAAAAAGTAACAAACAGTTTACTAGCTAACATACATTTCATTACTAAAGACAATTTTTATTTTTTAAGCCGGAAAAAGAAAAAATGGGGAAGGATGAAGGAATGGAATTGAAGTAAAGGTTTGTGAGCATCTCTAATGTTCAGCTTAATGTAAGAAGGACATAGTGTTCTGGTTACTTCTATATTCAATCTGCTACAAGCTATATTCTCTAGCTTCTAGAAAGTTCCATCAGAAACAGAGTGGGAAAAATGAAGGTCTGGTACAATTACAGAGACAACTGTGAGCTCACAGAATGGTCCCTCTCCCTCCAAAGTGATTCAACACTCCCCAGCACTTTGTTTCTCAAGAGCCACTGTCAGTGAGAGCTCAATGTTGACCTAGAACCCCAAAGTTGACCTAGAATCCCAAAGTCTACCTAGAGCCCCAAAGTTGGTCTAGAGCCCCAAGTTTGATCTAGAGCCCCAAGTTTGATCTAGAGCCCCAAAGTTGATCTAGAACCACACTGTGGCACATCTCAGCTCCACTCCGTCCCAGGGATGAAAGTGAAGCAAGTTACTCTCTACCTCTAACCTCTGACCACTTCATTTCAGAATAAATATCCCTTTGAGGGACTCAGAATAAAGATTAAGTGAGTGACTCTTGCAAACACTCACAGCTCAGTGTCAGGAGTGGAATGACCCAGCACTCCAGCTCCGGTCTGTCAGTAAATGGATGCAGAACTGGGGCCACAGTGACGAAGCCATGTGTCTGCCACCAGGCCTAGTACAGGATGATTCTGCTTGCTTAGGTTCCGGGGGTTTACATGTGGATTTTGCTGTGTCACTCCTGGTCTGCCTGGAGCCTCAGAGGTTTACATTGCTTAGCTTCCTGCAGTGGTGGGAAGAGCTGAGCTCTCATGCTGATGAGGGAGGGCTGGGAGAGCTTTGGGTTTTCTTTGTTTTGAGGTTTCTTTGTTGTTGTTGTTGTTTGTTATTATTGTTTTATTTGGTTGGTTTTGGATGTAGTAAAGCTACCTAGATATTGAAGAATAATAAGTAGAAATTCGTATGAGAAAATGGTAGAAATAATATGATGGGGACACACCTGAGGGAGGAGCTGGCTTACAGTCACCACCTTTCTCAAGAGGGGGTTACAACACCACATCCTGAATCTTTCCTTGACCTCCAAGACTGTAGCCAGCCTGCTTGCCACCATTTTCCTCACATGCGGGTCCAGGCCTCCAGACCCACTCCGGTTTCATTTGTACTGAACCCTGACTCCTAATACACTATGTCATTTCCATTTATTTTTAGACTTTTAAAAATTGTTATAAGTATTAGCCTATATGTATTGTATATACACCACATGTCTGTCTGGTGCCCATTGAGGTCAAAGGGGACATGAAATCTCCTGGAACTGGACTTGCAAATGGTTGGGGGCTTCCATGTGGGTAGTGGGAACTGACCCCAGGTCCTCCGCAAGAGCAGTAAGTGACCTTAACTGTTGAGCCATCTCTCCAGCTCTATTCTTCCTAAGAATATGCAAATTAAGTAGGATAAAGGTTCCAAGCTGTTTAAAGGGGACTGACCTTGGCTTAGCCAGTCAAGGCACCTGCCACCAAGCCGAAAGAAGAACTGAGTTCAATCCTTGGAACCCATTCGGCAGGACAGGAATGAATTCCACTGCTTGCCCTCTGACCTCCATATGCATGTCCCCTTTGGTCCTCTGTTCCTCCATACACAAATAAATATATTCAACGTAAAAAAAAAAAGTGTTGTTGAGTAGTATGGCTGGTTTATGGCTGTATTTCATTTTAGCTGTTTAGCTCACCACATGCCCTCCTCCCCTCTGGTTTTCTCTGGTTGGTCTAATCACCGGCCTCTAATTCAGCTAGTTCTACTGAACAATTACATCTCTCAGCTGGATCTCCCAGTGAACAAAGCGTCAGTGTAAATGTTGTTGGGTTAAACAGTAACCAGAATTGAAGGATGTTCTATACCGGATTTGGTAGACTCATCTCTGCAGCAAGTGTAGAAGGACAGAGTTGCTTCTATTCTCAGAATGATGAGGCTTCAAATTTTAGGAGCACATACTTTTGAATGTTCCAAGTTTTCCTTCTGTTTTGGGTAGACTTTACTCTTTTAAAAATATTATTCAAATGTGGCATGTCAGGCAAACCTGGTTTGGACCTCACCTCCACATGTAAGGAAACGAAAGTCAGAGAGCTTCAAATGGTTTGTGTAAGAACACAGAGTGTCACTCACAATGCTATACCAACATCTGGGGTTTCCTGGGGCCCAGAAGGCCATTTCCTGATAGATGTCAGACATTTGTCCCGAGCTTACCTGTCACTGGGAGAGGACCATCATTTAAAGGACAGCATTTGCTCAAATGCTTTGCCAGCTCTTTATTATCTTTAAGACATGGTACCTAGCAACACCCAGGGACTTTACCATCATGCCTTTGCCTTCACCTAAATATAGGATCTCTTTGTTTCTAAACATGAACACAGGTAACTCTGGCTTTGGGAAATGCAGAATATAAAATGCATTGGTGTTCTAGGCCAGTGAGATGGGTCAGCTGTTAAGAGCACTTGCTGTTCTCAGAGGATCTGGGTTCAGTTTCCAACACAGCAGCTCACAACTCTGAGAAACTTCAGTTCCAGAGCATCCTGTGTTTTCTTCTGGCCTCTGGAGGTCCAGTCTATACAATCATGGTTTCAGGGTCAAAGCCCATTCTTTATTACACATGAGACAATGAAAAGAAGCCCCCAATACTGCTTTTTGGGTCAGGCTGTGTTTTCTTGACATTTTAAAATCACCAAGTGTACCTGCATGGGTAACTTCTCCTGATTGGTATAGTTAATTGCTTGTCACATCCATTCAGAAATCTAATAGGCATCTCAGACCTAATGTGTGCACCTGGTGACTTTTTTTGTTTTATTTTATATTCATGTATTGTTTGAAAAAGGTTTTCATGTAGCCCAAGTTGACTGTGCAGTCCAGATCCTCCTGCCTCCAGTTCCCTAGAAACCTGGCTTTCCCCAAATCTCTGGATCCCCTAGTCACGACTCTACACTCACAAATTTCCCCTCCTATTCAGTCCTTGATTTACATTCCCCATTAGCTACTTTCTTAGGACAAGAAATGTAGAAGACACCCGCACTCTCTTTCTCTCAAGTTGCGTCTATCAGCACTTTTTTTACTCGCCCTACCCTCAAATTTCAAAATGCAGCCATGTAATCCTCCTAAGTCATTGCCACAGGTTTATTTCAAGCTATCTAAGTATCAGTAGCCTCTAAATGGTCTCCTTGTTTCTTTCTCCTTGTTCTCCATGATCTATCTATTCTCCCATCAGAATCTAGAGAAATCCTAAGGTGACAGTGAGACATAGTAATATTTCTATATTTAAAATGCTCCAGAACAGTCCCATTCTACAACGAAATGCACATGCATGCCCGATATGACCTTCTTCCAATGCCCCCCAAGTCTCTTCTACCCCTCGCTCACTAAGCAGCAAATGTGGGGCCTCCTTGTAGATTCTGAGACAAGTCACCATCTATCTTTATCTGCCTTTTGTTCCTTGTTTTCACCCACCCACCCCCACCCAGAAACTGTACATGTGTGTGCCTCACATTCTGACTTCTCTCAAGTCCTGGCACCCCAAAGAGGCTCCCATCTGTTGGACGCACGGTGTGTGTGTGGGGGGGGGGGGGGGGAAGGGCGGGGCACATCTGCTGCCACTTGTTGGGTGCAGGGCAGGGGGGGCGGGGAGGGGAGAAGGGGAGTGGAGGGGAACCCCCACCCCCAATCCTAACAGAGCTCTCGGCTTTGGCCAGGCAGACATGGGAAACTGCCCTTGACCCCATGGGATGGATTTCGGGCTGTGAGAGGCCTCCGGTCACTGCAGGGGGTTGGGAGGGGCGTGGTCTGAGGAGAGTTGCAGTCTTGGTTTTAGCTCTCCAGCATCGCAGGACACTGCTGGATACCACAAAAGAGCTGAGAACGAAATGGGGGGCCCCGGGGGCTGCTAGGTCAGCCCCAGGGATGAAGGGGAAAGGGCAGGAGGGGGGGGGGGAGAGTGCTGGGTGGTCCGGTCTGGCAGCTGGAAACCCTGGGAGGCAATCCATGGTTTTAAAGCTTTATTGTAGAGAAGTAGAAACCTGCCATGGCCTCATGGAGAGAGAGGGGGGAAGGGAATGGGAAGAGGGGAGGGACAAGGGGGCAAGGGGACAAGAGAAGAGAGTCAGAGGATAAGAAAATAAGAGAGTGAAGAAAGAGGGGAGGGGCAAACAGCCTCTTTTACAGTGGGCCAGCCAACATGGCTGTTGCCAGGTAGCCATGGAGAGGGGTGGAGTTCAGCCAGAATACTAGGGGCTTGGGGCATTGCCCTATGCGACTGATGGCCACAGAATTATGGAGTTGAGAGCTCGTGATGTCAGGAGCCTAGTGTCTGGGAGTGTGGGAAAACAGACCTTCCATCCCTCGTAGATTAATTTCTACTGGGTCACCAGGGTTTAAACCTAGCTCATCCAGAACACACACTGCCTTACACAGTCCGACACCCGTCTCCATGCTGCCAGCAACAGCACATTCTGTGTGAGCTCCCAGAGAATACGTGGACCTCAGACCTTGGCCCAGGCTTAGAGTGGATCTGACCTCACATTATCTGGATTCAGGGTGTGTCTCTCACTTAAAATAACCAAACCGAGGGAAATCCCTCACAGGTGTGCCCAGATGCTTGGATTGGGTTCCTTCCAAATGTAGCCAAGTTGGAAACTGAGATTCACCATCACAGATACCTTTCCCCAATCCCCTTGAAATCCATCAACAAGGGCTGTCTCACAGCTGGATAAATTGTGGAAGCATAACACTGATTTCCTGTTTTTCCTAATTTCTGGGTAACAGGCCTAAATGTGACTGTGAACGCGACTTTCATCTACTCTGACGGTCTGATTCATAAGTCAGGTGACTGCCGGAGCAGCACCTGTGAAGGCCTCGACCTTCTCAGGGAAATTACAGTAAGTGGCTGGTGTGTGTGTGTATGTGTGTGTGTGTGAGTGTGTGTGTGTGTGTGTGTGTGTGTGTGTGTGTGTGAAGGTCACACATTCTTAGTCTGGGATGGTCACAGTGAGAAATGCAGGCATGTTTACACAACGCATCCCCTGCACCAACTGCAGTCATGTCATTGTATGATCCTGACTTTATTGCACAGATTTCCAAAAAGACATGTGTGTGTGTGTGTGTGTGTGTGTCCTGGAACATAGTATGTATATGCTGTGATATAAGGGGAATTTTTACTTTAATCCTACTCTTACCAACTAAAAGCGGGTGGCAGGAAAGTACCAGAGTTACATGATTTAATAGATTAAATGATCCTATGGGACATCCAGGAAGCATCCCATCACCTGACACAATGAAACATATTCCTCTCAGCAGCACATGGAAAATTCTATAAAACAGATAGCACATTAGGACACAAAGCAAGTCTCAAAAAATAAAACTCGACATAACTTGTTCTATCCTGTTTAAATGCAATAATAAACTAGAAGCCTACAGCAACAGAAACTGACTGAAAGGATGGGCAGACTCCTGGAGGGTGAACAATACACTATTATGCAATGAATTATTGAAGACATTAAGGAGGAATTTTTTAAAACTACTAAAATCAAATGAAAATTAAGACACAACATTCCAAAATCTGAGAGAAGCAATGAACACATTCCTGAGAGGGAAATTCATAACTGTGAGTGCTTACATTTAAAAATCAGAGGGATCACACACACACACACATACACACACACAAATAACCTAATAATGTATCTCAGAGTCCTTGAGAAGCAGGAACAAGCAGTGGACAGGTAATTAAAATCAGGACTCACATTAATAAAGCAGGAAAGGATAAAATACAAAGATCAACAAAGCAAAAAGTTCTTTGAAAAGATAAAACAAGATCAATAAACTAGCTGAAAGAGGGGGAAACCAAATTAATAAACTTAGGGATTAAAATGGAGACTATCACAGCAGACACCAATGAAGTTCAGAAAACTGTAGGGGCCCGCCTTCAAAACTAACTTCATCGACTGGAAAACCTAAGACCCTGAGGTTTGTATGACCTACACAGTTAGAGTAAGATGAGATAAACAACTGAAAGAGAGATGTTTAAATTGGAGCGATGGAACTGAAGCAAAAAAGTTTTTTTTTAATCTTCTAAATAAAAGAGTCCAGGTCCAGATTGATTCAATGCAGGATTCTACCAAGACATTAAAAAACTAGTATCAGTTTCTCAAATTATTTCCATAAAATAGAAAGGGAATAAACACTTCCAAACTCTTTGTATGGTGCCAGTTCTGATACCAAAACCAGATAAAGATATAATAAAACAAGAAAAAACTGCTGCCAATCTGCCAATGAACATAAACACAAAGATTCTACAGACAAAATACCTTGTCAACTAAATTCAAGAAGATACCAGAGAACTGAGGAAATGGTTCCGGCAGTACGGTGCTTGTCTGTAAGCATGAGGACTCCTGAGTTTGCTCCCCTAGAATTCTTATAAACAGCCAGGCGCACGTGTGCATACACACACACACACACACACACACACACACACATATACACACACAGACAAACACACACACACACACACACACCAGAACTATTCACAGTAATCAACCTAGCTTCATCCTAGACCAGTAGTTCTCAACCTTCCTAATGCTTTGACCCTTTAATTGTTTCTCATGTTGTGTTGACCTCAACCATAACATTATTTCATTGCTACTTCATAACTGGAGCATTTTGCTACTGTTAGGAATCCTAATGTAAATATCTGATATGCAGGATATCTGATATGCAACCCCCAAAGGGGTCACGACCTAGAATAGTTTAATAATAAATAATAAAAATCAATAAACAATAGATCACATAGATAGACTCAAGGACAGAAATCATATTACCATCTCAGTGTATGCATTTGACAAAATCCAACATACCTCCATGATAAGGCCCTGAGGATATTAAAAGTATAAGGAATATATCCCAATATAACCAACAATACATATGATAAGCTTATGGTTGATATCATAGTAAATGAAGAAAACTCGAAGCGGTTCTACAAAGATGAGAAACAAGAGGCAAAGGCGTCCACATTTTTTATTCTTGCTGATAAAATGTTGAAAGTTTTAGCTACAGCAATAAGATGAGAGAGAGAGAGAGAGAGAGAGAGAGAGGGGGGGGGAGGATGCAAGTAGGAAAGGAAGAAGACAAGGTGTTCTATTTATAGATAGAGATGGAGGATTCCATATGTAAGAACTCCAAAAGACTCCACCAGAAAACTCTCAGAGCTGCTGAACACTTTGAGTAAAATGTCCTGATACAAAATTAACATAAAACCCATAGTCTTCTTGTATTCTAGGAATATACAAGGAATCCGCCAAATGCTCCCATTCACAATTGCCTAGACCGCATACCTTGAAACAAACCTAAATAAGCAAGTGAAAAGCTTCCACCATGTTAAACCTCAAGCACTGAAGAAAACTTGGAAGGGACACCAGACAACTGAACAGACCTCAAGAGCTCAAGGATTGGAAGAATTAATTTTGTAAAAATGTCTCTTTTAACAAAAACAGTTTACAGATTCAATGCAAGGCACACTAAAATGACGATGTCATTCCTCAAAGAAATAGAAACAGCAACAACAACACACACACATACACACAAACTTGTTTTATATGGAAGCACAAAGACCTCACACAAGCAAAGTAACCAAAAGAATAATGCTGGAAGTATCTCCATATACGACTTAAGTCATCCTACAGAACCATATGAACAAAAACAGATACACGGATCAATGAAATGACATAGAAGGTCCAGATATCAAACTACACAGTTGTAATCCCCTGACTTCAGACAAAGTTGTGAAAAATACGCATTGGAGAAAAGGCAGAAGGCAGCCTCTTCAACAGATGGTGATAGAAAGACGGGGCATCCACATATGGGTAGATGAGGCTAGATCCCTATCTCTCACCTGAAATAAAACCAACTCCAAATAGACCCAAGACCTTTATGAAAAGCTGGAAACTCTTAAACTGGGAAAAATAGAGAAAACACTTCAAGATAAACGCCATTGAATAGGGTTCTAATTCAAGATTTAAAAACTAACAATCAACAAATGGAAACCCACAAAAATTCAAAGCATTTGTACAGTAAAGGGAACAGTCAATTGGGTGAAGAGGCAATCTTCATAATAAGAGAAAAATCATCGCTAGCCATTTGACAGGGAATCAATAGCTACCATATACAAAGAACTAAAAATAACAAAATAAAAAAGCCCTACCCTATAGGTTAATGGACCAATGAACAAACAAGCCTCAAAAGATGAAATACTAGTCAATAAAAACATCCACACTATTTCTTCTCCCTTAGACTTCAATAAACCTATGCTAGAATCTGCCCAGCCCCCCAAGACTGAGACTCACTGTGGCATTCATGTAGTGGATATGGTATACAAATCCTGACATCCATGATACAACCTATGAGGTCGCTGTGAAACTTCTAGTATTGTAGTCTTGCAATCTGTAATCCTTGGAAGCCCTTTTACAAGATGCACAGAGTAAGGGGTATCTTTCACATCTACATGGTTTTCAAGAGCTTTTAATTCTCCTGAACTCCTTAAAACCCTGTTTAAGGTCAGAGTTAGCAACAGAGAAGGAGGTGAGCAAGAATCTTCCTCCTCCCATTTCCATACTTTGAATAAGCTCCTCCCCACTCTGCGCACAGACTCTTGGAAACCCATTTCTCATAGAGTTCCCACCCGCCTCTTTTCTGTCTGTTGGTGGATTGAGTTTGTCTTAGGTATTTTTCTTTTCTCCTACAGAGAGATCATAAGATGGGCTGCGCCCTCATGGGGCCCTCGTGCACGTATTCCACCTTCCAGATGTAGTAAGTACTTTGGTTGAGTGTCAAATGATTAGACAAACAGTGTTGTCAAGGCAACAGAGAGAGGCATGTCTGTCGGCCCCCTGTGCCTTGCCATCTCTCTGTCACTGCCTTTTCCCTTCCCCAGAGCCCTCCTACTTTGACTGGGGTGTAATGACTGCAGAAGCTACTCAGGTACAGCCCCCCATATCTGAGTGTTAGAAGGAGCAAGCTATGAGGATCACTCAAGCTTAATAAAGGAAATTCCCCAAAGTGGGCAGAGGGAAGGACACAGACAGAAGGGAGAGGGCCTTAGTAGAACTCTGTTGTGTCACTGGTTTGGAAATGTGGGGAAACAACCAGGCACTTATTTGAGATGAATAAAAATAACATGACATCCTTCATGGCTTAGAGAAAAAAAAGCCTTCGATCTATTGTAGAATAGAAAATCTATTTTTGGATTAGAAATCTTGGCCCCACCCCTTCAATTTATTTCACTCAGTGAAACTGGCTCTGCTCTGCCAGGTTGTACGTTCCCTGGCCAAACTTCACATTTCCCTGTCAAGAATTCCCACTAGCCCTTCTCTTGCTTGTTCAGTCTTCTGAATAAAGACATGCCGTTTACTGGTCCAGAGGAGACCAGCATGGGTCTCACAGGACACGAACGGCTTCTGCTGGAAGTCAGCAAGTCGCCTCACACCCAGCAACTCAGCTGCCCAGATGCTCAGTACACCACGTCAGGCACACTACAGAAGCATTTTCAAGCCCACCTTCCACACCCAAACAGACACACATGGAATCTTGTTCTTATCTCGTGATCAGGTGCCGATGACGTCGCTCAAATGGAAAGGGGGGACCCGGGAAACTGGTTCACTACTGCGAGAGCTTTCTAAACAAAGACATTTTAGTTTTGTTAAGCAGGAAAAAAAAAACATTGAGTAAAATATGCCCTTCCAAATGGAGGTGAGAGAGATACTGGCCAAGACATAATGCAAGGAAGAGAGAGAGAGACAGAGACAGAGACAGAGACAGAGACAGAGAGACAGAGAGAGACAGAGACAGAGAAACAGAGAGAGAGAAAGAGAGAGAGAGAGAGAGAGAGAGAACAGGGAAAGGGGGAGGGAGCGAGAAGGGAGAGAGGGAGAGGATGCAGACTTGTACAGAAAACAATGGTCACATCTGCTTGAGGGTTGAGTTTCAATTGCAGAAATAACTTCATGAAAAAAGTCTGAGTTTTGTGTTGGAGACAGACAGTATCTCCGTTGGGGTTTCTATTTATGTGATGAAACATGACCAAATGCAACCTGGGGAAGCAAAGGTTTATCTGACTTATATATTTTTATTACTTTTATTTACAGTCCAGTTGCTTCCCCCCCCCCCAGTCCTCCTCCCACAGTTCTTCATCCCATTCCTCCTGCTCCCATCTCCAAGAGATACTCCCCCTACCCCGGCTAGGCCTCCCCACTCCTTGGAGCTTCAAGTTTCTCGAGAGTTAGGCGTGTCTTCTTCCATTGAGGCCAGACCTGGCAGTCCTCTGCTGTATTTGTATAGGGAACCCCATACCAGTAGTATATGCTGCCAAGTGTTGGGTATAAGTATCTGTGTCTGTCCCACTCAGCTGCTTGTTGGGCCTCCTAGAGGACAGCCATGCTAGGCTTCTGTCTGTAAGCACTCCACAGCGTCGGTAATAGTGTCAGGCCTTGGAGCCTCCCCTTGAGCTGGATCCCAAATTTGACTGGTCACTGGACTGCCTTTCCCTTACATATCTTGAATCACAGTTTGTTGAGGGAAGCCAAGGTAGGAATTTAAACCGGTGTAAACCCAGAGGCAGGAGCTGATGCCGAGGCCATGGAGGAGTGCTTTGTACTGGCTTGCTCCCCATGGAATGCTCAGCCTGCTTTCTTGTAGAACCCAGGACCACCAGGCCAGGGATGCACCACCCATGATGGGCTGGACCCTCCCCTATTAATAACTAATTAAAAAAATGCTCTACAGGCCGTCTCACAGCCGAGTCTTATGGGGACATTTCTTCAGTTGAGGTTTGCTCCTCTCACATGACTTAGCTTTTGTCAAGTTGGCATAAAACTAGCCAACGCAGAGTGACAAATCAGGCACAGGCAGGAAGAAAAGGCATAGGTACACTTCCAGCCTGATCACAATTATGAAGGGTCTTCTAGTTTGCCGCAATAATTCCATGGCCAAAAGCAACTTGGGAAGGAAAGGATTTATTTCAGCTCACAGTACATAAAGGTACATAAAGGAGAGACGTCAGGACAGGAACTCAGGGCAGGAACCCAGAGGCAGGACTCGATGCAGAGGCCATGGAGGGATGCTGCATACTGGCTTGCTCCACACACTTGCTCAGCCTGACTTCTTATACCACCAGCCTAGGGGTGAGATTGCCCACATTGGGCTGGGCTCTCCCACCTAAATAATCAATCAAGAAAATGCCTCATAGACTTGCCTATAGTCCGACCTGATGGAGGCAGTTCCTCAAGTGTTGTTCCCTCTTTCCAGAGAACTCTAGCTTGTGTCAAGTTGACAGAGAAAGGCGCTCAACCACCACAGTGGCTGTGGTTGCTTAGCATGCAGTTTTCAATCCTCCCTCCAGGCTCACAGTTCCCAGCCCAGAGAGTATGAGAAGTCATGTGGAAATATGTTAACGTGATCCAGCATGTAGTTATTCCACTGTGAACACAGACTGTGGGCAATCATTGTTATTTTTAAAGTCACCTGTGTGAGAGGGTCACCCAGACACACGTTTTCCTGTCCCCGTTTCATTCCTACTATTCATGCCTGCGTGTTAAACAGGAGGAAGGAGGCTCCCTCTGCACCATTGGAGTTAACCCTAGCATTGGTTCCTCTCTCGCTTTTGGCACAGTCTTGACACAGAGTCAAACTACCCCATGATTTCCGCTGGAAGTTTTGGATTGTCCTGTGATTATAAGGAAACCCTAACCAGGATCCTGCCTCCAGCCAGGAAGCTGATGTACTTCTTGGTAGATTTCTGGAAAGTCAACAATGCATCTTTCAAAACCTTTTCCTGGAACACTTCATATGTTTACAAGAACGGATCGGAGCCTGAAGATTGTTTCTGGTAAGGAAGGCTGTTAACCATCCCCATGAAGAAATGTCGCCTTCATCAGGGACGCTTTCTTACTCATCAGAGTGGGAAAGCCAATCAAGCATTGCGCGAGCACTCAGTGTAGACCACATTTGCAGCACTCTGACCAATGAAAGTCAATTCTTTTTAGTCTTCATGATACCCCTGTGGTAAATCCTCTAAAGACAAATACATAGGCTCCTCTTTCTAGAGGATACAAATGAAATCTAGAGATCAGTGCTTCTGCACTGCTGTGGAAGATAGAACATGGGAGAACGTGTGTTCTGCCCAAACCAAGAAGCAGTTAGAAATGATGTCGCTCACATTTTCATGAGAACAAGTCCTAGGAGAAAGCATAAATCTGTGCCTGAAAGGTGGCTCAGTGTGCAAGGGACTTGCTGCCCAAGCCTGGTGACCTGACCTTAATCCCTGGGACTCATGTGGTGGAAGAAAAGAACCCATTCCTGCAAGTTGTCAACTGATTGCCACACATGTGCTGTGTGACACATGCATGTATACTTACACATGCATACCCACCACAGCATCTATAGATGAAACATCATTTTAAAATATTGTAAGCTCCTGAAACTCCAGGAAAAGTGGCAGAGGTGACTTGGGAAGGTAGTTGGTTCTACCGTCTCTCTCCACGGAGGCCTTAGAGGATCAAGATAGGGTGTCACTAGGCATGAGCATCTGGGAACCCGTGGCAGCCAACCCCAGGAACTCACCCTAGAAACTTGGTGTGAAACTGGAATATACAAACATCCAGTCCACACAAGAACAGCCATCATTTTACTAGCTCTGGAGTTTTATACTGTATAGTTTCAGAGGCTTCTGGGCTATAGCTCAGGCTAGAACCTTCTTGCTTTAGCAGTAGGGAAACAGTAGAAGGAACCCCTCAAATGTTTACAGCTTGTACACACAAAAAGAGCCCCTAAAACTCCCCTACCCCCATACTCTGCCTAGACTAGATATCCACAATACAAAGCAACGGCATCTTGGTGCGTACTGTCTATTAACAGAGGACCAGAGTGTTAGATAAAGATTCCAGCACAGAAATAGATAGGTAGGTAGGTAGGTAGGTAGATAGATAGATAGATAGATAGATAGACAGACAGACAGACAGACAGATGGACGATTGAAGGTGGCTGAAGCAAAGCCAAGCTGAAGCTTCTCTTCTCCCTGCTCCAGGTACCTCAACGCTCTGGAGGCTGGAGTGTCCTATTTTTCTGAGGTGCTCAGCTTCAAGGATGTATTGAGACGCAGCGAACAGTTCCAGGAAATCTTAATGGGCCACAACAGAAAGAGCAATGGTAAGACAACAACAGAACCTTCCTCATGACCACAGCCTCCCCCAGAGTCCTTCAGGACAATCTGTCTCTGTAGCATTGCCCTTACTGCCTGCCCCCAAGTTGTATGTTTGCAAACAACTTCGCCATATTGACATTTCTGTTGACTAAAACCTAACTCCCTGAGAGAAAAAAGTGACATAAAGCACTGATGAAATGAACATAGATATTAACCTAATATCCAGCCTTCATAAATCCACCAAGACCTGGGTCAACTGTGTAACAGGGCAGTTCTCCATTTTGTCTCTGTCCACAAACTTTAGGAGTATGAATAGTTTCATGCTCCCCTTGCTCCCCAGATCTTAGTTGACTGGCAGGTTCTTAAAATAGCAAATACTTAGTCATGGCAGCAAGTGATTATTTGACTCTCCCTTATAGGAAATTATCGCAATTTGTTCTTTACTTCGGATGTGCTCTTGCGTGTCAAAGCACCCAACCCTGTTCTAGAAACTCAGGGCCCGAATGCCCCAGCGAACTGAGTGTTCCCAGATCTTGTTAAGCTGCTTGCTTCACCCTGCAGCTTCTAACAACCAAGATGCCATTTTTTTCTGGGTTCTTTGTCTTTCAAAATTCCCTGTAATGTACTAGGGCTACTCTGTGAGAAGTGTCCACCTTGGCAGTCGCCATCTGGCTTCCTTCATACAGGCTCTCAATTACCACTGGGTAGTGTTTGAGTTTTTACCCCATGAGAAATCCAGTGTATTACTGCATCTGTGACTAGACCTCAAACATTTTCAACCGTGATCTGCTGACCAGAACGATTGTTACATAGCCTCTTAGCAGAATCGCAAGGACAAGCAAAGATGATCTTACGTCCTCAGTTTCCTGGTGCAGATCTCACATGTCCAGTGAGCTGGAGGCTGCCTGTGAAGGACTAATGGATAAAAGCGTTCTCATCATGCTATTAAACCATCTGCTGTACCTTGTGGAATTCCCTTGCCAAGCAAGAGCACGTCAGAAGCAATGAACGAATTGTGGTGATTTTCTATAAGGGAAGACCCTCACCTGGCAAGCTGCCCGACATTATTCAAACAGTCTCTTACTGCTATAACCAAGTATTTGTTATTTTAGGAACTTACCAGTTAACCAAGATATGGAGGTGGTAGTTGGGTGGGGAGAGAAAATGCCTTTCATGATCTTAAAGAGTTTACAAGTCATGTGAGTGGCACAGCATATAAAAAGATCTAAGAAAAACCTATGTAGTAATGTTTGTTTGGTTGGTTTTGTTTTGTTTTTTTGAGACAGGGTTTATCTGTGTAGCCCTGGCTGTCCTGGAACTCACTCTGTAGACCAGGCTGGCCTCAAACTCAGAAATCTGCCTGCCTCTGCTTCCCAAGTGCTGGGATTAAAGGTGTGTGCCACCACCGCCCGCCTATGTGGTAATGAATGCTCTTTGTTTTTTGTTTTAAAGATTTATTTATTGACACTGTAGCTGTCTTCAGACACACCAAAGGAGGACGTCAGATCTCATTACAGATGGTTGCGAGCCACCATGTGGTTGCTGGAATTTGAACTCAGGACCTTTGAAAGAGCAATCAGTGCTCTTAACCACTGAGCCATCTCATCAGCCCTGCACACCCTGCACGCCCCTTTGTTAATCCCAGTATTTGGGAGATGGCATGAGAACAGCTTATTCTATGTAGCAAATTCCAGGATGGCCATCTACATAGTGAGACCCTATCTCTAAACAGCACAAATCTAAGTGTCCTCTGTAGCTCTTTCCACACATAAACCACATACAGGCAGCAGCTAGATTCCTGGTAAAGGCTCAGAGTGGTTAGGTACAGGCACATACAGTCACAGCCCAAAGATAGCTGCTTAAGAGGATATTATAAATTATTCTCACATTCCCCTTTCAAACACGCATACAGATGATGAGGTGTGGGCCACCCATTGAAGAAAATAGCACTTGGAATCACTTCCACCTAGTGCGATAGACTCCACACTGAATGTAGCAGGGCTCATAAACATGAGTCTTACTCAGGGAGATTTTCTAGCATCTTCTATCCCTTAGCCCCCTTGGGATCACCATCTGTTTTAGAGATTCCACACAGTTCGATTTGGACTCTGGAACTAAATGCAAAATGAGGCAGAAGAGCTTTTGGGAATTGAGATTAATCTTTAAAAAGGTAAAATGAGAGACAGGTGTGATGTTGCCTGCCAGAAATCCTAGCACTCAGAAGCTGAGGCAGGAGGATTGCTATGAATTAGAAGCCATCCTGGACTATGTAGTAAGTTCAAAGTCAGTCTGGAATATACAATGAAACCCTGTCTCAAAGAAAAGAAAGAAAGAAAGAAAGAAAGAAAGAAAGAAAGAAAGAAAGAGAGAGAGAGAGAGAGAGAGAGAGAGAGAGAGAGAGAGAGAGGAAGGAAGGAAGGAAGGAAGGAAGGAAGGAAGAAAGAAAGAAAGAAAGAAAGAAAGAAAGAAAGAAAGAAAGAAAGAAAGAAAGAAAGAAAGAAAGAAAGAAAGAAAGAAGAGGGAGAGAGGGCTGGCTGGATGGATGGATGGAAGAAGGAAGGAAAGAAGGAAACATAATAACCACAGATAACACAAATATGTCAGGCTCAAATCAGGAAAACTGTCACTCCTGCCTGATGTGTCCTCCATCACCTGTCACTCTGTCTTACTTTCTTTCTTCCAGTGATTGTTATGTGTGGCACGCCAGAAAACTTCTACAATGTGAAAGGTGACGTCAAAGTGGCTGACGACACCGTGGTCATCCTGGTAGATCTGTTCAGGTTGGTATCAAGCTCAGGAACGCCTCCTCCCTTCAGAAGAAAGCCTGTCAGTGGCTACTAAAGCCGCCCCTTCTGTCTTGTATGACGCCATGATGCTAAAGTCTCTCTCCTATTCCTTTCTCACAATACCTTTGCGTTTACCTAATCATCTGAGACCTTAAGCAGAAATGTATTCCCAACGATGCCTGACAGGCATCCAAATATGCAGTCCACTGTCTGGGAGGTCTAGATGCACACAGTGTACTAACCTCCTTGTTCAGGAAACAGTCCAGCAGCTAAGGACTCAACAATGGTCTCCCTGGGGAGATAGGTCTCTCGCTTTGTGCTTTAGTTGCCAATGGTCTTTGGCCTCAGGTTAGTTTTTACTTCAGCCACCTTTGGAAAGACTAAAGTTGAAGCCAAGGAGATCTGATCTGTACAGTTATTCTTCATCCTTGGTGGAACAGTTACACAGGGATGGTCCCTTCCTCTGTGCTTCTCTGTCACTGAGCAGAGCAAACCTCAAGAGAAAGAGGGGGTGACAGGGACAGACAGACAGACAGACAGAGAGGAGCCACTTTACTAACAGCACCAAAAGCAGTACTTAAGTTAGAGCACACCTGGGGGAGGAGCCAGCGGTACACCTGTGCCCCTTGTCCAGCGGGTGCATCATACGACCCACTTATCTCCCCGGGTCATTAATCATTACCCGCGTGCCTTCATCTGCGGCAGGGGCTCTCCTGGATCTGCCTAGTCATCCCCGATACTAAACACACGTGCCTGCATGAGAGGAGAGGGAGTGAGGGAGACCGGAAGTGCAGGCGCGGTGGAGTGTTCCTGAAGATAAGCGATCTGTCTAGCCAGCTCTTTCGCTGCAGACATTTAGGAAAGAGGGCAATGTTCTCAGCATTTCCCGCCCACCCTCACGCTAGCGGTTTGTTCTGGGGAGGGAGCTGTCAGTGCGGCAGCGGCCGCTGGGTATGATTTCGTTCTCAGCCATTCTCTGGCTTTCCTTTGTGACTCCTGCTCCAGGAACACGTGTCTGTTTCCAGAGCAAAGGCAGACTGAGTAAGCCTACTGTGCTTGGCTTGTAACTCTGCCGCTTGGGATTGTGTGGGAATTTGTTGGCATTTTTGAGATTAAGTCTCACTGTAAAATGAAAATCAGGGTGCCCGTCTTTTAGGGTAAGATCAATGATGTGAACGTACGAGCTAATACAGTGGTCAGCACCAAGCAGATTGAGTCTGAAATGGTGGTCTCCCTAATTCTAGCCGTTCAGTTGAGCCACCCTGTCTGTGCATTAAAACAACCGTGTGATTAGGAAACACAGAAACCCTGGGATGTTCAGAGGGATCTCAGTGTACAGTGTGCCCAGTGTTGTCGATGGGTTGATGATACACATCCTACAAGCTGATTAGTCCCACACCCTGAAGCTCACAGTCACAACAAAAGAGACCTGTCTCAACAAGTTAGGGGGCAAGGACTTACAGCTAGGGTTGTCCTGTGACCTGTACTGGTGTGGCCATGGTGCAACTGTGTCTGCATTCACATACATGAATGTACACACACACACACACACAAGCTGAGCTATGCACCTTATCAGAGAAAATGTCTTTAATTTGCTGTTATCAGTTCTTCCCTGAACAGATGGTAGCGTCCTACATGACTGCATTGTGCAAAATAACTCCATATCCCATATCCCGGTATTTTCAACTTGTTTTGCATACTTAAGGAAAAGAAAGTTTTCCTGCAGAAATCAAGGGTCATTAGGATTTAACAGCCAATACAAACTTCGCCTCAAAGGGTCGGTATAATGAGTTCCTTTCTACCCTCAGTTAATAGCAAGAGCACCTAAATCCTCTCATTCCCTTTAGCAGGGGGAGAAGGGAATTAGAACTGGGGAAAGTAGAAAGCTTTGCTGACGGCCACACTTAAAACAACCACACCACCATGGTTTTTCAAGCTTATGTCACAATTTGTATGAGTTGGGAAATTTCCATTTCTATGGGGTGCTAATTTTTATGAAGAACCTGTGTTTTTACGTTAGTAACCATTACTTTGAGGACGACACCATAGCTCCTGAGTATATGGACAACGTCCTCGTCCTGACACTGCCTTCTCAAAAGTCCACCTCCAACGCCTCTGTCGCTGAGAGGTTTTCATCGGTGAGTTGTCTCTGTGTGTATTTATATGAGTGTTCGTTAGCGATAATGCAGAGCAAAGTAATTAGTCTCCTTTTCAGACTCAGTTTCTTCTATTTGCAAGTAAGTTTTTTTTAGCATGTGTGTATGTGTATATATGTGTGTGTGCATATATGTGTATGTATGTGTATATATGTGTGTATGTGTATATATATGTGTGTGTATGTGTATATATATGTGTGTGTGTATATATATGTGTGTATGTGTGTGTATATGTGTGTGTGTATGTGTATATATGTGTGTGTATGTGTGTTCATTGTGCAGATGTGTATGTGTTTGTGTGTACACATTCATGTGGAAGATAAAAGTGAATATTACCTTCCTCTATTGATTGCTTTCTATCTATCTATCTATCTATCTATCTATCTATCTATCTATCTATCTATCTACTTGTGTGTGTGTGTGTGTGTGTGTGTGAGAGAGAGAGAGAGAGAGAGAGAGAGAGAGAGAGAGAGAGAGAGAGAATACCATGTGTGTGAGGATGCTTGCCAAGGCCAGAAGAAGTCACCGGATCCCTTAAAGCTAGAGTTATAGGCAGTTGTGAGTTGCTTAGGTGCTGGGAACTGAACTCAGGTCCTCTGCAAGAGTAGCGAGTGTTCTTAACCATGGAGCCATCTCTCTAGTCCTCTGTATGTAAATTTTAAGACAGGCTCCCAGTGGACCTGGAGATCAGGGATGTAGCTGGCTAAAGAGCTCCCGCCTCTATGCCTGCTCTGGCCCCAAGCCCCACCCACCCAGTGCTGGGATGACAGATGTGAACCACTACCTCTAGCCTTTTACAAGGGTGCCGGGGATCTGAACTCGGGCCCTCGGGCTCTGTTTAGAAATAAGCACTCATCGGTGGAGACTTTACAGTGTCATCCATCATAATGAAGTCGGCCACTGTCCAAAGGGATAACAATGTATTCTTGCTGTCTCTGTATCCTACCTAGTTTGGCACTTGTCCCAGAATAAAGGCCGCCACTTACCCATTAAGTCATGGTCACCTTATTATACTGCAGAGCTCCTAAGACACATTAGGCTCCCCCAGTCACTGAGCTTTAGTGCGATGCAGTTTGTCACCCGCCTTCTGCTCTCAGTGGAGAGAGGCTATAGAAATCGATGAGGGGGTGAGTGGTCCGGAGACCCACAAGCAACCATGCAATGATGAGTGCATACCTAAGCACCGTAAGGAAGGTGAGCATCGCCCCTCTTCCTAAACCACCTGCTCCACGTGCTCCAGGTCGAGGAGCTGCCGAAATTAGGGGCCGTATGCTCCTTTAATGAAAGATCTTCACTGAGTTCTAGTTCATCCCGTGAAGCGATGATCTTTGCGGGCTGGCCACATGGTTCAGTGGATACAGACACCTGCTCACATGCTCACCTGGGTCCCTCCATCCCAGGGTCCCACAAAATGGAAGGAGAGGCAGGAGTCCCAGAAGTTGTCCTTACCACCACGTGCATCAAAAATAAATGTAATGAAATGATGACTTCAGAGAAAACAAACAAAAGACAAACCAGGAGCTTTTCTTGTTGTCATTGTTGTTAATGGGTTTTTTTGCAAAATGTATTCCAAATGCAAAGAACTTGAGTTGCCCCGTGGCTCGGACAGAAGGGAGCTCCAAAGTGCATGAGGGAACAGAACCTGTCTGGCTGCAGTGGGGCAAGAACTTTCAATTCCTAATCCGGACACGACCATCATGCAGCAGATGCACAGACAGAGGGATGCTAACTCTGTTATTTAGCCAGGTCAGAGGTTAGAGGCCTGAAGTGACACCCTGTTAGAACCAGCTTCAAAGCACAGTCAGTGGCAAGAGCCAACCGCCTCACATCCCGCGCTGGGGACCGGAGGCGGGGCTATTTTCTGGGCTCTGGTTTTCTCTTTTACACTCTAGTGAAAACATTAACTTAAAGCAAATGGCACTTCTGCATGAAGTCCCAGAAGGATGTTAAAATGTCGGATCTGACTTTCTTAGCTACCTTGTATATTTCACCGTCCACGAGAGGGAGGCACCCGCCTTCTAGTCCTCCTCTAAAGGCAGAGCTCTTGTCTATTAATCCCACGAGAAGGCGAAACTGGGACAGCAGAGCCCTGGCCCGAGCACCACAATCTAGGTCTCCTGAATTTGTTTGATCACGTATCCCAAGAATATCTACTCCAGGCTCCACCCACCCCCTTTTCTCGTTAAAAGAGATTTTTTTCCTTCTCATCTAGGGAAGAAGTGACTTTTCTCTCGCTTATTTGGAGGGAACCCTGTTGTTTGGACACGTGCTGCAGACGTTTCTTGAAAATGGAGAATCTGTCATCGGTTCCAAGTTTGCTCATGCATTCAGGAATCTCACTTTTCAAGGTACCTGTCTCATAGGATCAATCAATAAAGTCGAAGAAATGCAGGCTTTGGGAGGGAGGGGGCATCAGGAGACCACCAAGACAGGCGACAACCAGAGGTTGATGCTTCAATTGCTAAAGACACTGGGATTCAATGGAAGGAAAGGCCATTGCGTAAGCTGTAGGGGGCGCTGTGATGCATAACTAGACCGCAGCCCATGCTGCTGCCGCCGTGCTACACGTTCACGGGGTGTTGCAGAGTGAGCACATAGGTCAGGGCTATACACCTGAGTAGGTTTTCACCACAGAGCGTTGTTACGAGTAAAGGCGTGCTGCCTGCAAGAAGAGAAATACTAGAGGTTTACTTTTATTTTGTAAGTTAGCATATAAGATACATTACAGCCTTTTTCAAATGAAGTGGGTTTTAGTAGATTCTCTTCTCCATCCTTATCCTCTTGTCTCCTGGCCCCCTAATACACACACACACACACACGTACACGTGCACACACACACATACACGCACACGCGCACGCACTCACCCGTATACGTACACACACGCGCATGCTCACACAGCGCGCAAAGTAACCCGTCTCAATCTCCTTTCTGCTCTTATGCCTTAGGTTCAATTTTTATTTTTTAAGCTTTATTTTTATCTCTTCATATTTTAATATATCTCCCTTCCTTTCCTATTTTAAGCCTCTATCCCCCGCCCCCACCAATCCTCCAACTTTTAGATTGACACACCCATGCTGCAAGCTCCTCTTGAAGCTTCTCTGTCTCAAATCTCAAAGATTATAAAGAAATTTCATTTTGAGAAATTATCTGGGAGTTGGAAAGATGGCTCAGCAGTTAAGAGCACTGACTGCTCTTCCAGAGGTCCTGAGTTCAATTCCCAGCAACCACATGGTGGCTCACAGCCATCTGTAATGAGATCTGATGTGTTAGAAGACAGCTACAGTGTACTTATATATGATTGATAGATAGATAGATAGATAGATAGATAGATAGATAGATCTTTTTTTAAAAAAGAAATTATCTTAAAGTCTTGCCCTGCAAAACCTTTGTCTAAACCAAAGTGAGTCCGTTGGTTGTTGGCTCCAGAAGACAGACAATGATTAGATTACTACCTGGTCTAAGAGCTGTGCCCACGGCTGTGGCCTGAAGAGAACATGGTTTCTGCTTCCCTGAAGATGCACAGAGACACGCAGTGACCACCCATGTGTCCCGAGTTCTGCCAGGAACTTACAGAATGCTATCCACGGTCAGTCAAGTGTCCCGGTGACCACTGTCATGGGCTCAGAGGCAGGAGACATGTATTTGTCTTAGCTTAGTCACCCGTCACTATGGCTCTGAGAAAATTCTAATAGCCCTGAGTCTGAATTATTAGTCTAAGTCTAAAATTATTTCTCATCAGTAAAATAGAAACAACAGTTTCTATGTCATGACGTTCTGAAGAGAAGAAAATGGCAGATGTGCAGACTACCTTAGCACAGAGTTGGTGTCTGGTAAATGTGAAAGAAGTGTTAGGTTTCATTTTTTAAATTTATATTTATTTGTTTATTTTGGGTTGTGCACGCACGTGAGCATTCCCTGTGCAGAGGTCAGAGGACAGTTTGTGGGAGTCGGGTCTCTCCTTTTATCATGTGGGTTCTGGGGACTGGACTCAGGAAGACCCCTTTCCAGCTGCACTGACTGGACACCCCAGAAGTGAGCTGTTCTGTTGAACATGTAAAGGTTTCCCACCTAAGCACACATTCTGTATGGTCAGTCTGCAGTACTATTATGTCACAGTTAGAAAGTTGAAAGACAAACAAGTATCTTTTTTAGTGTTTTAGGCACCGAATGTTAGTGATTTTGTTCTTTGTAGACCACGCTGCGGCCTATGCGCTGGGCCACTGGTTTAACTAACATTCTTGGGTAGTGTGGACAATTGAGCAACTTGTTAACCTGCCACATCCTAAGTGGAGGGAGAGCATTTTCCTTCTCAATGAACATTCCCCATAAAAAATGGCCTTCACAAATCACAATTATTAGGGGCAAGAAGCAAGGAAGAGCCATGTATCTGGTAAGAATATAATAGAGTGATTTGAATCCATTTTACACTCTTCATCAGGATCCAACTGGTATCACGCCTAAAGCCAATGACAGTCCCCAACGTACACTCTCTCTCCTTCTCTCCCCTTAGGCATCGCGGGGCCTGTGACTCTGGATGAGAGTGGGGATGTTGACAGCGTTATGTGTCTTCTGTATGTGTCTCTGGATACCAGGAAAGTATGTCTGACCCCCGACGTGACCCCAGTGTGATGAGACTGGGTGGCAAAGGAGAGTTAGCCAGAAACAGAGCAGCAGCCAAGGAATTAGAGGGGTGATGCTCAGAGTGTTAAGACAGATCATGGCAGCTCTCTTGGGTTTCATATGCACACTCCCCCTTGTGGTAGGAGGGAGAGCACACAGAACCTCTAATCAGAAATCAGCTCACACACACATAGGAGTCAGACTAGCAGAGTGAAAAGAAAACAACCTAATGACAAGCCTTCCTAAGGACTGCAAAGCATCTTTACAAACCAAAGATTTCAAAGAACTAGCTCTTCCATGAAGCATGTGAACTGCGAAGTCTCTCAGGCACACACATGAAAGTGCTGTGACACTAGACTTTTACTCACATTACATACCTGTGTCTTAGGGTTTTCCTGCTGTGAACAGACACCATGACCAAGGCAACTCTTATAAGAGCAACATTTAATTGGAGCTGGCTTACAGGCTCAGAGGTTCAGTGCAGTATCATCAAGGGTGGAACATGGCAGCATCCGGGCAGGCATGGTGCAGGAGGAGCTGAGAGTTCTACATCTTCATCTGAAGGCTGCTAGTGGAAGACTGGCTTCCAGGAAGCTTCCAGGAGGAGGGTCTTAAAGCCACACCCACAGTGACACACCTACTCCAACAAGGCCACATGTCAAAATAGTGCCGCTCCCTGGGCCCCATAGATCTGTTCAAACACATGAGTCCATAGGGGTCATATCTAGCCATAGCAAAAAGTGCATTTATTCCAACTTCCAAAGTCCCCATACTCTATAGCAGTATCAACAATGTTAAAAGTCCAAAGTTCAAAGTCTCTTCTGAGATCCATCCAATCACTTAACTGTAATCCCGGAACCAAGACAGGAACCAGCTGGGCAAACTCCAAACTGCATCTCCATGCCTGATGTCAAAGCAGTGTTCAGATCTCTGACTCCCTTTTCATCTTTGTTGAATGCAACAAACTTCTTTTCCTGGGCTGGTCCCACTCTCTGTTAGCAGTATTCCTCAGAGATATATTGTGACTCTGTTAGCAGTTTTCCTCAGCAGATAGCCCACAGCCCTGGCATCTCAAACATCTTGGGGTCTCCAAGGCAACTTCAAAGTTACAGCTTCTTGTTCCAATGTCTGGGTTACACACATGATCTTCTGGGCTCCTCCTAAGGGCTGGTGTCACTTCTCCAGCTCTGCGCTCTGTAGCACTCTAAGATCAGGTTGATCCACTCCACTACTCTGCTGCTGTTCTTGGTGGTCATCCCATGGTACTGGCATCTCCAATACACTGGGGTCTTCCCTGTAACTAGACTTCACCAATAGCCTCCCATAGGCTCTCTTCATGGTGCCAAGCCTCAACTTCTTTGCATGACCTCTTCAGTCCTGGGCCATCAACTATAACTGAGGCTGCACCTTCACCAGTGGCCTTCCCTGGCCTCTCACAGTGTCAAGCCTCAGCTGCTCTTCATGACCCCTTCATGCCTTCAAAACCAGTACCACCTGGGTAATTCTTAAACATTACCAAGTACAGCCGCAGCATGAGGTACAGCCTTGGCTATCTCTGGAATACAGCCTCTGTGCTCTCAGGAAACACTTCCCAGAAGATTTCACCTCAGTGATGCTGGTCTCTTCTTAATCACTGCTAATTCTCAGCTACAGCTAATCAGCATCAATTGTCCCAGCAGCCCCTTCTATTTTTCACTCTAAAGCCAGAGCCACAAGGCTGAAGCTGCCATGTTCTGATGCTTGCTGGGGATGGAACATGGCCCCTTTTATTCTATTACCAGCTTCCTGTTTTCCAACTCCCTCACTGCCTAAGCTTGGCTGTCCTGGAACTTGCTCCATAGATTGACCTTGAACTCAGAGATCTGCATGGCTCTGTCTCCTGTAAAGCTGGGATTAAAGGTGTGTACAATGCCTGGATTTAAGCTTTTCCTCACCTAGAACCTGCCTTGTTCCAAGATAACCTTGAACTCAGAGATCTGCTTGGCTTTGTCTTCTTAAATTAAAGGATTAAATTAAAGGTTTATACCACCATGCCTGGATCTAAACTTAGCTGGATGGGATCTTACCTCCAAATCCCTTAATCTATTATCACCTAGAACATAGGATTCAGCTCCATTTCACTTCCCTGTTCCCCTTTAATACTTTAACTATGTATTTTATATATTTTGTATTTTTCCTTTCTAAGCTTGCTATGCTTGTTCAAAATTTCAGGAGACTTAACCAAAGAATAAAGTCTCTACTGAGCTTTTTTGAGATTTCCTTTGTCAATGCAATAATATAAGTAGTAGAAGTCTCCTCATCTTAGACTCAGGTAGAATCTTTAGACAAGGGCAAAAAGCAGCCACAGTATTCACCAAATACCACAAGACAGTCTCTAGGCCACATACTGAAATCCCTCTCCACTGAACCCTCTTGGGCCAGGTCTGCACAGTTCAAATCACCCTCAGCAACAAGGTCTTCCAAATTCTTACTAGGGTAGCCAATTAAGCCCCCACTTACAGCATTCTACTGCTTTCCAAATCCAAAATCCACATTCTTGCAGACCAAAGCATGGTCAGACCTGTCACAGCAATACCCCAGTCCCTGGTATTGGAGACTTCATTTTTATGTAAGAGCCTGTGATGCCTGGTTTTATGTCAACTTGACACAAACTATGGTCGTCGGAGAGGAGGAAACCTCAATTAAGAGATTGTAGGCAAGCATGTAGAATATTTCTTAAAATTCATGATTTGGGGGGAGGGGAACCCAGCCCATTGTGAATGGGACCATGCCTGGACAATTTGGCCCAGGGTTCTATAAGAAAGCAGGCTTAGCAAGCCATGGAGAGCAAGCCAGTGAGCAGTACTCCTCCACGGCCTCTGCCTCAGCTCCTGCCTCCAGGTTCCTGCCCTGTGTGAGTTCCTGCTCTGACTTCCTCTGATAATGAACCATGATGACCAAGCATAAGTCAAATGAACCCTTTCCTCCCGGAGTTGCCTCGGTCATGGTGTGTCGTTGCAGCAATAGTCACCCTGACTAAGACAGAGGCCTCTAAAGAGGAGAGTGGGTCCGCTCCTCTCACCACATCTCCCACAAGAAGCTTCCTGTCTAGGATAGAGTTCATGGCTGATCAACACTGAATTTAAAATGGGAACCACTGCCTTTATACTTTACAGACCTGTGTCCGTCTAAACTGTGAAAGCCACTGTTTCAGCCAACCAAGCGAGCAGTAAACAGCTTTTTCCCACAAGGAGTCGGGTCATGGGGAAAAAAAAGTGGACATCTAGAAAAAAATAGTATTCATTTGTAAATGTTCACATAAGTGTATATATATTGACATTGCTTTTTGAGAGATACCTACAATGGCAAATGTAAAAATTATAGAAAAGATGTTCATCCTGAGAAAGTGGCACCAGAAATTTGAGGCAGCATTTCAGAGAATTCATAGTTCTTGTTTACTATTTTGGACCTTTAATGAAATACTATATTTGGGGGCCAGTGAGATGGCTCAGTGGATAAGGGTGCTTGACTCTAAACCAGACAGCCTGAGTTTGATCCCTGAGACTCACATGGTAGAATGAGAGATTGGACTCCTGAAGACTGTCCCCTGACCTCCACACGCATGATACATATACTCACCACATGCATGATAGATATGCCTACCTCCTAGATAGAAAGGAAGAAAGAAAGAGAGAGAGGAAAGGAAGTAAGGAAGAAAGGAAGGAAGGAAAGAAGGAAGGAAGGAAGGAAGGAAGACTTTAAAAGGAATATGTAGTTGGCGTACATGCTGTGGAAAAAAATTTTGTCATATCCCCTAAATGCTTCAGTTACTAACAGGAACCACACAAAGAAACCCACATTCTTATCCAAAGAGATGAAGCCCCTACTGTCCTTGGAAGAGATGCAAAGATGTGTTTGAGAGATCTTTCCTCACCCACACAAGGGAGCACTCTTCCCTACACAGGTCTCCCAAAGCAAATTTGGCCAAACATCTCAGCATTTGGCTGCCTCCAACCACAGTCCATAGCGTGTCTATCGGAGAGAACCTAGGGATTAACTCTTAAAACATGGGAGCTGTCAGAATCCTAGTTCATATTCAGGGTAGTATCAGCAGAGGGTCGATATGCTACATCCTAGCATACAGGCTAATTTTGACCTTCCACATATGCAATTATAGGTTCCATTCTCCAGAGTCAAGTTCTCTAAATGTAAACTTCCTATGGAGACTATTTCAAGGGAAGGATAGTGACTGTAGGAGAAGGTAGCTGTGTTTCAAACATACGTCACACAGCATTGTCCCAACCTGCAGCAGTAATTCAAAGATAGCCTGGCCCAACATTTCCATTAGCAGATGACTTCAAATGAAGGCGCTGATCATAGAGGCCTAATTAGTAACTGCCAAGGATGGCTCGCTCATATTTGTAAGCCCAAAATCTGGGAAGCTGAGGCTGGAGGATTAAGAGATTAAAGTCAAACTAACCTATAAAATCAAGATCATGTCCCCAAAGACACACACAGTCAGCCCTCATCACAAACTGCTCTAAAATGTTCTCCTGGTTTTCTTTTCTTCTGCTTTTTTTTTTTTATGTCTCTAACACAGTATAAGGTTCTTATGGAATATGACACCCACAGAAACAAAACGATACCGGTGGCTACAAGCCCTGACTTCATCTGGAAGGACCACAGGCTCCCCAATGATGTTCCCGGGCTGGGTAAGACAATCTTACTGAGTTTCCTTTCCCCAGTGTGGTTTCCACGTAAGCTGTAGGCAGTGTTTCTTTTCATCTCATCTTGCCTAGACTTTCTGGGCTTGTGACTGTGGCTTTTACAAGCCTGGGGAGTCATCCATGCTCAAACCCTGTTTTGAAGACGGTTTCCATGTAAGTGGGACCCCTAGAAAACAAGGTCAGAAAATCGGCAAAATTAAAAAATCATAGAAATGTGTATTTTTTTCCCTGTAACTGCAACAGACTTGCCATTTTAAGCAAGGAATATTTGCTCTATCGGGGTGAGAGGTAGTTGGTGATTACGGCCCTGAAAGCCTCTCCATTCCTTCACAGGATATAAATTTGGTGACAGTGATGGGGACTTGACCAAGCCCGCTCAGTCAGTCAACTGGTTCTCCAGTGCAGGAGCGAGGATTAAAAAGAAGAAAGGCAATTAGACAACATGGCAGCATGACCCCAGTCAGTTCTGAGACTGAAGGCGGGTTTAATAATTTCCAAATACCAATTTGATTACATGCAGGTATTAAGACCCGATAGTTGCACAATAAGGAACAAGCAAGACAGTAAACACAAAATAGTCAAGGCAATAAACAAAGTCCTGTGACAGTTGTTTCCAAGGGCTTGTCAGAATGACCAAAATACCTGCGCCAACTTCCTTGTCCAAGCCCAGAATCTTGCCTGAAGCCTGCTTTCCTTCGACCCTAAGATTAAAATTCCTGCCTTAACCTACTTCCCTATTATGCCCTAATGTCAGATTCCTGCCTGAAGCCCTTGTCCTTGTCCTTGGTCAGTGTCAGGCTCCTGCCAGGCAGCATGGTACCCCACTAAGGCTCTCTACAGGGACATAGATGAGGTTCTAAGCCTCGGCATGGCTTGGTCTTGCTGTGTGCACGATGCCATGAGACTCGACTATAGGGCATTGGCCCCACCCTTCACGGGGAGCTGGCCTTGAGGCTCCATGACTATAACATCCAAAGCACATTCCATCGGTGCCTGCCAGTGCGTATTGTAACAATTGGTAGTTCCATATTACTAATCTATCATCTTCAAGACAAAGATCTTAAAAGTTGGAATTTATACTCAAACAATGTGAAAATACCCTTAATGGGGTTCTAGAAAATTTTGGTGTATTCTTCATTCAGCACCACACGACCAACTGAAATTCATTCTTTCCAAACAATTTTAAATGATAAGAAAGTAATCGTAACACTGAAGGATGGTCAGCCGCACCTCTTTATCTAATATACCCTAACCTTGTGGAAATAAAACTGAAAAGAAATATACACACATTTAATGCGAGTCCCCATTGAGTAATAAGATCATGGAAGGGTTTTTCCCCCCTTTTACATCTTTCTGACTTTGAATCTTTTTCGCAATGTCTGTATTCACTTATCACTTTTCAAAGAACTAAAAACTCTGAGCTAGAAATGCGTCTATCCCGGCAGCACTCAGTGACCAGGAAATGAAGTTTGATCTGCTTTTGAGGGCACATCCCGGTCTCACGGGATTGGCCTGTGTTAAAACTGTAACACTTTGTGTGTGTGTGTGTGTGTGTGTGTGTTCTCTGTGAATCCCCCTGGGTGGGAAATGATTGATTTAAAGCAGTCAGGGAAGTCCTGATGGGGAGCGCATCCTATTGAACAGAGGTTACTGCAGGCTTGCAGTTATTAAGCTTTCCATATAGAATCCCCATAGCTATCTTCATACTTCTGAGCTTTAACCAACATTTCATCAATCTGTCCCCATGTCTCTGTCTCTGTCCCATCCCTCCCCTTCTCCCTTTCTCATACCTTGCCCCCCCCCCCCTCTCTCTCAGACTAATGGGCTAAGTGCTTGTTCAGGACCTGAGTAGTTTACTTACACTCACACACACAGTGTTCACTTCACAAAAAACAAAACAAAAAAAAACAAAAAAAAACAAAGAACAAAGAGTATCTATGACCCAGGACACCCAGCCAATGAGCTCCAGTTTAATGAAGAGACTCTGTCTCAAATACTACAGTGTCAGGTGAA
Source organism: Apodemus sylvaticus (assembly GCF_947179515.1). Lineage (NCBI taxonomy): Eukaryota > Metazoa > Chordata > Mammalia > Rodentia > Muridae > Apodemus > Apodemus sylvaticus. Next base: position 174,387,758 of record NC_067473.1, on the reverse strand, counting down.
GGAGGAAGACACCCCGTGCTGACCTCTGGCCTGCACGCGGACAGAGAGGGGTTGGGGAGAAGTGGATGCAGTATAGTTTTTCTCACAGGCTTCTCCATTTCTCTGCTTATTCTTTAGGGAATTTTTTAAGCTAAATTCTTGTACTCTCGGGTACGTTAGGTTTGTTGTTAATAAGTTTCTGTTTCTGTCTCCACCTTTCAGTAAAGTCACTCCCTGTGGCAGAGCGAGAACACCACAGGCCAGCCTCATCACTACAGCCTCCAATACGCACCCTGACACTCTACCCACAACCCCCTTCTTCCCTGTCACTTCCTCTTGCTCTCAGCTCCTCCTACTTCAGAGCCCTGCAACTTTATGCCACCTTATTATCCTCCGCGCTGTGCCTTCTGACTGACCAACATCCATTCCCCTTCGAGATTTCCCTGAGGGCTGGGGACATGGTGCAGAGAGTGGTGTGTTTGCCACGTAAAGGAAAGGATCAGAGTTGGGGTTCCCTGAACCCCAGATGTGCCTTGAATCTGTAAGCCTACACTGCTCCCATGGAAATATGTATAGCAGAGAGAGGCAGGAGACTCTCCAGAGGTGCGCAGGCCACTTCTGTCTCCCCCTTGATCGGCTGTATGGGCTAAGCAGATCAGGCTGCACAGGTAGATGTCCACTCCGTGCCTCAACTTGAATGCTTTGTAAAAATGGCCCTCTGCTCAAGAGCACAGCCTTCCCCCACAGAGCACACTTCCTTTGAAAGGACCCTCACAGTATGGGGTGTTTCCCCCTGGGTCCCACATTAGGCAGAGGGCACATCCAAACACCAATTTCCAAACATAAAAAGGCAAACAGACAGGGAGACTGAATCTGAATCTGACAGGATCAGCAGCAAATAGTGTCTTAGGTGTTAATTTTAAGAGGGAAAGCAGAGAGGGCTGTGTTAGAATGAGCTAGAATGGATTGGTAGGTTCTGACTGGGCGTGTTAATTAGGGTGGCTTTGATCATTGGGCCTCTGTGTTTAGCCTCAGGAATGAGCCCAGCATAGGAATAGCCAAATAAGGGAATTGACCTTGGTGGCTAGCTTTAGGAATGTAATCTGGGGGTGGGGGAGACCTGCCGCCACCACATTTGCCTCTCTAGCAACACCCCCAGCCTCCAGCAGCAGGACCCCCAAACAGTCTCTCAAAACATAACTGGATCTTACCTCTTCTTAGCTTTTCTCAGCATCTCAGGAAATGATCAGTCTGGCTCTTGCCCTGTGTGACCCCGCACGATACTCACGTCACATTTGCTTGTTCATGTGTCTTTTATACCACACACTGTGGGGTCTAAAAGCCACTGGGACCTGTTGCTGAAACATGCTGCTCTGGAATAATTGAATATTTATGCATTCAATTATTTGATATATTAAATGTCTTCAATATATAATTTATTATATATGATATATTGGAATATTAATATTACAATAATATACATTATTAATTATGATATAATATATTTATATATAATATTATATTATGTATTATTACATTGTTATATAATAATGTTATAATATTATATATTATGTATTACATTGTTGTATAATATTATATATAATATGATACATTATATCATATATAATCAAATATTATATATTTATATACACACACATATATGTACACACACACACACACACACATATAAACAGTATACTCTGGACCCAGCACTTATACCGTTATTTCAGATGCTTTGCACGAGCAGGGTAGCATAGACAAAGACAATTTCGTTGACATGAGTCCATTTGCTTTGATTCTATAGCTAAAAGCTTCCTCCTCTAGCAAAGCAGCATGTTTAACTAGTTCCCTCCAGCCCTACTGTCTGTCCTATGGCTTAGAAATCACCCTGTACATTGTGAAGCCGGCAGAATGCAATAACCAGTAGAGCCACTAGAGGGCAGAAGAAGGTTTGCCTTAGAAGTAGTGTGACCCTGACTTAAGGAAGAACCAAAATGAAAATGCGGTTGAATTTAAAACAACTGCATTTAACCAGGTGGCTCACATCTGTAATCACAGCATTTGGAATACCGAAGGGGAATATTACCATGAGTTGAGGCAATCCTGGGCCACAAAATGAGTTCCAGGCCAGCCTGGACTACTGAGTATGACCCTGTCTCAACAACAATGAACCTATTTCATTTAAATAGCATGTTTAACTATCTAATTAAGACCATTATGTCTAGCAAAGGGAGGTGCTCATTATGTAGACAGGTAGGGACTGAAATAACCTGAGTCGCTCAAACTCATGCTCTGGCATGGGGATGTGTGACTCCACACTGTGGAGTTGTATTTTTATTCTACAGACTTGCTCTTTGTCTGGGGCTAGGGGTGTGTTGTGGTAGCAGTGTGTAAAGGTGATGAGCATGGTGGAAGTGCCGATCACAGTGAGGTGCTGGATCCATCAAAAGTAATGTGGTCATGATGTCATGTTGGTCTCATGGTGGTCATGACATGACCTCATGGCGTGTGAAGAACCAGGGGCGGGGTGGGCGGGGTGGATGGGGCAAGGGACGGGGCAAGGGACGAGGGGCAACAGAGAGGGTCAGGGGATGTGGGAGGAAGATGGAAGAGAGAAAATGAGAAAATTTTAGGATACAGTATGACTAAACAAAAACATTACAAGGTGTGTGGTAAGCTTACAGTAGAAGAGGTTCTTAATATATTTTCATATTTGGGCATCTTTTTCTTGACTCAGTAAAATAAGCAGGACCAAACTTTTATTCAGAACTTTCAGCCTTTTAAAAATCAATAATTTCCTCATGGTGGGTGCAGGCTGGCTGGTAGACAACCGGGCTGTGCCCTCAAGGATCTTGTGTGTCCTGGTGCAATGTTAGAGACTCTGGGGGGTGGGGTGGGGGATGTTACAGGGAGGTGGGGCAGGGCAGAACATTATGGGAAGTCTGTTCATCTTTTCTTGGAGTAACTTCATTAATTACTTAGAAGTGATCTCCAGTCTTTTTTTTTTAAAACACTTTCCCTATTTGAGCTCTCTCTCTCTCTCTCTCTCTCTCTTTCTCTCTCTCTCTCTCTCTCTCCCTCCCTCCCTCTTTCTCCTCTTTCGCATGCTCTCTTGTTCTCTTTCTCTCCTTCCCCCTCCCTCCCCCCTCCTTGCTATAATGAAATCCATGCCTTCTTTACCATATGCCCACTGTCTTCCAGCTTCCTACACGTTTTGCCTCTCAGTTTGAGTCCTTTCCTGGAACCCACTTCCCTCCATCCAGCTTGGGAAGCTCTGCAGCACATGTGAGCCCAGCCCAGCCTGCTGGGTTTACCGGTTTACCGCTGTGGCTTCTTCACTGAAAATGTCCCTCACGTCCTTGGAGGTCCCTCCAGTGCTTCCTCAAATTATACTCCCATTTTCCTGAATTCCACTTACTGTTCTGAAAATCTGTGAACTTAAGACATCTACTCAAACTATGCACACACACACACATACACACAACTCTAACACAATCAGGTTATTGACTTCTCTCAATAATAGAAATCTTGGACAGAAATGTATGCAGCACTGTGGTTTAACATTCTAGCTGTTTTGGTTTTTTTTTTTTTTTTTTTTGGTTTTTTGAAACAGGGTTTCTCTGTGTAGCCCTGGCTGTCCTGGAACTCACTCTGTAGACCAGGCTGGCCTCGGACTCAAGACATCTGCCTGCCTCTGCCTCCCAAGTGCTGGGATTAAAGGCGTGCACCACCATGCCCAGCTTTCTAGCTGGCTTTCCTATAGTATATGTCCTGAATTTTAAAATAACTGTCTCTCTCTTTCTGCATAGAACCACTTTAGACACACAGGTCTGGAGGATGTCAGGTATGGGTATATCCCTTCAAATTATGTGTTGGAAACCACTTAATGTTCCTATGACAGTAGGATTTGGTTAGAAATCATGATCAACATGGATGTACTTCTTGGCATGTCCCTATGATTCTAGCACAGAGGGGGATCGTAAGTTTTAGGCAACCCCGAGCTACCTAGTAAGAAAAGAACTTCCTTCAGAGCCTGGAGATGCCGGATGCATATCACCAATGAAAGATTAACGATATTTTTCCGAAAGGGCTCTTCCCTCTCCTATCCTCCGGTTCTGTTTCACCAGGAGAAGCTCTGGGATTTGTCCAGGCTGGGGTCCTGCTAATGCACGCCCTTCCTTCCTTCCTTGCACAGGCCCTCAAATCCTGATGATTGCTGTCTTCACACTCACGGGGATCGTGGTTCTTCTGCTGCTGATCGCCCTGCTCGTGCTGAGGTACCTCCTCCCCACAGGCTCTCCCTCCAGACTGGGAAGGGAGGAGGGGACACGTCTGGTATCCATTGGCAGCGCTTATGAAAAAGGAAAAGCTGGGTTCTTGAAGGCATTCTTCTTCAAAGGAGGTGTCGATCAGAGCCCTGGCATCAAGGCACAGGACTCAAATGGAAGCTCTGTGAGCTCAGGCTAGTTCCACGGAGTGCTGGGAAGACTACACACGTGCCTTGTGTCCAGCTAGCCACATTCCAAGCAGTGTCCAACTAGCTATCTTCAGAGATCAACTGGTGTGTTGTGAGGGATTGCAGAATCATCATACAGTACAGTGTGCCGTCTAGAGGAGGCTTAGAAACCATCCATGCCACCAGATGTGGTGACCCAGGCCTGTAATCCCAGACTGAGGTGAGAAAGTGTGAGATTGAGGTGGCTTGCACTACTCTGTCACAAAAAACAAAACCGGTAACACCAAAGAAATCATCTGTCCCAAGTGTTCAGAGCACGAGGAAAGGGCAACAGGGTCAGTCAAGCGGGTAGCGGATAGGAAGAGCCGAGAATTCCAGCCTGAGGAGCGCCGGAGCCATGGTTTTCCCACCTGACTCAGGCACAGCATGTGCTGGCTAGAGACACGGGACTTATTAAACACTCGTTGACTAAGCACCCCAGCTTCTGCCCGTGCACACTAAACATCGAATATTTTCTCGATGTGCTATGATGTGTTATCAGGATGCCCCCAAGCCAAGTTACAATTATCTGTGTGTCACACACTTTGGTAAGAGTATCACTATACCAACTCATGACGTAAGTGCCCAGCCCCATAGCATGTTTCTCTGGTGAGGGGGAAGAGTAATATCTTTGCTCTGAAGGCAAGAGTTCATGTCCTAAAGCCGTGATTCTCAGAATCCAGGAGACTGTCTACAGCATGGCCATTTGAACTCTCAGAAATTAAGGCCGGATGGGTATATCAACTTTCACTTTCCATGAGGGAACTAGGAAACAGCTCTGGTTGTCCCTAAGCCTGGAGGCAGAGGCAGGGATTCCTGTTTTGTTTTTTTCAAGACAGGGTTTCTCTGTGTAGCCCTGGCTGTCCTGGAACTTACTCTGTAGACCAGGCTGGCCTCGAACTCAGAAATCCACCTGCCTCTGCCTCTCAAGTGCTGGGATTCAAGGTATGCGCCACCACCGCCTGGCCGAGGAAGGGATTCCTAATGGCCAGGTCTAACAAGAAGAGCTGATTGAAAAGATGAGGTGTACGCATTTTTCTAACTACTAAAGCATGGAAAACAGAGATTGATTTATGTTATATCCAAAGCCAGGATAAATGACAGCTCTGTGGAATCCAAACATCTCCTGGGCCACAGACATCACGGCCTGGCAACTTTAATGCCTTGGTATTCACCCCTCCTGCCTCTGTTTAGGGTCACAAAAGCTGGTCAGGAGTAGCTATTTTCACATATTTAATAAAGGAAATTTTAGAGTTAGATAGAAGCTGAGGAAGAAAGATAATCATTCTGTTTAGGGAACATTGAGAAGGGAATGGCAAATGACCTTGAGACTGTAGGTCAGGGTTTATCTAATGAAAAAAAAAAAAAGTGAAGATAAATCCAGACAAGTAGGTCAACAAAAAAGAATGCAGATGTGACAGGGGCGGATTAGCAAGCCATCTAGGAAATGGTGTCAGAACAGTTGACTTTCCATCCAAAATAAAATTAAAGTTACTAAGACAATAGAAGGATACAGCCCACTCAGTGTGGAGCTTCAAGAGTTAAGGTCCTATGTGTAAAAAAAAACCAAACTTCAAAATGTAGAAGGAACGGACACAGGGCGGCTTTCCAGGCAGAGTTCTAAGTTAAGATCGAGACAAAAGCCATAGAAGAAAGTATGAGTCACTAGGCCAGGATAAAATTAAAACCTTCCACACAACAACAGTATGAAGACAGTGACACAGAAGAAAGTATTTGCTACACAGAGGGAGATCGTGTTTGTTTTCATAATTCATAGACAAATTCCTGTAAGAGGCTGGGGAGATGCCTCCGCAGACAACTGCAGTTGTGTGGTATGAGGTGCTGAGCTCAGACTCCTAGAACACAGGTGAAGCCAGGGACGGTTGTGCGCATGTCAGATTCTCACAGGTCACCTGACCTGGAGAGCATAGCAGAGCAAGCTCCTGCCTCAGACAGGTGGAAGGTGCGGATTGGGAGCCAAGGTGGTCTTCTGATCTCCAGAAGCACTCTGTGGCGTACGCACGCACGCACGCACGCACGCACACACGCACGCACGAGACTCACCACACACTCACCCATGCACAAGCACACACTCACACATTCATATGCTCAACACATACACACTCACACATGACAATACACACACTCATACTCACAGAGATTAAAATTCATATACATATGTGTATATGTATATATGTATCCATATATGTGTATATATATATATATATATATATATATATATAGGCAGAAAATATTTGGAAAGGTCTTCTTTATAGAAATCAAACAAATATAAAATAAGCAACCGTGAGTCACTGTATTATAAATATCAAGAGTATTGGAAAGGAGGGTTCTCACGGTGGGAAACTGGTCCACCACTTTGGAAAAGTATTTCATGAAGCTGAAAGTGAATCTTTCCTGTAACTCAAGAAGGCTTTGCGTATAATACCTGGAGGAAGGAATTAGAAAACTCTACTTTTGTATGTTGGGATGAATGTTGAGATGGGGCCTCGTACAGCTCAAGCCCTTTTGGAATGACTTAAACTTCTTCTTTTAAGGGCAAAGTATGAAGAGGAGACTGGGTTACTCAGGAATACAGTGAGCTCAATGGTAGTTTCAGATTGTACATTTTCTGCCTCTTGGGGATATCAGGGTCTACTGTATTCTGGTTTTGCTTTCGTTTCTTTCGTTCCTTTCACTATCAGTTCATTATCCTGAATCACTGTCCTAGTGAAGGGCTTGGGAAACTGAAATGAACAAGAGAAGGGGAAAGCCAGAAGTCAGGGGAGCACAGAGCCACACCTCAGGGTCTGCTTGCCTGAGGACAGCGGGGTCCAGGTCCTGGTATCTGGGAGCCAAATGGAACCGGTTTATAATCACCTCCTGTTGGTTCTATTCCCGCTATAGAAAATACAGAAGAGATCATGAACTTCGACAGAAGAAATGGTCCCACATTCCCTCTGAAAATATCTTTCCTCTGGAGACCAATGAGACCAACCACATCAGCCTGAAGGTGAGGCAGGTTTGCTCCATCTGATGATGCGTATCTGACAAGACTTAGGTAGCCTGGTCGAAAATGTGCCAAGCATGGACAGTTTCATTCATTCCAAATCCAGGATTCAGCTGTGTGCAGCTTACGGAGAAGGACTTCTTTGGGCTCATGGTGTTAGGGTCCCTTCTGCAGGGTACTGCATGGCTTGCTCATAACTCCGTGGATCAGGAAAGAGAAGGCAGTCAGGCCAGATACATTCCAAGTTCTAGGTGTGTCCATTAGGTGTGTCCCACCCCTGTCCTCCAGCTAAGCCCCACCTCTTAAAGGTTCTTAAAGGTTCTAGCATGCCCCAGGTCTGTGCCACCAGCTAGGCACCAAGTATTCCAACACATGAGCCATGGTAGGCATTTCACTCTCAAGCCACAACAGTTTGTCAGTCATTCTTGGCTTCTGACCTGGAAGAGAAATACCCACCGGCTCCTCTCACCCCGGGACTCAGGTAGCTAACGGTGTATTTTGGTCATTGCTGAGAAAGCCTCCGCTAAGACTTGTCTAGATGGTTCCCTTGGCTGGGAAATGTAATCAGTAGCCAAAGTGAACAAGTCGCCTACATTTTCTGCAGCCAGCAATGCAAACTCCCCATAAAAAGCTAGTTAACCAAGCTTTATCACCCTGCCTTTGTGCATGATACTAAGAGACAAAGTACTAAGAAGATGTGTAGGGTAACACAGAGATAGTAAGGCATGACAGATGATAAGTAAGTAGGTAGGAAGGTAGGTAGGTAGATAGATAGATAGATGATTGATAGATAGATGATTGATTGATTGATAGATGATAGATGATAGATAGATGATAGATAAATAGATAGATAGATGATAGAAGATAGATAGATAGATAGATAGATAGATAGATAGATAGATAGATAGAAAAATAGGTAGGTAAATAGATGACAGATAGACAGGTAGATAGATAGATAGGTAGATAGATAGATGATAGAGATAGATGATTGATAGGTGATAGATAAACAGATGATAGATAGATTGATAGATAGATAGTAATAAGTTCTCACTTATTGAAAACTTATGCACCAGGTGTACTATGACTTTGCTTCATCTTCTCCTGGGCCCATCAGGTAACAGGACTGGAATTCCAGAAATGTGGTTACAGTTTGAACCCAAACTAATTGTAGACCTGAACATCTTACTGACTCACACCACGGCATTGTCAGTATTTCTATACTGGAGCCCCTAACTGGAGTTCATAAAGTCTCTCAGGTCAGGGAAGAGCTGACAGGCAGAATAAAACAGTTACACTTTGGAGTCTCTCCAACAGCAGCGTGATCACAGGTCAGCACACAGGAAGCGGAGAGAGGGACAGGAAGTTGTGTCCAGCTCTACGGGCATTCCTCCTTCGCATCCTGCATGCTGACTTTCTATGGCTCCGCCCTGCCACGGATGCACATGGGTGCACAGTCTTAACCCCAGACTCGCTTCCAGTTCCAGCAGCCCTCCTGTCGTCTTCCGGACCTCACACATAAAGACTCTGCTCGCAAAGGCTGGTCTATCTCTGGCAAGGGAGGAAGAAGAGAAGGAGGAAGTAAAGGGGGAGGAAGTAGAGAAGGCGGAAGTAGAAGAGGAAGTGGAGGAGGAGGAAGAGAAGGAGGAGGAAGAGAAGAAGGAAGTGTCCATCTCCAGTATTTTGCAGTAGAGTAAATGACTATAAGACGACTGTGTTTCCAAAGGCAACATTTGCTGGTTTAAATTACTGACTTGATCTACATGTGAGAAAACCTTTGAACACATCGCATTCTTAGGTGACATTTTTGATCATTTAGCCCTCCTATAATGCATTTATAAAATAAAAAAGATGGAAACGAGGAGGAGGAGGAGGAAGATGAAGAAGAGAGAAATGAGGAAAGGAGGAGCAGAAGAGGGGGAGACAGAAGGAGGCAGAGGAAGAGGAGGAGGGAGAGGAGGAAGAAGAGGAGGAAGAAAAGGGGGAGGAAGTAGAGAAGGAGGAAGTAGAAGAGGAAGTGGAGGAGGAGGAAGAGAAGAAGGAAATGGAGGAGGAAGAGGAAGAGAAGAAGGAAGTGGAGGAGAAGAGAAGGAGGAAAAAGAGAAGAAGGAAGTGGAGGAGGAGGAAGAGAAGGAGGAAGAGAAGGAGGAAGTGAAGGAGGAAGAAGAGAAGAAGGAAGTGGAGGAGAAGAGGAGGAGGAGGAAGAGAAGAAGGAAGTAGAGAAGGAGGAAGAGAAGGAGGAAGTGAAGGAGGAGAAAGAGAAGGAGGAAGTGAAGGAGGAGAAAGAGAAGAAGGAAGTGGAGAAGAGAAGGAGGAGGAGGAGGAGGAAGAGAAGGAGGAAGAGAAGAAGGAAGTGGAGGAGGAGGAAGAGGAGGAGGAGGAGGAAGAGAAGTAGGAAGAGAAGGAGGAAGTGAAGGAGGAAGAAGAGAAGAAGGAAGTAGAGGAGGAGGAAGAAGAGAAGAAGGAAGTGGAGGAGGAGAAGAGGAGGAGGAAGAGAAGAAAGAAGTGGAGGAGAGAAGGAGGAGGAAGAGAAGAAGGAAGTGGAGGAGAGAAGGAGGAGGAAGAGGAGGAGGAAGAGAAGGAGGAAGAGAAGGAGGAAGTGAAGGAGGAAGAAGAGAAGAAGGAAGTGGAGGAGGAAGAGAAGAAGGAAGTGGAGGAGAAGGAGGAGGAAGAGAAGAAGGAAGTGGAAGAGAGAAGGAGGAGGAAGAGAAGAAGGAAGTGGAGGAGAAGGAGGAGGAAGAGAAGAAGGAAGTGGAGGAGGAGGAAGAGAAGGAAGAAGAGAAGAAGGAAGTGGAGGAGGAGGAAGCCACAACTATCAATACTAAGCAAGGGTTACTATTGTAGCACCAAGATTTTTCAAAAACAAGAGACTTTCTTACATACCAGCTAGGTCCGGCATACTCCGGCAAGGAGTCCAGGAAATAATCATTCTGCCTGCCTATGAGTTTTATCAGGAGACTAGAGAGAGAGGAGAGAGGCTGTTTGCTAGTTGGATGATGAGAAAGTAACCTTTAGGGTTCTTTTGAACAGGAGTTCCTGGATACCAGGCCACTTGACAAACCCCATGTCTCCTTTGGGGATGGGCAGCTGTTGTGCTCTGGAAAGACTATTTAAGACTACAAAGTTAAACGTTACCTTCTAGAGAGCCTGGCTTCCTCTGCACACGTGCATGCTAAAAAGCTCATACCAAAGAATCCCTGAGTGGATTCTGGAGCCTTTTCCCAAAATTCAACTTATCGACTTTGTTATTTGAGTGAGGACGTTCTATGCAGACCTTGGCCACTTCAGCATTTCTTCTCCATGGGTTATACACCAGTCTTCACTCTGGAAGATGATCGAGCTATTTCTGCTCCATTTAAGGACAGCCTCATAAATTTAGCAAGGACAATAACATGCCTGTCCTAGTTAGGGTTACTGCCGCCGTGATGAAACACCGTGATCACAGGCAATTCAGGGAGAAAAGGATTTATCTGGCTATGGTTCACCATTGAAGGAAGTCAAGACAGCAACTCAAACAGGCCAGGGGCCTGGAGGCAGGAGCTTATGCAGAGGCCATGGAGGGATGCTGCTAACTGGCTTGCACTCCTTACCATGTTGAGCCTGCTTTCTTACAGAACCCAGGACCACAGCCCAGGGATGGCCCACCCTCAATGGGCTGAGCCCCGCCCCCCAATCACTCATTAAGAAAATGTCCTACAGGTCTGCCTAAAGTTGGAATGCACACGCCCAGGAGCCAGCCTCTCCCCTGACAGTCTCAGTTTGCTTTTGCATCTGCCCCACCCCCACCCACCACCCTGAAAGGAAACCAGGGACTCCTGCTCAAATGCATCCTAGACTCTGCCTTCTTCCCATCCAACTAGGGAGAAAGAAAACAGAGGCGTTTTCTCACCTGAGCTCCCGCCTCTCAGATGGCTATAGTGTGTGTCAAGTTGATATAAAACTAGCCAGCACAACTGACTCTTTGTCAACTTGACACAAAAATACATCGCTATTAAACCATAACCTTTCCTCTCCTGATCATCCCCAAAGTCACACATTAATATCAGCATCACAATATAAAACATTTTACAAACTTAAGTTCTACAAGCCTTAAACTTTTAAATACATTAAGTCCGCTTAAATTATACAGCATCTTTTAAAAATCCAGCATCTATAAAACTCCCAAATCTTTCTTTAAAAAAAAAAGTTTGAAGTCTCTTTGACTATGGGCTCCTATAAAATCAAGAATAAATTAAATTCTTTCTTACTTCAAGAGGCAAAAACCAGGGCACCATCACAGTCTGAATAAAGCAAACATATACTCAGTGTAAATGACTCAATGTCCACTACCTCAGATTCACTCACCATCTTCTGGGCTTCTCCAAGGGGCGTGGGCTGCCTCTCTGGCTCCACTTTCTGCAGCACACACAACTTGTCTTCTCGGCTCTGGTGGGCTCTACCTCACCACTCCTACTGTTCTTGGTGGTCATCTCATAACACTGGCATCCCCAGAATGCTGAGGTCTCTGGCTGCACCTGGGCTGCATTCTTACCAATAGCATCTCCTGATGCTATTGGAGTCTTTTCAAGGACTCCAGCCTGCCACACAGCACCAAGCCTCCGTTGTTTGCCATGACCCCTTCATATCTTCAAAGCCAGTACCACCTGCCTGACTCTTGAACTGCCAAGTTGGGCTGCCAGCACCAGGTCATCTCTAGAACACAGCTTCTGTGTACAGACTCTGAGGAAACAATTCCCTGAAGATCTTACCTCATTGATGCTGGTGTCTTCTTAATCACTGCTAACTTCTCAGCTCCAGATTTCCAGCACGCATAGTCCCAGTACAGCAATGGTTTCACATCAGTGATTCTGGTCTCTTGTTAATCACAGCTAATTCTTCAGTACTAAATAGACAGAACCACAGATTCTTTTTTTTTTTTCAAGATTTATTTATTTTATTTATGTATGTGAGTACAGTGTCACTGTCTTCAAACATACCAGAAGAGGGCATCAGATCCCCACTATAGATGGTTGTGAACTACCATGTGGTTGCTGGGAATTGAACTCAGGACCTCTGGAAGAGCAGTCAGTGCTCTTAACCACTGAGCCATCTCTCCAGCCCAGAACAACAGATTCTTAACTCCAGTTAGTAAATGGCCCCAATAGAGTCTTTTTGCCACTCTGAAACTTTCCTCTGAAATTTCACAAGCCATGTCTTCTTCAACTGCATTTCTCTCAAGATCCTATCTTCTAAGCCCACGCAATAGCTCACTCAGCTTTGAGCACTCAATGACTTTTCTGGTCCAAAGTTCCAAAGTCCTCCCACAATCCTCCCCAAAGCAACAGGGTTCTGCCTCTCATAGCAATACACTGCCTGTCATAGCAATACACTGCTCCTGGCACGCACTGGCTTCTGTTTCTGTCCAGGTTTCTATTGCTGGGATGAGGCACCATGACCAAAGCAAGTCAGGGAGAAAAGGATTTGTCTGGCTTAGGCTTTCACATCATTGAAGGAAGCCAAGACAGGAACTCACACAGGGCAGGAACCTGGAGGCAGGAGCTGAGGGAGAGGCGTGGAGGAGCACTGCTCACTGGCTTGCTCTTTCTGGCTTGTTCAGCCTGCTTTCTTATAGAACCCAGGACCACAGCCCAGGGGTGGCCCCACCCACAGTGGGCTGAGCCCGCCCCTACTCAATCACTAATTAAGAAAATTCACTACAGGTCTGCCCACAGCCTGATCTTATGGAGGCATTTTCTTAACTGGGGTTACCTCAAGTGAGTTGATATAAAATTAGCCAGCACAACTTTAAGTTTTTATGAGACACGAATTTAAAGATAAAACCAGTCTTAACTTTTTTCTGGGTTTAGGCCAGAAATCAGTGTCAGGAAAGCCAGGAGCAATATCTAGTCTGTGGGAGTGCACGGGTGTACACAGGCTCTTGTGTGTGTATGCATACACATCTGTGTGCTGTTCTGTGTTGACATTTTTTAAACTCAATTGCCGCCACATAAAATCATGGACTAGCGTATAAAAATCCATATTTCAGGCTTCTTTTTTAAGAAATCAGCTGATCTGGCAATTCTAACACAAAGCCAGGATTGATGAACACCTGGTCCTGTCATCTCATTTGCATCTCTGCTGGGCCTTTCAGTGTAAAATTAAACTTGAAACCACTGTGCTTTTGTAACATCCTTTTAAGAGCATCTGCCAGGAGATGGCATAGGTCAAGTTTCCCAACAATAGGAGAATCAGAGGGAGTGGAAGCACACAGAATTCTTGGTGCTAATGAGAGGGAGGAAAGAAATCCCAGAGCATGAGGTGCTAGACATCTGGGAGGAGAGAAACTGATCTGTAGGAGCAGTGGGTACACCTGGGGAGTGGGTCAGGGGCCCGGCTAGCTCCCCCATGGAGTGTGGGGGGTGGGGGGAGGCGGCCAGCTCCCCCATGAAGTGTGGGGGGTGGAGAGGGGGCCTGGCCAGCTTACCCATGAAGTATGTGTGTGGGGGGGCCTGGCCAGCTCGCCTATGGAGTGTGTGTGTGTGGGGGGGGGGCTAGCCAGCTTGCCCATGGAGTGTGTATGTGTGGGGGGGGGGCAGTCAGCTCGCCCATGGAGTGTGTGTGTGGGGGGGCTAGCCAGCTTGCCCATGGAGTGTGTGTGGGGGGTGGGGGGGCTACCAGCTCCCCATGGAGTGCGTCAGGGGACCCAGCCAGGCCAGCACAGGGTTGAACACTCAGCAGGCACTCCCCATGGGAGAGCGTCTCTTCTTTGACAGTGGAAGGAACGGATATGAAGTTCTGAAGCAAAGGTTCTTATCTCTGCCAGATTGACGATGACAGGAGGCGAGATACAATCCAGAGAGTGCGGCAGTGCAAATATGACAAGAAGGTTGGTACAGTTCTTCCCCACTGTTCTGAACCCTGCCTGTTGGTACAGCCCCCCCCCACTGTCCCGAGCGCTTTCTGTTAGTATACTTTCCCACTGTCCTGAACATGACAAGTTAGTACAGTCCCCTTCCCCTCCCCCCTGCACCCTCCCCCATCCTGAACCTTGTCAATTAGTACAGTCCCCCAGTGCTGTGAGCCCTGTCCGCGTGTGCTGGGTGTCTTGGCACAGTTGTCCTGCTCCCCTGACCTCTACAATGCAAAGGTAGAGGTGACCAGGAAGCTGCCAGGGGCCACTCAGGGTTCCTCAGGGAAGGCAGAGCTCTGCTCCAGAGTCTGGGGGCATGGAAGAACAAATGACACGTGAGATGTGGGGAACGTGAAGGGGTTGTGAGGTTCTGCTCACTCAGGGCAGCCCTTAGATTTCCCAAGAATCCCTGTCAGGGAGGCCTCCACCCTCCTTTTCATCCTTCCTCTCTCTCCCTCTCTCCCTCTCTCCCTCCCTCCCTTCCTTCCATTTCCCCTGGTCATTCTACAGGAAATGTTCCCCCTCCAGCCTACTACGTCCCAGTTAGTAGACAGGTTATATAGACGTAAGCCTTAGTCAAACGCTGTGAACGTTCCAGAACATTTACAATGTAATGGGCTCCCCACCCCCACAAGCAAACTCCCATAGCATGCACATAATGGACACACAGGACCCTGCCTTCCTGTGGCTCAGATTATTGGAGACAGTTTGTCCATGGAAAGATCCGTGCTACAACCAGTCCCCCCTTCTCGATTGATCTTGGCAGAAGGTGATTCTGAAAGACCTCAAACACAGTGACGGTAACTTCAGTGAGAAGCAGAAGATAGAACTGAACAAGGTATGTGCCCCGTGTGCTGCACGCACGCACGCACGCACGCACGCACGCCGCACACCTCAAAACCACTTCCATCCCAACGCTGAGGTCCCCAGCAGTGCTGCAGCCAACAAAATCCCTGCCCCGCCCCAGGTAAGGAAGGGGCCACTTGGTTTCTTGACCGTCTACCAAGAGACTCTGGGGAGTGAGGTCTATGTGGCCTACGACACAGCCCTGGTTTTATTTGCAAGTAGTTAACATTTTATTCAATGTGGTTGAGTATGACGTGTGTGGGAAGGAGTGGGGGCTGGCGTTGCGTTCGGTTGTTGCAGGGACATCACACTGCTACCTAATGCTCCACACGGGCACCCCCACCCCTCCCACCCTGCCTCTTTACTTTATAAACAGCCTGGGCTCCTGTTCTAGTTGCTACAGTCTGACTACTACAACCTGACTAAGTTCTACGGCACTGTGAAGCTGGACGCCAGAATCTTCGGGGTGGTTGAATACTGCGAGAGGGGATCCCTCCGGGTAAGGCGCCACCGTCACTTCCTATGACCTAAGTGGTCACTACATGAAAAAGGAAAACTCGTGCTGGAGGTATGGGGTCCGTGGGCCACCTGCAACTCCAGTTCCAGGGGTTCTAGCACCCCCTCGGGTCTCTGTGGGCACCGCACACGCAGGCAAAAAGCTCAGACATAAAAGAAAACAAAGAGTTTTACTCAATGAAATGACATCAGAAACTCCTCAGGGAACCTGATCAGACTGCATTGGCCAGTCCTATGATGTCATTACAAGCAAGCCAAAGGTGTTCAGAGAGGCAGACTAGACAAAGGAGCAAAAGTAGAGGGTGAATGAGGGAGTGCTTTGAAACCCCATTCACATTACTCACTTGCTTTTGGGTTATAAGCATGAAATACGGGCTGGAGAGATGTCTCTTCCAAAGGTCCTGAGTTCAAATCCCAGCAACCACATGGTGGCTCACAACCATCCGTACTGAGATCTAAGGCCCTCTTCTAGAGTGTCTAAAGACAGTGACAGTAGGCTTACATATAATAAATAAGTAAATCTTTTTTTTTAAAAAAAAAAAAAAAGCATGAAAGACAGATGCTCGAACAACATCAGATGGCCTGGCCTGCCCCATTTGCCCCCCCCCCCCACCACGCCACCTGGATGGTGACTCAGAGGGCACCAGGTGGGCTCAGGCGTTCTGGTTAAGCAGCTGTGGAACTTCAAGGGAAGTAAGAAGGGGCTGAGTTATAGTCACAGAACTGCCCACCAAGCCTGGCCCCTGGAACCGTCGAGCGCTCTGAAGGGCACACACAGTCATTATACAAAGAATAGGGCCAAGTGTCCGAGAGAGGACTCAGGAAAGGCAAGAAGAGGCTGGAATCCAGGACAAGAGCTATAGAGAGGCCCGCAGGATTTTCTCCTGACTCTGCCCAGCGGCTGGGCACACGCTCTGGTGCTCTGGTGCTCTGATGTGCTGGGCATTCTGACACCTTGGGCAAGGGGGGCATGGGATTTGTCAGGATACTTTGAGAGCAGTGGGCCCTATATTGATGCTAAGCAGACTTGAGCCGACTCTAGCCCAAGCCGGTGCTCCCTCTGCTCCCAGACTTCCTTCAGAGCCAATTGCATTGAGGCGCTTGGCACCAACCCTGATGGTCTGAGTTCAGTCTCCGAGAGCCCAGGTGGTAGGCGTGGGGAACTGGGTTTGCTGAGAATGGAAGCTGTCTGGACTCCAGGAGAGCGCTGTAGCAATGACTCCCACCAAACACACACGAAATGAGCAAATCGGTGCTTTGTATAACCTACAGCCCCACAACCAAGCTTGGAGATCGAAGCTTCATCCACTGAGCCTTCCTGCCAGCAAACACGGGGAGAGGGGAGGGGCGGCTCACTGCAGCACTCACAAGACTGTAGAGGTCCTTGGAGAATTGTCAGCACAGACCGTAAGAGCTTAGTTCTTCTAAACTTCAGTGACTAATTCCTATTGTCGATATAAAGAGCGTATGGAAGTTAAACAAAAACCAACCCCCTCCAGACTCACTGAACACTGCACAAGGCTCTCCTTGAGACTGACTGAACGACTGGCTACAACCTATGGTTAGGAATGCACATGGAGAAATAGCAACAAATACCGCAGTACTCAACTAGCTGTATACCAAAATCAGACGCAAACAATAGAATGTGGTTAGTTCTGTGTAGCAACAATGTTGATGTGTTATAGCAAAGGTGGTAGAACAATATGATGTGTGTGTATGTGTGTGTGTGAATGTATGTATATGTGTGTGAGTGTATGTATGTGTGGGTGAATGTATGTTTGTATGTGTGAGTGTGTAAGTGTGTGTGAGTGTATGTGTGTGAGTGTGTATGTGTGTGTGAATGTGTGAGTGTGTGAGTATATGTATATGTGTGTGAATGTGTGTGAGTGTGTATGTGTGGGTGAATGTGTGCTTGTGTGTGTGTGTGTGAGTGTGTGTGAGTGTGTATGTGTGTGTGAATGTGTGTGAGTATGTGTGTGTGTGTGTGTGTGTGAATGTGTGAGTGTGTGTATGTGTGTATGTGAATGTAGGTGTGAGTGTATGTGTGTGAATGTGTATATGTGTATGATTGTTTTGAGTATGTGTGTGAGTGTGTGAGTGTAAGTGTGAGTGTGTGTATGTGTGTGAATGTGTGTGAGTATGTGTGAGTGTGTATGTGTGTGTGTGTGAATGTGTGAATGTGTGTGAATGTATGTGTGAGTGTGTGTGTGAATGTGTGTGAGTGTATGTGTATGAATGAGTGTGTGTATGTGTGTATATGTATGAGTGAGTATGAGTGAGTGTGAGTGTATGTGTGTATATGTGAGTGTGAGTGTATATGTGTGTGAGTGTGTGTTAATGTGTGTGTGAATATGTATGCATTTGTGTGAGTGTGTGTTAGTGTGTATGAGTGTGTATGTGTGTGTCTATGAGTGTTAGTGTGTATGAGTGTGTATGTGTGTGTCTCTGAGTGTGTGAGTGTTAATGTGTGTGTGTATTTGTGTGTGTGTTAGTGTGTTAGTGTGTATTAATGTATATGTGTGTGAGTGTGTGTGAGTGTGTGTATGTGTGTGAGTGTCTGTGCATATGTGTGAGCATACACACACACAAGTGTGGCGGTCAGACCACGATGCCAGGAATCTTCCTTGGCATCCCTGCCTTATATATTGAGGGATGGATGGTCTCTCGCTTGAGCCAGAGTCTGTAGATCTCCACAGGCCAGCTGGCTGCCGCTCCAGGCTGTCTCTGCCTCCCTGCACTAGGATGACAGGCGGCCACTGTGGCTGCCTGACATTTGTGTTCGTGTTAGGCATCTGAGCCCCCGTCCTCACACTCACAGGGAAGTGGTTTACTCCTGCTGTCGTCCCCTCGCCCCCCAGATGATCATGTTAATGGGCCTGAAAGTGATCGCTTTAATCAATACTGATAAAATGAACAAACATTCCTAATGATAACTCTCCCCAACCTTTAAAGGAGAGAAATAGTAAAACATCTCAGGAAATAGCACACAAGCCTGCAGATAGGATTTTATAGAACAAGACCGTGTGCTTTCTCTGAATGTGCGTTGGAGAATAAAAAAGGAAATACCAGAACGAGAGGCTAGATCAGGCGCTGCAGCCAGCTGTGGTTTTCTTTCTACCTTTTGATATTCGCAAATTTTGTTCACAGTTTATAAAAGATGTGTGTATACTTTTGTATTC
Source organism: Apodemus sylvaticus (assembly GCF_947179515.1). Lineage (NCBI taxonomy): Eukaryota > Metazoa > Chordata > Mammalia > Rodentia > Muridae > Apodemus > Apodemus sylvaticus. The sequence continues at coordinate 174,368,850 of NC_067473.1, read as the reverse complement.
AAAACAGAGTTGCGCTGGCAGGTGAGAACAGGCTAGGGCGGGCAAGACTCCAGTCAGTTTGTCCCCATCTAAAATAAGGACAATTGTTATCAGTTAATATTCTGCTCTGGGTTATACTGAAACAGCTGCTTACTGGTTTAAGGAAACCTTTATAAGAACCGCCCTAATGTTAGATTAGTTCAAGGCTAGCTCCTCCAGTTCCTAGGAAAGCCCGGGAGCTCTCTTAAGGGCAGAGTTCTTAGCAGACTTAAAGAAAACGCAGAGCAATTAGGCCAATTGAAGTAATTAATGCAGGTGGAGACAGGAGCCTGATGGTGGAATTCCCAGGAGCAACTCCCTGCTTAAAAACACTGGCCCAGCCCCCATGACAGTATAACCTGTAACCCCAGCTCTCAGGAGGCAGACCAGGAAGAACTACAACTTCAAGGCCTCACCGGGAGTTCTGCCTCTGTGCTGTGTGCCATCTACATAGGGAGGGACCTTCAGATCTTGTGACTACCAGGGGAGAGCCTGCCTCAGAACAAGATGTTTGAAAACATATAAAAACAAATACATCTATCCAGTCTTCGTGAGCTGGAGTAGGCAGGGCAGATACTTCTCAGTCGGGCTCCCCACAGCCAATCTCCAGCTGTCTTTCTATCCTACCTGATGATGAAATCCACCCCGTGCCTGTCTTGTTTGTTTGGAAGTTTTGAGACAGGTCTCACATAGCCCAGGCTGACCTCAAACTGACTATGTAGTCCAGGCTGCCCTTGAAGTTCTGGTCCTCCTGCATCCACCTCCTAAGTACAGTACATATTTGATAGTAGTTATGTCTGTTTATGTATTTACTGTATAATTTGCTTTATCATTATTTCAGGTTACTATACTATAGCCAGCAACATGATAGATCTCATCTTTTTCCTTTTTTTAATTCCTCTCTTTCTTTTTTTTTCTTTCTTCAGACAGGGTCTCACTACATAACCCAGGTTAACCCCAAACTCGTGGAAATTCTCTTGCTTAAGACTCCTGAGTCATTTTGATTATACTTGATTTGTCCTCCTTGTGGGACTGGGAGCAAGACCTTGAGAGGAGAGAGAGAGAGACAGAGAGGCAGAGAAAGAGACAGAGACATAGGCAGAGAGACAAAGTGTGTCTCTGTGTCTGTGTTGTCTGTGCCTGTGTGTGTCTGTATGAGACGGAGAAGACCATTCTGCACTAAAGCACATCCGTGGTTTATAGGCGTTGTGCCCTGTGGCCTGTACTTTGAAGGTCCCTGGATCTAGGTTTGTGTGAGGACGTCATACGATGTTTACACAGTAAAATCGCCTACCCCACTGCTCAGACATGTGCAGCTGTCAGACAACCCATAATGGTAGGCGATCTTAAAAGGAGGGTGGCAGCGTCCTGCCTGGATAACCCAGCTCGCAATCTCTCCTTGCTGGCTTCCCCTGCCGTATGTCATCCTCTCCTTATGTGTGTGTTTTTCTCCACTGCTCAGGAAGTGTTAAATGACACGATTTCCTATCCTGACGGCACATTCATGGATTGGGAGTTTAAGATCTCGGTCTTAAATGACATCGCTAAGGTAAGAGTCACATGGGCACAGAAACATTCATGAAAATGAAATAGTGTAACTGGGCACCATTCATGATGGTGTCCTCGGGACGACGGCAGCCGTGGTAGATATGTCGTATGCAGGACTTGACGAGATAATGTGTGTGCTCACACTCCTCATAGATTTGCTACAAATAAAATACCATACGAAATAACTTACAAATCTGCTAGATTTTAGGAAGTGATTCTATCCAGTCATTTCCTTCACAAATGTTTTTAGATCAAGGCAGCAGAGAGCTAGAGATGTTTATGTGTTCAAGACCCAAATAAGCAGGAAGTAAAAACATGTATACAAGCTGGGCTGACTGGATGGGTCGGTGGGCAAAGTGCTTGCTGCTCAAATGTGAAGAACTTAGTTCAAATCCCAAAACCCATGTAAAAAAAAAAAAAAAAAAAAAAAAAAACATCAGGTCTGGTGGCGCACGTGATTCCCGAGCTGGGGGTGCACGTGATTCCGGAGCTTGGAAGAAGAAACAGATTCTCCAGGTTCACTGACCGATCAGCCGGGCCTAACTGGCAAGCGCTGTTTCCAGTGAAAGGCTCTCTCTCACAACCCACGGTGGGGGCTTTCCAGATGGCCTTGTGGGTGAAATCATACAAGCCTGACGGAGTGAGTTAGTCCCCAGAAGCCTCAGTGGAGAGAGAGGGCCAGCTCCTGAACGTCGTTCTCTGACCTCATGTGTCCTGTGGCATGCACGTACGCACACACATACATCAGACACACAAGAACAATAATAAACACCAATTTAATTGAGAAAAAAATATCATGGAGGGTGGAATCCAAATAACAACACAACCAGAGGCTGACCTCTGACCTTCCCACATATCCACACGTGTAATCACACAGCACTGCCTTGTATGGTACATGGCTGCTCAGCCGAAGTTTGCACTCAACTTCCCTTTTCTTCTTGCAATAGAGCTCAGCCTCCCAAGCACCATGGTTCTCACGACACCCTTAAAGAGAGGTTAGCAGCACCAAATTTAAAATTGGGATAGTACAGAGAAATATATTCAAAATGTCCTTTTCTTTCAAGTGGTCATTCAGCCAAGGCATGTGACATCTCTTTTTTTGCCCCCGCTGCCTCAAAAAAAAAAATAAAAATCACAGGGGATGTCCTATCTGCACTCCAGTAAGATTGAAGTTCATGGGCGCCTGAAATCCACCAACTGTGTGGTAGACAGCCGCATGGTGGTGAAGATCACGGATTTCGGGTGCAACTCCATCCTGCCTCCCAAAAAAGGTCTGTGCCGCTTTTACTTGAATTTCTTTCTTTTTTCCTTTTTTTTTTTTTTTTGTTTTGTTTTGTTTTGTTGTTGTTATTGTTATTGTTATTTGTTTGGGTTTTGTTTGTTTTCTATCTCACTCACTTGGAAAGTTCAGGAAATGATGAGGATACAGGCTACACTGACCCTTTCTCCAGCACACTCTGTCAGCCAATGAATGCTTTTTTTTCTTTTAGTAAATGTATTTATTTTGTGTTTTGTCTATGGGTGTTTTGCTTGCATGTCTGTGTATGGTGTACACGCAGTGCCCACAGTGGCCAGAAGAGGGCACCAGCACCCCCCTCTGGACTTGGGGTTACAGATAGCTGTGACTAAAGTCAGGTGCTTTGTAAGAACAGAAATGTTATTAAATACTGAGCCGCCTCCCCAACCCCTCAATGCATGCTTTCTGAGTTAAACATCTGTCTTCCATGGACAGTGTTGAGTATTCAGCTCTGTCTTTTGAGCTAAATGAAAAATCAGAAGGAACTTACAGATTTGTAGAAGCTAGGCCAGGAAGAGCCCATAGAACCATCTAGTTGAACTTTGTAGTAGGTGGGAGTGAGATCGTAGGTGGGAGTGAGATCACAGGTGGAGTTTTGCACGAGAACATGGAGTGCAGAGCAGGAGACTGTTCCAAACAGACACTAGCATTTACCCATCTGTGGTGACGAGATATAGAGACATACATCTACACAAACATGCACGTGCACATACAGCCTGTGACATAGAGCCTCATTGTTCTTCAGGATTGTGGCAAGAGGCCCAGAAAAGGAACATGACGTCAGGCGTGTGGAGGGCAAGCACGCCAGTGTCTCCCCTTCAGTCTTTGTTATAAGTTACAGCTAGGCCACCTCAGAAACCTAGAGCTCAAGTTGTCTCAACATACGGCCTTGCTCCAAAAATGAAGCACTTATTTCCAATTCTGTTTAACAGTTCTTTGAGTTTTATTTTACACACACACACACACATACACACACACACACATCACAGACAGCAGACACTTTCTATTGGCTTGGTCTGAGAGCTTAGGGGAAAAGCCTTCTGTCCCTTCAGGGTCACCGGGATTTTTAGCCTTAGCTCAACCAGGAGTCAGGATACCTTTCACAGCAACCTCGGGTCCTCACGTTTGCACAGGGGCTTTCCTCACAAAGCCATCCTCTTACAGAAGAGGATGAGCGAGTTCTTATAGAAGACCTGCCGGGCGCCCAACTGGTTCATAAAGCAAAGGAACAGAGCTTTCTCATCAGGCGACACACACAGCCCATGCTCCTAAGCACGGTACAGCGGGATCTGCCGATCTCGGATGTCTGTCACCCGAACTTGCAGCACCGCCTCCCTCCGACTTTGCCCTGTTGATGTCTCACACACAGACCTGTGGACCGCCCCCGAGCACCTGCGCCACGCGACTGTCTCTCAGAAGGGAGACGTGTATAGCTTTGCTATCATCGCCCAGGAGATCATCCTTCGTAAGGAAACTTTCTACACGCAGAGCTGTCGGGATCAGAACGGTGAGTCAGACCTCCCCCTTCTTCAGGCTCCCCTCTTCGTACCCTGACTCCCAGATCCCCCAAGCTGACCTCCAGGATAGGCATGAGCTAGGGCCTAGTAAATTCTCAGAGAGTGAAGACCAGATGAATGGAACAAAGTGTTTTCCTTCAATGAGAAGCAACAAAAAACCTAAGTGCTGTGGTAGAATCTGAGACGTTCCAGGGTTCCTGTCTACCACTGAGGCCCTCCTGGCTGTCAGTGGGGGAAGGCTCCTCCCACCTCATTCATGTTGGAAGACAGGCTCTCCCACTCCTGGTCTTCAAGGGGTGAACCAACTCAGACTGTAGCCAACAGTCTTCACTGGGGGGTACTTCTCATAATGTGATTGCTCTCATCCAATCAGAGAAGATTTTCAGAGTGGAAAATTCATATGGGATGAAACCTTTCCGCCCAGATCTCTTCCTGGAAACTGCAGATGAAAAGGAGCTGGAGGTGAGTCCACAGCCAACTGTGTGCTGTGAAGCTCACCACACACTTGGTGCTGGAACACAAAACTGTTCTCACAGAGAGCTCTGGGAGCTGGCTCTGCGGGGCCTCCAGGGTCTTTGGAGGTGGCCCCTTTCTCCTTCGAGAACTTCTGGTGGCTTTTCTTGGTTTGTAGCCACCCATTCTGAGCACTGCCTTGCGTCACATCCTCTTGGCCTCTCTGCCCCGCCTGCTCCTAGCTTTTTTTCTGATTAGAACATGCGTGACTCCGCGTGGACCCACCCAGGTAACCCCGTACATTTGACCTCCCTCAAGAGTTTTCAGTGGATCACATCTGAAAACGCCAAATACAATAATCGCCCCCTGTATTTGATAGGGGTGTGTGTGTGTGTGTGTGTTCAGTTACTAGAGACCACTGGACTCCAAAATTACTAAATGGAAACCTTCAGAATAGGCAACTTATAAATTTCAAGTTGTTCAGTATGATAAAGCTTTGTGCCATTTTTCTCTGTTTTATTCTCCCCTCCCATTAGTCTCCCAGTGAGCACCTAGGCTAAAAGATTTACAACTGAATGAGCTCAAGTAACCCCATGACCTAATAATGGCTCTCAAGTGCATGTGCGGTGATGGGGGAAAACTTAGTGCATTCCTGTGATTGTTTTACTTCATCACTAGTTATTATTATAGCTTACAGGCTCCATCTGATGATAAGCATGTGCTGGCCTCTGTACTCTCCCGACTTGACGTGCTCTGCTGGGAGCTTTGGAATCATCTCTCCCAGGCAAGGAGGGACTGCTCTTTGGTGACAGTCATAGGACACAGGGATGAGGCTACAGGGATCTGTGACCAGGTGTTCTCACCAGCTCAGGTCAGAGCTGCTGGTGGAAGCACACATCGCAGCCTACATTTTTGAGAGCAAGGTATATGTGATGTATGTGTTAGGCTTACTTGGAAGGCAGAGGGAGGATTATCAATATCATGGTCCAGCCTCGGGTACATGAGACTTTGTCTCATTTACAAAACAGCAAACGCTCACCTGCACAGATAAGGAGATGAAGGTAATATTCCAACACAACTGATTTAATAGCTAAGACTAAAAGTGTGTTTTGTTTTAAAAATTCTATTTCAAAATGTACTAAGCTAAGTGTGGTGGCACATGCCTGTAATCCCTGCATTTGACAGGTAGAGACAAGACAGGAGTTCAAAGCCATCCTCAGCGACATAGTGAGTTAGAAGCCAACCTGGGCTACTTGAGACCTTGACTCAAAAAAAAAAAAAAGAAAGAAAGAAACAAGGAAAAGGAAAGGAAAGAAGGAAGAAAGAAAAAGAAAGGAAGGAAGGAAGGAGGGAAGAAACAAAGAGAAAGAAACAAAAGGAAGGAAGGAAAGAAGGAAGGAAGGAGGGAAAGAAGGAAGGAAGGAAGGAAGGAAGGAAGAAAGAAAGAAAGAAAGAAAGAAAGAAAGAAAGAAAGAAAGAAAGAAAGAAAGAGAGAAAGAAAAAGGGGGCTGGAGAGATGGTTCAGCAGTTAAGCACACCCACTGTTCTTCCAGAGGTCCTGAGTTTGATTCCCAGCAACCACACATGGTGGCTCACAACCATCTGTAATGGGATCTGGGATCTGATGCCCTCTTCTGGTATCTGAAGAGAGCAATGGTGTACTCATATACATTAAATAAATAAATAGAAAGAGAGAGAAAGAGAGAGAAACAGTATGCTTCATTTTAGAAACCAAGAGGAAGCATTTAAATAGTCCTTCAAGAAGTCAGGCATGGTGGCTCATGCCTATAACCCCAGCTCTGAGGAGGCTGGGGCAGAAGGACTTTGAGTTTGAAGACAGCGCGGGTTACATAGTGAGCCCCATTATAAATTAAAGAAAGTGGAGGAGAAAGAAACGGGTAAAAGGAAGGGATGGGGTGGGATTGAGCGAGGGGGGAGAGCACAGGAGTGGGGTGGGAGGACATGGTAAGGACCCAGCTGCTGAGGTAACCGCTCCCAGCCCCACCACTGTTTCTCATCACTTCCCTTTCTCCTGTGCCTCTGGTTTCCTCCCCTCCCCTGCCTCCCCCACCATCAGATCGGGTCAATCATCCCCAGTAAGAAGAGAAAGATTCCAGGATCCTTCCACCTCCCCAGTCCTTCCCGCCAGAGCCCCTTACCATCAGATGGCCTGGCATTTGCATATAATCTACCTACAACCTCCAGGATGCTTTAAAGCCCCTCTGTGTTACTTATGGATTTATACAATAAGTCCTATGGAGACTTACTGTCATGCTGTATAATATTGTATGTGTTCAGTACAGACTTAGTTTTCCCCTGAACCTTTTCAACCTGTAGTTAATGGGATCTACATCACAGAAAAACAGACAGGGCTGATGGTTTATACAGATGATTAGAGCCTTTTCACCAAAGCAATACCCACAATTCATCGCTGTTGCTGAATGATTCTGCAACTGGAAACTAGGCAAAGATTTCATGCCCCAGTAACTGGTCCCAGTAGAAAACAAGCTCAAAACCAGTCCCTCAACAGTGCCCCCTTTGCTCTGCTGAGTGTGGCCCATGCTGAGGCAGGGGTACTACCCAGAGGCTAGATAAACAGAGGCAGCTGTGACCTTAGTTCCCTCCCAGGAACCACTCGAATAAAATCCAAGGAGAAGAATTCTGTACCGAATCATTTATCACCTTGTTTCCAACCACAGTGAAGAGCAAACTTTATTTAAATAAATGGTAGCAACTTCCCTTTGCGGTCAAGTCACAAATATAGTGGCTGTCCTTCTACCTCCTCTTCCTCTCCCCTCCCTTCTCTCTGAGCCACTTCTCCATTACAGCCGTGCACCCCTGTCTTGTGGGAGACTCAAAACATAAGTACAATTGCCTTTTGCCCATGTAAAATTCAGAACACACATATATGTTCACAAATCACTTACTGCCTTGGGGCGGGGCCTGCAGACAAGAAGTTTCCTTGTGTGGTCCTCAGGGGAGTGACTCCCAGCTGCAGTTGAGATTAACAAACCAACAGGCCTTCTTCTTACACAGACCCACTTGTTTCGTTTCCATTGAGGCACATTAGTTTTTGTTTATTAGTGTATGCATATGTGTGTGTGTGTGTGCACGCGTGTGTGTACATGTATGACACTAACCTGTTAAGGCATCTTGCCAGCCTGAACCTCATTATTTTTTTACCCTCCCTGACACACAAACACCACATGTTCTTGTAGAGCCTTTAATCTCTTCCATAAACCCAGCCTCATTCAAATTGTTACCACATTTTAAGGAACTACACTCCAAAGACTGGGTGTGGTCATGTCGGTGGTGGTGGTGGTGGTGGAGTCTGCAACATGAAAGGGAGAGAGCTGGAGACTGGTTCTCATGGTCGTTGTGGCAGACCCTTGTGAGATAGTCCCCACCTTGATCATGCCCATCAAGGAAGACAGAATGAGGATCTATCCTGGAATGTAGCACCCCCCACCCCACCCCCACCCCTGAGCTAAGCCCCGCCCACTTCATCTTTCCAAGTCTATCTAATAGGCCCCGCCCACTTCATCTTTGCAGGTCTAATACTCCCTACCCACTTCATCTCTGAAAGTCTAATAGGCCCCACCCACTTCATCTTTCCAGGTCTATCTAATAGGCCCCGCCCACTTCATCTTTGCAGGTCTAATACTCCCCACCCACTTCATCTCTGAAAGTCTAATAGGCCCCACCCACTTCATCTTTGCAGGTCTATCTACTTGTCAAAAGCTGTTGGGAGGAGGATCCAGAAAAGAGGCCAGATTTCAAGAAAATCGAGAGCACACTAGCCAAGATATTTGGGTATTGCTGACATTTTTACTTTTCCTCCTAATTTTGGATTCTTTAACGGTGGTCGGATGGTTGATATTTAGTGCTACCGAGGAATGAAAACATCTGTGCCAATAAAATTCTCTGGCTATAACCGACACCTGTCACATAAAATGCAAATGATTCAGAGATTAAAAAAAAAAAAAACGACCACTTCTCGGGGACATGCTCTCTTATAAAGTTAAACACTCAAGGACAAAATACATGATAATATATCATACTTTTTAACATTAAAAATAGTTTCCAGAGGCAAGAAAGATGGTTCATCAGTAACACGCACTGCTCTAGCAGAGGACCCAGGTTTGGTTCCTATAGCCCACATCGGGAGAATCACGCCTGCCTGTGACTCCAGCTCTGAGGGATAGGATGCTTCTGGCTTCCCTGCGCAGCTGCGTTCAGGAGCAGTGTGCCTCCAGGACACACACAAGTTAATAAGTCTGAAAAAGAGATATAATTTCCAAGAGAACCTAAAAGTCGGGGTGCATGAGGAGGTAGGGAAGATTTGGGAGGAATTAATGGAGGGGGTAAGCATGGTCAAATACATTATAGGAAACAAATTTTAATTCAATGTTCAATTTCCAGACCCTTCTGGAAGTCTAACCTGGGTCCTGGGATTCTATAATGCCCTGGGTAACTGTGTTTTAAATTTTAATTATTATATATATGTGTGTGTGTGTGTGTGTGTGTGTGTGTCTGTGTGTGTGTGTTTCTTGCATGCATGTCTGTGTGCTGTGTGCATTCAGTGCTCACAGAGGCCAGAAAAGGCATCTGACCCCGGGCCTGAAGTTACAGACAGTTGTGAGCTGCCACGAGGGTGCTGGGAATCAAACCCAGGTCCTCTAGAAGAGCAGCCAGTGCTCTTAACCACTGTGCCATCTCTCCAGACCCAGAAGGGTAGTTCTTAGCATTAGAAAGTTCTTAATATTTATAAGATCTAGCTTTTATTTTTAATTATGTGTGTATGTGTGGGTTTGTGCACATGTGTGCAGGCACCCGTATCCCCTAGACCTGAACTTAGATCACAGGAGGCTGTAAGTCACCAGATGTGGGTCCTAGGAGGCAACCCCGGGTCCTCTGGGTAAGCAGAGCAGGCTCTGGGGAACCGTCTCTCCAGCCCCAGTCAGCGAGCTTTTAAAGATCTCGAAAACCACAAGCTGTGGCCCTGGGCACTTTAGATTTGTTGTCTGAAACACAACAGCATTTATGTTCAAAATGGGTGTTGCATCCCATTATCCAAAGATAGCAAATCCTAGATGCTGCATGCTTGTAGACAACACATTACAGATGGGGACAGGGACAGTGGCTGGAGAGCTGCTGGGAGACCAAGTACCAAGAAAGGCACGATGCTGGCTTGCCAAGGACAGAAGGCAAATCACCTCCCATCACAAGTTACCAACGTCTTCATTCATGAACCTGGAGTGAGCTGGATGGTTTCTAGCCTTCCCTCCATCTCTGACTTTCTGGAGGTGTCATTAGGTCCTAAAGTTCAGATACCTGCTGAGGCGAGAAGCCAAGGCAGAGATGGGAGCTGAAGCGGATGAGCCCGTGGTCTGACTGACAGAACCGCATACTGTTTAAATAGAGCAGGAAATAACAACAGATTCAGTTCTCGCCTTTTCACTCTTCCCTGGCTGTCAGACGGGCCAAGGTCAGACGGGACTGTGCAGGCCCAATGACAGGGACTCTCAGGGAAAGCATGGGCCCCTGGTCTCTGCCCTTGTCTCTGGTGGGTCTCAAACGTGGCTGCACAGTTGAGATTGCCTGAGGAGCTTTAAGAAACACTGGCACCTTAATTCTGCCCTAGAGCATTAACGTAACTGGTCTGAGGTGTAATTTTAGCGCTGGGAGTTTTAATAGTTCCCTAGGTGGTGAAGATTCACAGTTAACATGGGGAAACTTTTAATTGAATCCATTCATTTGGAAAAAAATAATCTCTCATCTCCCCTGAGCTTGCTCCGAATCCCATTCTGCCTAGCTAACCTTTACGGGTGGGGCCAAGAAAGAAT